>NC_073692.1:151432027-152091634 GCF_029784155.1 Uranotaenia lowii
TTTAAGAATGAAAAACATAAAATCAGGTTATATTCAGAACATCCATTCAGTGTCTCAAATCTAAATAATGATTTCAAATCAAGTTTTGAGAATCAAAATATGAACTTAATTTGAAAAAATGAAATTCAAAGTTACAATCAGAGCCAAAGCCGAAATCGCACCAAATGTGAATTTCTATTTTAAATTTTTGAAAAAAGTTTTCATGAGATGTTAATGAATATGATTCTCATCAGATAAAAAATTGTTATCAAATTGTTATTGTAAATGTGTCTCAAGTTTCATTCGATGCCCTCAGAGCCAAAGGGTATCAGTGCAAAAATGATCAATTGATAAAAAAAAAATAAGAATAAAGATTAAATTTTAAAACATAGAATCAGTTATCATTCAAAAAAGTCAGATAAGTAATACAAATGAGTTAAGTACCTTCAAAAAAGTCAGATAAGTAACACAAATGATTTTAGTACCTTTAACGAAGATCCTGAGTTTTCTTAATTCCGATAAACCATGAAACTCTAATGTTCAGTTTCATGGTTTATCGGAATTAAGAAACTGAAGAAACAACATAAGACTTGATAATCTCAATGTATTGAATCTGGATAAAGATAGGATTGAAAACATAGGAATATTCATGTAAAGAGAATCACTCAATGATATTGGCAACTCAATTATGAGATCATTTTTAAGATAATTTGAGAGTAATCATTTGGAAAATGAAATGCTGAATTCAGGATATTTACTTCAGTAGATGATAAAATTTTGGTGAAATCAGTTGAAAATGTTTCAATACGAATTACAAGTCTCAGACAGAAATTGGGATAAAAATTCAATGAAGAAACTCAAACTGTCGATGGCTCCAGTTTAAGCAACTACATTTTTTAACGAATTTGTTTTTCAATAATAGTAAGGGAAAAGGGTTTATAAACCAATGAAAATTTCAATAATAATGATTGAAAAATGAAAAGTTATAATTATACCCGGTATTAACCCGAATACTGCACAGGTAAAATTCTGAAATGTTTATCATAAAGCTTCTCTGTTCTCTCTTAGCCCTGCGAGCCAGTTTTGGCAAAATTAGCTGCTATTTAAGTGCAGTTACGATTACATTGAAAGTTAACGTAATAATAAACATTATTATTGTGCAAGACGTTTGTATGTAATGAAAATGAGGAAATGTTTTCCATTATTTTTCCTGTTCTGTACAGAATATCCTAACTGACATGTTTCGATTAAAAAAAAATGAAAATTTAAGATGTTTTGCCCCATATTCTTTTTAATTTTTTTTAGAATTCGGTTCACATTATTTTTTGTCCAGATTTTACTTACTTAATGATCCCGCGCCGATCCTCCGGTGCATAGGGCCGTGGTAAAAGACCTCCACTGTTGACGATCCGGAGCCAGCGTCTTCACCTGGTCCCAGTCAAGATTCTCGTCGACAGTTCGAATTTCAGCGGCTAGGCTTCGCCGCCACGAATTTCTGGGTCTGCCTCTTCTTCGATGACCTTCTGGATTCCAATCTAGCGCCTCTCTGCAAATCTCGTTTTCATCTTTTCACAGCGTGTGCCCAATCCATCTCCACTTACGTTCCCGAATCTCTATTTCTAGCGCCCTTTGATGACACCGGCGATGTAGTTCCTCATTCGAGATCCAGTTGCCAGGCCACCAAGCGCGGATGATATTCCGCAGGCAGCGGTTTACAAATACTTGCAGTTTTCGCGTCGTTACCGCATATGTGCACCAAGTTTCGCACCCGTACAGCAATACGGATTTGACGTTTGAGTTGAAGATTCGGATTTTTGTTCGTAGAGAGATCTGGCGTGACCGCCAGATGTTTCGGAGACTCGCAAATGCAAATCGGGCCTTTCTGATCCGTGTTTCGATGTCTTTTCTGGTACCACCATCAGGCGTTATCTGGCTACCAAGATACTGGAAGCACTCCACTTTCTCAACTTGTTGCCCAGCTACCATGAAACTGGAGGGATTTCCTGTGTTGATCTCCATCGACTTGGTCTTTCCGACATTGACTTTGAGACCTGCTGCCTTGGAACAGATTTTGAGTTGATAATTTTGAAAATCATTACCAAGATTTTGATATTCTCAGCCCGCAAAATGCGGGAGAACTCCATCCCTGTTTGCCCAAAGGAGCCCTTTTTACTTATGTAAGAGATAAACCATTCAGATATTATTTCACGAGGGGTCCTCTAGTTGTTACATTTCAAGTTCAAGTTCAGATTTTCTAGTTTTGGCTTCTTTTCATATATTTATAGAAATTGAAGTAGAATGATTAAAGTAATCTTGAAACTTTTTTTGTCCCTACTGCTGCTTACAGCTTAATATTTCAGCTGTTTTTCAATTTTTTCCTAAAAATAATACTGAACACCTCATGTTAATTGGAATACATACTGATGAAATAAGGCTTTTTGCAATTTTTTCTGCTGTAAAATATGCATCTTACGAAAGTTTTAATTTTTTTGTTTTGTTTCGCGTGGTTTTTGAACTGATTGTTGAACAAAACCTTAAGAATCCTTCTATGGCAAATAAGGTTTCATGTCAGAACAAAACATTGTTCGTATCGATTTTCGTTAAGAAACGTTTGTTGGGCAATTTTAACATCATGTTACGGAAAAAAAATTACGATCCATACATAACCAGAGAAAATGTCGGATCATGCAGGAATTGGTTCGCTCAATCTCCTCCTGCCCCAATGTTGTACACTCTGGATTTTGAAAATATTTCTTGGTTCTTGCAATACATTTCATGTGAACAAAATCAAAACTAACTTGTACCCCAGAAATGATATTCGATGTCATAAAAAAAATCAAATTAAATATGTTTTAATTTTGATGTTTTAGACTGCCCATTTGAAAGCTGGTTAACCGTTGATTTATATAATTTTCGCAAAAAAATATCATGAAATTATTGAAAGCTCCAGCAAGCAAAGCCTGCAATTTTACAATACTTTTCAATGAAAACACGGACACGAATTGGAACTTTGAAAGTTTTAAACCTTGCCCAACAAGGCAAGCTGGCTTAACGTGCTAGAGATGCCAACCGCTTCAAGCTAGAAATTCTGGGACTGAGTCCATTGGCCTAACGCGCTTTCTATGGATTTCGTTTTTTTTAATTTTGAAATGAGGGGCCGTTCAGATACCACGTGGACAGAAATATGAGATTTTTGACCCCCTCCTCCCCCTCCGTGGACAAGCGTGGACATTTGGCAAACCCCTACCCCCCTCCCCGGAAGTCCACGTGGACAGATTTGAAATAGTTTTTTTTAAATACCTATAATGGCCGGAACAAATTTCTAATCCTTCTTTTGTCACTCGAATCTTCCAAAATTAGGTTCTTGGTCTTGTAATCTTTCGGATATTTGAATTTTTATTTGAAATTTTCTTGGAATACTTCAAACTTCATTTACTTCCCCCTTTGGGATTTTGGAAATTTCGAAGGGGGGGGGGGGGGGGGGGGGGGTGACAAAAAAAGAAATTGATATTTGTTCCAGCCTAATTAGACAGTTAAAAAACACTACTTTTTGCCTATTGGTTATAGAAATGGTTGATTTTGAAAAAACTGAATAATAATTCCCTGATATAACAGGATTTTAAAAATTTTAAATTTCTCAAATTATCATATTTACCACTTGTAGCTACTAATTGTTCAAACTTAAACTGGAAAGCATTGAAATTTAAAGATTTTGATTCAAACATCTTAATATTTATTCACCTTTAGAAAATATTTTGGAAGTAAGTATGTCCACGTGGACATGACTCAAACCCCTACCCCCCTCTCCGTGGACAAGCGTGGACATTTCCATACCCCCCTCCCCTCCTAAGTTGTCCACGTGGTATGTGGACGGCCCCTGATTATAACTGGGGCCCTACTCTTCTTAAATTAAGTATTAAATATCCGGGCAAACCCAGATAAAACCGGGCAATCTGGCAACCTTAGTCTATCTATTCGATATACCTTCAAAGGTAATTTGTGAATTGAATTTCGTTATCAACTTTAAAATTTCTGAAACTCTCTTCCCCTGTTTCTAATCTTTACACCCGGTAATTCTCCGTCCGAGTGGCGATATGTTAATGGCATGTTGCTATCGGAACGCGTTTGAGGCTTAACCAAAATAATCGAAATAAAGTCTCTTGAGTGCCGGCCCATTTACTGATAAGCGTCTATTCGGGAGAGATGAGTATGAGCAAACTGTAATAAAAAAATAGCGAGATAAGAGATATAAAAAAAAGGCATCACAACAAACTTCTGGTTGCCTGCCGGTCGGTGAGAAAATTCTTATTTGAAAAACTCATACCTAACGAAAACGAATTTCCCACCATCGATAATCTATCTTTTTAATTAAAATGCATTTATATAGGTGATCAATCAAATTATTCGACCGAGATGGCATTGATCTCACATTGACATTCATGCATCAAGGTTCATGTTACGTATACGATCTGTAACTAATTTTAAGAACTTCGCTTTGAAATCATCAGCATGGCTCACCCTAAAACTAGTTGATAGAACATAGTGGGTCTTCAGTCTTTGTAGCATTTTTTTTTAGTTTTAAGGCAAAATATTTCCAGTATCACTTTTTTATTTCTTATATGATACTCAAAAACAAAATTAAGTAGTTTCGAGCAAGCTTTTTTCTGTAGAATTCTTACGTTCAGACGTTCATTGTCACATTATTCCTCATCAGGAGCGAATACTTGATTAATTCTGACTTTAAGGTTCTAATTTTTTTAGCAAAATTATTCATCACAAATTCGATTATGTATTCAGAATTTTCTGTATACCATTCTCATTATGAATTTTGGGGCCAAATGCACTCGCCCACTGTGCAAAAAAGCTGTAATCGCAGAGAAGGTTCCTCAAACCGCTCACAAGTCCTGGCGATGAGATATTAAGCTCAACTGCTCAGTCTACTCAAGCCAGTCTAGACTAAGCGCGTCTAGCTTTGATTTCAGTTATCGTTCGTCGGTCAATCAAATCGGACTCGTTTGGTGGTTTCGCTCTTGCACTTTCCGTTGCAACTTGCACGCGCCATCGTCGTCGTCGTCGTTCAGTTGCGAGACGCTAGTGATCCCACTGTCATTGCCACAAGACGTCCTGTGCCGTAACGACGCCGCGAGCAATAAAGATAATTTATTTACACCACTCAGGAAACGAAGGTATATCAGCCGGCCGGAATTATGTCGAGAATTTTACTAAAACAGCGGATTCTGCCCATCGGTCGCAGGTAAGAGCGAGAAATGGATCACCGGACTCACGAATCAAATCGAATAGTACACCGCAAAGGACAGTTTCAATGAAAAACAACTCAAACATGAATGAATATTCAAAAGAAGGTGTTCACTAACTCTAACGAGTTGTTTGTATAATCTGTTAACCATGACCGGCAAATGTCTGTAATTAAAAAGTGGAACGTTTAGTGGAACAGGTATCAGCTATCCCATATGGTTCCTGATAAGACGCAGCCGACATGACATTGATACCAGAGGGTTTTTTTTTCGGAGTGTATACTTTATAATTGCTACCGTCAATTAATGTCATTTAATTCCCAATTGAGTGCTAAAGCCAGAGTATTTGTTGAGTGAAATAATAAGGTTATTTAAGCGTCTACGGATCCGAGATAATTGATCTAGTTGACCTAAAACCAAATGTTGTAGAATGTGGTTAGAGGATAGTCAATTACATATGAAATCGATCGAATTTGTACACATTCATCAACTTCACTAAATGTGTGTTGTGAAGTGATACAAATTATGGAATTTTTCTATATAAAACTTCGGTAGGTAAAAAACTTTTAAAAAAAGTGTTTTTGACACATTTCCATTAAGCATTTTGATTGGTCAAAGTATCTTCAAGTTTCGACGAATATTTGATGGCTGCTATTTGCTGATTATAGTAATTCGAAAACCGATGTTTATTCACCCAAACTTCTTGGTGATTTCTGACCTCAGGTATCAAGGTCGCGCTGCACTGATGAAGAGAGAGGATACCAATCAATCTCAAATATTGTTGTGAAAATTTAAAATTCCTACATAAGAATTGACAAATCAAGAGAAAATATGAAGAAGACTTACCTATACTGATGCTTGGAATAATAGCAAACAGAGCGTGCTAAGTCCTTAGATTAATGCAAACATAGACGGTTAAGTCACTTCCATCTGTACCGTTGAACCGTCAACACGTACGCCGGAGCATCGTATCGTTGCTGTGTACCTGCAGGAACATTTTACATTATTTATTTTTTCCTTACCTGTATTTCAATCAGCACTTTTCAGTGCTAAAATTATTTTTATTTTCTTTTATTCATATTTTCTCTTTTCTTTCCAGCATGGGGAAGTCTTCGGCCGGCTCAAGGGCCGGAAGAAAACGGATTGCTGAACCTAATCCAGGGCCATCTGCCAAAAAAGTTGAAATTTCCAATTCATTCGATGTCCTTCATAACATCGGTGATGAGGAAATATTCATATTTAATTCTGATAAGAGTACTAAGAAACCTTCTTCTTCTTCTTATACTCTTAAAAACGAAAAGATTCCACCAATAACGGTCACGATTCCTGACTTCAATGCCTTTCGAAAAGAAATCGTCACTTCCGTCAAGGATGTGAAGATTTCTTTTCAGATCGGTCGAAGGGGAACTGCTCGTATATTGGCGGAATCTTTTAATGATTTTCAAAAGGTTTTAAATTATTTGAATAATAAAAAACACCATTTTTTTACGTACGACACTAGAAGTGATCGTCCATTTAAAGTTGTACTTCGTGGTCTCACTGGCGATCAGACACCGGATGAGATCACAGCTGAATTAAATTCTTTGTTAGGTTTTTCTCCAATTCAAGTAGTTCAAATGAGGAAAAGAACCAACACGAATAATATCAGTAGTGTTAGTTTTGCTCCTGAACTTTATTTGATCCATTTTAAAAAGGATCAGGTTAATAATTTGCAAATTCTTGAAAAGGCTCGTCTTATGTTTCATTGTCGAGTCAAATTCGAACCTTTTCGTAAATCTTCTACCAATTTTCTTCAAAATATTACGCAATGTCGTCGTTGTCAAGCTTTTTGTCATGGCACTAAAAATTGTAGAATGAATGCCAGATGCATGTTTTGCGGCTCATTCGATCATGAAAAATCTAAATGCCTTTTTGGTGGTGATAAGCCAAAAACAGAATTTTTTAAGTGTGCAAATTGCGCAGGTAATCATTCCTCGAATTCGCTAGACTGTCCCATCAGGGCAAAAATTATTGCTTCTAGGAAAAATCCCAAAGTTTCCAGAAAAGTTTCCAGAAAAGTTTCTTCTCCTCCTTCCTCTTTTTCGTCTTCACACATCGGGCCGGCAAACAACCTGCCTGTTCGCATTCAGCCTCGGTCTACATTGGAATCACGGCTGGGTAATACCCGAAGTGATTTTAATGTTACCTGGGCTGATTCTGCGCCCCAGACTCGTTGTTTATCGTTCTCAGAGGTGGTTGAAAATGGGTTGCCCTCTTCAGGTTTAACTAATAAAAATGGGAAAAAACCAAGTCTCAACGTTCATGCGAAGGCTTGGGAAAATCCCCGAAATTCAAATACTTTTTCTTCTCCTTCCTCTTCTGATTCTAACAATTTTGTTGATTTGGGTGAGATTACTGAGGAAAAATTAAAATTTTTGCATCAAAATCTAATGGAAATGATGCAACTTATGTTGAAAGCAAATTCAATGTTTGAAGCTTTCCAAACTTCTTTTAATTATGCTAACAAAATTATTATGACTTTACGATTCCCTCATGGATCCAAATAGATGTTTAAATATTATGAATTGGAACGCTAGATCTTTGCTGGCTAACCAAGACGAGTTCTTTTTATTTTTGAAAACTCAAAACATACATATTGCTGCCATCACTGAAACTTTTTTAAAGCCAGACAATAACATGAAAAGCAATGCTTTCTTTAAAATTTTACGAAATGATCGACTTGATCGACAAGGTGGGGGTGTAGCTATTGTCATCAATAGTCGTCTCAAATTTAGACTTCTTCCTTTTTTCAATACAAAAGTCTTAGAAACAATTGGAATTGAATTAGAAACTTCTATGGGGAAAATTATAATTGTTGCCGCATATTTGCCTTTTCAATGTAGCGGTGAACAGAAAAATTTTTTGAAGGGAGATTTACAAAAACTCACCAGAAATAAATCTAAATTTTTTATTATTGGTGACTTTAATGCAAAACACCGATCTTGGAATAATATTTCATCAAATTCAAATGGGAATATTTTGTTTAATGACTGCTCTGCAGGTTATTATACTGTTGAATATCCTAATGGGCATACTTGTTTTTCTTCAATTAGAAATCCCTCCACAATTAATTTGGTTCTAACGGATTTAGGCGAGCATTGTAGTCAATTAGTTACTCATGCGGACCTCGATTCAGAACACCTTCCAGTAACATTTTCTTTATCCCAAAGTCCCATTGAAAACCCTTTAAAATCAACTTTTAACTTTCAAAAGGCTAACTGGGAGCGATATATGAATTTTATTGAACGTAATTTGGATGTAAACGTTCCACTGAATTCAATAGAAGATATTGATTTGGCTGTAGAAAATTTGACAACCGCAATAGTCAATGCTAAAGCCGCTTCAATACCTAAAGTTAAACATAAATTCAATCAACCTTTAATTGATGATGATCTTCAGTTTTTGATACGACTGAAAAACATTCGTCGACGCCAATATCAACGTACTAGAGATCCTTATTTGAAATTAATTTATTGCGACCTTCAAAAAGAGATCAAACGTCGTTTAAATTTCATTCGTAATGAAAATTTTGCTAAAGCAGTAGAGGACATAAAACCCTACTCAAAGCCATTTTGGAAATTAACTCAAATTTTGAAAAAGCCCCAGAAGCCAATTCCTACTTTGAAAGATGGGGATAAACTTCTTTTAACTAATTCAGAAAAGGCTCAAAAATTAGCCCAACAATTTGAGTCTGCTCATGATTTTAATTTAAACGTTGTAAGTCCAATTGATGCTCAAATTTCCCTAGAATTTGATGATATTTTTTCTAAGCAAAATGTGTTTGAAAGTTCTTGTGAGACACTTTAAATTTTTTAGTTAAAATTTTCAACAAATGTTTTCACTTGGCCTATTTTCCCAATAAATGGAAAAATGTCAAAGTAACTCCAATTTTGAAACCTGGAAAAAGTGCTTCAGAGCCTTCAAGTTATCGACCAATTAGTTTGCTTCCATCTTTAAGTAAACTATTTGAGAGAGTTATTTTGAATATAATGATGATTCACATTAATCAGAATTCTATTTTCCCTGATGAACAATTTGGTTTTCGTCATGGACATTCTACTACACATCAACTTTTGAGTGTAACTAATATGATTAACGCTAGCAAATCTGAAGGTTATTCAACTGGTGTTGCTCTTCTTGATATTGAAAAAGCTTTTGACAGTGTTTGGCACAAAGGTTTAGTAGCTAAATTAGCTCGATTTGATTTTCCTGTATATCTCACCAAAATTATTCAAAATTATTTGACTAGCCGAACCTTACAAGTAAGCTATCAAAATTCATGCTCTGAAAGGACACCCATTAGAGCTGGTGTCCCTCAAGGCAGTATACTTGGGCCAATTTTATACAATATTTTTACTTCTGATCTTCCTGATGTACCAGAAGGAAAAGGTAGAAGATTATTTGCTGATGATACTTTGCTTTCAGCAAAAGGTCGAAATTTACGGGTGGTACGCAGTAGATTGCAACAAAATTTAAATTCCTTTTTGAATTACTTGAAAATGTGGAAAATTTCTCCTAACGCTTCCAAAACTCAACTTATTTTATTTCCCCATAAGCCAAGAGCAAATTTTTTAAAACCTAATGAAAATCATTCCATAACTTTTAATGGGGTTTCATTAGAATGGTCTGATCACGTGAAGTACTTGGGACTTACACTTGATCGGAATCTTACTTTTAAAAATCACATTGAAGATATTCAATCTAAATGTAATAAATACACTAAATCTCTTTATTCTCTCATCAACAGGAAATCCCGGTTGTGTCTGCGAAATAAGATGCTCATCTACAAACAAGTTTTCCGACCAGCGATCATGTATGCAGTTCCGATTTGGTCTAGCTGCTGCGCGACGAGGAAGAAAGTCATCCAGAGGATTCAGAACAAAGTTCTGAAAATGATTTTGCGGCTTCCACCTTGGCACAGCACCGAAGATCTTCATCGGATTGCAGGCATTGAATCTATCGAAGAGATGGCCAACAAAATCATCTCCAACTTCAGAGGCAAATCGATGCAGTCTTCCATCGCAGGAATTCGTTCTCTTTATGTTTAGTTTAATTTTAAGATAGTGTTTAGTTTTAAGTATAAAATATTTTTGCTATTACAGGATGTTCTCCTACATTAAAAACTTGATTGCGCTCAGCAAATTTAAATCTTATAAGTAAATTTTTATAATCTAGTTACTTATAGGACTATGAACAGTTCATTATTGAGCTGAACACCTAGTTTAATGCAATACTGTAATATTAGTGTAATCATGATTTGATACAAATAAAGACATATTTAAAAAAAAAAATAGACGGTTAAGGCTTTTATGAAATTCCACCGTAGGCGAACATACATACCTACACCGGTTTTAGGCTGTTGTGAGTACTTTTTACTTATTTTGCCTTTAAGGTGGAGATTAGACTGGCCCAACTTTATATGGGATGATTTTTACAACATTTTTTTCAACCTTAGATTGGTGCATTTAGGTGAAAAAATGACTTTCTGAAAGTTTCAGGTCATTTGGAAGAAGCACGAGCTGGCGCAAAGGACTTAAAATTTGTATGGAGATTTTCGGCAAAATATATGAAAAATCGACATACTTTCACTCTTTGTGCTCTAAAATATGTTTCCAGTATGCTAGAAAGCTCAGAATTTCAGGAATTGTAGTTCAAACAATGACAAACACGTTTGTACAAGATTGTGACGCGATACGATTTGACTGTGATGAGTTATCCACAATTAAATGTGGGATTTTTTTTCGCATTTCATTGATATATTGTGAACGGTGTATGGGCTAATAATCGCACTAGCTTGATCGCGTCGTCGCACAATGCAGCAGTTTAAAGTTTTTCAAACCTTTTTTTCAACTTTTTGCAAAGATATTTGTTATAAAATAAGCTACAACTTTGCCGAAGACTCAAACTTTCTATCTGTAATTCTCATTGTGTGACAAAGCGATCAAGTTAGTACTAAAATCCACCTATACACCGTTCACGATATATCGATGAAATGCAAAAAAAAAATCACACATTCAACTGCGTATAACTCATCACAGTCACCTCGTATCGCATCACAGTTTTCTACAACTTGTTTGTTATTGTTTGAACTACAATTCCTGAAATTCTCAGCTTTCTAGCATACTGGAAACATATTTTAGAGCACAAAGAGTGAAAGTATGTCGATTTTTCATAAATTTTGCCGAAAATTTCCATACAAATTTCAATTCCTTTGGGCCAGCTCGTGCTTCTTCCAAATGACCTGAAACTTTCAGAAAGTCATTTTTTCACCTAAATGCACCAACCTAGGGGGTGCCACGTGGAATATAAAGATTTTTTTGTTATGGGCCAGTCTAGTGGAGATACATCGGTATCTCTCTGCAACTCTCAATAACCGTTTTCTCAGGACTTGTTTGAAAGTTAGTTTCAGAAAACACTCTGTTGTGGTATGAGCCTACTTGGTTGAATGATTCAACTGAATCAAAGCAATCGAAAGATTCCTTTTAATTCAACCACGGTAAATGATAAGTTCATATACCAGTATTTCGATAGCAACTTACTACCTTCTTCAGTGAACGTTTTCGATTGATGAATGTGTATCGTTTCCCTCCCTTATATTGTCCGGGTTAGGTAAGCTACTACTACTAGGTAGCAAAAACCTTCGAATGCTCGGCAATTGTGCCGTTGTCTGTTTTTTGGGTCTACCTACCCTATTCTGGGTGTTTTCTGGTAGTGCTAAATTGTTTCTACCCGTTTTTGGGCATTGTCAGGTAAATTATTGTATTTCTTTTTACCTAAGAATTTGAACAACCAAGTGTGCCCTGGTCCGGTGTCTCCGTTTAAGAGATGAACTGATTTTTCATTGAAGATTTCAATGCTTTCAGCAACATCCAATTTAAGCGAATTACTATTCAAAGACCGGATCAGCGAGATATTTCCTCGATCAATAGAGTGACCAGATTCACACATGTGTAAAGCTACTGCAGATCTAGGATTCTGTGAAGGAAGAATTTTCTTCTTTGAGTCAGATCTAGCTATAGCCATGTGTTCCTCGAATCTATCAATCAACTTCCTTTTGGTTTGTCCAATGTACACCTTATCACAGTCGGAACAACTTATTTTGTACACACCAGATCTATGAAGGAGCTCCACTGGATCTTTTGTCGATCCTAAGATGGATTTCAGTTGATTATTAGAGCTAGTGAACACTAGTTCAATATCGAACTTTGTCAACTTCTGTCGCAATTCGACTGCGTTGACACTGTTGAACTCCATGGACCTTCGTTGAAACTCCTTCTGAATAGGATTTAAAGTAGTGAAAGATTTCCGTTGAAGCAATCTTTCTTTCTTCCTTATAATGGCTTGAATGGATCTACTTTGGTATCCATTTTTATTAGCCGTTTGGAAAATATATTGAAGTTCCTTTTCTCTTCCTTCAATTGATAGGGGAATGGAGTTCATCCGATGGATCATGTGGTGGAACGCCGCCATCTTATGCTGGAACGAGTGGTTCGAGGTGCTCGGTATTACCCTCATGGTGTTTGTCGGCTTTCTGTAGATTTCGAATTGGAATAGGCCATCATCTCTCCTTACCAGAACATCCAGAAAAGGTAATTTCCTGTCTTCTTCTATTTCGCAAGTGAACTTAATATTCTTATGCAAACCGTTTATGGATGTTAGAAGTTCTTCTAGAAAATCTTTGTTTACTACACAAAAAATGTCATCGACGTATCTCCACCATTTTTCGGGTAATAAATCTTGATCTTCTAGAGTCTCCTCCAAATGAGCCATAAACAGTTCACACAAGAATGGAGACAGAGGATTTCCCATTGGTGCCCCCTTTGTTTGTCTATAGAACAAATCTCTAAATTTAAAGAAGGTTTGTCCCATACACAAGTCCACCAATTTCTTGTAGTTTCTAACTTTGAGTTTCCAAGTGCTCCCATTGTGTTGTTGAAGCAACCAATCTTCTAACAGATTAGAAGCTTCTTTAACGGGAACACTTGGAAACAAAGCTGAAACATCAAAGGAAACCATGACCTCGTCCTCTTCTATGCCTCCCGACGCCTGCAGTCTGTTCACGAACTCTAAGGTGTTGGTCACCGATCTCGTTTTAAAGGGTTTTGGCATCCTTTTAAACTCGTTCAGTAACCACTTCGCCACTTTTTCAGTGGGCGCGTTCACTCCCGAAATGATCTCCCTCATCTCATTCCCTGGTTTGTGAATCTTCGGTAGACCTTTGATTCTAGGGACGATTGGGGCAGACACCGGAGATGGTTAAGGAGGTGGAAAAAACGCTGAAGGACTGTGGACCGATCTTAGGGTTTGCGCCGGGCGCCCTGAAAGTGTCTGCCCCAATCGTCCCTAGAATCAAAGGTCTACCGAAGATTCACAAACCAGGGAATGAGATGAGGGAGATCATTTTGGGAGTGAACGCGCCCACTGAAAAAGTGGCGAAGTGGTTACTGAACGAGTTACAAAGGATGGCAAAACCCTTTAAAACGAGATCGGTGACCAACACCTTAGAGTTCGTGAACAGACTGCAGGCGTCGGGAGGCATAGAAGAGGACGAGGTCATGGTTTCCTTTGATGTTTCAGCTTTGTTTCCAAGTGTTCCCGTTAAAGAAGCTTCTAATCTGTTAGAAGATTGGTTGCTTCAACAACACAATGGGAGCACTTGGAAACTCAAAGTTAGAAACTACAAGAAATTGGTGGACTTGTGTATGGGACAAACCTTCTTTAAATTTAGAGATTTGTTCTATAGACAAACAAAGGGGGCACCAATGGGAAATCCTCTGTCTCCATTCTTGTGTGAACTGTTTATGGCTCATTTGGAGGAGACTCTAGAAGATCAAGATTTATTACCCGAAAAATGGTGGAGATACGTCGATGACATTTTTTGTGTAGTAAACAAAGATTTTCTAGAAGAACTTCTAACATCCATAAACGGTTTGCATAAGAATATTAAGTTCACTTGCGAAATAGAAGAAGACAGGAAATTACCTTTTCTGGATGTTCTGGTAAGGAGAGATGATGGCCTATTCCAATTCGAAATCTACAGAAAGCCGACAAACACCATGAGGGTAATACCGAGCACCTCGAACCACTCGTTCCAGCATAAGATGGCGGCGTTCCACCACATGATCCATCGGATGAACTCCATTCCCCTATCAACTGAAGGAAGAGAAAAGGAACTTCAATATATTTTCCAAACGGCTAATAAAAATGGATACCAAAGTAGATCCATTCAAGCCATTATAAGGAAGAAAGAAAGATTGCTTCAACGGAAATCTTTCACTACTTTAAATCCTATTCAGAAGGAGTTTCAACGAAGGTCCATGGAGTTCAACAGTGTCAACGCAGTCGAATTGCGACAGAAGTTGACAAAGTTCGATATTGAACTAGTGTTCACTAGCTCTAATAATCAACTGAAATCCATCTTAGGATCGACAAAAGATCCAGTGGAGCTCCTTCATAGATCTGGTGTGTACAAAATAAGTTGTTCCGACTGTGATAAGGTGTACATTGGACAAACCAAAAGGAAGTTGATTGATAGATTCGAGGAACACATGGCTATAGCTAGATCTGACTCAAAGAAGAAAATTCTTCCTTCACAGAATCCTAGATCTGCAGTAGCTTTACACATGTGTGAATCTGGTCACTCTATTGATCGAGGAAATATCTCGCTGATCCGGTCTTTGAATAGTAATTCGCTTAAATTGGATGTTGCTGAAAGCATTGAAATCTTCAATGAAAAATCAGTTCATCTCTTAAACGGAGACACCGGACCAGGGCACACTTGGTTGTTCAAATTCTTAGGTAAAAAGAAATACAATAATTTACCTGACAATGCCCAAAAACGGGTAGAAAACAATTTAGCACTACCAGAAAACACCCAGAATAGGGTAGGTAGACCCAAAAAACAGACAACGGCACAATTGCCGAGCATTCGGAGGTTTTTGCTACCTAGTAGTAGTAGCTTACCTAACCCGGACAATATAAGGGAGGGAAACGATACACATTCATCAATCGAAAACGTTCACTGAAGAAGGTAGTAAGTTGCTATCGAAATACTGGCAGGCTTGCAATTTCTCTAACGAGAATCACCGACGTGCTCGGTTTTCGATTCTCGGTAGAGATTCACAGAAACGCACCGCAGAGATTTTTAGCCAAACCTCTGTAGAGAATCTGTTAATCAACACGACAGAGCGAACACACACTATAGTGAAAAAATGTTTTCACCACGGAGAGCGACAGCGACGGCAGCTAGCTTGGCTTGTTGCGTTTACCAATACATTCGAAGCTGAACCACTCGCCCGAAACATTCTTCGTTTGTTGATGCTATTATTATGCACACCATCGTGTTTGTTTTTGTCTTTGCTTTTTCGTGGCTTAAACCAGTCGGTCGTGTGTTGTCACCGGGGTGCTCTACAGTGACAAATTGTCGCACGCCGTAGCTATTGGAATTAGGTGTGTGTGGCTTTCGAAACCGAGGTGCGAATAATCTGTGGAGAGGAACAAAAAATCTCACCCGGGTGAATTGCGGTTATCGCACGGGGGTGTTTTATTCTCCGTTCTCCGTTTTTCTCGGTAGAGAATGGCATCCCTGAATACTGGTATATGAACTTATCATTTACCGTGGTTGAATTAAAAGGAATCTTTCGATTGCTTTGATTCAGTTCAGAAAACAAAATTTTTCTGGCCATTCGAAATGGAAAAGGTTTAGAAACGGCACGTTTATCAAACCAACGGAAAATTTTTCCTTTTTGCTACAATAAAAAGTGCTTTGTCGAAATGGAATGAACTAGAAATGAGACAGTGAAAGAATACGTGTATCTCTAAAACCATTCGTTTGATCGAAATACTTTCTAAGAAGGAAATAAAGATAATTTTATGATAAATCAAGACAAAATTCGAAAAAATTGATGGTTTTTTATAAAAAAAACTAGCTGACCCGGTGTGCTTTGCAACTTTTAAAAATAAATTAAATTAAGAAAAATTATTAAAATTTCGTTTTTTGTAGGCATTATCAAATCCAAGAAAGTATTTTTAAATGGGAACTGAAGCTTGAGTTTTGAAAAGCAAAACAAAGATATTTTCATCTCATTAAGTGAAAAACTTTATCATTCAATTTTGTTTTTCAAGATCTGAATTTTTTACTGTGTTTTTATAAGTATTTATCACCTTCCTACTTACTCAATAGAAGAAGAGTGGTGTCTTAATTAATAATATAACCATGTCTCGAGCCTTATCCTTTTCAAAAGATATTTGGTTCCATTTCTTATATAAGTTCTCTAGTTGTGCAAAAATTATATAGGAGCCTCCCTCCTTTCTTCTCATATCCTCGATGAAAAAACAGAGGGGTTTAAAATCTATATATATAAAAAGCAATTTCTGTATGTTTGTTTGTTTGTTTTTCCTCTATAGACTCAGCCGTCTTAAGAGCTAGAGGTCTGAAATTTGGCATGGATGCTCATTAGGACCAGGAAGGATGAAAAATGTTTTCAGATTTTCGGATAACCCCTTCTGAAGGGGGTCGTCCATACAAGACAAATAATGTTTTCGCGATATTGACGTTATTGCACATTGCACATTATTGCACATGAGAATTTTAAAAGACGCGATATTGTCGTTATTATACATGGGATTCAGATGAAAATTGGTATACGAGAGTTTGAGGGACGAGCAGTGGATTTAAGGTATTAAATTCTTTGTAAGAGGCCGGCAAAGGGGTCGTGACTCCTAATCGCCATGATAAACAAAATACTACGGCCAAAGCGCGATTCCAGAGGCTGTACACGACGATGCTGACGAAGTTTGACTGCGTGGTAAAGGACGACGAAACCTACGTCAAAGCCGACTACAAGCATCTTCCGGGACAGGAGTTTTATTTATACGGCACAAGGAAGGGCTAAGGTAGCAGATATTTTCAAGCACATGAAACTGTCAAAGTTCGTGAAGAAATATCTGATTTGGCAAGCCATCTGTACCTGTGGCTTAAAAAGCAGCATTTTCATAGCTTCCAGGACTGTCAACCGAGAAATTTACGAGAAAGAGTGTTTGAATAAACGTCTGCTGCCTTTCCTGAAGAAACACGGTTTTTCCGTACTGTTTTGGCCGGATTTGGCATCTTGCCATTACGGTAAAAAGGGCACGGAGTGGTACGCCGCCAACAACGTGAAGGTGGTTCCCAAGGACAAGAACCCTCCCATTACGCCAGAGCTCCGCCCATTTGAGAAATACTGGGCTATTGTCAAGCGGAACCTAAAGAAGATCAAAACACTGCTAAGGACGAGCAGCAGTTCAAGGCAAACTGGCTTTCTGCGGCGAAGAAGGTGGACAAGGTGGCTGTACAAAATCTGATGGCAGGGGTTAAGCGTAAGGCCCGGCAATTCGGATTTGGAAAAGTGGAAGCCTAACTGAATATTTTTCCTAAATTTTTTACTAATTAAACTTGAAAAATAAATTTAATTTGATTTTAATAAACGATTTCACCGATTTACACGCGTATTCCCTTGACCAAATTTTGACCGTATAACCCTTTATACACTCCCAAACAAAATTTGGTTCCATTTGCTCGATGTGTTCTTCAACTATACAAACAATTGTGTGAAAGCCTCCCTTCTCTCTTCTAATCAGCCAACTGGATAGAGGAAGGGATGCCAAATATGAATACATTTCGTGTACCCTAATACCATCCCATCCCAAATTTGGTTCCATTTGCTTATTTTCGATGATGCATCACGAGCTCGCGCGACTCTACGGCGAACCCAGTATCCAGAAGGTGGTGAAGGCTGGCCGGATACGCTGGGCGGGACTTGTTGCGAGAATGCCGGATGACTGTCCTGCAAAACAGGTGTTCGCCACGAATCCGGTAGGAACAAGACGAGCGGGGGCGCAACGAGCGAGGTGGTTAGACCAAGTGGAGCGTGATCTGATGAACGTGGGGTGCCCGAGAAATTGGAGAACGGTTGCCATGGACCGAGTGAATTTTAGGAATTATGTTCGTCAAGTTATGTCGTAAGACGGAATACTATGTAAATAAATAAAAATAAAATAATTGCTTATTTTCGATTTATGTAAAAAAATTGTAAGAGAGCCCCCTTTCCTCATTTCTACTTCCCTACTTTCAAGAGGGAAGGGTCTCAAAAATCATACACTCAGAAAAATATTATTATGTATGCCATAAGATTCTCCTATGAACTGGCGCCATAAGAAAAATCTTTGAAATTTGAGGTTTTTTTCGCCGCATCCAGTACTTCAATTTGGTGCTTTTTCCCGTTTTGTCAACATACTGAAAAGTAAACGAAAAATGTTTTTGAGTTCACAAGTATATTGAACGTCTACAATAAATAAACTGCAATTAAAACTTACCATTTATTTAGAAGATCAAAATCGCATGAATTGTTGAAAAAAAGCAGTAACTTTACAACTGGTAATTTTCAAGTGCTTTTGTTTAACAACGATGAAACAGATGACTAACGGAATGAATGTGTTCAATATTTTTCACAATGCTGTTTTTTCTATTTCTCATAAGAATTTCGTATGAAAATTAAAAGAATTTCATAAGACTCTTATGGAGAACAATTTTGCATTCTAAAAAGCGGTTCATAAGACGTATCTTATGAAAATTATAATAAGAATTTGCCTGAGTGTAGAAATGTTGTGGAAAGTGGAGTAACGTGGACCACTCTGAATATCTCAGATTTGCGTTCAAATAAAAATCTCAATCCAACTGTCATCGTCATCGCTTTACGTAAGCATATTTTTCTATATATTTTTGACTTATATACGCTTCTTTTATTTATCATGCTTAAACAAATTACTTAAATAATTAAATAAGCACCCGCAAATTGCATCGATGGGAAACCTACAGTTCATAACAAAAATATGCTTTTATCATGTTCTTTTACGTGGAAAAGGAATTTTTAACGAAACAAATTTGCAAATCATAGCTTGTGGGGAATCGTGGGCCACATTTTGTGGAGTATCTTAGGCCACCTATATGTTTTTAAACATATTCAGAACTTATGATACGTTATTCCCATCTGTAAAATTTTCTTATGCCAAATGAAGAGTTATGAAAAATATTTGTCCATTTTTTCCTAGGCGATAGAGACAAACATAAATCCTATATAAGGAATTTTGCCGAAACGTTCGCGAGACAGCTTTTTGAAACTATTCGATCATACACAACTCTCTTTTTTATTTTCTCATCTGAAATTTCTTTAAAATATCTAAATGAAATATGAAATTTCAGTTTTGAGTCAACTCATAAACTTTGTACGTTATCTAGTCAATTTGGATTAGGTGGCTCACGATTCCTGACCATTTTTCAAATCTAAAGAAAAAAAATACTTTTTCTGAAACAGTCAGAACTCGGGGACATTAATTTATTAAAAAAACAAATTTCCTAATGATACCTCAAAAATGTAGAAATCCTTTCCATTTATTTTTTTTTCTTTTTATCTTTTATAAAAGAGAAGTTATGAAGCAAAGAAAAAAAGTGGCCCATGATACCCCCCAATCTCCTATGCTGGGAATAGCCATTAAGAGAAAAATGACACAAAAAACTTCAATTTTTCATCGAAACACATCAGCAGTGTTCAAAAATATATAATGCTTGCAAAATTTGTTGGACGTTTATTAAGATTACAATAACTCAGTTTTAGACAATCATAATTTATCGGAACTCGATTTTATTATTTTTTGATTAATATTCTACAATGTCCGGGCAAGATCAGGGCAGTTTCCACCAAATCTGGACATCTGGATCAGACCGAACCAAGGTTGCTAAAATCACAGAGTTTCACAGAATTTTGAGCAAATTTTCATTAATATAAATATTGGATTATTAATTTTTAATTGGAAAAATATCATAAATTTGATTGTTTATTGAGGAAAACTCAATGAAAAACTCAATTTTACATGTCTTTTGAATGAAATTAAGGGAAAAAGTATCACAGAAAACCGTCACAGATTTTTTGGGTAATATCACAGAAAGTCAAATTTTTTCTTCGTCCAACACAGATTTTTTTAGGCAACCTTTGACAGAACTCTCGAATTATTGGATAAATCCTTACTTTAAAATGAAATTTTTTTCTTAAACTAAAATTGTTATTGACCCCTTTTCAACAATTCTTGAACATAATCAATCACAAAAGTGAAAGTTAAAAAAGTCTCTCGTTAGGCAATAACGTTCAGCTTGTTAAGTTCCGTTTCTAAACAGTGATTATATTCTTCAAAAGGCGAACACGAAATTATTGCGACACCGAAAATGTTATGCCAGTTTTCTTATAAATTTAAGAATCAAACCAAAATTTTGGGGTAGCTTCATACATACATTTACTTCAAATATCAAAAGAAATGTTGATCGATGGAGCCTTGAGTGTAAAATTGAACGCATTTTCGCTTGATCTTTGCAGTGTCATCCGGTACCAGTTTCTCAGTTTTTTTTTTTTCATTTTCTCAACATGTCCTTCTCGTCTTTGACTATCCTCTTGCTCTTTCGAAGTTCCCACTTCATTATTGCCCAGTACTGCTCCACCGGGCGTAGCTCCAGACAGGTTTGCGGGTCATGTCGGGTCATGTGGAACAAAATGGACAGAATTGGCCTCAAACCACTCCAGGACACTTTTATTATAGTGGCATGATGCCAAATCTGGAAAAAAGCGAAGCTTCGTCGTGCTGCTGCAGCAAAAGGCGCTTCTCAAGGCACTCAGATTTGTAGATCTCGCTATTTACTGTGCCCTTTGTCACGAAAGGCAGTCCGCAAGAGCAGATGGCCTGCCAAACGAGATACACCTAGGTTTTTTTTTACGCGGTTTTTTTTACACGGTTTTTTTTTACACGGCTTTTTTTACACGGTTTTCGGGAATTAACACGGTTTTTTTTACACGGTTTTCGCGAATTAACACGGTTTTTGAGAGCAAATATTCTAAGTCCTTTTCAAAGGAAAACACTTAGAATCTTTTTGAAGTTGGGAAAATCTTAGCTCTGAGACTAAGAAAGTGGAACATGAGACCCCTGAGACCTGAGACATGAGACTTGGGACTTGAGACCTGAGACCTGAGACCTGAGACCTGAGACCTGAGACCTGAGACCTGAGACCAGAGACATTAGACCTGAGACTTGAGACCTGAAATATGAGACCTGAGATCTCAGACACGAGACACGAGACACGAGACACGAGACCTAAGACCTGAGACATGAGACATGAGACATGAGACATTAGATCTGAGACATTAGACATGAGACATGAGACTTTAGACCTGAGACATGAGACTTGAGACCTGAGACCTGAGACCTGAGACCTGAGACCTGAGACCTGAGACCTGAGACCTGAGACATGAGACATTAGACCAGAGACATTAGACATGAGACATGAGACATGAGACCTGAGACCTGAGACATTAGACAAGAGACATGAGACATTAGACCTGAGACATTAGACATGAGACATGAGACCTGAGACCTGAGACCTGAGACCTGAGACCTGAGACATGTGACCTGAGACATGAGACACGAGACATGAGACATAAGACCTGAGACATGAGACCTGAGACATGAGACATGAGACATGAGACATGAGACCTGAGACATGAGATCTGAGACATTAGACATGAGACATGAGACATGAGACCTGAGACATGAGACCTGAGACATGAGACCTGAGACATGAGACCTGAGACATGAGACCTGAGACATGAGACCTGAGACATGAGACCTGAGACATGAGACATTAGACCTGAGACTTGAGACATGAGACATGAGACATGAGACATTAGACCTGAGACATGAGACCTGAGACATTAAACATGAGACATGAGACCCAAGACATTAGGCATGAGACATGAGACATTAGACCTGAGACATGAGACAGTAAACCTGAGACCTGAGACCTGAGACTTGAGACCTGAGACCTGAGACCTGAGACCTGAGACCTGAGACATGAGACCTGAGACATGAGACATGAGACATATGACCTGAGACTTGAGACATGAGACCTGAGACATGAGACATGAGACATGAGACATGAGACATGAGACATGAGACATGAGACATGAGACATGAGACATGAGACATGAGTCATGAGACATGTGACATTAGACATTAGACATGAGACATTAGACATGAGACTTGAGACATGAGAAATTAGACCTGAGACGTGATACATGAGACATTAGACATTAGACATTAGACATGAGACCTAAGACATTAGACATGATACATGAGACCTGAGACATGAGACCTGAGATGTCTCATGTCTCATGTCTAATGTCTAATGTCTCATGTCTCAAGTCTCATGTCTAATGTCTCAGGTCTTATGTCTCATCTCACATGTCTCATGTCTAATGTCTAATGTCTAATGTCTTATGTCTAATGTCTAATGTCTAATGTCTAATGTCTAATGTCTAATGTCTAATGTCTAATGTCTAATGTCTAATGTCTAATGTCTAATGTCTAATGTCTAATGTCTAATGTCTAATGTCTAATGTCTAATGTCTAATGTCTAATGTCTAATGTCTAGTGTCTAATGTCTAATGTCTAATGTCTAATGTCTAATGTCTAATGTCTAATGTCTAATGTCTAATGTCTAATGTCTAATGTCTAATGTCTAATGTCTAATGTCTAATGTCTAATGTCTAATGTCTAATGTCTAATGTCTAATGTCTAATGTCTAATGTCTAATGTCTAATGTCTAATGTCTAATGTCTAATGTCTAGTGTCTAATGTCTAATGTCTAATGTCTAATGTCTAATGTCTAATGTCTAATGTCTAATGTCTAATGTCTAATGTCTAATGTCTAATGTCTAATGTCTAATGCCTAATGTCTAATGTCTAATGTCTAATGTCTAATGTCTAGTGTCTAATGTCTAATGTCTAATGTCTAATGTCAAATGTCTAATGTCAAATGTCTAATGTCTAATGTCTAATGTCTAATGTCTAATGTCTAATGTCTAATGTCTAATGTCTAATGTCTAGTGTCTAATGTCTAATGTCTAATGTCTAATGTCTAATGTCTAATGTCTAATGTCTAATGTCTAATGTCGAATGTCTAATGTCTAATGTCTAATGTCTAGTGTCTAATGTCTAATGTCTAATGTCTAATGTCTAATGTCTAATGTCTAATGTCTAATGTCTAATGTCTAATGTCTAATGTCTTATGTCTAATGTCTAATGCCTAATGTCTAATGTCTAATGTCTAATGTCTAATGTCTAGTGTCTAATGTCTAATGTCTAATGTCTAATGTCAAATGTCTAATGTCAAATGTCTAATGTCTAATGTCTAATGTCTAATGTCTAATGTCTAATGTCTAATGTCTAATGTCTAATGTCTAATGTCTAATGTCTAATGTCTTATGTCTAATGTCTAATGTCGAATGTCTAATGTCTAATGTCTAATGTCGAATGTCTAATGTCTAATGTCTAATGTCTAATGTCTAATGTCTAATGTCTAATGTCTAATGTCTAATGTCTAATGTCTAATGTCTAATGTCTAATGTCTAATGTCTAGTGTCTAATGTCTAATGTCTAATGTCTAATGTCTAATGTCTAATGTCTAATGTCTAATGTCTAATGTCTAATGTCTAATGTCTAGTGTCTAATGTCTAATGTCTAATGTCTAGAGTCTAATGTCTAATGTCTAATGTCTAATGTCTAATGTGTAATGTCTAATGTCTAATGTCTAATGTCTAATGTCTAATGTCTAATGTCTAATGTCTAGTGTCTAATGTCTAATGTCTAATGTCTAATGTCTAATGTCTAATGTCTAATGTCTAATGTCTAGTGTCTAATGTCTAATGTCTAATGTCTAGAGTCTAATGTCTAATGTCTAATGTCTAATGTCTAATGTGTAATGTCTAATGTCTAATGTCTAATGTCTAATGTCTAATGTCTAATGTCTCATGTCTCAGGTCTCAAGTCTCATGTCTAATGTCTCAGGTCTAATGTCTCATGTCTCATGTCTCATGTCTCATGTCTAATGTCTGATGTCTAATGTCTCATGTCTCTTGTCTCAAGTCTCATTTCTCATGTCTCATGTCGCATATCGCATGTCTCATGTCTAATGCCTAATGGCTGATGTTTAATGTCTCATGTCTCATGTCTAATGTCTAATGTCTCATGTCTCAAGTCTCATGTCTAATGTCTCAGGTCTTATGTCTCATCTCACATGTCTCATGTCTAATGTCTAATGTCTTATGTCTAATGTCTAATGTCTAATGTCTAATGTCTAATGTCTAATGTCTAATGTCTAATGTCTCATGTCTCAGGTCTGAAGTCTCAAGTCTCATGTCTAATTTCTCAGGTCTCATGTCTCATGTCTCATGTCTCATGTCTCATGTCTCATGTCTTATGTCTAATGTCTAATGTCTAATGTCTAATGTCTAATGTCTAATGTCTCATGTCTCATGTCTCATGTCTCATGTATCATGTCTCAATGACTAATGTCTAATGTCCCATGTCTCAATGTCTCATGTCTCATGTTTCAAGTTTCAAAGCTGCATAAATTTAAAGGTCTTTTTTTACACGGTTTTCCGCAATTAGCACGGTTTTTTTTACACGGTTTTTTTTTACGCGGTACGTATATCAGTGTAAAAAAGACCTAGGTGTATTTTGAGACGAACTTCGACATTTTCTTCTTCTTAGATTTATCATCCACATCGAACTTGGTCTTGCCGCTTCTCTTAGTGCTTCCGTGAGGCGAGGAAGAATGACCTTAACGGGTTAAACTCCTATCAAAAAGAAAAAAAAAGTGCTTCCGTGCCCGAGTTTAATCCGTCGATTGTTGCCGCTCATCGCGGTTTGGGAAGTTCTGTACCTTAAATGTATGTATTCCAGCTCTTTTCTTCTAATTCTGAACGTAGCTCTGTGAAATACCGATCTTTTTAGCCAAATCACGGCTTTTGACGTTGGGATTTGCTTTAATCATCCGCTTCACCTTTCTCTCCGTCTTTTTGTTCTCCGGTTCCGATTTTCTTCCAGCTCCTTTGCCGTGGTCCAACGTCAACTGCTCCTGGAACCGTTTCAACACTCTGGAGACTGTTGAATGGTGAATGTTCAACATTTTTCCTAACTGCCGGTGCGACAGGTTAGGAAATTCTAGGTGTTTGGAAAGAATTTGTTCTCTCGACTCGCATTGGTTCACTTCCATTTTCGTTGAATCTAAAAACACGACTTCGAGTTTGACAGCATGTAATCAATACACATCAATGAGAAATTGTGCAAAATTTGATTGATTTTTACCCAATAATGGTAAAAAGTTTATGCTCTGTTGAGGCCGGAACAAATATCAATTTCTTCTTTTGTCGTTACAAAATAGTTCTGGATTTGTGGAGTTGAATGCTAGAAAAACTAGTCATCCGTCCATTTTTTTTTGTTTTTATCTTATTACCTATCAGTTGAGGTAAACATACATATATATTGACTTTATATTTCAGATTTATCCACCTATCAGCCCGGACCGCTTCCGGAAGCTCTTCAATACTCGCCTCGGAACGGGGCCAAAGCTACATTCATCACATTGGAAAAGAACCGCTGGTTTATCGAAACGTCGGTCAGCACCTGAAGCTGGCGGTCGAAAAGTATCCCAACAATGAAGCCATCGTATCGTGCCACGAAAACCGCCGGCTCACCTATTCGCAAGTTCTGGAAAAGGTAAATTGGAGAATTAGAAGTTCAACGTTGAAATGATTTGATCATAAACCGTTCGTACTTTCAGGTGGATCGAATAGCTGCATCATTTTATCAGCTAGGGCTTGAGAAAGGTGATCGTGTCGGTATTTGGGCCCCTAATGGAATGCTTTTCTATCTGTCAACGTTAGCGGCAGCTCGTGCCGGGATGATTTCGGTAAGTTCAAGAAAACTGCTTTATCATACTTTTGTTGCATGGGCTTCACAATTGGATAAACTAATGGTACAATATAGAACATTTAAATTTTTCTTTACCCATAAATAAATTCTAGGCACACATAGTAGTACTTCATATACCAAAAAAACGCGTTTGATGTTTTACGTGTTAAATGTGATGTGTTTTTGTGTAAATATTTGATAATCCTCCGCATGTACGTATTCCACTAACCTTGAATCTACCAAGAATCTAACTATATCTTTCGTGTATACAGGTGGCAATTAATCCAGCCTATCAGGTACCGGAAATTGATTACGCATTGAAAAAGGTTGGCGTCAAGGCGATCATTGCCTACGAACAGTACAAAACGCAAAGGTTCTACGAGATGCTAACAAAATGTGCCCCCGAATTAGCCGATTGTCGTCCAGGAGAACTTAAGAGTTCCAATGTTCCCGATCTCTTGTCGGTTATCATCGCTAGTGAACCTAGTAGTTCACCACCTCCGTAAGAAATTGGTCAAATCGATTTTAGTATACACTTGAAGAATTATCATTTCGTTAGAGGAACAATAAAATTCGATGATTTGCTGAAGGCACACTCGGAAGCTGATCTGACTCGCATCGACTCCCTCCAGAGTCAAATATCTCCAGACAGTGGGGTTAATATTCAATTCACATCCGGAACAACGGGTCAACCGAAGGGTGCTTTGGTATCGCACTATGGTTTTGTTAATAACGCCATTGCTGTTGGATTTCGGAACGAGCTCAACCTTAAGCAGCATCGGGTGTGCGTACAGACGCCATTTTTTCACGTCTTCGGATTGGTAGCCGGAATTATGGGAGCTTTGAGCTACGGAACGACGCTGGTACTTCCGGGACCAGGCTTCAAGGCCGAGGAATCTGTGGAGGCAATCGTTAAGGAAAAGTAAGATCGAACCACTGTTTTGAACACAAATTTGATAAGCTTTAATCAATGCGTTTCAGATGTTCGGTTATATACGGAACCCCAACCATGTACGTTGACTTGGTACACAAAGTGAAAAATAGTGGAGTCAAACTGCCGCCAATTGATCTCGCAGTAACTGGAGGTGCCGTTTGCTCTCCTCAACTTTTCGTAGACATTCAGCAAACTCTAGGAGTACGACAAGTAAAGACCATCTACGGCTTGACAGAGACCACTTGTGTGATGTTCCAATCACTGTTCAATGAATCGAAGGAGAACGTACTTCAGACTGTAGGTCACGTGATGGATCACTACGAAGTCAAAGTTGTCAACCAAGAAGGGTCTGTAGTCCCCATGGGAACTTCCGGTGAGCTTTGGGTTCGAGGATATGGAACCATGTTGGGGTACTGGGATGATGAACAAAAAACCACAGAAACGATCGGTGCCGATAAATGGCTCAAAACTGGGGATCAATTCCAACTGAGAGACGATGGCTACGGAAAAATTGTTGGCCGCATCAAGGAGATGGTTATCCGGGGAGGAGAGAATATTTATCCCAAAGAGATAGAAGACTTCCTCAATACGCATCCTAAAGTCTTAGAAACCCATTGCATTGGAGTTCCCGATGAGCGCATGGGAGAGGAAATTTGTGCCTTCGTTCGACTGAAGGATCCAACTGAGACATTTGAACGATCGGAAATGAAAGAGTTCAGTGTGGGAAAAATTTCCCACTTCAAAGTTCCAAAGTACCTACGAATCGTTCAGGAATTCCCAAAGACGACGTCCGGAAAAGTACAAAAATTTAAACTGCTGCAGCGGTTTAAGACTGAATGACGCAATGTTAATATTTTAGTTTAGGTGACTTCTTAAAGTTAAATATTGTGTGTGGAGATTACAAATATACGATGATCCTTTATTTTTAATTTTTTTTTTATGTTCACTGTCTAAAAACAAAAGCTTTTCAAACGGTACCATCAAACGGAGTAAGTTGTAACATGTTTTCAACTATTATGTACAAATAAAATAGGTATAAATTGAACTTTATGCAATCCTAAAATATTTGGAAGAAATCGTACCCTCTTTCATTGCCGATTTAGTCAAAGCTGTATAGCCCAAAAATCAGAATAAAGAATCTGTAAGAATCCCTACTTTATCCTTATCAAAACAGGTTTTTCAATTTTTGTGTATTGGTTAAAAGTATCAAATCAGTCTTGTGAACTAAGCATTTCAGAATTTCTCCGGCATGTATACGAGCCGGGAAAATCTAGGTATTCATTTCGAAATCCCGGCTATTCAGGGGAAATGCAAAAATAACACATTATTGTTTATCACTGTTTGGCATAAAACTGTTTGTTTCATCACATTCATATAATTGAACATTAAGACGAACTTGATTCTATTCAAGGATTTTATCACCTTTTCTCAAAATGATAGAAAAAATTGTTGATGGATGTTTTAAAATTATGTTTACCAAAAATTTAAAAACGGTGTGTTAAATAATGTTTTCTATTTATCAGTTGTGTCACAAGTGTCACAAATAAATAAAAAAAAATCTTCAGTCCTCATAATGGCCATTTCAAGAACCGAAAGTATTCAAATGAACCAAATGTTATATTTGATCGTTTCTTGATAAGTTTCAAATACGAAGTGGGTCATTACATTACAGTTCACAGAATTCATGTCTCTGGGAATTCAAAATCATTCTGAAGTGCGTTCAATCAATTCAATATTCTCAGAGGATTGTTCATAAATGCATCATATTTAAAGGGTGATACGGTCAAAATTTGGTCAAGGAAAAACGCGTTTGAATCGGTGAAATCGTTTATATAAAAAATCAAATTAAATTTCTTTTTCAAGTTTAATTAGTATAAAATTCAGGAAAAATATTCAGTTAGACTTCCGCTTTTCCAAATCCGAATTGCCGGGCCTTACGCTTAACCCCTGCCATCAGATTTTGTACAGCCACCTTGTCCACCTTCTTCGCCGCAGAAAGCCAGTTTGCCTCGAACTGCTGCTCGTCCTTAGCAGTTTTTTTATCTTCTTTAGGTTTCGCTTGACAATAGCCCAGTATTTCTCAATTGGGCGGAGCTCTGGCGTGTTGGGAGGGTTCTTGTCCTTGGGAACCACCTGCACGTTGTTGGCGGCGTACCACTCCATGGCCTTTTTACCGTAATGGAAAGATGCCAAATCCGGCCAAAACAGTACGGAACAACCGTGTTTCTTCAGGAAAGGCAGCAGACGTTTATTCAAACAATCCTTCACGTAAATTTCTTGGTTGACAGTCCCGGAAGCTATGAAAATGCTGCTTTTCAAGCAACAGGTACAGATGGCTTACCAAACCAGATAATTCTTCGCGAACTTTGACAGTTTCCTGTGGTTGAAAATATCTGCTACTCCGGTCTAAAACTTCTGTCCTGGAAGCTGCTTGTAGTCGGCTTTGACGTAGGTTTCGTCGTCCATTACCATGCAGTCAAACTTCGTCAGCATCGTCGTGTACAGCCTCCGGGATCACGCTTTGAACGTAGTATTTTGTTTATCATCGCGATTTGGAGTCACTACCTTCTTGTAAATCGATAGTCCGGCTCGTTTTTTGGCTCGATGCACGGTTGAGACGAGCTTACTTGCGGCATCTCGGAGAGAGAGGTTAGGGTTTCGCATGAAACTTCCGACAACTCTCTTTCTCGTCTCAGCGGCTTCCGGTTTTCGATTTCCTCCCGATCCAGATTTCCTGGCTGTCGACAAACGTTCCCCAAACACTTTAATTACATTTGTAACGGTTGATTTGGCAACTTTTAGCGATTTTGCCAGCTTCGCGTGCGAGTGCTCTTCTTCATTGGACGGCATTTTGATAACTGAAGAGTAAATTCCCAAATCAAAATAGGAGCAATATTCTATACACACACCTTCTAAATGAGGGGTGTTAAGGTTTTTTAAATGCAAAATTGAAAGAAATACATAAAGTCGATATTGACCAAATTTAGACCGTATCACCCTTTATTTTTTCAAAATCATAGTAAAATTGTAGTAAAATTATAGTAGTAATGAACACTTGTTTTAAGGCATGGTTTGATTATTTATACTTACCTTTTATGATGAAAATACCAGTAACCATCAAGATCTTGAAAATAACCCGTCTTATGAAACGTTAAAATGAAAATACCCCATAACTAATGGATGGTTATTTTTGAAAGATCACAAATCCTTTGTTTAGAAGTGTTTAGAATCCTCTAGAAATATTGCCAACACTTGAAGTGATTGTTAAAATAGTTTTTAAAGAAACGATTCATCAATCATTGTTTTTGCATCATAATTCCCAAGTTCCCATGGCATGACTTGAAAATCAAGATCTCAATTTAGAATTATCAACCCCAATTTTTTTTTCTGTAGAACCAAGCCTGCTCACGGTTTTGTACCAATTTATAAATTCTTTAATGGTTATTTTCCGCTGAACAATTTAGTCAAAGACTGTAACTTTGTATGTTATTAGGCTTAAAAGTTGTAAGCAATTGAGTAGCGGTATGGCATGGCATTGCAAACCAATCAATCAACTGAAACTGGCACAAAAACCATAAGAAACTAAAATTATGTTGATTTTTCAGAACAAAATGTCGTGTCGTTTTTCAGCCATATTCTGGATTCTCGAATGCAAGACCGCGGCTGCGACCGTTCGTCTCAACAATCGTTAACGGGATGCTCATTCGTTTTTTTTTGTACGCTCTCTATCCCAGTAAACGTGAATCGACAGAGAGGTCTCTCAAATCGACAGAGGGATCGTATCGATCTCTCTTACGATTTTGCATCATCTTATCGACAGAGAGAAGCACACCACGAGCGCCACAAAATAATCTAAGACACGCCTTCCAGAGAAACACACGAACACAATCCGAATCGTATGTTTCCTCTCGAGACGCGTGTTTGCCTGCCTGAGAAGTCGACTGCTACGATTGAAAGCACGCATATAAAAAAGACGGGGATAAAGCGCGAGCACACAGTCCGGGTCCGAGTGTACGATTCAAACTGATTTCGCATGTACGCATTCGTATTCGTTGCCTCTAGGTATCTCGGCAGGACAAACCGAATGAGAATATTCCCAGTAAACATGAATCGGCAGAGAGGTAACTCAAATTGACAGAGGAATCGTAACGATCTCTCTAACGATTTTGCATCATCTAATCGGCAGAGAGGAACACACCATACGCGTGCCTTGAGTGAGTGCCACGAAATATCTAAGGCACGCCCTCCAGAAAAACACACGAAAACAATCCGAATCGTGTTTGTATGTTTCCCTTCGAGACGCGTGTTTGCCTGCTTGAGAAGTCGACTGCTACGACTGCACCATACGAGTGTACGATTCAAACTGATTTCGCATGTACGCATTCGTCTTCGTTGCCTCTAGGTATCTCGGCAGGACAAACCGAATGAGAATAATAGCGTTCTTTGGAGTGTCGCCGAAATTAACCGTTTTATTCTAAGTTCGGTGACTCAACTCTCAATTTTTTGCATGCACTGTCGATTTTTAAAAGGACGCGCTTACTGGGATGCCATATACGATTTAGCACGTTCGTCGCCACGCTCATTTTGGTAGTTCTACTAGCCGGGCCCAAAGAAATTTTCAGAGAGAGAAAGCAAAGAGGGAGAACTCCCATATTTGAAACGTGTGGCGAAGCTGAGCGGTGAACTTAAGTAAGAGAGCGTCACACGCTTTTTGATGTGACGGGGCCCCCCAGGAAATACACCCGTCACCCGAATATGGGTGCCGTGGCGACGAACGTGTTAGATCATTGCAGAGAATGCTCTTCTTAGTTTACAGCCGCTCGATTTTCGCTTTCTCTCACACACATTCATGATGTCTCTCAATGCGGCTTTCTTTTCTTTGTTAGAGAGGTACGGTTGGATTTTTTACACTCAAAGAATTTGTCTTCTGTTTTTTCTTTAAAATTTTGAACCTTTGACAGAGATGTTATTATTTCGTAATTATTATTTTTAATCCGCTACACAAAATATTCTATTTTGCACACAGACCTATAAGTTGTAAACTTAAATATTCTGCATAAAATTATGGAAGTGTTTTGACTTATAACGTTCTTATTTTTCATCTCAAATTTTGATATGCTGTTTAATAGTTACCAAAACTGTAAATTCTAGACTGTTTAAATCGTTGACCAATTTTTTTTAACTTCAAATTTTCGCAATGACAATTCTAAATTGGGATCTTGATTTTCAAGTCCTGCCATGAGAACTTTGGAGTTATAATGCAAAAACAATGATTGATGAATCGTTTCTTTAAAAACTATTTTAACGATCACCTCAGATAATTATGATCAAAATTACTTTGACTTCTTGTAAGGTAATAGCTTCGAGTGTTGGCAATATTTCTAGAGGATTCTAAACACTTTTAGAACAAAATTCAATTTTCCCATAGAAACCTAGTTCTAAATTGTTCATGTGAACGTTTCTACAAAATTCTGCTTAAAATCATGAATGAGTTTTGAATCAAAACGAAACTTTTGAGACCCCTGAGTTTGAGAAAATAAAAAATGACCCCAAATCGACTCAGTTTTATGATACATTGGTTGAAATTCATATTCACTCAGTGTGATGTTTTAGCTAAGGAATTTTAATTTTGAAATGAATGTTTAATAGAAAAAAGATATGGAAAAGGTACTCAAAATAATAGTTATTAAATTTATGGTAGTAAAATCAAAATTCGTAGACCAACAAAAAATAGAATAAAATTTCTGTTTAATTTCATAGCGAAATAAAGTTGCGATACACAATCGGATGAATCTCGAATTTAGCAATACTGTTTCTTAACTCTTTACACTGAATTCAGAATCCATATATAATTTCAGAAATTTGTGATCAGTTTCTTCAATCAGTGATTTTTCCCGGCTTTATTCTTATTTTCTTTCTCAATTCAAACTCATAAATCAAACTATGTTGTAAAATTTGTCAATTTATGCGTCCAAAACATTTTTTTCTAACAAGTTCTCTAAAAATAATCATGAAAGGTTCTTTGGAAGCCTAAATGTTTGTACAGATTTTGATAAAAAAATATTTTACAAGTTTTTTTGTTTAGAATTTTCTGGGTCTTGGCCAAATTTGTCCGGATTTTGGTCGACAATAAGAAATCAAATGCCCAGATTTTACCAGGTTTTTATATAAAATAACCAAGATACAGGCTGAAAAAAATCTGGCAACCTTATTCTAAACCTTTAGACACATTCCACGCACTTGTACCGCTCATAAGTGATTTTTATCCCTTCTCGTATAAAAAAAATCTCAATCTTCCAATAATTTTGATAATTCAAATAAAGCAACGAAAAAGGAAAAAAAATCTACATTTTTCATATTAATTTGAAAATCAATTTCTTGTTGGATAACGTGTAAACGTGGACAACTTTTAAAAAATAATTAAATTAAAATATGGTTAGTTTTTTTTTTTTAATTTTTTAAACGTTTTGAAGCCAACAAATTCTGCTTCATTGTGTAGAAAAAAGATTTTTTTTATATCCCATGGTACTGTTTTGAAAAAACGAACGACAACAATCGCAAACGAGTGAATTCACGTCACTAAAAAGGAAAATTTTAAATTTTATGAAGAAACTTCAACATTGTATATCAATAAAAAATAAAATCTTCTTTGAAAATGATGAGTCGACTTTAGATTTTTTTAGAAATCGGTTAGAATCCAGCTGGGTGAGTGAATTCACGTCACAAAAATTGATTTTCTGTAAATTTTTTCCGAATTTAAAATGTAGCTTTCATTCACTTGTTTTAAAGTGATTAATAGTTTTTTTTTATAATTATAATGAGATGCGACAATTAAACAAATTTTAATTGACTTTTTTTATTTCTTAAATCATTCTTCGATACAGTTTTAAAATCTGGGTTCCTTTGAAAATTGAGTTTTTTTTAAAGCATACTGAAGACTTGGGACCAACACTGAATTTTGGTTTCCTTTTGTTCATTTTTCCGGGTTTTATTCTGATTTCACGTTTTTCCGGTTTTCCCGGTGCAATTTTGAATTCCTGGTATTTTCACGGTTTTCCAGCTTTTTCCGGTTTTGTGGCCACTCTGCGTAAAACACAAATCCTCCATTATTTTATTTATCCGTTATCTATTGGCTTTTATGGCAATCCTTGCTCTCTCGCCAGGAAAAGCATGAGTATGAGCAAACCAAACCAACGAAGCTTAGCAATCACTAGCACAACTGACCTCCTTAATATCTATATAGCTAGCAATCAGATCAGTTGGGCTACATTCCAGTATGAATAAACTCAATAGATTCAAAACCGCAGAAAGAGAAAGAAATGTGGAGCCTAAAAATGTAGTTTGAAAATTCGCATAAATTAGGACTTGTTACAACTAGTAATGCTGTTCTATTTTAGATCTCACAAATATGGAAAATGATTCTGTTTTGACACGTTCGTCGCCACGCTCATTTCTCGAAGCGTGAAAGTAGAGGGAGAGAGAACTCCAAGATTTAAAACGCATGATGAAACTGAGCGTCTGGCTTGAGTTAGAGTCAGAGTGCGTCACCCATTTTTGATGTGACGGTGCCACCCAGGAAATACATCCGTCACCCGAATATGGGTCCTATGGCAACGAACCTGTTAACTCTCATCTGTCTCAAAAATTACTACCCGTTAGAGCTTCTGGGGTGTTAATTTGACATTCCTAACCAAAACAGATATATTTCTATTGTTTTCCGAGCGATTTGCTCAAAATTTTGAGTTTTAGAAACCTGTAATGTAACTCAAATATTATTTTCAGAAATATTCAGGTACAAAAAGAAATGTTTTACGTTATTCAAAGTCTAAGAACAAAATCAAAAACATGCTTTGTAAAAAAGACGTAGATCGTAGACCAGCTACAAAATGCTCTAAAAACTTTTCACATAGGTTCTAAGAAAGCTGCAGCTAGAAGTTATTCGTTGTGCACACGAGGATATTTTTTTAGAAATTTTTTAAGATGATGACCAAAAACAATGAAAAAAAGTGTTGAAAAAACCGTACTTTTCAAATAAGGAACCGTCAAAATTGTATCAGAAACAAATTACTATGGTGGATTGGGGAGTTGATGTAATTTGACACATTTTGGCATCTTTGGATTTTGAACAAATTGGCTAAGATAGCTATGCTTCATATTTCTTGTCAATTTTCAGATCAATTTCAAATGTCCGTTCTTTGCACAAACTTTCTTGTGAGAAGTTATTTGTTAAATCAAGTTAATATCTAAAATTTTCCAGGTCGGTATTAACCCGGCATTCCAAGTACCGGAAGTGGAATACTCCTTAGCAAAAGTTGGCGTTAAAGCTCTCATCGCAGCGGAACGGAACCACGCCCAAAACTACTACGACATGCTGAGCCAGATAATTCCGGAAATGAAAACCACTGTCGGCGAGACGCTCAACTCTCAGAAATTTCCATCCCTCAAGATGGTGATCATGGAAAATGAATCCGGTTCTCAACTGCCGTAGGTTTTTATCTTAAATCCTAGTTTTCAATTTATAAATTTATGTTTTCATTTTAGGGGAACCATTTCATTCTCCAATCTCCTCAAACTGCCATCCGAACAAGACGTATCCCGTATTGACTCTCTGCAGAGCTTAATTTCTCCCGACACGGGAGTAAATCTTCAGTTCACATCGGGAACCACCGGAAATCCTAAGGCCGCCTTAGTTTCCCACTATGGTTTTGTGAATAACGGTATTCACGTTGCCAAGAGGAACGAGTTCGACCAGAAGGATCATCGTGTTTGCCTCCAGGTGCCTCTGTTTCATGCCTACGCAATGGTCATTGGTTTGATGGCCGCCCTAACTCACGGAACGACCCTGGTAGTACCGAGTGGCCGATACAGTCCCTTGGAGGGATTGAAAACCATCGTCAGAGAGAAGTATGGACTAGCTCAAATTATTCCAAGTCATCTTCTTTGTGTTCAGGAAAAATTGGTTTCTTGATAATTCTAAACGTTTGAAATTTTAAGGTGGGTTACAGAAAATAATACATTGTTATCAAGCTTTCCCGCACGAATGCACCATTCTGACAACACTCACGAAGATATGCAATTGCTTGTTTAAACTAACACGCAAGCTCGTTCTGTTTTAACTATTCAGTTGATCTTATACAATTTTTTCGAATTTCACAGATGTTCCACCATCTACGGAACTCCCACCATGTACGTAGATTTTATCAACAAGGTTCGGGAAACCAACTTCGAGCTGCCTAAAATAGATCAGGCCGTAACCGGGGGCGCAACCTGTTCACCTCAGCTCTTCAAAGATATCCTGGAGGTGCTAGGAGTCCGCAAAGTGAAAACGGTATTCGGAATGACCGAAGCCTCGGCCGTTCTGTTCCAATCCCTGCCTGGGGACTCTCGGGACAACATACTCAACACCGTAGGCCACATGACCGATCATTACGAAGCGAAGGTCGTTGACAAAGATGGAAACATCGTCCCCTTCGGTACTCCTGGTGAACTTTGGGTACGTGGTTACGGAACCATGCTCCGATACTGGGCGGACGATCTGAAATCGAAGGAAACCATCGACGTGGACAAGTGGCTTCGGACCGGAGATCAATTTATTTTTAATCCAGATGGGTACGGAAGAATCGTGGGTCGTATCAAGGAAGTTATTATTCGAGGAGGGGAAAATGTTTTCCCGAAAGAAATAGAAAATTTCCTCAACACCCACCCCGCCATTTTGGAAACGCACTGCATCGGAGTGCCGGACGAGCGGATGGGCGAGGAAATTTGTGCCTACATCCGGATGAAGGACCCTTCGGCTTTGATCGAACGAGCTGAGATAAGTGAATATTGCAAAGGAAATTTGGCACATTTCAAGGTACCGAAGTACATCAGGGTGATAAAAGAGTATCCGAAAACTACTTCCGGGAAAATTCAAAAGTTTAAACTGCTCGAAATGTTTAATAAAGAATCAAAACAATCGTGAATTGAGATGTTATCTGAATGTTTAATTGTGAACCATTCCTTCAAATGATATAGGAGCTTGTCAACTATTCACTGTAGATATGTAATATTTATTTTTAAACAGAATCGAACGTTTACGACGATTCATGAATCATCATTAACGTCTTACTCAATAGAAATAATATTAAAGATTGATGTTGATGGTATTTATAGCTAGAAAACACACCGTGGGGTAGAGCGCTTATACTAGTGAACAACTTTGGTACCTAAAAAGAATCTTTTGTTATTGATAAACTCATAGAAAATTTCGCTTTTTGGAATACACTTTTTGTTATCCTTATAAGTATTAACCACATAAAAAGCATATCAATCGATTGTAGAGATTAATATCTATCATTGGGTATATAAAAAGTGGGCATGTTTGATGAACAGTTTTAAGAAATCACGATAACAATATGAAAAATGTGCGCATCATAACAGCCGGGTTTAAAACTACGATTTTTTCTTGTTTTCATTCCCGTATTACGAATAACAGTATTATTTGAGATATTATGTGTATTGTAAGACTGGCTATTAGCCAATCGGTAGATTTGCGGTGAACCCCTTTTAATCCCAGGGTCGGAAAGTTTACACTAACTAAGTTGCAGGGAAATTCGGGAGAGCTAAAGAAAACTCCTCGGATAAAATTCGGTACCGTTTAATATTTTGCAGTTTTGATCACCCACCACTTTCTTAACTTAGCTAGCTAACCTTATTCCGTGTACTGATTCCTTCCTTGACGTCGAGCTCGGGTTCGGTGAGGTCGGCTTGGAAGCTGGCTGGCTCTAGCGGGTCGTGTTGTTGTACCCGGTCCCACCTTGGGTGCTGAACCGGGCACTGATGGTCCTTGGACGGCAAGCAAGCGGCGTGGATGCTGAGTACCTGACCCCACCTTAGGTGCTGAATCAGGTACGATGGTAAGTAGCACCGGCGGCGGTCGGTCGATGTTATCGGTGGCGCACGAGGTCCTTCGACGATTAACGGAGCGCGTGGCGACGTCGTACCTGGCCCCACCTTGGGTGCTGAACCAGGTACGGAATTGAGTAACACCGACGGCGGTCGGTTGAGGTGGTAGAGCGCTGTGGCGCTCTCAGGGCTCGGTTGATTAAAAATCAATCCGAAACAGCGGGGTCCTGGTGAAGTTCAGGATCAGATTAAAAGGGTATTTTTGGGCAGGGGCAAAATGGCGTGGGGTTACCTGGAGTTCCAATCAAAAGCGACTCGAGATTGGCTTTTCCTTCTGCTGGTGATGATTCCTGTTCCTTTAGGAATCTTGTTGAACAAATCACCACAGTTAAAATTTAATCAAATATTTATGATCCTTCAGAATATTTTTGGGATCGGTTTGGTTAGTTCGCGAACTGAAAGCAGAGTCAATGGTCGCTTTCTTTTTTCCCAGTTTTGATCTCATTGCCGTTCATTGCCCCCGTCCCGCGCTCATTTTCGCTTCGCCCTATCGCTCGCTTCGCCTCTTCGCTTGAAGACTACGGCTCACATCTCTGCACTGCGCTCTGGTGGTGGGTTGTTGAACGACCATCTTTCGCCCGGTCGTTCGTCTGGTTAGCGTGGCTTGGTGAACTGCTTCACCAAGGAGAATCCCTTAACCCCCACAAACAACACTGCAACATTTATTTAATTTAAAACTACAGCAAGATCACCGCGGCCTCCTTCGACTGACTAGCAACGCTTACAGTATTCAGTGAAAATGATGATCATATTACCAAAATTAAACTCAAATTTGAATTTTGAAAAACGGTTCAATTTAGAATGAGACACACCTCTTCAAAAAAGTGCGGCCAAAGTTCCCAAAATTTTAATATATAATTGAGAAGATGTATTTTTCACAATTTTTAAACTTATAAAATAATTTTAATACGCCAAAATAGTTTGCAGATAAATTTTTAAATTATGTCTTTTTTCAGAGATTTTCTGTTCAATGCATTCTATAGGTCATCTGCTAAGTCAAATAGATTTAAATTTTATACATTCAAAATTTTGAATAAATTAACTAAACAATGAATCTAAAATCATAAATATCGGTCGAGATTTGTAAACAGGGGAACGAAATCAATTTACTAGTCAAAACTTGCGAAAAACAATTTGTTTTAAATTTTGCAAACGGCATGGGAAGGTTGAGCGCTCATCGGCTAACTCAATTTCAAGTCAAAACTCCAGCATATATACCCTGCCTCTTGTTATGATTCAAAACTCCTCTGACCTCTCCTCTGACGACTCAAAGTCCAGCCTTTACTCGTAACTCGAGGCTCGCTTGGTTTGCACGACTATCGGGCTGGTTGGGTGGGTTGGTCAATAGATTGTACCTTCTTTCGTTTAAAGGACTTTCAGTACATTTAAAAAATAAAATAAAAAATTCTCATCATCTAAACTTTATTCGAATATCTTAACCAATGTTAAAAAATCGAAAAAATCTTGAATTCCATTTGTAAATATCAGTGCTGATATTAACAAAACAAATACCATATCAATAAATTGACAGATATTTTTGACATGTCGCTTAGAATTCCCATAAAGGTTCTTTAAAACACCTAGAAGTATCTTAACGGTGCGTTAGAAAGTTTAAAGTGAACGTTATCAACCTTCTTGAAAGAAGTTGCATTAAAAGCGCTTAGAAGTTCCGTTATGGATAATTTAACCTTTCAACGGGCGATGGAAGTTTCTGAGTAATTTTTAAGGTGACAAGAGTCACCTGAAGCTCCCGTAAAACATTTTTTCTGCCAAATGTGAACTTCGGCGTTCCAGCTTTAAGTAAAAGCGCGACTTTTGGTTGCTTGGGTATGAACTAGGTTTTTTTAACATGAAATACGATTTATATTATCATAACAACCAGGTATTAGATCTTAGCAGAAAGTACGTTTTTCTATCAAACAAGATAGCTAAAATGAGAGATTCTTTTTTTAATAGAAAAAAATTAAAATGTCGGAAGAGAGGTACCTACAGTTCAGCGATACAAAATACTAAGGTATCTGCTGGTAATAAAAGTTCTTCCCAGAGTGTTCACATTGAGCGCGGCGGCGAAACATGTCTACCCGAAATCCAGGCCGATGCTGTATCCAATATCGTACCGGTCAATGAAAATAAAATTTCACAGGAAATTTCCGATAGGGATCAGGAAGCCTCCGAAAACTGTAAGATACTGTTGTTATTCACCTATATGCTTAAATTACAATCTTATTTTTTTGGATGGCAGGACAAGACTAGTTGATAAAATTCGAAACTGGTCTACCGAATTCCATATTACCCACGCTGCTTTGAAATCCCTTGTAGGAATTCTGAACTCTGACTTACATCTAAATCTTCCGAGCGATGCCCACACCATTTTGAGGACGCCAAGTAATCTGAGCATAATCAGTATGGGGAATGGTGGAAAGTAGGTATTGGCATCAGGGTGATGAGAGCTGCCTGTGCAAAGCATTGACTTCAATTAATAAGCCCTCATCAATATCGCTCAACATCAACATCATGTCCTCTAGATTCCTTGAAAATAGCTAACTTTAATAATTTCTAAAGCTATAAAATAAACAACTTAACGTTGTAAATTCCATGTTTTTATAACGGCGAAACCTGTCTGAATCTTGTGCAACCAAAAAATGAACCGAACTCATCCGAACTAAAATGAAACAGGTGTTCGAAAACCGCTATTTTTTCTTAGTTTTTCCAATATAACTCGTATCATTCTGAAAATTTTTTATTAAGTATGTTACACAAAACTGTTCGATTTTGAGTGACTCAAAACTCTTTCAAACATATTTTGCTTGAATATGCTCGACCTGAAAAGGAATCGTTAAAAAGCTGAAAATCTTGAATAAATTTTTTTTTTATTTTTAACCCTTCTAACTTTTTTGGGTTAGCTTCTACAATGTTGACGTCTGCATCAAAATTGCTAAATTTTTTACAATCTAAAAACTTGACAAAGACATAGTTGCTTTAAAATGGAAATTACAAAAAATAATTTTTCTATCTCACTGCTAGTTGATTTAATCATTTTTATCAGAAGCTCATTTTGAAGTGCTTGAAATGTAGATAAAATGTCCCGAAGACACTATGGGTCTAAAACGCTGCGTTTTGGCGTTAACAACTTTGATCACTTTTTGACATCGTTTTCCCCTGTTTGATGCCGGTGCGGCAGGTCTGGAATATTCAGGTGTTTGGAACAAATTTGTTCACTCGACTCGCTTTGGTTCACCTCCATTTTCATTGAATCGAAAAATACGACTTCGAGTTCGGCAGCATGTAAACAATACGTATCATTGAGAAAGTATGCAAAATTTGGTTGATTTTTACCCAATGATAAAAAAATTATGCCCTGGTTGTTGTGTCGCAGTAATTTCGTGTTAGCCCCGAAATCAGAAAAGAGCGTTCAAAGATTTGAATATTAAAATTTTTAATTTTCCTAATAGCTTTGTAGAGGATTGCTAAACATTCTGATTTCTAGAATATCTTGGTTTTCAAATTTCTGCAATTTCGTAGATCTGGAAAAAGCTTTTGGAAAATTGATTTGTTAGGCATTTCATTTGATTTTTTGATTATTTAAAAAAAATGATTTAAATTGTTGAGAATAATATGTCGCATCTGGATAATATTTTCGGTGCTTAGAAGATTCTTGGACATTCCCTTGGAAGCTGCATGGAATTCTCTTCAACCACTAAAACGAACTTTAAAGTATAAATAAAAACTCAAATTTTGGGCTGATTAGATTTCTCTAGGAACTCAGACGGGAGCTGATTAAGCTTCTTTGAACCAGTTTAAAGAGAATTCTGGTTGCTTGGGGTATTATTAAGAAATAATGGCATGGGCCATCTTACCCCGCTGATGCCTGGTTTTAGTACTTCTTTTCGGTGAATAAAACATTCCCTCTGTTTTGTCCCGATAATTATGGTTGAAAACAAAAAATTATATTTAACTAAGACAATAATTTTTCATTCGAAGTTCACCTATATAGACGTGGAAAAGGATGCCCCGTCAATAAATCGGAAAAAGTGTTTTGAAATGTTTAAAACTGGATGAAAATTTACTCTGCTCTCCAAAATCAACTTATTCTGCACCCCTCAATAAGTATATGGGTTTCAGACGTCAACTTTGATGTCCAGTAGTACATTTTCTTGAGTCTTTCAAATTACTAGGAGTGTTTTTAGAGATGAAATGTTTTGTTACCGATTTTAAATGAGTAGTCTGTCTAGTAAGAAGGTTAGGAAATCTTCAAGTATGCAAAATTAAATAAAAAATGTTCCATAATACACAGGTGGAAGCAGCAGTGTGATGAACACCTGAACGGAGCATATGCAGGGGACCAAGACGGTGGGGGAAGGTTCATCGCCGGCGTAGCCAACGACGTAGAGGAGCGACTCCCAAGGATAAGTGAAATTAAGGAAGCCATTTGTCAGCTGAATAACAACAAGTCGGCTGAGAAGGATGGCATCGCTGCTGAACTCATCACAAAAGGCCTGGACAAGTTTGCCGATTGCCTACAGCAGTTGATGGTCTGTATCTGGGACACAGAATAGCCACCGGAGGGGTGGAAGTAGGGGGTCATATGCCCCATCTCCAAGAAGAGCGATAAATTGGACTGTAAGAACTACCAAGCGATCACTGCGCTCAATGCTGCCTACAAAGTGCCTTCCCGAATCCTACTCAACCGCCCAACACCACAAGCAACCATATTCATGGGAAGTCATCCGGCCGGCTTTATGGAGGAACGGTCTACGACGGACCAGATTTTCATACTACGGCAAATCCTTCAAAAATGACGTAAAAACCAAGTCCCTACGCACCATCTGTCGAGCGACTTCAAAGCCGCATACGACACAATCGACCGTGACCAGGTATGGAAAATCAACGGCTTTTCCGGGAAGCTGACCAGACTGATCAAGGTGACGATGGATGGTGCTGTGTGCAGATTCCAGGTGAATTGTCGTGTTCGTTCGAATCACACAGGGGGCTTCGACAAGGCGATGGTCTATCCTGCATGACGTTTAACGTGGCGCTAGTAGATGTTATTCAATTGCGAAATGCGGGCACGTATTTACCGGAGGTCCAGCCAACTTATCTGGAAGCGAAGGATGAGCTCGCGCGTCTCTACGCGTCTACTCTCAGTATTCAGAAGGTGGTGAAGGTTGGCCGGATACGCTGGACAGGACATGTTGCGAGAATGCCGGAGGATTGTCCTCCAAAACAGTTGTTCGAATCCGGTAGGAACGAGACGAGCAGGGGCGCAACGAGCGAGGTAGTTAGACCAAGTGGAGCGTGATCAGGCGAATGAGGGATGTCCGAGAAATTAGAGACCGGTTAACATGGACCGAATGAATTTTAGGAACTATGTTCATCAAGTTGTGCCGTGAGAAGGAAAACTATGTAAATAAATAAATAATTTAATAATCAAAATTAATCACTGTGAATTTTGTTTGACATTCATTTTTACGGCCTTATCAGTGAATGTTATGTTCTCATAGTGAGTTAAGTATGTGATGAAAATGATCCTTCAAATTTCTACCCGTTCATTTATAACACCTGTAATTTTCTTCTAATCTTCTTCTATCCATTTACAATTTTTAAATCTTGAAGTGTTCTCACTATGAGAACATAATATTCACCGATAAGGCCGTGAAAATTACTTTCAATTAAAAAAATAATATAATACACTTTTAGGAGTTTTTATTTTTCTCAGCTGTGAAAAGTTCCAACAGCTTAAACTTTTGAACCTTTCCGGAGGCCGTTCTCGGGAATAGTTCCGTTATCCGTAAATGGCGTGGTACTTTGAAATGAGCAATCTTACCCTGACAGAAGCTCTTCAGTTCGGCCATGTCAAACTTGGCATTATCCATCAGCCGTACATAAGCACAAACCTCCTCACCCAGCCGCTCGTCCGGAACTCCGATACAGTGGGATTCCAAAATGCTTGGGTGGGTGTTGAGAACATCTTCAATTTCTTTGGGGTAAATGTTTTCTCCGCCCCTGATGATCAGTTCTTTTAGGCGGCCAACAACTTTGGCGTAGCCGTTGGGATTCAGTACGAACTGGTCGCCGGTTTTCAACCACCGATCTTCTCCGATGGTTTCTTTCGTTTTATCTGGCTGATTCCAATAGCCCAGCATGTTTACATAACCTCGAATAAGGAGTTCTCCTGGAGTTCCAAAGGGTACTGTTTGTCCTGTTTTATCAACAATCTTTGCTTCGAGATGATCCACCAAAAGGCCAACGGTGTCTAGCATTGATTCGGTTGTATCTCTACGGTCCGAATTGAATATGGAACCGGACATTTCGGTCATCCCGTAACCTGTGCAGACCTTTCTAAGCTTGAAGGCAGCTCCAATATCCTTCAAAAGTTGAGGGGAGCAAGCAGCAGCACCGACAAGGGCCAAATCTACCGGCGGCAGCGACATGTCCGTTTTGCGTAGCTCGTTCATCATATCTACGTACATGGTGGGGGTACCGTAGAGGATTGAGCAGCGATCTTTTTGAATAGCCTCCAGAGAGTCCAGGGAGTTGAAACCTGCCGCCGGAAGAACAATTGAGGTGCCGTAGAATATCGGGCAAACGACTCCGAACGTTAGCCCAAACACGTGAAACATGGGAACCTGCAGACAGATCCGATGATCTCTGGCTCCCATTTCTGCACGCCGGGCCCAGATCTCGGCATTGTTGAGAATGCCAAAGTGCGAAAGGAGCGCCGCCTTTGGCTTACCGGTCGTTCCGGATGTAAACAGCAGATTTGCGCCACTGTCGGGGTCGATCGTTGTTTGAAGCCTCTCGATGTCGGAGATAGAGCCCTGTTGTGGTAAGCTTTGTAGATCGTCGAACGTGATGATGCCCCTGCGAAAAAAGTCAAAAGATGGAAAACTTATGTATCACAATCTTCTAAAATTGTCTTAGCCAGTAATTCTTACGGAGTCTTTTTGCTACTGTTCATAATAACCGTCGAAAGTGACGGTACTCTTGCTGACTTGATTTTTCCGGGACTACAGTTGGGCAGTTCCGGTATCAGTTGCTCGATCATTCCCAGATAGTTTTGGGTCTTGAACCGTTCGATGGTTATCAGGGCTTTGGCTTGAACCAGATTTAGCGCATACTCCAGCTCTGGCAGCTGTGAGGCGGGATTTATGCCGACCTTTTGAAGAAACCAAAATCAAAATACAACCATTATTGCCGAGATTAGAAAGGCTCTCGATTACGTTCGATTTTGGATGCCGTAATATATAGGAAATGAACTGAAGTCTCTGATAAGATTACTACAACTGTTTCGATTGAATCGTTCAACGCATGGGGTTAGCAATCGTAAACAATGATTTTCAATTAATCGAGCGCTATTTGGGGAGAATTAATCAAAACATGAATCGACAACCTTGGAAAAACGGGTTATGACATAAACTAGAAGAAGGATCAACAATTAAAGGATACTTACCGCAATCATTCCTGCCCTGTAAGCACCCAGTAATGTCAGATAATGCTCTGTAACATTTGGGGCAAGAATAGCAACTCGGTCACCTCGCTGCAGACCCAGCTCGAAAAAAGAGGCTGCAATTTTATCAGCCTAGGGATGATCACAAGAAGACAAGAGAGATGTGTTTAAAACATAAGAGCTAACTTAATTTCAACTAAGTCAGTCATTCAGCGCCTAAGTCAGTCAGTCAGTCAGTCAGTCAGTCAGTCAGTCAGTCAGTCAGTCAGTCAGTCAGTCAGTCAGTCAGTCAGTCAGTCAGTCAGTCAGTCAGTCAGTCAGTCAGTCAGTCAGTCAGTCAGTCAGTCAGTCAGTCAGTCAGTCAGTCAGTCAGTCAGTCAGTCAGTCAGTCAGTCAGTCAGTCAGTCAGTCAGTCAGTCAGTCAGTCAGTCAGTCAGTCAGTCAGTCAGTCAGTCAGTCAGTCAGTCAGTCAGTCAGTCAGTCAGTCAGTCAGTCAGTCAGTCAGTCAGTCAGTCAGTCAGTCAGTCAGTCAGTCAGTCAGTCAGTCAGTCAGTCAGTCAGTCAGTCAGTCAGTCAGTCAGTCAGTCAGTCAGTCAGTCAGTCAGTCAGTCAGTCAGTCAGTCAGTCAGTCAGTCAGTCAGTCAGTCAGTCAGTCAGTCAGTCAGTCAGTCAGTCAGTCAGTCAGTCAGTCAGTCAGTCAGTCAGTCAGTCAGTCAGTCAGTCAGTCAGTCAGTCAGTCAGTCAGTCAGTCAGTCAGTCAGTCAGTCAGTCAGTCAGTCAGTCAGTCAGTCAGTCAGTCAGTCAGTCAGTCAGTCAGTCAGTCAGTCAGTCAGTCAGTCAGTCAGTCAGTCAGTCAGTCAGTCAGTCAGTCAGTCAGTCAGTCAGTCAGTCAGTCAGTCAGTCAGTCAGTCAGTCAGTCAGTCAGTCAGTCAGTTAGTCAGTCAGTCAGTCAGTCAGTCAGTCAGTCAGTCAGTCAGTCAGTCAGTCAGTCAGTCAATCAGTCAGTCAGTCAGTCAGTCAGTCAGTCAGTCAGTCAGTCAGTCAGTCAGTCAGTCAGTCAGTCAGTCAGTCAGTCAGTCAGTCAGTCAGTCAGTCAGTCAGTCAGTCAGTCAGTCAGTCAGTCAGTCAGTCAGTCAGTCAGTCAGTCAGTCAGTCAGTCAGTCAGTCAGTCAGTCAGTCAGTCAGTCAGTCAGTCAGTCAGTCAGTCAGTCAGTCAGTCAGTCAGTCAGTCAGTCAGTCAGTCAGTCAGTCAGTCAGTCAGTAATTATGCAACCCAGTTCTAGTTCCATTTTATTTTAAACTCCCTTCTTGAAACTGTCCAAGTCACTTACCTTTTCCAGCACATCGGAGTATGTAAACTTGCGTTCCTCGTGGCGCGATATTAACGCCTCGTTGTTGGGATACTTTTCAGCCGTCAGTCGAATCTGCTGTCCGATCGTTCTATATAGCAACGGTTTCGTGCTAGCTTTATGGTAATAACTCAGATTGGCGTCGTCTTCATGATTGGTGGCTGTTCGATGTACTGACCTTTAGAATTTAAAACGATACCTATTAAATTTTTCATAAGCTTTTGGGCGGTGTTTTGAAGAACAAATATTTAATAGCAGATGGCAAAAAGTTTTAATTAACATAAACATTGTTGCTCTGTTTTTGGTAAGTCCATCACTGATACCAATTTCAATGTAGGTGAATGTGAGTTGGTTAATTTCACATATCTACATTCTCGATGAACTCGAATTCGCTGATTTATGACCATTTGAAATAAGAAATATTGATACCAAAAACATACAAATATCATAATATTATGCTATTTATGGTTAAAAATGCATTGAAAAAAGTCACTTTCTGACGTCTTCAACTCAACGCGTGCCGTAGTAAAGTCCATCGTTGATTGATGGATTCCAATCTGGATTTCTGGACGCACGCAAGGATTGATAAGATCCATCGATTGTTACCTGCTTTGACTGGCTACCGTGAAATTTCCCGGTGCTAATCTTTTCGAATAACCTATCGCCGACGACGTCTGCGGCAAGCATTTCCTGATTGTGGCGTTCAACATTTGCGCGGTTGAATTAAATCTATTAACTTATGAATGGTAAACGGTTATTATTGAGGAGAGCCTTCAATATACGATACTTCTTGCACTGGACGACCGAGTCGAACTGATCGAAAAGCTCAATCGGGACGATTATATTATTGACCAGCACAATAATGAAGCATGAAGTATAGGTACTTTATCAACAAAATGCTCGTTTGGCAAGTTCTGTTCAGGAGGATAGAGAACCCTTTTGAAGGGTAAACAAACAATATGATCAGTCAATACACTCTTTTTACATCGATGATATTTCGAAAGATAACAACCATTGAAATTTTTACATCTCTTAAAAAAATCGTGATATTTTTTAAAGGACTTTTTAGCGCTTTTAAGAAAATTTTTTTTCTTCATAAAACAGAATACGCATGTGTAGGCATTATGCGCCTTTCAATAGGCAAAAGGAAGAAATAACCATGACAATAAGGACACTAAAGCACGGGTGTAGATTATTGTAGTTGTTTATTAATTAAATTTGCTATATTTGTTAGAATAATAATTACTGTTACCGTAACCTGGGGTACGATTGATCACTTTTTTATATTTTTCGATATTTTTTTCTGTTAAGGTGAATGTGGCATGTTTCATATTTTTAAAACCAGTACTGGAATCCTATGAACGTAAAACATGGTTCCAGAAATTTATTAGACTACTTTAAATTTGGCCTAAAAATCGATTTCGTCTATGTTTAGAATTTGATGCTTTAGGGCAGGGTTACCATACTCTGAAGCACCAAAAAGAGTACATCTATATTCTTTCCCCAAAAGACTTCGGAGGAACGTTATTTCATCAAAAACTGAGATATTTAAAGTCATTCAACTAACGCCAATTTTCTGGAAGATGTGGAACTTATAAGATATTTAAAAAAAATCCTTAGAATATTCTTTTACCATTGAAAATTCTTTTACCATTGAAAAAGTCAGGGGTTGAAAATTCTTAGCTGGATAAGGCTGGAACAAATATCAATTTCTTCTTTTGTCACCCCCCCCTCGAAATTTTCAAAAACCCGAAGGGGGAAATAAATAAAGTTTGAAGTATTTAATGTAAATTTCGAAAAAAAATTCAAGAATCCAAAAGATTACAAGACGAAAAAAAACAAAATTTGGAAGATGGAAGTTATTCCACCTTTTGTATTCTTGATTTTATTGAATTTTTCGATAAAATATTACATGTTTTTTAGGTTTTGTGCAATGATATCCTATGCAACTGTGTTGCATACAAGCTTTCGTGCAATTTATTCCAATTTATTTGTTTTTCGCATTATTTTTTATTGTCCCCCCCCCCTCGCGATGTTCCAACTCCGAGTGACAAAAGAAGGATTTGAAATTTGTTCCGGCCTAATTCGAAGGGATAGTAATGTTTGGTGTTAAGCTGATAAACCTCACCAAACATAATAAAATACTGCATTAGGTACTAAAAGAGGTTAATTATATCGCGCATGTTTACTTTTAACTAAACTCTATTTTAGATTTGTGAATTTTTTATTTGTGCATTTGTCATTAAAGCAAGTTTCTTTTGTGCATATTGATTACAGATTGGTAGTTTGTTGCATACTTGTAGGCGCTTATCGCGCTCTCTGTTTATTACGACTTATAGATGCCTTCATGAAAAAAAGGATATTTTTTAAGTAAATTGTAGAAAGTTGTTTTTCTTCGGAGATTCTTGTATAAGATGTGGAAAACTAACTCCATAAATTGTAAGAAATAAGTACTTTTCTATTATAATGTCTTTCAAAAAAAAAAGGACATTTCGTAAAATTACAGAAAAAGGAAGAGTTCACGCATTTCTCGATCGAAAAAGAGAACATGTTGACGTCTTTAACGAGTTTTCTCGATCACAAAGGGTGCAAAACACGACACTTTCACAATATTTACAAATGCTAGTTTTTCAATTGCTAATGCAGTTCGGAACAAACTCAAATGATATCAAATTAATCATAAAGCTCTACAAAATTGAACCCAACACTTTCAGTGGTTCAAAGATACTAAATTTCTAACTTTTGGTCCAGTGAATTCTGCGATATACTATGCTGAATTTCAGTGTTTCTTGGTTTATATTTCTTCCCGGTCCAAAAGAAGACAACATCGCGGTCCTTAAGGCGTTTAGGTCGAACAACAATTAAATTCGAAACATGGTCAATGATGCTGAATAAAATAAGGGGCTACATTTATAAACATTACTTATAAAATTTTAACTACAAAAAAATGAAATTTTGCCAAAAATTTACCTCAAAATACAACAAAAACCACACCACAACTAACATTTACTAAGGACAAAAGTTGAACTCTCACATAAATCAACCTGCTGCTTCTAAAAGCTTTGATTTTATGAGGAAGGGGGTTTATTTACGAGACTTCGAGAAAATAGATATTACAAGATTTTGAAATATACATTATTATTTACAATTGAAATTTAGAAATTACAAACCAAGTTTTTTTCCAATTTGAAACTTAACTTATAAATTTATAAACGTAAAAAAAGTTTTGAGGTATTTTAACTTTAGACTTAATTATTGATAATTATCTGGAAAAATTCATGATGGTCAAAGTTACCCCGGTGATCAATCATACTACGTTGTATAAAGCACAAAGAGCATTCATCACTTCTTAATTGCACAGCCGTTGGGTCTAGCAAGGTACATCTAACGGAAAAAAGCCATTTTGTGGTTTGAGTTTCTAAAAACACGCCTCAAGTTTATGAAAATTGATGATTATCGCTAAGATCATAACGTTTTGCGCCTGGCAAGTAGACAAAAAGTTCTAATTCAACCATTTTAAAATTCGATTCTTATGTTCGTTCCGTAAACAAATAGGTACCTACCGTTTCGATATTTAAAAAAAGGCCGAGTTTCATTTTGAAATTTGTGTACGGGAAAACTGTACAAGACGCACCAGTTAAGCATAAACGCTATTTTACAGCGATAGCTATAATCTAAGAACCAAATTGAAAGTTTGATACGATTCAAGGATCAGATTTACGTCTTATCAAAAAGAAATAATATGATAAAACGACGATTTTGATTATATTTTTGTTTTTTTTAACGAATAGTCACCGTTGATTATTATTTTTATGAAAGTTTAATGGCATTGCGGTGAACTTGATACTATGAAAATTCTTGATAGAAGAATTAAAGATTGAAATTAAATGACGGATAGACAAAGCAGATGCTTAATAGAAGAAAATTGAAAGATGTTGAAAATGAGCCAAGAGCATATTTTATGGAAAGCTTCAAAGGTGCGTTCTAGACCCTTTGTCCCACATCAATTGAATGGCTGAGAGAAGTAATAGCGAGAGGCGCAATTACGTTCACCCATACATCCAACCCGATGGATTGGTAAAGCACGTGCTTCCCAATCGGACAAAAAGTCTAGACCGCATGGCTCTGGTGAAGCTTCCCTTTTGCTGAACCAGTTCAAGCGATGTGTTATTGGTTGTTTCGGATTCCGTTTTTATCGGCAGCGCTACTTATTGTTTTCACGCAAGTACCGTAAACGTCCCTACTTTTGCCAACTATTTAATTTTTTGAACTGTATTTCGAAATATTTACCCCTTATATAAACCCCCCAAAGCCAAATGATTTTATTCTTTTTAACGAATAGTCACCGTTGATTATTATTTTTATGAAAGTTTAATGGCATTGCGGTGAACTTGATACTATGAAAATTCTTGATAGAAGAATTAAAGATTGAAATTAAATGACGGATAGACAATTTAATTTCAATCTTTAATTCTTCTATCAAGAATTTTCATAGTATCAAGTTCACCGCAATGCCATTAAACTTTCATAAAAATAATAATCAACGGTGACTATTCGTTAAAAAGAATAAAATCATTTGGCTTTGGGGGGTTTATATAAGGGGTAAATATTTCGAAATACAGTTCAAAAAATTAAATAGTTGGCAAAAGTAGGGACGTTTACGGTACTTGCGTGAAAACAATAAGTAGCGCTGCCGATAAAAACGGAATCCGAAACAACCAATAACACATCGCTTGAACTGGTTCAGCAAAAGGGAAGCTTCACCAGAGCCATGCGGTCTAGACTTTTTGTCCGATTGGGAAGCACGTGCTTTACCAATCCATCGGGTTGGATGTATGGGTGAACGTAATTGCGCCTCTCGCTATTACTTCTCTCAGCCATTCAATTGATGTGGGACAAAGGGTCTAGAACGCACCTTTGAAGCTTTCCATAAAATATGCTCTTGGCTCATTTTCAACATCTTTCAATTTTCTTCTATTAAGCATCCGCTTTGTCTATCCGTCATTTAATTTCAATCTTTAATTCTTCTATCAAGAATTTTCATAGTATCAAGTTCACCGCAATGCCATTAAACTTTCATAAAAATAATAATCAACGGTGACTATTCGTTAAAAAGAATAAAATCATTTGGCTTTGGGGGGTTTATATAAGGGGTAAATATTTCGAAATACAGTTCAAAAAATTAAATAGTTGGCAAAAGTAGGGACGTTTACGGTACTTGCGTGAAAACAATAAGTAGCGCTGCCGATAAAAACGGAATCCGAAACAACCAATAACACATCGCTTGAACTGGTTCAGCAAAAGGGAAGCTTCACCAGAGCCATGCGGTCTAGACTTTTTGTCCGATTGGGAAGCACGTGCTTTACCAATCCATCGGGTTGGATGTATGGGTGAACGTAATTGCGCCTCTCGCTATTACTTCTCTCAGCCATTCAATTGATGTGGGACAAAGGGTCTAGAACGCACCTTTGAAGCTTTCCATAAAATATGCTCTTGGCTCATTTTCAACATCTTTCAATTTTCTTCTATTAAGCATCTGCTTTGTCTATCCGTCATTTAATTTCAATCTTTAATTCTTCTATCAAGAATTTTCATAGTATCAAGTTCACCGCAATGCCATTAAACTTTCATAAAAAAGATTATATTTTTGTTAAAAAATAAAAACAGCCAGAATAAACAAACCGCGGGGTGGAATCCCCAAAACTAGTGGACAGAACGCACCATACCGAAAGGGTGGTGAGAAATGGAACAATATTAAACGGTATGTAATCATTGAAATTAAAAATGTTTAATTACATGTTCATCGAATTTTTGTAAACTAAACATACTTTGACAAAAAATCATTTATTTTTGCTAAATTTATCGAAAATTTACGGCGTATTCGTAAACTGATTTTTTGGGTGATGCATCGATTTGTTTGGTAGATGTCAAATCACCTTCCAATGCTTTTGCATACAGTTTGTTTAATTTACGAACGCCAGCATGGATAGAAAAAATCATTTCGATAGAACAAATCAATTTACGAACACGCCGTTAATATCCTTATAGTTACAACGCCTTCAGGTAGGCAACAAAATTCAATTTCTTATAGACGCTAAGAAATGCCAGGTGTCCTGAATTTTCAGGATTTATCCTGATTTTCGAGAGATCGTCCTGATTTTTGAAATTGTCCTGATTTATCCTGATTTTTGAAAAATGGTCTTTAAAATGTACTGAACTGACCTGGTTTAAAAAAATCTAAATTGTAATTGAATTGATAGTTAAATTACACTAGTTTACAAAATTTTAAAAAAATTGTGAACTTGATTAACTGACCAACATTTTTAATGTAAAATCGGGCGCTGAATCCAAAAATGAAATTTAAAAAAATCTCAGTAGAACCGTTTTTGAGTTATGCTCCAAATATGAAATTTCGAAAAAATTAAAAAAGTGCTTGTACTTAGACTAAAATATCTCGGACGGCATAACAGTAATTTGAAATCCCTCTTTTGCATATTGAAGGTGAATAAGTTTTCTATCTATCATCTGAACTCTGTTTTTGCGTTTGGCCAACAATATTGCTGATATTAGTGACTTTATGAGAAAAAAAAATAATAAAAAACGCATTTTTTAGAGAAAATTTTGTTTCAACGAAAGTTTTAGACTGGATGGTAGCTTTTAAAAAATCTGATTTTCTTTTGCGCCTAAATGTCAATTTAAAACAAAGATTTCAAGTGGTTATTTATCAAAATCGGTTGAAAATTGAAGAAGTTATGGCTTTTTTACCATAACTGAAATTTTTGGAGTTTTTAATAATTTAACGAACCGCAGTGCACTTATCCTAGTATAGGAAGAATGAAACATGATAAATCACACTCGCTCCAAGTCAAAATTATTTATTAGCTTACCAGAAGGTCACATGCCTAGTTTCAGGAAGATCTGACCATAGGTAGGGGTTGCTTAAGTCTCAAACGTGAATAAAATTTGAGGTATTTTGCCCGGAAGGAACGAAAAATACTGGTTGTTCATCAATAACTTTTTTCATCACTAGCTGATTGTTTTTTATGGTTGATTTTCTTAAATCCTAAGTTGAGACAAATATTTCACCCGAAGACTGTAACTCGATTAAATTTGAAACAGAATAGTTATTGCGGTTCAAAGGCCGCAAATTTTGTCCAACACGCAATGAGTACTTTTTACTCATTGCTTTTTATACGACAATTTTCGACCAAAATACAATCTTTGAACCGCAATAACTTTTCTGTTTCAAATCCAATCGAGTTACAGTATTCGGGTGAAATATTTGTCTCAACTTAGGATTTAATAAAATCAACCATAAAAAACAATCAGCTAGTGATGAAAAAAGTTATTGATGAACAACCAGTATTTTTCGTTCCTTCCGGGCAAAATACCTCAAATTTTATTCACGTTTGAGACTTAAGCAACCCCTACCTATGGTCAGATCTTCCTGAAACTAGGCATGTGACCTTCTGGTAAGCTAATAAATAATTTTGACTTGGAGCGAGTGTGATTTATCATGTTTCATTCTTCCTATACTATGATAAGTGCACTGCGGTTCGTTAAATTATTAAAAACTCCAAAAATTTCAGTTATGGTAAAGAAGCCATAACTTCTTCAATTTTCAACCGATTTTGATAAATAACCACTTGAAATCTTTGTTTTAAATTGACATTCAGGCGCAAAAGAAAATCAGATTTTTTAAATGCTACCATCCAGTCTAAAACTTTCGTTGAAACAAAATTTTCTCTAAAAAATGCGTTTTTTATTATTTTTTTTCTCATAAAGTCACTAATATCAGCAATATTGTTGGCCAAACGCAAAAACAGAGTTCAGATGATCGATAGAAAACTTATTCACCTTCAATATGCAAAAGAGGGATTTCAAATTACTGTTATGCCGTCCGAGATATTTAAATCTAAGTACAAGAACTTTTTTATTTTTTTCGAAATTTCATATATGGAGCATAACTCAAAAACGGTTCTACTGAGATTTTTTTGAACTTCATTTTTGGATTCAGCGCCCGATTTCACATTGGAAATGACCTTCAGTTTATTGAGTTCAAAAATGCTGTAAACTAGTGTTATCATTATATCTAGTGAACCTTCATATAAGAGAAGCGACATCTGATCCCTCTTAAAATAAATTATGTGGCAACATCGCCGAAATCTTGGACAAAAAAGTCCCCAGCACTGTTTTCTGGCTCAATGTTCAAACTCTAAAGTGAACGCTCCTTCAATCCAACAAAACAACATTGAACTCGATGCCCGAAGGATCGCGATAAACGGTATGAATGACTTGAATTTCGTTAATAATTAGTTAGTTTTCTAACTAGGAACACGATTCACCAAAGCATTGAAAAAAATTGCACCTAATCATAAATTCATATGACCAGCTTAAAAATTATCTGTTTGAACTATAACAACAATCACAATACCTTCCTTGGTTGAGTTTTCAATAAGAAAAGTAAAAGCTCTGCGAAAAAATGCTCGGATCGATTGGAATCGATTTTGACAGTTCTTTTGCTCGATTGGAACCAAGATTCTGCTCACTTGAGTTGCAAAAATTAAGGCGTCTGCAGTGCTTTTTTTTTTTTTTTTTTTTTTTTTTTTCCGGGAATTTAACACCACGGTCATTCTTCCCAACGTCTGCAGTGCTTGTATTTCTCCTTTATTTATGCAATCTAAGTTAAAATTGTGGTGTCCTGAAAATCCTGATGTTTTCTTCGTGGAATCCCGATTTTCGTAAAAATCACCTGGCATCCGCCAATGATAATACAAGTCTGGGGTGTCAGGTGAATTTGTAAAAAATCAGAAAACCACAAAGAAAAAAAGAATTAGGATTTTGCAGGACACTGTAGGGAATAAGGCTTGTATAAATAGATTAAACAAAAGGTTTACACTGAAAGATTGGCAACACGGTAAACAGGAAATGAGAGAGCACAGAGAAATAACCGGTCGGTCGGTTCTTAATTCATGGAAAAAAAATATGCAGCTCTGCTTGGATTGCATAAATAAAAGCGAAATACACGAGTTGATGACTCCTTTATTCATGCAACAGAAGTGAGCAGCTCCTTGGTTGGCCTGCAGTTTATATCAAAACACCATTTTCTGAACCGAAAGTTAACATCGGTTAAATGAGTTTTTTTTAATTCAGATTTGTTCGAAGTTCACATTGATCAATAACTTACTCTATTATAATTGAGATGTTTTTTTTTTTTTGAAAATTAAGACAAATCAGGACCTTTTAAAGATGATTTTTAAAAATCAGAACAATTCGAAAACTTTTGAAAAATCAGGACGGTTTCTCTAAAGTCTTGACAAACACGCTCATATTTTTTCAACCATTAATGGTTTTTCTTGAACCATTTTTTGAGATTTTCAAAAGAACTGCGATAATTGTTGTTTTTTAACCGTGAAGTATGGTTCAATTTCAAGCATGACGGAAGTTCTGACAAAAAATTTCGAAAATGGTTAAATTTCAACCGTAAAATCAATGAAAAAACAGTAGCCATCTTTGGACGCGCGTTTAACTTGTTTATTTTTTTCCGCTGTGTGTCGAATCGACTGAATATTAGTACATTTTTCCATTCAAAGAGGACGAAACATCTTCCAATTTCCCGTTGTGCTGGACCACAGGCTGTTTCATAGGATCCGGATCAGGAGCTTATAGTAAAAGATTTGCAGGAGCAAACCACAGCTGTATAAACGTTAGCTGTTCGGGAAGTGAATTCCAATAGTGAAGGTTGCCGAAACACCGGGACGAGATACGGAATCGGACACTAACAATTTCCTGTTTTCCTTTTTATTGCAGTAATGAGAAGAGGAGCACTTCCACTTGCCCAGCGAATCTGTCAGATTCTTAAAGCTGCAAGTAGAAACAAAACACTACGGGCTACAGGATCGGGTGCTGCGCGCTCATTGGGAATGAAACACCAGCGCTTAATCCGGAAATGGTGTTCGAAGAGGTTAACAAACGAAATCAAAGCGCAACAATTCCTCTCAGTTGGTGAAAATAGTTTGAGTATCTTTATTGCCAACATCCAACAGTGGAAATGCCGGTTAGGTTAAGAACAATTTTTTTCTTGTATATTTGGATGTTCATATATTCGTAATATATTGTGAAATAAAAGCTTTTTAGAACAACCACGAAATGATTCTTGTCATTTTACATCTATAAAGTTCTTTTTCCGACGAATTTCTGCCAATTTTCACTTATTTCAAACATGTTTGAAAAATAACCATAATCCAAGTTCTCCTCGGAATCTCATTTAATGAGTTTTCACTGAAAACTCATAAAACGACTTAACCCACAAAACTGCCATTATGGTTATTTTTCAAGCATTTATGGTTCAATATGGCCGAGCGTGAATCCAGAAAAATTCGGTCATCTGGCACCTTTGATTCGTGCCCCCCTTCTGCCAGCATTTGTCTATCAATTTCGACGACCATGGCTGTTGTTGTGATAAGCTTTCAATTCGGCTTATACATCGAGAACCTAATATTGTTCAGAAAAAAGTATTTTTTACTTAATTTCACTCTTGAGCAAGAATTTATTGACATTTTTTTTTTTTGTTAAAACTCAAGGCATTGAAAATAACAAAATAAAGGTTATCGTAACAGAAATACTGAACAATGGAAGTTTATCTACTTCGACGCTACGAAAAAGTACGCTGCAGTTGTCAAAAAACTGACAGCATCAATGTTTTCTGCAGCTGCCTGCCTGTTTCGTTCGAGGTGAATTTTTCTGGATTAGCAATGCAAAACAGAATCAAAATTTGTAATTAGATTAACCGTAATTGTTGCGAAACCGTGCGATTCGAATTGAATTCGTTATATTGATTCCTTGGGCCGTACATTGGTGGTGAAGTGATTTGAGTGGTTGGTGCTGGCATCGTTCTGAATTGGGTCGCGCGAGTGTTTTGGTTCACCTTGCGGAGCAAAAGAAAACACCGAAATCGAAAAAGGAAAAGGTTCATCGAACGAGTCCAGATTGTGAATGTAGTGTTGAAGTTGTAAACGGAGCAGACGACTCTCACTGATGTTTGCAGCTAATGACGTGTTGTTTCTGGATTAAGCGCTGCTGTCGAGCGGAACGAAGACGATTCGTCTTAGATCGGTGCAGATTCGGGGTAGGACGGCGGATGCAACTGGCTGCAGTTACAGCGGATTTTCCTTATGAGTACACAAATACCATCTGCCTGGAAGCGATCTGCAGCAGAAGCAGCAAGAAGCAAAATTTTAGCCGCAGAAGCCCAGCGAAATATCCGTCGACGAATCAGCTCCAGTTTGCGCCCCTGGGAAAAACCTTCCTCCGAACTTGACCCCAGTCCGAAAAACGACGACGACGATGGAAGCGGCCAGGGACGGAAAGTAGTGTCGTCACTGTTTCCTCAGCTGAAATCCAACAAGGTCACCACCAGTAGCGGTGAATTTGATGACGACAGCAGCATTCGTTCTTCAAGTGCCAGTAGCGTTATTTATCAGCAAACGAGCTACGAAAATGCAAAACAAGACGACGTGGACTTGCGGCGAGAGTTCAGCAGTCAGTTGTCTGCGGACGGTTTGAACGAAATTGCTTCTAATCAGCTCTCAGTAGGCCTACCGAAAACGGACGGTGGTTGCGAGCTGACCGAGGACAGTATTTTGGCTGGATCCGGAATAACGGGACCGATCGATCCGGCCAATCCAGATCCACCGATGGGAACCGGTTCCGGTCGGCGGTACAGTAGAATCAGTATGATCATCATCTACGGTCGGGAAGTGCTGTGCATTCTGGCACTCATTCTGACAACTTATGCATCGATACACAATAGGTAAGTGACGTTTTTTTTTATTCAAGTTTAAACTATATGAAGTGACTTGAACATGATCAAATCGTTCTACAACAAGTTTAGAATTTTGATGATTCTACGCTTCTAACTACGATTGTAGAAGAATAAAATTCATTTCCCCTATCCCATCATATGCATTAACGTTAGAAATTGAACTTGATAATTTCAAAGAGCGAGAACGGTGACATTCTATCTTTTTTACAGTTTTTTTCAAGAAAATTTCCAACACCAAAATTTTTATTCGTTTGTAAAACGTTGGAGGGATGAATCCTAATCACAATCGTGAACACATCTTTATTTGAACTAATTTACTTAAAAAAAATCTTTTCAATTATTTATTTTATTGATGAGTTTTACGGAGTCCAAAAAACATTAAAAAATAAACTAAACTATAAATAAATTGTATTTGCTTCTAACTGGGAAAAAAGGAACACTCGAATGTTATTTTAAAAGGTTATTTCATTATACGAAAGTTCAGGTTTTGTTTTTTTAAGTTTATTTAAATACTCTTTATTTGTTGCTATTTTTATTTGAAATGGCTCAGATGGAAAAATATGATAATAAAAAGAATTACCATCAATTCACCTTTTACCGCCCAGTTCAACGGTTTTTCAACTTCAAACATGTGCAATAAAAAAACCATGCCAGACTTTATTTTTAAATTTTTCTACTTTCAATGTAAAATTTAGTGGATTGCGAAAAATGTACGCTTTTCAAAATAACTAACCAAACTTGAGGATGTTTAATTGGCCCTTGACTTATACAGAAAAAACGCTTTAAATTTTTCCCACTGGAAAATCATCATGGCCCCAAAAAAAATTTTTTTTTTTCGTCTAGACTGCTCGGAGCGTTTATAATACATTAGTGCCCAGGAAGAAAATCAAATTTTGAGTTTTAGTTTTTATTGTTAGACAATATTTTTTTCTTAACTTCTTTAATTCCAGTCCTCCAAAAATATCGAAAGCTCCTCCTCCGGTACCGTTTTTCTCCCGAGGATCCCTAGTACACGATTGGCCGTCCGGAGCATTGGGCCCAACCCAGACACGAGTCTCCCAGTCGGAGCTGTCCTTCGTATTCTACTACGCGCCGTGGTGTGCCGAGAGTCAAAATGCTCGGGCTGTATACGAGCACGTTGCCCGGCTTTACTACCGGGAGGCTCATTTTGCAGCCATTAACTGCTGGCAGCCGGGTGGCGAGTGCCGTTTGCACTATTCCAAGGTTCAATCGTGGCCGGTGCTGATGGCCTATCAACCGAATGCGATTGCCGTGCAGTTTCACCAGAGCTGGACCAATGGAGCGCTGGCCCGGTTTGTGCAATCGTTGCTGACTCCGCTGCACCGGTTGACCGAACCAGGGGATCTGATGAGCCTCATGACCGGAAAAGATGTAATTGTTTCCAAAAATTCCGATATTCGGAAGATTCTTAAATGTTATATTCTTTTTAGGCTGTAGTAGTGGCGTTTCTGGACATGGAATTGAATCGACGGCAGTACAACCGGTTTTATCAAACATCCCTCAAATGGTTAGAGAAAGATCCTTTCCAGGAAGTTGCATTCGGTATCGTGACCGGTGATTCAGCGGCCGCCTTTGGACTGGAAGAAATACCCGCCATACGGTTGTACCTATGGAACGAAACTATCGTAAGTAACTTTCAATAAGTTAATCACTCAATAAAATTAGGAAACAATCAGCCTTTAAAATAGAACCACCCTCCAAACTGGGTTTACCGTCAGTTCTCGACGATGGCTCAGTTGAATAAGATTAGCACATAGCATTTTTTCAGAGTTTCTTTTGTGGGGCACATAGTAGCTTTACGGAATTCTTACCAAGAAAACTGTGAGAAAAAGTTCCCTAAAATTTGACAACCCTCTACTTTCCCAGGAATTCACCGGGAACAGCTCCTGGACGCACGCGGAGCTCATCGGCTGGGTTAACAAACACATTCAAGTCGTTTCGATGTGGATCGCACCGCCGGGGGCCAGCAAATCCGCCTCCTTGGCTCCCTACTTCAAGCAGGGACCGGTGCTTTTTTTCTTCACCCCTCGGCCACTGTATGGAGCGGGTTCATCCGATGCCTACATGATGCTCCGCCAACTGGGTATGCTGTACTACAACTGCCAGGGTGACATCTGGGTTCAGGAAATGGCCACGAAATATATAGCCGAGCAGCGTCGCTACGCAGTTGAATCTTATGGTTTATTGAAAGATGAATGTAAAGTTTTGCTCAAGCAACATCCGGCCCAGAACGATGGATCGGAAGGAAGCGACAAACAGGACTGTAAAGCCGCCGGGAGGTCATCGATATCGGTGTCGTTTGTGAGTGTGATGAACTCATCAAAGTTTGTGGAGGGCAAGCAGAAAGTTAAATCCCCTGGGCTTTCATCGGACGATGGTTACTGTAATATCGAACAATCAGGTTGTGACGAAAGATTTTTTGAGTGTGGAGCGATGGCTGAAGATGAATCTTTAAATATTAATGCGGAATCCAGTTGCTCCAGTGCTAGAGGAAGACATTCAAGTCTGTATGGGTCGGTGAAACGAGATGGTCGACCTGAAAAACATGTTACTTCCATGCTAGACGCCGAAGAAGACTATCGGGGTCCTAAAGTTTTATCGAAGCAATTTTTAAGGAGACAATGTGAGCTATTGCGATTCAACGAACAGAGTCGCAGTGAAGTGTTCTTCCCAAACATACCATCTCAAAGCGATGATTATATTGATTTAATCCAAGGTAGTTTCTGCAAATACAATAAAACCCTAACGTTTCTGGGTATGGATAGCGATCTATATCACGCATTTGCTGAACGATTAGGAGTGGACGTTTTGAGTGAACCCAATCGATCAGTCGCGATCATTGTTGACCAGGAGGTAGGCGATTAATAATTATCCACTAGTGACACTTCAATTAATTTTTTTTCTTTCTAGGTCGAATCCACGTATCGGCTACAGGAAACCATAAGTTTGTCATCGTTAGCCAAATTGGTACACAGTTACTACAATCGAACGCAACCTCGATACCTTAGGTCTAGTAATGTTTTCTTCAAAAATACACATTCCTTCAATACAAGCGAGTTTAGGAAGGAATCTCGTCGGATGGCAGACGGAAAACGATTGGAACTGAAGGAAGCTGCTGCTATTAGAAAAACGCGTGATGAACCAACTGAACAGCGTGTAAATGGTTCTGTCTCAACTATTGACAAGACTAGCTCTTCACCAGCAGAACATGATCAACAGTTGTACCACAACCATCGGCATCATCTGGTTAGAGAGATTAATAGTCGTAACTTTCAGCAAGCTGTCGTTGAATCTAATAAGGTGATTTAAAATTTAAACATTCCATTTCAACTTACTCATATTTTGCGCATCCTCATTTGCAGACTGTTGTTGTTCACTTCTACTCCACTCACTGTGCCTTCTGCAGTATGCTGTCGCAGCATTTGCTCACGATTTCCCGTTTGCTGAAGAGCCAGCCGGGGTTGGAGTTTGTTCGCGTCGATGGCGACCGGAACGATATGCGATGGGAGTACAGTATGGAGCTGTTTCCCACTTTGATTATTTTCCCCAATCAACGGTGAGCTACCCTAAATCATAAAATATTCAGGTTTTATATTTTTGTTTCTTTTATAGAAAATCTGAAAGTCGCGTTTTCGAACGCGAGCTTCCACTAACCGTCGGAAACCTTCTGGGATTCATTATGTCCAATTTGAGTCCCGCGGAAAGGCTCCACGCCAATTCGTTACTTTGTGATTCTGTGAAAGTAAGTACCAAAACATACAAAAATAATTAAAATCAACAATTTATAATAATGAAATCTTTCCAAATTTGCAGTCCTCTTCGGCCGAAGGCTGTCTCGTAACGTTGAAGCGTGAGCTCAGCAGCAGTATTTTGCTAACCTTGCGCCACTATAGGCAGCTGCAGGCCAGCGGAAGGCCGGCAAGGGCCCGTGTCCGGTTGCTCAACCGATTGCAGGTCATCCACGAGTTCTATCTCACTACGCTGCGCTGTTTTAGTCATTCCTGTGATTTTACCCAGTTAAAGAATAGCGCCAGAATGCTTCTCACCCTCTGGCCAACGATACCGACCTAAGGGGAGCTTGGTTCCAGTCCAACCACGCCGATAGAATCAAGCTGTACGCATTTGATCGGAGATTTATTCTTGAACTTTTCCCCGAAACAACTTAGGATGCTCCGTGAGCCCTGTGGATATTGATATTTTTATTTGAGCTCTTCTGTTTTATTTCTCCATTTATTTACGTTTTGTTTTTTTTTATAGTATTTAAAACCAATTTAATCTACTGCATGCTTTGCAAGATCTCGTAGTAGATATTACGTTAACTGATTAATGTAAAAGTCAACGCCAAATTAGAGCAGCATTGAATGATGCTCGATATCATTCTGAGAAGCAAGTGCAATCGGGACTGCCGAGTTACTGAACTTAATAAAATAATAACCCTATAGTTATGATTGCGAATCTAATCGAAGTGTAGAAAAGTCAAGTTTTGCAAGTGGCATCTGGAGCTGTAAATATATAGGATATCCTAACTAACAAATGATCGTGCGTAGTTAAATCAATCAATAAGATCAACTGACGGTAGCGAAACTTAGTTATTGTGTTGTAACATTCGGGAAGTTTGTTACAATTTCTCATATAAAATATTTGGCAAAACTTTTATAACTCTTATCCGCCGAAGAGGAAATTCATGAGATAATATATTTTGTTCATAAATAAACCGATGTGTTTTTCAATTAAGGTACACCGGGGTAAGTGTGGACGCGGGGTAAGTGGGGACGGTGGCTATTAAAACAATACTGTCCACTATTTTTTCAAACTTTTAATGCAGAATGTTAAATTTACTTGTAATCTATCCAATAACTGTAAAAGTGATACGGTTCCGACGATTGCGGATGTTTACGGTGACTTTTTGTAAATTTTCTATTTTTAACTACGATGTGGAGTTGATGTGCATCTTTTTCAATCGCAAATTTCTCGTAAACTAGCTGGTTCTTGACGAAAAACTCTACATTGAAACAACCCTTACATTCGAAACAACCAATTAGGAAAAGAAACGACGGTTAAAAATATAGAAAAAAGGGTTTATTTGCAAAAATCTAAAATTTTGTTTCCAAACCCTACCTGGGGTAAGTGGGGACGGCTTTATAAATACTTGATGTTTACACATTTTTTCAATTTTCTCTTCTTCATTCAATACAATTTAGCTTTATTTAACATTTAGATCATGAAAAGTTGGGAAAATTACTTGTTTTTTCTAAAATAAGTATATATTCTCGATAATATCGGATTACACACAAAAATCATTGTAAGATGCCTTATAAATAGTACCATGAACTTTTTTCAAAATTTCGGACGGTTCGAGCAATAAAGTAACGTATTCAACCAAAAAAACACAAATTTGTTGAAAATTTCCTGAGAAATCAAAGGGAAAACCCAAGCAACCAAAAGTTACATATTTACTTGAATGAAGGCATTGAAAGTTACCTATTGGCTGACAAAGAGAATCAACTGACCAATTCCCTTTAGTGAACTTTATGTACTCATTAATGAACTTGAAAGTTGCAAAAGTGATTGATATGTACGTTGTATGTGACTTGTTTCGCCCAATTCCCATTAGTGAACTATATGTGCTCATTAACGAACTTGAAAGCTGCAAAAGTGATCTATACGTACGTTATACGGGACTTAAGTCACATAAAGGGCACAAAAGTGCTCAATACGGGATTTAGTAAGTCACATAAAGGGCACAAAAGTGCTCAAACGGGATTTGATAAGTCACAAAAAGTGCATTGATGTGCTTTCAAAATCAAATCACCTCTTCGAGTTTTAGTTTCAGTTAGAACAACATCTAGGCGTGGTCTCGTGGTAGCGTGTTCGATTCTCACCACGAAGGTCGGGGTTCGATCCCCAAGCCTGGCAAGTTTTTTTCAATAAGTAAATTTGTTCTTGAGTGACCATTCTGATGCGATATACGTAGGAAAGAAGCAATTGAGCAATTAGTCGAATTTGAAATCCGGCGCGTGGCATCATGGCGGCACCGGTACAGAACACAGTAAATAATCAAGAGAAGGTGATATGAACCGAAGCCAACGGTTCAGTTGAGATAGAGAGAAATTTTTTTGCTCATTTTGCGATTTTTTGGAAGCTGAATTAAGAGGCCGCTGGAAGCTGAATAGAAGATCATTAAGACTTTTTTGGAACTTGAAAGTATAAATAAGAACTTAAATTTTGAGCTGCATAGAACGTACTTCATATCAATGATGGGGCTGAGTAAGCGTTTTTGTACCTGTGTTTTATGGGACTTTTGGTTGCTTGGGAATATATCCGTCCCCACTTACCCCATAAAGCGGGGTAAGTGAAGACACCAGCAGTCCATAACAATTTACGTGATAACTTTTTTCGCTTTGCGTCTATCAAACTCATCTCTTCAGCATTTGTGAACAACATGTTCTGCATCACATTGAACGCGATTTTATCAAAATTGACCCACTGCTGATTTTTTAATGATTTTTTAAAGATGAACTATACGAAAAACCGTCCCCACTTACCCCGGTGTACCTTACATAGAAACAAAGCCTTAGAAAGACTAAAAATCCCGCATATCATTAATTGCAAAGGCTATCGTGTGTTCTTCATGAATGAAGCATGAAGTAGAAAAACACCCTCACACATCATAGACACAGAACTATGGGCTATGTTTTAGTGCTTATGGTTACTTGGGAATACACAACCACAAGGTTTACGAAGAATTACGGGATCTTCGCTTTTTTTTTAATTAAATTTCTCGAAAACTTTATAAAATTTTATTTACGAGTTTGTCATTTTTGAATCATTTCGTGAATCATATCATCTGTATCTCTGTTATCAAACGACGTATCACTATCTGTAGAGCTTCTTCTAAATCTTTAAAGTTGTACTTGCTTTGTTCATATTTACTTAGTCAAATTTTTCCTTGTCCTCATGAAAGCTTCAACCAAAGATTGATTATTTTCTGATAAGTTTTACTAAAATATCTGACTGTTTGAAAATGCCTGAAAATTGGTTTTGTCCAAAACTTTGTCATCTTATGAATTATTACGCATTTATTTGGCAGAACATATACTTTTTGCTCGTGATTTTTTGAATGATATCAAAAGATATGCAATGTGTCATCATAAGTTGGCTGAGATATTGGCAAACAAAATTTTCTTGATTTTGAACCGGAACCCCAAACTTTTGGCAGGCAGTGTAGATATACTATTGTAAGAAAGAATGCCTCTCGTGTGCTTAATTCTGGAAACACGTTATTATTTACATAGTATTCCGTCTCACGACATAACTTGACGAACATAATTCCTAAAATTCACTCGGTCCATGGCAACCGTTCTCCAGTTCCTCCGGCACCCCACGTTCGCCAGATCACGCTCCACTTGGTCCAACCACCTCGCTCGTTGCGCTCCCGCTCGTCTTGTTCCTACCGGATTCGTAGCGAACACCTGTTTTGCATTTCGTCCGGCATTCTCGCAACATGTTCTGCCCAGCGTATCCTTCACCACCTTCTGGATACTGGGTTCGCCGTAGAGTCGCGCGAGCTCGTGGTTCATCCTTCGCCTCCACACTCCGTCCTCCTGTACGCCGCCAAAGATGGTTCTTAACACTCGTCGCTCGAATACTCCGAGTGTACGCAGGTCCTCCTCGAGCAATATCCATGTCTCGTGCCCGTAGAGAACAACCGGTCTAATGAGCGTCATATACAGGTTACACTTCGTGCGAGGGCTAAGTCTTCTCGACCGCAATTGTTTGTTGAGTCCATAGTAGGCATGACTTCCGCTGATAATTCGCCTCCGGATCTCACGGCTGGTGTCATTGTCTGCGGTCACCAGTGAGCCGAGATAGACAAAGTCTTCGACTATCTCCAGCTCGTCGCCGTCGATCGTGACCTTGTTATTACTGGACAAGCGGGTTCGGTCGGTCTCGGATCCGCAGGCCAGCATGTACTTCGTCTTGGACGTATTAATCATCAACCCAATCCTTCCTGCTTCGCGTTTCAGTTTGCGGTAGATCTCCTCCACCGCCGCAAATGATCTGCCGACTATATCAATGTCATCGGCAAAGCAGATAAGTTGACTGGATCTGTTGAAAATCGTGCCCCGCATTTCGCCCACCGCTCGTCGAATAACACCTTCTAGCGCCACGTTGAACATCATGCAGGATAGACCATCACCTTGTCGAAGCCCCCTGCGCGATTCGAATGAACTCGACAATTTACCTGAAATCCGCACACAGCACAGCGTTCCATCTATCGTCGCCTTGATCAGTCTTATCAGCTTCCCGGAAAAGCCGTTCTCGTCCACGATTTTCCATAGCTCGTTACGGTCGATCGTGTCGTATGCGGCTTTGAAAGTCGATGAATAGATGGTGCGTAGGGACTTGGTGTTCCCGGCATTTTTGGAGGATTTGCCGTAATGTGAATATCTGGTCCGTCGTTGACCGTCCCTCCATGAAGCCGGCCTGATGACTTCCCACGAATCTGTTTGCTTGTGGCGTTAGGCGGCGGAGTAGGATTCGGGACAACACTTTGTAGGCAGCATTGAGGACAGTGATCGCTCGGTAGTTCACAAAGTCCAATTTTTCGCCCTTCTTGTAAATGGGGTATATTACCCCCTCCTTCCACTCCTCCGGTAGCTGTTCTATGTCCCAGATCCGGACTATCAACCGGTGTAGGCAATCGGCCAACTTGTCCGGGCCCATTTTGATGAGTTCAGCTGCGATGCCATCCTTCCCAGCCGACTTGTTTCTATTCGGCAGGCGAATGGCTTCCTTAACTTCACTCATCGTTGGGAGTGGCTCCTCTATGTCGTTGTCTACGCCGGCGATGTACCTTCCCCCACCGTCTTGGACTCCTGCATGTGTGCCGTTCAGGTGTTCATCGAAGTGCTGCTTCCACCTTTTGATAACTTCACGATTCTCCGTCAGGATGCCCCCGTCCTTATCCCAGCACATTTCGGCTTGCGGCACGAAGCCTTTGCGGGATGCGTTGAGTTTCTGATAGAACTTTCGTGTTTCTTGGGAACGATGCAGCTGCTCCAGCTCCTCGAGCTCCTCCTCCTCCAGGCAGCGCTTTTTCTCCTGGAAAGTTTAGACTCGCTGTCTCTTCCGCTGTCGGTGATTTTCCACATTTCGACGGGTGCCTCTTTGCACTACTGCCGCCCGCGCGGCATTCTCTTCGTCCATCACCCTCCTATACTACTCGTCGAACCAGTCGTTCCGTCGAGTACGCTCCCCATAACCGATGACGTTCTCCGCATCACTGTTGATGGCTGTCTTGATGGTATCCCAACAGTCCTCGAGAGGGGCTTCGTCAAGTTCGCCCTCTGCCGGCAGCGCTGCTTCGACCGATTGCGCGTAGTCTTCCGCGACCTGATTTAGAGCTAAATGCCTTGGATAATAATTATTTTAGAGACTTGATATCTGAAACAAAGTTGTTGAAAATTTGATTTTAAACAAGTTTGTCGAAGACATCAATGAGCTAAAACATATAATAGAGAATTTTATCTCACTTGTGTAGTGACTTTTTTTCTTCCTTCGTTTAGCGTGACTATGCTTACCAAAACTTGTTTATAGAATGACGATCTTGTTCATGTTTGGGCTTTGAGAAGCCACCGAATTTCTTATTCACTCATACTACCGTATTTCCTTGATGAAGATGCACGCTTAATTCAAAATAGAAATTCATGATCATAAATCTTTTTTTTTTAATCTATTTTGTATAATAAACGAAAAACTGCTAAATCTTATGATTCATCATCATTATTATTTTTCTTCATATATTTTTTCATAATCGGATAAATTATTTTTATTGTTCTTCTCATTCCATGATCTATCTACTACAACTTGTAGGGGGATTAATCAGAAAAAAGTAGTTTTTTTTTATTATAAATAAATTTCCAAAAATTACCAAAAAAAAGAAGGACAAATTTAAACTGATTCAAATTTCTAATGAGATAAATTACAAATCGAAATAAGGGAGTAAACACTAATTTTAAATGATTAATACTGCTGTTCCATGCAAGATTGTGTCATGAGAAAAAAAAATGTGCAGTCGAGAAAAACGCGATTAAAATTTTTGCAATATTTCCAGTTTTTCACATACATACATTTATATTCCACCGACACTTTAATCATAGTAAATACAGTGAATCCCCGATTTGGTGACCCAGTAAGATGGCTACTATAAAACTTATAATACTTTGTCTGCCCCCGGTTTTTTCTACCTCCGACTTTGTCACTTTTTTGTCCCGTTTTTGTCACCATAATTGATCCAATGCAATAATACTAAAAACTAAACCAATATGATACGAACGACTAAAATAACAAAATTTACTGAAAATACTTAATCTACAAAAGCTACAAAATGAACAAAAAATACAGGATGTCGAAAATGGGTTTATTTTCGTTCTTTTTCTGTTTTTGCAAGCTTTGTAATTTTTTGATATTTTGGCATTTTTAATCTTTTTTGTAAGCTTTGTGATTTTTCTGTAACTTAAAAAAAAAAATGTTGTTCATTTCAGTCTCCCTTAGTCCACCCCTAAATCCACTCCTACTGAAGTGAACTTGGCACGAGTTAGTTTTTTGGACAAAGCAACAAAATATATAAGATCGGTTATAATATTTGATAACGAAATTTTAACCTTAAATCCATTGCCACCCTAGTTTGTAGTGGCAGTTTTATACCATTTAAAAAAAAAACTTTGTGTGAAATTCTTAAAGAAACACGTACCATCCATTTCGACCGTTTTTCTAGAAAACTGTGCTAGTCTACCGTCCTTTAAAGCCTATCTCCAAAGCCTATAGTTAAGAAACAAGAGGGCGCGGATGTGAATGATTGATAGTATGATTACCGATGGTGTACAAACACTTTCACTGCACAATTGAGCAAGTCAAATAAACAGCAATCGTCAAAAGTGAACGCTCACTCCCCATGCCGTGACTTACCATCGCACAGCCCCAAGAATCCTTGCTGCACCCCAATCAGGGTTGGTTCATTCATTGTAGGTTCCAGGGTCGATTGGAGATAGGTCAGGTATGCGGTATTCACGTCCACTATGAATTAAGTGCGGTCAGTCAAACATTTGGAATGAAGTCCCTTATTTTGGAAATCTGGTAAGCTATTCATGTTATTAATCATTGACAGCGAAAGGACTAGAACATTGATTATGGAAGCGGTATTCAATCCTTCGACTCTCCAAGTGGTTATAAGAATTCACAGCCCTGGAATTTACGTATGAGGCCCTCAGAGCCAAAGGTATGTAAGGGCAAAAATAATCGATTTTTTGTTTATAATGTCAAACGATTATTCATAGTTTCATCAACATTTGGTGAATTTTTCAGATTTTTGAAATTTATATTTCATACTTTTTTTTTGAACGAAATCAAACGTGTTTTCTCGAAAGTAGCTTTTATGCACTTATACCCCTTTGGCTCCAATGGCCTTATAAAGAGTGTTAGATTGGTTATCTCACGAAATTTTTCACCTGTCATGGTCACGGAAGCTTACCGGAGGGCAAATCGATAATCCACATAACTGGGAAAACAGTAGTGTCTCGACTTCCCCACCCTCGTTTCCAATTCCCGATCCCGCGTCAGATGATTGACATGCAAGGCTCGTTTATGCTAACGTCCAACAGCTAGAATAATTTCAGTTATTACTCATCGAGCATGAAGCAGGATGTGAGGGTTTCAAGTGCGGGAGCCATTTTTTGCCATGGGATGTTCCTCATCAACTTCCGAGCCAGTCGAAGAATATACTCATCCCAACACTCCCGTTCAAAAACCGGGAGCAAAGTCCGTTCCAGGATTAACACCTGGAATTCCCTACGACTTACCGGCTGTAGTACCAAAGGTAACTATCATATTCCGTGGTCAAACAATCATGTGAAAAAATATTAAACAATTACCTTCCAAAAGGTTGCGGAAACTGTTCCCCAAGCATACCAACGGCTGGACGAAGAGATCTGTCTGCTGGAAAGCACCTGTCCGGGACCGCGACTTCTAACGGCGGAAGCGTGGGTGGATCATTTGACAAAACTCTTCGACGAACAGTTTCGCAACAATGACGAGCTGTACAGTCACCATCAGCAATTGCGCGGCAACAGCAAACTTATGATGGACACCAGTAAAATGGTTGACATCCCTAATGGGATTCCAGATGCTTCCAAAATGGGACCGGACACCGCCAGCCAATCAGTGGATGATACGGCCAAGGTTCGTCGAGTATGTATTACAAATGTTATAATCGCTGTGAACAAAAATTTGGAGCTTTGATTTCGTCAAGACTTGTAGCTTACAACAGCATTAGTGCTGATTCCGTATTCATGATAATCTCGTTTTTATGGTCTCCATACCGCGTATAAAATATTTCTATCGTAACACATGCATTAAACGCTTTATTAAGTGCACTTTTACAGACAACTTTTTTGAGAATCTCATTTGCTTTATGCAGACTTTCAAGAGATATTTACATGACAGTTCGAATTGATGACTAGCATTTCACTCAATCATAATCACTACCAAATGGCAGAGCCAGTATTATGCTTGCCTAGATTGAAATTCACTACAAAGGCCGCCTGACAGATAGAGTAAAAAGCGCAATAATTTAAACCTTAAATTGAACGCTACGGCAAGTCCAGGGTAAAAATTAAATCTCAAATTGAGTGAGGTCAGAAACAATTTTTTAATCCCATTCTTTAACAGAATCGACAAAAATAAGTTTGAGAAAATCCACGAAAGGACAAAACAATATTATTTGATAGCTTCACTCTCTGGAGCCACTCTGGTGATATGAATGGTGATAGTTTCTATGAGGAAGTAGACAGACTTACCAAGAGATTCACGAAGTTGGTTCGGCTTTATTTATTCATGTTTGACTCTATTTGTTTTGAATATTTGCGCTGTTTTTTTTTATTATTACGTGCTTTGTAGCAACTACGAGGCTAAAAATTGTTTATAAATAACTAGCTGACCCGTTGTGCTTTGCTACACCTTCCGGAAATACATTTAATTTGTGAAAATTTATTAAAATTTAGATTTTAGAGAGCATTGTTTTAAATCAAACCTCATCATACTTCAGAACCAACAACTTTGAAATGAGAGCTGCAGCTGCAGTTCTGTTCTGAATAGCAATTCAAAGATGGTATGTATTATTTACTGAAACTTGATCTCTAAACTCGTTTTTCAAGATCTGAAATTTGTACTCTGTACCCAAAAAAACTTTTTAAAATATGGTCCCTTCTTCGAAAAGCTCTTTATCTTAAATTTACATGGAAGCTCTCCCATCTTTTTCAATTTTGTCCCCCACTGCTTGAAGAAGGTAGGCAAATTTAACCGGCTCGTTACCCAAACAGCACTTATCATGGTAATGAAAAATATATTGAATTAGTTATGAATTCAATACAGTGCAAATTTCTTTTTTTATTAAATAAATTTACTACGGTAAACATATAAATATTTAAAAAAAATATCAGTTGCATCACTAAATAAGTTCTCAGCGTTTTTTTTTTAATTTTCTCTTTGAAAGTCAAATATTCAAAAATGTAGGCAAAAACAAATTTTTAAGTTTACATTTGTCCCGTATATTGGGGCAAGTGTCAATGCAAAGCTTATTTACAGATGCGTCAGAGTAATGGCTTTAATACGAATTCCTGTTTTTTGTTCTATCAAGTTTCACTGATATATGTATCTGCAGTATTCCTGCAATATAAATTTATGTTTGTTACTCCACTTTTAAGGAATGCTGTTCAAAGGGAATGGCCTTCATTTACAAAGACATTTAAGAATGTTCAATATCCGCTGCAGTTTCAACATTCGGAATACCCCTTCTGGTCTTTCCAACATATTGAATCATTTTGAAGATGAATTTCTTAAAAGTTCGACGTTTGCCCTTGCCCCACCGTGTAAGTTGACAGAAGGGAATATTGTTTTTAACACTTTTAGGGAAAACTACAAATTTCTCTTAAAAATTTTGCGTCCAGTTTAATATCAGTTGTAAAGTCTCACTTTTCAAAAACGAAGCGGATCAAAAGTCTCTTTTATGCATCCATGTAACACAAAAACACTTTTCATGTTAAGTACGTACTTGAACTGGTATGTAAGCAAAAAGTACGATGGTTTTTTTCAGAATTATTTAAAATAAAAAGCTCCCATTTTCATTTCTAAATTCGTTTCAGTTGTGTATTTGGGCCGAAGTAACAATTTCTAGAAGAAAACATAATTTTTAATTTTTTTTAACAAAAAAAGTTGAACGTTTGAACATGTTCTAATGTTCCTTGAATGAAAAGTCGAATGCTACCTACATTGACACGAACTAAATATGGAAGTATTTTTGCAAATCTTTCAATTGGTTTTGATTCGATTGATAAAATACCAATCCGTGTCACATCTAGGCGTCATTTATTACCACGTGCTGTGTACAAATCAAATAAGCAAGAAAAAAACACATCTAGGTTGCATATCGCCCCACGTGTTTGAGAAACAGGCGCCTTATTGTTAAATTTTCCAGCAATCAATGAACAGTGTGCTTTGGTTACTATCCTCTTGCGTCGACGTTTGTCTCGCCCATGGAGACGAAAAACAAACCCCAGGCTGAGAAATACGCGCCAAAATATTCCTACTGATCAGTATGCTTTGCGACGCCTCGACCATAGAGACGAAAAACAAACCGCCCAAAGGAAAAAAAAATCTCAAGAAAATGGATGTCATGACTTTAATTTGTTTCAAAAAACTACAAATTTTGTATGGAAGCCTCTCCTTCCTTAAGTCGGATGGAGTTTTTACTATTACAGAAACCATCCCCGGCCTCAAAAACCCTCAGATGCCAGTTTTGACGATGATCGGTTCAGTAGTTTCCGAGTCTATAGGGAACAGACAGACAGACAAACATTCATTTTTATATATATAGAAGACACAATTTAACGCCTTGGTATAGGTAACGGAAGGAAATTTCGAGGGATAGGTGCAAAAAATATCCAGTGTTTTAAGTGAAAACCATAATTTTAATTCACATAAACAGTCAACTGTTAATTGTTAATAAAATAGATACTCAGAGTCAGAGGGCCTAAGCAGCCTTTATGCATAAGAGCTACATTCGTAAACACGATTGACCCTAGTTAGCTCATGAGTGTCAATATGACACTACTGGAAGTTTGGCGGCTTGAAACTTTATTCGGGTGCTTTCTGAAAGCCCAGACATAAAAATCCGGATTAAGTCATGATTGTCAATTTTACACTCTTCGCTTTAAATCGCCATATTACTCTTGTTTCTTAATCGATTTGTACAAAATTTTTTGAACATACTTTTGAAAACCTCGTAATGTAACTCAAATATGTTTCTCAGACAAAAATATTCAGCTACAACTATTCATTTTACGTTATTTAAAGTCTAAGGTCGAAAACACAGTGAGCGTGAAGCGAATTTCTAATTTGCGCGATAATCCGCTTCTCATTGAAACACGTTGAAAAAAACATCGACCGGCCACAGCACAAGCGAATTTTCGCGCGAAGAACCGGCTCGATCGTGCGAAATAATTCAGTTTATCCGGACATACACTGAAAATACTCTCTCGGGTATTTTTCATCGAAAATGATAATTTCCCAAAAATGGTTTTTCAAAAGTTTGATTACCTATTTAATTATTATCGCCGTTACTCGAATGGTTGTGGAAAATGCGCGATTTTTTAACGAGGTTTTAGCAAATAACGCGGTTTCAGTCTTTTCCAATGGAAACAAATTGGAACTGGTAATAAACGAACGGTGGCATGAAACCCCCACAAATTGTGTATATAGGGTGTAGGGCTGAACGGTTAAAAGTTGAAATTCTTTGTACGAAGCCATCTTGAAATCCAATATGGCGGCTTTCGCTCAACTTTAAATTGCTGGAAATGATTGAAAACCACATGAAACCCTGAAGTGATTGAAATAACTGAAAATCGCATGAACCATCTACAATATGAGTAATGAGAGAAAGGGCCCAAAAAGTAGTTAAAAAATGACTGACAAAAATTATACAAATGTTTGAAAAATCTTAAAAAAGCACCGAAAGATATTTACAAAAATATGACCAGTGTAATAAAAATTACGCAAAATAATGACATACATGTAACAAAACTCTGGCAAAAATATGAAAAACTATTACTAAAATTTCACAATCAAATGACAAAAACATGAAAGAACTATGACAAAAATATGACAAACAAAATAGTGACAAATGACGAAATTTTCAATAAATCACGACAAATGTGCCGAAAAATTATGCCAACAAAATGACCAGTATTACAAAATTATGAAAAATAATCCAAAAATGGCATAACTATGGCAAATGTTCAAAAATATTACAAAATTATGATAAAAATTTGAAAATAAAATGACACAAATTTTTCAGAACTGATATAAAGACAAATATTACAAAAAATATCCAAATGTGACCTAATAAATCAAAATCAATATGTATTACAAAAACCTTACAAACATATGATAAAACCATGAAAAAGGTGATAAAAATATGACAAAATTTTGAGATTAAAATGGAAAACATGGGCAAGAATATGATAAAATAATGACAACAATTTGACAAAATAATGATAAAAATATGACAAAATCATGAAGAATGAGATAAAAATATAACAAAATTCTGACAAATATATGTCAAATCAAATGACATAATGATGAAAAAAAAAAAACGTCAGTTAAATTACAGAAAATTATAAAATATTTAAAAAATTCAGCAAAAGACAAAACATTGGGCTTGTGATATCTGTAGCTTAGTTGGAAATTTGTTGCCTCCTAAGCCGATGGTCGTTCAAATCCGAGAGTAATCATCGAACACAGTTGGACCAGATAAGATTTCCAATATGAAGAGAAGATATTGGAACGACTAGAATAGAACCAAAAAAGACAAAACTATGAAAAAAAAACTACAATTAAATGGAAAAAAATCTGACTGGACTGTGACAAAAATACAACAAATAAAAAAATGAAAAAAATTTGAGAAAAAATTGACAAAAAAGTGACAAAAATCTGGCAGAACTATAACAAACCTTTGTCAATTTTTTGTCATAATTTTGTTTTTTTTTTTGTAGTAGTAGTAGTTTTGTTACATTTTTATCATATTTTTCATAGCTTTGTCATATTTTTTTTTACATTATTAATATTTTTGTCACAGTATTGTCATATCACTGTTATTTTATTGCAAAACTGTGTCATATTTGCATTTTCCATAAGTTATTACAGTTGATATGTTTTTATCACATTTGTCATATTTTCCATTATTCCATTTAACTTTTGATAGATTTTTTTTAAATTTTGTTGTCGAATTACTGTCCTCTGTCATATTTATAGTTAATTTTTTTTACATTTTGGTCATGGCTTTGTCATTTTGTTGTCAAATTTATCAAATTTTTGCATTTTTTTTTTTATATTTTTGTCATATTTTTATCACATTTGTCATATTTTTCTTTTAGTATTGTTAGAGTTTCAGATTTTTGTTTCATAATATTGTTATTTTTTCCATAATTTTGTCATAGTTTTGTTAGATTTTTTTCATACAATTTTTAGTCATTTACATTTAGTCAAGATGTGCGAAAGCCGTTATATTTGATTTCAAGATTGCGTACCATAGCGTCCGACAGTGAAATTCGACATCTCACTGAACGAAATCGGGCTACGAACAATATCGAAATTCTAGTGTTTTTGCACTAATAGAAAATCTAATACTTATTACGAGTTTGCTCATCGAATGCTATGCATGGTTTAAGTTTTTGATAAAATTTATCGGAAATTCCAATGAACGTTAAAAATCTTCAAGTTTTTAATATTTATATTTATTGTTTCGATTATAGTCGTTTTACCATCTTTATGGCATTCGCGACTTTATCAACGTTGCAGTTGGCGGATCGTTATTGAAAAACTTATCCGGTACAACTGTGTTCGATGTTTACTCTCGGGCTCGAACTCGCGGACATCGGCTCAGGAGACAACAGACTTGCCAACTGAGCTATATCACAAGCCCCCTTCAAGTTTTTAATGATTACAGTTCAAAATAATGGAATATAAATAGTTTGGGTGTCTTGTGTTATGGTTTTATTTTTTATGATTTCTATTCGTATTTTCTTTCCGAAAAAAAGTGGGATACAGCTAATTTATGTTTACTTTGAAAATTTTATTGTTTCTTTTCCAGCCGCTATCAAATTTCAAATAATTAATCACTGAGCATTCACTATGGCGCAGCACTGGTGTTAGAATGGTGAGGATCCGAAACCCAAGCTTCCGGCTTAAAGAGGTTCTCGGTTTAGAAAAGTTGAAAATAACAAAAACAAATCTGAAATCAAGAGGAATGATTTAATTTCACATATTAAAAACAAAGTTTCACATCATCTCACCTTTCTTCTCGTTAGCACAGAGACTCGAAATTTCGCGGTCAATACCATTGATGGGTGAGTTGATTCCGTGAACGAAAAACAAATATTAAATCATCCTCCCCATTTGAGGATCTAAGGCGTCTATTTTCATTTTGGTACTGTTTGCTTTTAATTGTATAAATATTCTGAAAACCACAAAAGAAATATGAAAATGTTGCTTTAATAGAAACTGTCGTGATCATTAGAAAATTTTGCACGCATCTTTTAAAAATACACAAAATACATACATACCGTTCTATTTGTTGAGCTTCACTTTTTTGTACGGAAGGGTTTACATTAATAAACTTCAATTTAAGTTGAACAGCAATACAAAAAAAGAACAAAATCTCTGAGCAAATGTATAATGTATTATTTATCGAAACTGTATAATTTATTAGATTTTCTTATACGTTCTACCGATCGAGAGGGACTGATGAGATTCATTAGATTTTCCTATAAGTTTTAATGGGCAAATCTCTTTTGAGACCTAACTGTTAAATTTATTGAATTTCCCGGTCTTTTTAGTGAGTAAATCGTAAGCTTGTATGCGAACCATAAATAATAACAATTATTCTTATTTAATTTTTGGCATTTCGGCGAGTTGTGAAAATTCAAGGTAGAATATTTAGAAAGAACATGAAAGTATTATAGGTGGAAAGATCAAAGCTAGAGCGCTTTGGGTAGAAGAAATTGAATAGTTGGTGAAAATGTGAGCAGGGCTTTTGTTGTGTGAACAGCTTTTTAACTACTTGCGTGATTCTTTGCCGCGCGCCGTTTCAATGTTGATAGGAAGCGATGAAGAAACCCATCGCATTCCTACCCACATTGAAACACGGACGGGTCGAACACATGTGAGATTGTGTCCGACCGGGTCGGTCACAATCTCACATGTGTTCGACCCGTCCGTGTTTCAATGTGGGTAGGAATGCGATGGGTTTCTTCATCGCTTCCTATCAACATTGAAACGGCGCGCGGCAAAGAATCACGCAAGTAGTTAAAAAGCTGTTCACACAACAAAAGCCCTGCTCACATTTTCACCAACTATTCAATTTCTTCTACCCAAAGCGCTCTAGCTTTGATCTTTCCACCTATAATACTTTCATGTTCTTTCTAAATATTCTACCTTGAATTTTCACAACTCGCCGAAATGCCAAAAATTAAATAAGAATATATCCCAGCGGCGATTAGAATAAGATAACAATAACAATTATTGTAATGACCCTTTAAAATAAATCGCCCGATTTCGTTCAATGTACTAATTGAGTCCTTTCACCTTATACCCATATTGTGGGTTTTCATTCGATTTTCATCCATTTGAAGCACTTTGAAGTCAGACGGAAACCGCCATCTTAGATTTCATGATCTCATGATTCGTCTTAGATTATGTGATATAGCTCAGTTGGCAAGTCAGCCGTTGTCCGCGAGTCCGTCCAAGAGTATACATCGAACACACGTTGATATAAAGTCGCGGATGCCATAATGATGGTAAAACGATTAAAATTGAAACAAAAAAAACGTGGATTGTTTTTTTTTGCATGGTATGTATCCCCCGCTCACAGTATTGATTCGAAAAATAATTTATAAAGTTTTTTTTTACATGTGATTGATTTTTGTTAAACGCCGAAGGTTTTTTCTCGGCCTTCAAAAACAAACTTGCAAAATTCATCAGGATTCTAATTTTAAGTGGCATGCTCGGCGGAATGAAAAACAAGTGAGAAGTTTTTTTTATTTTTATAGAAATATGAAAGAAAGGTGGATAGACAGGCATTAGTGCGACAATAGGAGAAAGCTTTCTAGGTGTTGATATTTTAGGCTAGAGGGCATGTTGATGAAAAGCTTCCTTAAATTGTAACTCATTAGCTCTAAATTCACGCTAACTACTTATGCATTAGAAACTGAGAAACGGAATTCCCATGTATGGGAGTTATTAAGCAAACACTAGTGACACCATGTCCTCCACAGAAGAGTTGAGATTAGCTAGGGAGCTTTTGGAAAGCATTTGGAAAGCTTTTGAAAACGGCCATACATTTGTCCTAACTACAAAACGTCAAATATTTACCTGGCATCGCGGATAGCGAGCCCATTGGTTTGAGAGCGTGCATTCACACATACTTCAAACGAGCTCGTTTTTTTTATTTTACTAATGAAGTTCCAAACAATCGAAAATGTTTCAAGTAAAAGGTATCCACTCGCCTGACATTTCACACGTGTGGAGTGGTAAACATGAAATATAGTCTAAGTATGTAAAAAACATTAAATTGCTATTTTTTCGGTGGCTTTACTTTTGAGTTATGATTACTCTTTTTTTGTTGTAAGTTTTATAAATCAATTAAATTGAATGTGAATAACATGAGCCGTTCCTACTGATCATTAGGCCGGAACAAATTTGTCACTATGAATTCAAACATCACTAGGAGGTATCAGAGAATTGCAGAACAGGTACCATGGACCGAGAGAATTTTAAAAATTATGTTCATCAAGTTACGTCGTGTGACGGAAAACAATGTGAATAACAAATAAACGGTATAATTGATTCACTTTTAAAATTTTGGCTGTCTTATGTATTTTTTGGGACGTACCTTTTATTCCAACTTTTTTTTTTTTTAAATTTTCTGCATGCGTTCGAAATCAAGATTTTCATGAATATGGACGAAATATATTGCATTGACATAATAAGCGGCTCAGAATCAATCGGATGTATCAGCATTAAAAAAAATTTCTCTCTATTCTTTTAATCAGATAGCAATCAAGTTAGACATCGCCTTGAACCCGGACAAGGCAGCTCGCCAGGAAGAGTTCATCGCTCGCATTTCCCGCTCGGCAATGGAACTGGAATCGGAACGTTTCCGGGCCGATATGATAGACCATGCAAGAGACCGGGCACTCCACTTGAGGCAGAGTTTCGGGCGGCTAAAAGTGTTGTATCTGGAGCTGGATCACCTACTGGCAGCGGCTAACAACGGAACCTATAGCTCTTTAGCGGAAGAGCGCTTCGATAGTGAACTTGAATCGTTGCGGGAAATTCGGGATCGTTTGGGTGGCGTTTCGGAACAGTGGCGTGCAGCGGGTGCTTTTATGCGTGCTGCAGCCAAAGGAGTTTTGCAGGCTGTAGAATTCTGGAATCTTGTTGGACCCTCTCAAAATGCACCGGAAAAGGTGGCATTAGCTTTAGATTGTCGTACCGCTTGCCATGGAGCTTTGATAGCTCTAGAAGCAGCCCATGCAGCACTTCCTCAGGTGGAAATTCCTCATGTCACTCCCCGACAACAGACGGCAGTCAAACATGGTCTAGTTTACATGCTAACAGATATGGCCAATCGAGATCGCTATCGGCACACCAAACACGTCCTGGAAGGATTCCAGCACAACGTCGAAAAATCTGTCCAGTGGGTGCACAACACCTACCAAGAAACGCTGAAGAAAGATCTGAACGAGGCAGACCAAAACGTGATGCTGGTAGCGAAACAGTTGCGGGAAGTTCGCAAACGATTCCTGGCGCAACGGTTCGGAGCGAAGATTTATGTGAGACCTGCTTTACCAATTCAGTGAAACATTGTGTATAAATTTATTCAAGTAATTTTTTTTTTGTGAATTAAACATTTTATATGAAATATCGTCTATCAACTAGCGTCTTTTATTTTGAAGCGTACCATCAGCCTCGTAAACAAATTTTATTCAACTGTGAATGTGCAAACTGAAACATGTTCGTTGTTCATTCATTTATTTACATCAACCTTTTAACGATATTTTAATTTTAAGTGAACTTGATCCTGGTATTTGAGTCATACCAATATGAAAACGAAATAAACAAGTGAGCATTTTATTTATTTTGATAGAGGCATATGAAATTATTCCACTTCAGAAGTTCACTTCTTTTTAAATATTGAAAAATAGCCTTATTCCACATTAATTGAATTATGATAATTGCTATTTGGCAACATGTAATTTTCAAACCGTTCTGCATTCCAGCAGATGTATCTGTATCATATACTCATCTTTTATCCACTAGACTGATACTATACCTTATCACGCGAACAGGACACGTGCTCTCGATGTACTTCGATGAAAGCATTTATGTATTTCCCCTACTTGACCCTTTTGTTTTTTAAGTTCAAGCGTTTTACTGGCTGCTATTCGCATTGATTTTTTTTTTGTAAATTCTTTATTTGAAACGGCTCATACCTTTAGGCTTTAAGGAGCCAAACTCGTTTTGTTTGATTACAATTGTGTGCTTATATCTAGTTCACTTTTAAAGAAAAAAGAAGATAGATAGGGAAATATGAAAATAAGAAGAAATTATAGACGAAGATCAATAGCTTTTAGGAAAAGATATATTTCGAACATGTAGTCCAAGTCCATCACACCCAGCACATCTCTCACTGGAACATAGGGTGGTTTTCGTCGGGCCCGAAGGGAGTCTATCAAATTCGTTCTAGCGACAAGATGGACCTCGCACGACCAAACAATATGCTCGATGTCGTGGTAACCTTGGCCGCAACTACACACATTGCTGCTAGCAATATTCAAACGATAGAGTACCGCGTCTAAGGAATAATGATTGGACATGAGACGGGAAAATATACGAATAAAATCTCGACTCAGGTCCAATCTATTAAACCATGGTTTAAGGCTTACCCTTGGGATAATCGAGTGCAGCCACCGACCCAACTCATCCTCGTCCCATTTGCGCTGCCAGTTGACAAGAGAGTTTCTTCGAACTAAAAAGTAAAATTCGTTGAAGGCAATTTCACGCTGGTACGTGTCGCCTTCCATCGCCCCCACCTTTGCCAGAGAGTCTGCCTTCTCATTACCCTCTATCGAGCAATGAGAGGGAACCCAAACAAAGGTGATAATAAAGCGACGTTTTGATAAAGCACTCAAACTATCCCGTATCTTCTCGAAGAAGTATGGCGAGTGCTTTCCCGGTTTTATTGAGTGGATTGCTTGAACAGAACTCAGACTATCCGTTACAATAAAGTAGTGCCCAACTGGCCTTGAAGCTATACCGTCCAAAGCACAATGAATAGCTGCTAACTCTGCTATATACACAGAGCATGGTGACTCGAGGCTGTAAGAGGCGCTAGATATTTATTTCGTTGAACACTCCAAATCCTGTTGATTCCTCTATAAGTGATCCATCAGTAAAGTACATTTTATCAGCATCGACGTGTCTATATTTAGCTTCGAAAATTCTTGGAATCAGAAGGGAGCGATGAGGGACCGGGATTCCACAAATTTCCTGCTGCATAGACAAATCAAACTGGACAGAAGAATGATCGTAGTCTGGGCTACAAACACGAGTTGGAGAGAATGAAGAAGGGTTTACCTGCATTGACATGAGGACATGGTATATAGACATAAACCTGGTTTGAAAATTTTGCTCAAGTAGCCTGTCAAAATTTACAATCACCAGTGGGTTCATGACCTCACACCTGATGAGGAACCGAAGTGATAGTAGATTGAATCGATCTTTCAAAGGGAGTATTCCTGCCAAAACTTCAAGACTCATGTTGTGCGTTGAGGGCATACAGCCCAAAGCGATGCGAAGACAACGGTATTGGATACGCTCGAGTTTGAGGAGGTGAGTTTTGGCAGCTGACTGGAAACAGAAGCTACCATATTCCATCACTGAGAGAATAGTTATTCGATACAATTTTAAAAGATCTTCTGGATGGGCTCCCCACCAGGTGCCAGTGATTGATCGGAGAAAATTCATTCTTTGTTGGCATTTTCCTTTCAGATACTCAATGTGGGCTCTCCAAGTACACTTGGAATCAAACCAAACCCCAAGATACTTAAAACACCTCGATTGAGTGATCGTTCTGCCTAGAAGTTGAAGCTTAGGTTGAGCAGGTCTACGTTTCTTAGAGAAAACAACCATCTCCGTTTTCTGAGGAGAAAACTCAATCTCAAGCCCCAAAGCCCAGGAAGACAATCTGTCTAAAGTATCTTGTAAAGGTCTGAGCAGATGAGACTCAGTAGAACCTGTGACAGACACCACGCCGTCATCTGCAAGTTGTCTTAGAGTGCAGCCTTCAGAGAGACAACTGTCGATGTCATTTACGTAAAAGTTGTACAAAAGTGGACTCAAACATGAACCCTGTGGGAGGCCCATGTAAGAGGTCCTTTTAATTGCAATATCTCCCTGAGCAAAGTTCAGATGTTTCTCACAAAGCAAGCTGTATAAGATGTTGTTCAATAGAGGAGGCAGACCCCGGGAGTGCAATTTGTCTGACAACACCTCTATTGAAACTGCATCAAAAGCTCCCTTTATGCCTAGAAACACTGAAGCCATTTGTTCACGTTTTGCGTACGCCATTTGTATCTCTGAAGACAGCAAAGCAAGACAATCGTTTGTCCCTTTGCCCCTTCGAAACCCAAATTGAGTATCTGAAAGGAGACCATTTGCTTCTACCCATTTATCCAAACGAAACAAAATCATTTTCTCCATCAATTTTCGTATACAAGACAACATCGCTATAGGACGGTACGAATTCGCATCGGACGCTGGTTTTCCGGGCTTTTGGATAGCGATATCTTTCACTTGTCTCCACTCTTGGGGAACAATGTTATTCTCCAAGAATTGATTAAATAAATTTAACAAGCGAAATTTTGCGGCGTCCGGAAGGTTTTTCAACAAGTTAAATTTGATTTTATCAATTCCCGGAGCTGACTTGTTGCAAGAGAGGAGAGCAAGTGAAAATTCGACCATCGAGAAGCTGGAATCCAGACCACACCTATCAGGAGGCACGTTCCGGATTATTTTTTGCACAGGTGTAAAATCTGGACAGATTTTCCGTGCGAAGTTGAATATCCATCTATGTGTATGTTCTTCACTTTCATTTGTAGATGATCGATTACGCATGCTTCGTGCAACTTTCCATAAGGTACTCAAGGAAGTTTCCCGTGATAAACCACCCACAAAATTCCGCCAATACGCCTTCTTTTTCCCTTTGATTAATTTTTTGAACTGATTTTCAAGGGAAACATAAGCATCAAAAAGGACGAGAGTTCCATATTTCCGAAAATCTTTGAATGCTTTTGATTTGTCCTTATAAAGCTTGGAACACTGCTGATCCCACCATGGGTTTGGAGGCCTTCGAGGAACTGATGAATCTGGGATGGGTTTTGTTTGTGCACAAAGTGCACTTTCATGTATCAAACGTGAAAGAAAGTGGTACTCCTCCAAAGGAGGCAAAACATTCATAGAATCGATGGCTGTTGTTATTTCGTCCGAGTACTTTTTCCAGTCGATGTGTCTTGTAAGGTCATATGTCATATTAGTAGAATTCGAAGAGCTGACCCCATTGGTGATTGTAATTTTGATAGGTAAATGATCACTACCATTGGGATCAGGGACTACCTTCCACTGGCAATCCAATGATAGTGAATTTGAGCAGAGTGAGAGGTCAATTGCGCTTTGTCTTGCAGGAGGTTTAGGTACTCGTGTTTTTTCACCCGTGTTCAAAATTGTTAAATTGAAACTATCACAAATATCATAGATAAGAGTAGAACGACTGTCATCAATTTGTTCTCCCCAGACAGTTCCATGTGAATTGAAGTCACCCAGGATCCACCTTGGCTCAGGGAGCATTGAGCACAGGTCCTCTAGGTTACTTCGATCCACTGCAACTCTATGAGGCCAGTACAAACTGACAACACATAAGTCCTTACCTCTTATAGTTGTATGACATGCAACAGCTTCAATTCCTCCTGATAAAGGGAGGTGGATTCTATAAAAAGAGTGGCGCTTATTGATCCCTAAAAGCACCCCTCCATAAGAATCGTTGCGATCCAAACGGATAATGTTAAAATCGTGGAATGAGATGTTAGATTGAGAAGAAAGCCATGTTTCTGAAAGGGCAAAAATATCGCAACTAGTTTCATGAAGAAGAAATTTGAACGGATCCAGTTTAGGAACTAAACTACGACAATTCCACTGTATAACAGTGATATCTCCGACCTCTCGGCGTAAATTAGCCATCGAGAGAGATAAACATTGAAATGAGGGGCCAAGTTTGCATCAACTGCTTCAAAAATGTCTTTAATACAGGAAGCATTGTTGTTATAATGCTTTTGATGGATTCAGAAACGTTGAAAAACGAAAAAATTCCATTCAGAATGTCAGTCAACTTAAACAATCCTGGCTGGGAAGTTGATTCTGGAAAAACTGCATTCGTCATAGGGGCCTTTGAGGTCCCTGCTGGTGTTGAATCATTCTGTGGTGAAAAAATCGTGCGGAATCCAGGAGGATTTTGTTTTTGTTGTTCTGCAGCATTCGACTTTTTAGGGACACTGATTGGAGGGCTCATTGTAGGGATTTTCTTTGGTATTTTAGGTGTCTTGGGAGTTGTTTTAGCACGTTTCCGGGAGTTCGCAACGAAAACAAAAGGGTTTTCCTCATCCGTTGTTTCTTCGTTGTCAACTGGCAACACAGAAAAGATGTTACTTGAATGAGGTTGAGCCAGTGGAGAAGCGCTCTTTAAGATAGAGGCATAAGAACGTCTCGATCGTTCTTTTAAAGAGCGCTTCTGTTTATCCCAGCAACTCTTGAATGCCTCGCACGAAGAGATTTCATGGGGTGAGCCCCCACAATAGACACATTTCTGCTCTATTGCTGAGCATGCTCCATCCCCATGATTCTCCCCGCATTGGGGACAGCGTGGCTTATTGCAACAGTGCGACGCTGTGTGCCCCAACTTGATGCAATTTTTACAATGCATGGGTCGAGGCACGAAGAGTCGCACAGGAAGCCTTAAAACTCCGTCAATCAAGACGTAGTGAGGGAGGGCGGTACCCGCGAAGGTCACACGAAATGAAGCTGAAGGCGAGTACTTTGTAACTCCATTTACGACGTTGGCAGTATTGAGTTGACGGCAATCCACGATTTCGACCGAAGTCGAATCGAGGCTCTTGAACTTACCAACGCCGTTGGATTTAACGTACTTCGCATCCAGACTCATTTCTGTGATCACGCCCTCAATCTCTACGTCTCGAGACGGGATGTAAACGTGATACTCTAGAATTAGAAAAGTGCTAGCCACAATCTCGTTTGCAGCTTTCGAGTTAGCCACAACAACGCGCAGCTTGTTCGCACGTAATTTTGTAACACTGGTTACAGAGGTCCACCTCGCCAGATCTTTGGTGATCTGTACCACATTAAGAGGTTTACCGTTCTTTTTGGGCCGGATGAAAACCACCCATGGCCCAGAGGAAGATGAGCCTTCAGCATATTTTCGGAGCCGGGTGACTCTACTCTCCACTGGGGATGATCCAACATTGTCATCCATCCGAGAACGATTTGCATCTGAAGGACCAGCATCAGGTGAAATTCGCATCATCCCCAGTTGGAGGGTATAACCCCCCGCCTTCGCTCATATTTTTCAACGGGAAAACGAATACCCTCCGTGTTGAAAATATAAGCGAAGCACAAAATTATCGAAATATATATATAAAGGGAAATATGATAGAAAAAGAAAAAGTGAAAAAAGAAATAAAAAAGAACTCACTATTTTTTTAAGTAGTTTGTACACAATTTTTTTCTTCAGTGTTCGATATTCTCTCAAACCACGTGGTCCCCTCTTCGTTGGTGGCAGATGGCTGCCGCAACTCGACCCTGATGATGATGAGTCCAATGTGTTTCCGATGATGGTCGTGGCTATTGTTATCACCACACAACTGCAAAAATCAGTGGTCTCGGTAGATTGCACTGCCTGGGATAATCCTTTGGTGATGATAATGGTAGCTATGCAACCAAAATGGAGTCCCAATAATGTCGAACACTTATAGCACTACAATGCACTCCGATTGGGAAAATTAAATCACCCCAAAGTTGATTGTCCGTTTTTGGTTTGATGTACGGATCCGTAACTGCCCTAGCGGTAATAAAATCCGGATATATCGGGTAACTGCACTACAATCACTTCTAACAGTGTCGCGAAACTCTAGCTCAGAAAAAAACGACCGTCTACAGTGAGTGATGAAGCACGAATGTTACAATCACATTATTATTAAACAAATAGTGAATTAATCACTATTCGCATTGATATATTCATACATAAACATATACATTTATTTTTGTTTTATAATTTGCAACAATTTTTTTCGTTCGACGTATATGTACCATTTAAAGATGTAGAAAAAATCAAACAAAAAGCTTTAAATCAACTCTATATCAAACTTTCAACATTCTTAAAAAAACATTTTTCACCATTTTTTGGTAAAACATCAAACTATCATTGTTAAGTTTTATATTTCGCATCAATCATACACTCAGAAAAATACTATTATGTATGCCATAAGATTCTCTTATGAAGTGGCGCCATAAGAAAAATTAATGACATTCATAAGATTGTCTTATGACGCGAATGAATTCTGAAGATGAACGCCTACTTCAATGAGAGGTTGTTGCTTTTCATAAGAGATTCTTATGGAAACAGTAAATCACTTTCTAATAAGAAAAATTCTAGATTTTTCATGCTGAAAACATTCACTTTATTGTTTGCCAAATTTGTTTAAATTGAATCATTCATGGTCACCATCAGCAGCGCATCAACAGACGGCTCCATCAAATTTATTTTTGCCGCATCTTAATCTTCGACCTTTCGTTTTTTGCCGATCAGCTCGCTGAAAAGTAAACAAAGAATGTATATTAGTTTACTAATATATTAAACGATCACACCAAACACATCAAATCGAACTTACCATTCCGCAGATAACAATATCATTTAAAATATAAGGGAAACTACAATAACTATGAACTGGCGCTTGCTTCGTACTGTTAGATGATGAAAAAAAAACTGATTCCATGAATGAATGTGTTCATTATTTTTTCACAAATCCGTTTCTTCTATTTTTCATAAGAACATCGTATGAAAATTGAAAGAATTTCATAAGACTCTTATGAAACATTATTTTGCACTCCAAAAAGCGGTTCATAAGATGCATCTTATGAAAATTATAATAAGAATTTGCCTGAGTGTAGTAATCCATGCATTCGTTCGTATGTTGCTCATTGTTTGTATTCGGTCTCATAGCTTCGGTCTCATAGTTATTCAAGAAAAGCAAGCATAACGTAACGACGAGCAAGAAAATGGCTTTTCAAAAAAAAAAAAAAAAACCGTGAAGCCTTATTTTTTAGCCTTATATTTTAGGAAAAAACTATATTCTAGAGATTCCTAGTGAAAGAATATTCTCACCATCTTTTCTTACATTGTTTTTATTTAAAAAATCAAAATGTCATTGAAAAACTATATTGAAAGTTTGACGTGACAACGCATTCAAATAAGGTTTTACTAACACTACTTTAACCCGTCTGCCTTCGTGTGTATTTGTGTGTATGTATGTGTGCATGTATATGTGTATGCAGGGCCGTAGGAAGAACTGACTCGGGGGAGGGGGGGGGGTTTGGTGACAATATTTTTCCTTTAACATTTTTGCTTGAACAATGCATACATAAGGAATAGTTAAAAAAAATTTATATAATTATTTAGATTTTTACATTCAAAGTGAGGAATTTATTCTAATTTTCGAAAACAATTTTTAGAAGTTGCCGATTTGCCAAAAAGTTAAAGAAAATTGGGATTTGATGATTCATTTCAAAGAAAAACTTTTTATATTTACTTAAATTAGAAAGTAGTAAGCTAATTCTTTTTAAGCATGACCATTTGAGGCATTGGTAAAAAATTATCAAATATCTAAAAATAAAAGTAAAAGATTAAGCTTGCAGTTCAAATCAGATTTATTTTCTACTCGATTAAAATTAAAGATTTCGGTTCAAAACCTTTTTAAGAAGAATCTTCAATATAAATAATGTTAAACAAAAAACCTGTGAAAGATGTTTTCAGTTGAATTTTAACTTGAAAATAAAATAAAAGTTTTTTGGCCTCATAAAATTACCAATGATAATTTATTTCATGATTATTATCCTGTGAAATAAAAAAAAATCCTAAAATTGTATTTTAAATTTGTGATTTCTTCAGGTTTGTGTTTTAAATTGACTCTGATTCAATATAAAATTTTTATTTTAAATCCAGAAACAAAACTGCGATCACTGACCATACTGACTGGACACTCGATTTCGTTTTCTGGATAGTTTTTCCAAAAGTACGCAATATCGATTCCAGAGTGCGCATCGATCGATTTGAAGAAATGTTATCCCAGTTAGGAAATGCCACCCAACTTAAAAAAACAGGAAATTTCTACGATAAAATCGGACTAAACAAGTACAATAACTCTCACCAATTATAAGCCAAAAAACGAATTTTGATCAGAATTTTCAGCCAGAAATCTCTTTTTTTGAATTCTAAATTTTTGAATTCTCTTCCTTCAGCTATTTATTCAAAATTGAACTCGTGAATCTGTATGAAAATTGCGAACGATGAAACTGTTTGAGATTTTTCAATTCTGGATCAACATTATGAAACTTTCTTGAATTCCAATTCTTCATAAGAAATAAAGTAAAAATTTCAAATCTCAAAAATGCTTTGTAATTTTAAATACTTTCTTTTAATATTCCGAAATTATGAGTTTTGAATATAGAAGTATGAAATCCAAAATCGAGATTCAAATCAGGATCTATGCGTAATGATGATCTAAACTGAAGTCCAGTAACAATAAACCGGATACAGAATCCGAACTCTCCTTACAGACATTGAGTTTTAATTTAAATTATTTTTCCGCTAGTATCCGGGCCTTGCGAATCCGGGATATTTTTGCCAATATCCGCCAATATCAAAATTTTTAATCAAAAATCATGAAGAAAAACACTCAACTTTTGTTTATTGAAATACATCAGTCAATTTCAAATCACATATTGAGCCTTCAAAAAACGTTCATATAATTTTGTTAAAATTTACTCAAAAACTTAATACGCAAAATACATCATATTCGTGACTCAATTTAAATATTTGTTTTATTTTGCAAATCAAGTGTAAAAATTCTGGCAAAATCTGATTGCTTTTGGCAAGTTTAGTTTTATCCCATTTGAAGAGGATATTCGGGATCAGATTTTTATCAACAAGTTTGAAATTTTTAGAAAAACTGAAGTAGAATAATTGACCTGGGATAAAATTTTTGTGTTTTGTCTTTATTTCTGAAAATATATTGTTCCTCTTGTGTAATTTCAGTCGATCATCAAAATTTTATTGAGAATTCGTAATTTTGAGTATAGAGAAGAACATTTTGTTTGGCGTTTTTGGACCCCCCCCCCCCCCTTCTCCCCGTTCCTACGGCCATGTGTGTGTGTATGTACGGGTATATGTGTTAAAAAAGGAATGAAAAAGCGTGAAGCAGCGCAGTCGCTTCCAAATTTTACCTGCTACCATCTCTGTCTGAGTTGATAGTTTTTCATGAAATTTCTCAAAATATAGTTCAACTATCCAACTACCACTCCCGAAAATATGAAGACTGTATAATGACTGGAACAAAAGATACAGCTATTCTCGTGAAAAACGGAAATGTGAGATTGCTTCTCAAAATTCACTGGTTTTCACAATTTTTATTGCAAATACTTGAAATTTGGTCAAAACATGTAAAAATGTTTGAACTAGAACCTGGCAGAAATGTATAAAAATCGATTGACGCAATTAAAAATGGGACCGGATTGAAAATGAGGTTCATTAATGTCCTGGTTCATTAATGGGCTAGTGCTTTTTTAAACATTTTTACACCTTTTTGGCCAAATTTGAAGTGTATGTGTGTGTTTTTATTGGTTATCCAGGTGGTAAATTCGAAAAAAGAATTTTACGAATCGGTATCAAAGCACGTCGAGTACCGTGTCTCCCCAGAACTCATCTGAGTCCATGGAACCAATGGGTCTCTAAACGCCCTAAACTCCACCTGGGGCCTCAGACTACATCTCTAACCGGTTACTGTCCTAAGGCAATACTTCTATCTTATTTTAATCGCCGCCGGGATATATTCTTATTTAATTTTTGGCATTTCTGCGAGTTGTGAAAATTCAAGGTAGAATATTTAGAAAGAACATGAAAGTATTATAGGTGGAAAGATCAAAGCTAGAGCGCTTTGGGTAGAAGAAATTGAATAGTTGGTGAAAATGTGAGCAGGGCTTTTGTTTTGTGAACAGCTTTTGAACTACTTGCGTGATTCTTTGCCGCGCGCCGTTTCAATGTTGATAGGAAGCGATGAAGAAACCCATCGCATTCCTACCCACATTGAAACACAGACGGGTCGAACACATGAGATTGTGTCCGACCGGGCAAAAAATCACCTAAGCAGCGCTCACATGTGCTGTTCTATTGCTAAGCCAATTCTATCGATGCGTGCTACTTTTTTAGGTACATCGGATGGTTGCTACTTTTTTGTTTCGCATATTATCCATCCGATGCCTTACTTTTTTGCCAAATGCATCGTGGTGAATTGTGTTGTAATTTTTGTTATCCCATTTCCCCCCTTCTTTAGCCAAGTGATTCTGTTATCTTATTTTAATCGCCGCCGGGATATATTCTTATACCCGTCCGTGTTTCAATGTGGGTAGGAATGCGATGGGTTTCTTCATCGCTTCCTATCAACATTGAAACGGCGCGCGGCAAAGAATCACGCAAGTAGTTCAAAAGCTGTTCACAAAACAAAAGCCCTGCTCACATTTTCACCAACTATTCAATTTCTTCTACCCAAAGCGCTCTAGCTTTGATCTTTCCACCTATAATACTTTCATGTTCTTTCTAAATATTCTACCTTGAATTTTCACAACTCGCCGAAATGCCAAAAATTAAATAAGAAGGCAATACTTCGGAAAGGGGTCTTATTCACGCATATGCGTTACTTATGCAACACTCGCTTAAAAGTTCATATTTAAAATAAATATCATCCTGACCGGCCGAGGTCATCTTCACGTTGTGGCCCGATCAGCTACGCTGATTGTTTAGCGTAGTTCATTTGATAGCTTCGGACTCATTAAGCTTAGTAAAGTTATGTTACATTATCCTACGGCGATCGCAATTTGCGTCAGTCTCCAACTCCTTTGCTGAGCAGCCATTATCCGGGCGAGCCCATCGCTGACTGCATGCCATGTGTTGATGTCATCACACATCTCCTGCAACATGTTGTCCGTTGTCGTGTCTGGTCCGTCTGGTCTTCAAATCGGGTGTCTCGTCCACGTCAGACCGGCGAGGCGACATGTCCGAACCTGTGGTGATACTTCGTGAAGCAGGAAGTCAGGAATTGCGTCATGTCGAAATCTACCTCGCCATGCTTTCTCTACATATCCACTCCTTGGTATTTGGGATCAAACGATGGGCCCACCTTCTCCTTTTTGAACTGTCCCACAGCTGCTACCAGTTGGCCATGGAGCTGTCTCTGGCTCGTGTTCTAACGTTTTGCGTGCCTCTACTTTCGTAGCAATAGGATTCCTCCACCAACAAAACCGAGATGGGCATGACTCCCGCTAAAACACATGCAGCCTCCGACGAAACGGCGCGGTATGCACTGATAACCCGCAAATTCATTTACCTTTGTACAGTGTTCAGCTTTTGCTGGTCACACTGAATCAAGCCCCTTCATACCGGAGGATTGACGAAACCACTCTCGAAATTATCCTCCGCTGACTACTTCAGATCACCGAGTTGTTCGCCATTATCTTTGTGAGTGCGTTACTGTTGCCGCCTTCTTGCACACAAATTTACCTTAGTTTTCAAAGCAGAGCCGGTCGTCAATCATCACGCCCAAATATTTAAGCTCGCGCTTATATTAGATAGTGCATGATCCCACTTACGGTCCCGGAAATAGCGTTGGGACGTGAGAGAGGAGATAATGATTCAGGACCACCAGGTTGACCCTAGCTGCCACAACACCCGGGATGTATTGGAATGGTTCAAGCAGAATATTATTGATGTTTTGCATGTAGCCATTATGCAAAAATTCATGTTTTTTCCCCTAAAAGTTTAATAAAAACCCTTCAAAATCAAATTTTACCAATTTTGTATGTTACATCCTCATAGAGAAATCGTAAATTGTATGCGACCTGATACTAAGTGGTACAAGCGTTACTAATTAAGAAATACTGCTACCAAATTTTTCAGAGAACGGTTTTGGCTTATCCATGTTAGTTAACCCTTGATTTCATGATTTTTTATTTTTCCTCAAAAATTATTTTAAAAAGTTGGAAATTATGTTCACATTAAGAAAAAAAATTAAAATAAAATACGATTTTTTACTTTTTCCATACAATAATTGTTGCAAATTTGTTACTTTATGAAACGAAGGGTTAAATATGGGAAACAACTATTTGACCGGATATTGTGTGGTCAAGTCATTCTAGGAGACCTAGAGGACCCAGCAGTTCCTTGAAATCTTCTTGAAACAAAAACATCAACTCAATTTAAATAAGGAGGTGAGATATTACTTTAAGTGCAATTTGAACCTTTGTAATCTTACAACTGCGTCGTCCAGCAGACGTAAAAAGAGGCAAACTTCTTGTGTAGGTACAAGATAAACGTAGGCTGTTTAGTTGAATCAGCTGTTATAAATTGATAAAATGGTGAAAAGTGAAGTGACGGGAGGTGGTCTGGTTATAGAGGTCGAATTCAAGGCGGTGTGTTTAGCTTTACGATCCAGATACTAACGAACCAACATGTTATTATTGGATTAAAGCAAGGGCTTGAAGTTCCCTTTGTAAGTACCGTCTTACCACTTCCGCCGGCGTCTCAGAGACTCCCTTTTTTGGGCCTCAGGGCGGCACGCTTATCCACAAAACAAATCACAGGGAATATCAAATTACATGCAAAGAAAACTCCCAAAATAAATGCGCTTCTCATAAAGTGTATAATACCAAAACTTTTGCACTGCTGAACCTCCCACTCTACTTATGACTACGATCTGACTTGGAGGGTCTAGCTCTAGCTGGTAATGCTGGTTGGTGGTACCACCGTCGACTTCCGTCCGCTCGAACCTTCCGGTAGACTTCCTCGGGTGGTCCTGGGACTAAACCGTTTTCCTTCGTCTCCCGTGGTAGTTAGGTGACAGCCCAAAAGCGTGACTGCTTGTCCCGAGCTCAATATGGCGGCGGAGCTGGGTTGCTGACGACCTGATGAAGTCACGCTGATTGGGGCTATAAGCCAAAGACAAAAGAGTCTTTTTGTAAGGATAAACGCTTGTTAGGGTTAGTTTTCTGGGCGAGGGCAACGAGAAGTTTTCGAATCACGGCTTACATGGCGTCCTCTAGCAACACTTTCAATCGCTCTTCTTTCTAATGTTGTTGATACGGTAACACCTGCACTAGTATAGTCTTACCGGCCTTGCACCGATCGTTCGGGTCGTTGCCCTCGTCTTGGCGCCTTAACGAGTTAGTTGGCGTCGCCATCCAGGCGTCGCTACCACGGGCGCCGGTTACCCAAGGGTTGGATTGATGGCCATCTGGTGGTGAGGTTCTCAAGCTCGATCAGCTGGCGATCTGGCAGCTGTGTCTAGCAGTAGGTGGCTAGGTCTGGCGAAGGCTTTGGGAGAGAAAACTTAACATATGTACAAATGACACTCACTGCGATATTGAAAAACTACATTTAACGCGACCAATCGATGAAACCTTGTTGGAAATGTCATCTGGCGCTTACACCTGTTTAGATTACACGCAAAATATCGAAAACTTACCGAGTAAGTTATTTTTACGCAACCGAGAGTTTTTTGGCGTTTTCTTTTGTTTGCATAGTTTTCGATCCTGATTTAGTATGCAACTCAAAAGATTTTCCCAATAAACTTTCAGCGTGAGTACTTTTTGACTTTGTCATGAAGCTCTGTTTGTTTCTTGTCGGCGGGTGTGAAATTTTTTCATGTCAGTTTTTTTGTGCAAATTCGCGTTTTTTGATGCTTTTCGTCGGAGTTTTTTTAAGCGTCAATGGCTTATTCACCCCTGTTATTCCGAATATTGATGATATCATCTATCGACATCTGAAAAGTGCCCGTTTGCTTGCTCAAAGTAACCGGCACTTTCCAGCCGATATGAACGGGGTATTTGGAGGTTATAAACTCCCGCCATAATGATCCAGAACTATAGTTCTTATTTTTTTTGTACTTATTTCAGATCATTTTCGACGAGTGGTTCACCGAGCTACAGCTGAAAGAGTTGATGTTCAAGTCCCACAATTTCCTGTAAGGATTCCGAAATCCTTAAGATCGGAAGTATATTGCGCTTGTCTTACGCTGTGGCATCCTTCCGAAGATCCTGTTCGCGAAGTAAGTAACGTTTTTATTATGATTCCAACTAAAAAAGAACTAAAAATTAATGTTCCCATCAAAATTAATTTGTATCAGTTATTATTTAATTCACAGAACAATCAAAACATTTCAAGTTCGATGCGGAGCAGTTTTTGGCGTTCTTGACACCTAGGTTTTCAGCTGTAATTCCCCCTTTGTTTGCCCTACCGGAAGAAGCGATCGAAATGTCGATGTTGCTGAAGCTCATATTAAAAACATTATTTAGTATCTTTCGATGCTGTGACAAGAAATTCGAGAGGCTGTGTCATCATTTCCCTTACCCAGCGGATAATAATCTCCAGTGCAACCAAGACCTCGGAGGCTTCCAGTGATGGTTCAGCTGATGCACCAGAACGTTGTAGCCTGAAAAAGCTGAAGAACATCATCAAAGCTCGGAGTTATCGGTGCCAGACTACCCTCTGGATCTTGTTATCGTCTACCGTCGCAGTCTGATCCTGACACCGCAACTGTTTTCGAAACTACAGGTAAAATTTTTTTAACCGAAAAGTATCCCTGACTGAATTTGCATTCTTTCAAATTGATCTAGCTATGGAGAGCCATGACTGCGGTTTTCTTCTACCCGTTAAACGGCCACCGGTTTCATTTTATGCTCAACTGTATCTTCTGGTACAACTATTCCCTGCGACTAGAAACGGATCAGTTTAAGCAAAAACCGGGCGACTATTTCTATCTTCTGTTCTTCAACTGGATTCAATGCGTCTTCATCGGACTGGTGATCGATCTTCCGATCCTCATGGATCCAATGGTTCTGTCGATGCTGTGTAAATGGTGCAAACTGAACAAGAATGGCATCGTCAATGTTTGGAACCCGTTTCAAGGCCATGTATCTCCCATGGGTACTGTGGAATGAATCTGATCTTTTCATCGGGGTAGGTGCCAAAGCAATCGAAGAACGAACACATCATTTACTGATGTGTCGGAAGACTGTACAGATAAAGAAACCATTAAGCAATTTTATAAGAACGCCTAATTTGGAAGCTAATTTTCCTTAATTTTTTTTAATTGATTGTTTTAAGTTTTTTTTTCTCTAATTGTCATTCCAGGAGCATTTTCTCGATCGTTGGCATCTTGGTCGGTCATGCCTACCACTTCTCGAAGTTCCTTTCTCCACAGGAACTTGGCGGCCCAAGCTTAATTGAAACCCCCTTCTTTATTATTATTGTTATTTATTTAATTTGGGACATCCTCTTCTTTATGTAAGATAGTCTCCCCTTTTTTATTGAAGATGTATTTTGTGTTATAATAATAACTTCAAACTTTCTACCAATAGAAAACGCCTTTCCCGGATGTAACCTGTGGAGTGCATGGGTGTACCTCCGGTCGGGCTGCCAATCCACCCGCATGGACTAGCGCTTATCTGCACTTGCTAGACCCAATGTGCTGCTGTGTGAATACCCTGGAGAACGGCGGCAAGAATCGGAGACGCGGAGAAGTAGATTCCGATGTGCGTCTGCAGAATTTAGCCCGATGTGGTCGAGCGGGAAACGCTTTTGGTGGGTATCATAAGTACTTGAAATTTCCGTAACTTGGTTGAACTAATCGAAAACTATCCTTTATTTAGGTCAAAGGAGTTAAATGAAGTTCCATCGTGTGCAAGTCAGAGATAGTACTCCTTTAAAGTACGAGCTGATTCCCAAGATTATGTGGAAAATTAAAAAAAACCATGGCTAGACATGCCTTCCTGCCCTCGAAGGATGACGGCGGCAGCGGAGTTGAGAGAGACCAAACGATTCTTCATGGAGATGGACCTCTTTGTGACATAGATAATTCTACAGAAGCTCTGCCTGGAGGAAACATCAACGGCTGTGGAAAAGTTTTCACCTACACTCGGTATCATCCGAAGATTGCTTGCTTGCTGCGGACTATCGAAATCGATCAGTGCAAGATTGCGGTCTTTCGGGCCCTGTGCGATCTGTACAAGCCTTCACTGGAACGAGAGAAGTTCCGCGCAACGCAAACGCAGCTGGCCCAGGTAGGCAGCATGGACGGAAACTTCGGAGATCTATACTAAATGCACGATTTGCAACCTTCACATGATACAATCTGAAAATTGCCTTATTTAATTTTACTGAAAATTGTAAGTTGCGATTTATTTATTAAAAACTTTGAATAAAGACATTAAATTATCATTCCTGCCTTTTTTAATCATTCATTTCTAATTAAATTACTTTTTTGTACAATTTTTCGATTCTACGCAACGGCGACAAAATAGCAAAAAACTTTGAAGTGAGTAAAGTGCACTAAACTTAACGTTGAGTTAAACACGCTTAACTTAACGTTAAGTCCCTGCACTTTTTGTCCGAGTTGCATACAAAAAAGCTGCTGCCGAGTTTTTTATTTTTACCGTGTATCTCTTTTTCTTTTCGTCGATTACAAGGTGATGTAACAATTCTTGGTTTTGGGTAAAATACAACATCAGCAAACATAATACGGTGGCTTAATCTGTAATTTTATGCTGACATAATAATACACTACGAATTATAAAATGTTTAAGTATGCATTTTTGAGTACAAATTATACATGTCAAATGACACAATTATCGACCTAATGTATAATGAGGAAAGCCCCCAGAAGAAGCTGTTATAAATACTTCTACATGTTCTTCGAAGTTTGCACTCTGTTTTTGTAGAGTAACGAACAAAAAAAAAACTATTGTTTTCGTTTTGTATAATCAAAATATCTCTTTACATACTCAACAGAGTGGTCCAAAAAATCGGCTATGTTTCGGAATCGAAACATTGGGGGCTAAATTATACCTTGGCCTGCCAGAAGGTCCTATACCAAATTTTAGCTTTAAGGGGTCGCTCAACGAGCCTCAAGTTTTTATGGAAATCTGACATAATTTATTCAAGCTAAACCGCAAAATCAACTTTTTGGCTCTACCTTTTAACACGTTCGTCGCCCAAAAAAAATCTCAGAGCATGAAAGTAAAGCGAGAGAGCTTCAGATTTACAACGCGTGGCAGAACTGAGCGGCAACCTTGCTTAAGAGAGCCGTCACCCATATATGGGTGACGTGGCGACGAACGTGTTAAATCCATTAAGTAAGAACCGAAACAGGATCCACCGGTTGTAAAATTGATCGTTTAATGACATTGATGTGGAATTGCTGGAATTTTAAATTTACTTGATAAAACCTTTCTGAGTCCTTATCTAGAAGTCCTCTTGAGGTGGAATTTTGCATCGATTTAGTTGTTTCAAAGCTTGAAGACTTCTTTTTGTTTTATAACAAAGTTTTATACCTACCTAAGGGTCCAGCGCCGATTGACCGGCACATAGGGCTGAGATAAAAGATCTCCACTGCTGGCGATCCGGAGCCAGCGTCTTCACTTGCTGCCAGCCAAGGTTTTCGTCAACTGTGCGGATTTCAGCGGCTAGACTTCGCCGCCACGAGCTTTTGGGCCTGCCTCTTCTTCGATGCCCATCTGGATTCCAGTCAAGCGCCTCTCTGCAAATCTCGTTTTCATCTCTTCGCAGCGTGTGCCCAATCCATCTCCACTTACGTTCCCGAATCTCGATTTCTAGTGCCTTTTGATGACACCGGCGATGAAGTTCAACGTTTGAGATCCAGTTGCCAGGCCACCAAGCGCGGATGATGTTCCGCAGGCAGCGATTCACAAAAACTTGCAGTTTTCGCGTCGTCACCGCATATGTGCACCAAGTTTCACACCCGTACAGCAATACGGATTTGACGTTTGAGTTGAAGATTCGGATCTTAGTTCGTAGAGAGATCAATCAAAGTTTTATAGTCGTTTTGCAATAACTGAACAAAAATTGTAACTCGGGCTAAGTTGATTACCACAGTATAATTCGAATGAATCATCGATTGATTTTGGATTCATGATATTTTACAAAGCTGACACACTCAACAAGAACTTATATTCAAAAATTTGCTTTGTTTAATGAAATCGAAAACAATAACCTAAATGAATATCAACAATTTATTTACACACTTGAGTCAGCTCCACCTTCAGATTGTTAGGTACTTTGCAATCATAATCATCCACACAGCGAACAGCTTTGTACAGGTGCCGAACCCAGGGTGTGAGCAAATGCTCCGAAATTGGTTCCTGCTGACCTCCGGTCAAATAGCTGATGATGATTCCGGTAATGATGGCAATGATCGTTCCCAGCAACGAATAGTACATGAACCCTAGCCGGAAGATCCACGGCAAATCGGAGTTATCGTGACCTTCCCCGACGATGTGGAAGCCTCTCGTTTCGGTTCTGAAATCAAGTTATTGTTATGAAAGATTGATCGTGATACTAATTCGTGGCGTTAATTACCCGGTTGAATTAAACCCAAGGCACCCATCATAATGTAGAGGAAGGCTTTCGTACTGGAGGCTCCCGTCGAGAATTTTCAACTGTGCACCAACTGCTATGTAGCACAGTGTCACCAATGATATCACTGCTCCCCAGAATGCTCCCTGAAAATTTTATTGAGCCGTGAGAAACGTATGAAGAATTAACATCGAATAAGCTTTAAAGAGTAAACTTACCTTAGCGTTAACTTTCGGAGAAAACATTCCCAAGGAGAATATTCCGAGCAGCGTTCCGGAAGTTACACCAGCCATCGAAATTCCCAAACTGAAAACACTGCCCAATTTCTCTACCACAAACACCAACAACAGGCAAATTATTCCAACTATGACCACCATTACTTTGACCACATTGCTAGCTGCGCTTTCGCTCATTTTATACCGCGATCGGATGAAATCGTCATAGATGGTTCCGGAAAGCGTATTCATACTAGTCGACAATGTGGATAAAGCGGCCGAAAAGATTCCTACAACGATCAAACCGGGCAGTCCAGGAATATGCTGTGCAACGTTGAGCACGTAGTATGGGAAAATCTGGTCATATTTTTGAACCAATCCCGAATGCACCGGATCACATTCGTGATATTCCCCAAAAACTAAAAGACCGTTATAGATGGACAGAAGTCTAACTATCACAAAACCGAATCCAAAGATCCAAACAGCCCTGAAAACATAGGGTTTTTGTTAAATCTTCTTTGATGCTTGTGAACTCAAATTACTTTTTGGCACTGGACATATCCGGAACAGTGAGAAATCGTTGAACACACTCTGGGGTCACGCCAACGTTGGAAATCCACATCGCGGTCAGCCCTATCGAAACCTGCCAAAACGAAGATCTCAAGGTGGGATCTGGATCCGTACTGCAATACCATGAACATTTTAATGATGTGCAACTCTTCGACCTTTTGCTGGTAGGTTATAAAGTCTGCTTCATTTAATATTGGAAGAAATTCTTTTGCTCATTGTGGCGCTCCTAGTGGACGGATTTGGAAACTTTTTTCACCCACGTGTCGGGAAATTCATTACCTTTCACCATGTATTTATGTCATAACACCAAACGATAGCATTTTGTAAACAACCGCCATGGAAGCCGAACGGAGAAATCAAATTGTGCACAGTTTTCTTACGAGTACGAGTACGAGAATTTCTTCGAAACAGCAATGAATAATTTTTTAAATTTTTTTTTATGAAAGAGTAAAGAAAATGCTACATTTGTATGAAAAACAAATTATGAATTCGTTAATAAATGACTGAACTACACGCAATTGTTTGTGTTCCAATATTAAATCAAGCAGACTTTACATCCGTCGAACTTGGTCAGCACTTGGTCGTACAGCTTTCGAGCACGGATTCTGGCCACATTGTTCTGCTTCAGCGTCCGATTTGGCTGTTTGCTGGCTCGGAATGACCTTATTCCTTCCCGGAGACGAATTCGTCGCACCGTACTGTGAGCGGCGTGGAACTTATTGGCCAAATCGCGGTCTGAAAGATTGGGATTCCTCTTGACGGCCTTGATGACTTTCCCACGCAGTTTCCGGTCGACAGTTCCACTCCGATGCTTCGAATGCGGCTTCCGAGCCGTCGTCAATGTTTCCTTGTACTGCTTGATAACACGCCATACGGTATTTCTGGGCATTTTAAGCTGTTTAGCTAGCTTCGATGCCGACAACAATGGATTTTCAAGAAAACTGTGCACAATTTGATCTCTCCGTTCGGCTTCCATGGCGGTTGTTTACAAAATGCTATCGTTTGGTGTTATGACATAAATACATGGTGAAAGGTAATGAATTTCCCGACACGTGGGTGAAAAAAGTTTCCAAATCCGTCCACTAGGAGCGCCACAATGAGCAAAAGAATTTGTTCCAATATTAAATGAAGCAGACTTTACTTACTTGAACCAAATAAGTCGTTCTCCGACGTCAGCTATCTTGAATACGCTTGATAACCCACCTAGCTTAACAGTTCCAATGATCATTACAACGATAAGAGCAATCACCATACAACCAAACTGAATTGTATCCGTCCAAACCACAGCCCTAGATCATGAGAAATAATACTTTAATGAGAGGTTCTGCACAGCAACTGTAATTCGTTGGAATCAAACCTTATTCCACCCACGGTTGTGTAGAATATACAAATACAGCAAATCACTGGAGTCACGATGTGTAGATCTATTCCACTTACTACAAAACACAAGAAAATAATACTTGAAAATTTCTGATGATTTAGATTTTGCGGAATTTCAAACCTTGGCTAAAAGCTATGGCGGGTGTGTAGATGATGATCGAGCAAGTTAGGAAGCAGCTCAGCATGAACAGGAAACTGGCGAAGGTTCTCACATTTTTGTTGAACCGTTGCTCCAGGTAGGCGTAGCAGGATGCCGTTTGTAGCTCGTGGAACACCGGCAGAAATACGTACACCATGAAGATGGTTACGATCAGGCCGGATATAGCGCAGGCCCAGTACTGAGTGCCGTACCGGAACACTTCCGACGGAACGCCGATCATCGTGACCGCCGATATGTGTCTGGAAGATAAAGGATAGAATTGAAATTATGAACAACCGTTTGGATGTTCCAATTTAGGTTTGTGTTATCTTATTTTAATCGCCGCTGGGATATATTCTTATTTAATTTTTGGCATTTCGGCGAGTTGTGAAAATTCAAGGTACACACTAAGATTGCATTTATCCTGCTCGGGACCATGATTCTCTGTATCACAGGAAAGCTGCTCAATTCATACGAAACTCGAGTGGGAACTCACCCGAATCTCGGGACGCTTCATATCTCCTGAAATTCGCGATGAAATGTCTACGAACGCCCAGGAACTCGAACAAGTGTCCTGTATTACGTAGGATCGTATCAGCTGTCAACCGTTTTCTGTCGCGCTTTTTATTTTTCATCCTTTTTCATCTTGTGCTGTTGAGTAAGATACCGCGTGTGTGGTAGAAATATTCAAGCGGTGACGACAAAGTCCAGAAGAAAACTTCAAGGAACGGTCATGTTCGTTTTTGTCAATCTTTCATCATCGAATCCAGAGCATCGAAAGCTCAGTAAGTTTTCTACATATGTATGTTATCCGTATCGAAATAATAATTTTCATTTTCGTAGAAGAAATGCATATGAAGTGCGGCCACAAAAACAGCGGGAGTTGCCGAAGGCTTTTTTGTTCCAGAGGATCCACTGGTGGTGTTCGAAGTCGAACAAAAAGGACATAATTGGCCTTTGCTGCATTCGTTGTTCCAGTACTTTATCAGGTTGCTTGTCCAGAAACCCCAAATGACCTACAAGAACTGAATCAAAAGGCTGAAGGAGGTAATTTTTTAAATAATTCATATGTGCATGAAACTAAATTGACTAACTAAATTGTTTTTATTTTTCAGACAAAATGCTTAAACGAACACCCAGGCTCAATTGATATTACTATTATTATTAATCAATATTACAATTAATCCATTTCTCTTCGAACCATGAATAAAGGTGGAAAGAAGATAATGTTATAATTTGAAAAAAAAATGGTGTTTTTAATTTTCTGCATAACAAATACCTAAGTTCTATGTAAATCTCGTGAGGGAGCATTCTCGAGGCTACAGGAGAATTTTGAAACTTCCTGTAAACCACAGGAGGAAACTGTTTCGTACCTACAGGTGCATTTGACAGTTGTTTTCCTGAGCACTTCTTCTGTCCCGAGATTTTTCCTGTAATTTCAGCTGTTGAAAATACAGGACAATATCGTTCCGACCACAGGAGAAAAGATTAAGTGTGTAGAATATTTAGAAAGAACATGAAAGTATTATACACAGCAAAAAATTTCTAAAAGTATACGCAATCTAAAATACGAGTGATCTACTTTTTGACCAGTGTAATTCAAAACTGATGTAATTTTACACTCTTTTTGATCTATTTTTGAATCGTTGGTATAAATTTAATTTTGTATGATGTATGTTTACACGCCCTGATCTAAAAAATATATCTCAATATAAAATTACATCGAAAACCATGTAAAACACGACAGATCCATTGTTTTCCTTTTTTTCGCGGCATAAGTTGTTTTGTTTTTATCCGAGATGATGGTTTATTGTGCGAAAAGAAAAAAATTCGCTTCCGCTGTTAATTTTGTATTAAAACCGAACCAAATTCTTTCAGAATTGAATTAAAAAATGGTAGGTTACAGTTATAGACGAAATGAAAAAAATGGAACTTCAAATTCTCTTTCGATTGCAGGAATTGCAGTTTTATATCAAAAGCCGAATCAATGTTTCTAATGTTTAGGGGATTCCGATTACTATGCTGTTCCGGAAGGATTCAAGAATGCTGCCTGACGCTGATCGGCAAAACATCGCCCTGCTGGGGATCATCGGACGCAACCACAATTCCAGCTGCCAGTGATGGTGGGTGTTTTTTGAGTTTGCAGTGTATCGAAAATATATGTTAAATAAAATGACACATGTGGCGTATTTATTCATAAACAGCACCCAAAATCTGAGTATTTAAAAAAGATTTGTAATATTAACGGTAATATGTTTTGAAATTTACATCATTGTGTATTTTTACACGACGGTTTATGTCATCCGTTTTCGTGCATTGTTTTCGATCTTAATTTACACGCCTCAAAAATTACATTGTTGAGAAAAATACACCGTGGTAGAATTTTATATCAAAATCGATGTTCCGTTTTCGTGCATCGTTTTCGATCTAAATTTACACGATTTTTTCTTGCTGTGTAGGTGGAAAGGTCAAAGCTAGAGCGCTTTGGGTAGAAGAAATTGAATAGTTGGTGAAAAATGTGAGCAGGGCTTTTGTTTTGTGAACAGCTTTTGAACTACTTGCGTGATTCTTTGCCGCTCGCCGTTTCAATGTTGATAGGAAGCGATGAAGAAACCCATCGCATTCCTACCTACATTGAAACACGGACGGGTCGAACACATGAGATTGTGTCCGACCGGGCATGAGCGCTGCTTGGGTGATTTTTTGCCCGGTCGGTCTCATGTGTTCGACCCGTCCGTGTTTCAATGTAGGTAGGAATGCGATGGGTTTCTTCATCGCTTCCTATCAACATTGAAACGGCGAGCGACAAAGAATCACGCAAGTAGTTCAAAAGCTATTCACAAAACAAAAGCCCTGCTCACATTTTCATCAACTGTTCAATTTCTTCTACCCAAAGCGCTCTAGCTTTGACCTTTCCACCTATAATACTTTCATGTTCTTTCTAAATATTCTACCTTGAATTTTCACAACTCGCCGAAATGCCAAAAATTAAATAAGAATTTAGGTTTGTAGAATGCGAGTAAATGAGTAAAAGTAACTTATTATAAGGTCGGGAAAAAGTTACTTATCATAAAGTGCCTGCATCCTTATTCTTCAATGTCAACTACTTTTTGGTCCATCACTTCTCTTTTAAAAGAAACTAAGGGCAATTTAATGCTGTTTCAATACAAACAAAACTGGATTACTTTTGAGTCACTTTAAGGCGTTTTTAATGGAATCTCTGCTGGCAGAATCTGTCAATAACAAATTAAAACCATCATGAGATTGAACTTGAAGTATAATAGGTTAATATAGATCGTAAGTTGCGAAGGGTACATACAAGATATCTTTTTTAAGCTTTTAAAAACATTAAAAATTAATGTTTTCGTTTAAAAATTGTTTTTTTGTACATAGGAGCAGAATCTTGGTGAGTCATTATGTTTTATACAAAACTAGCTGACCAGGTAAACTTCGTTTTACCTTATAAATTGTATATCGTAATTAATGTTTAATTTCATCTACACGTCCTTCAATTCATCGTGCTCGCGAAAAGATTCTTAGGGGCCGTCCAAAAATGATGTCACGCAAAATTTGGGAAAAATTTACCCCCCCCTTCCCCCTCTGTCACATATTGTCACAACTTCCGTAACCCCCCTTCTTGAATTACGTCACGTTTTCATAACCCCCCCTCCCCCGGAATAAAATTTTCAACCCTTTAGAAATTTGATTTAAAAAGAAACATCAGTTTTATTCAAAGAATTGATAAAAGATCACCAGGTTTTAACAAGCTTTCAATCATTGCTTAAAACAAATTTCAATCATTAGTCCAAGGATTATGTTGATGACTTTCCATGTCAATGACCGGGAAAGTCGCGGCGGTAGCTGCAGGATCTGCGACGATGTCGTAACCATCCAAATCTAGTTCCTCTTCTTCGATCCATTCGTAATCCAAATCTTCTACACAGGTGAGGATAACCAACCATTCCCACGTTTTACCACAATTTTATGGGGCGACTTTCCTCAGTGTTTCCTTGTGAACTTTCTTATGATCATAAAATTTACCAAAAGTGATTAAGTGAGTATTATTATTCCTTAAATGAATGGTGCAATTATAATTTTATTGAATTTAGGATAAAATTATTTATTAAAATTATTTATTTTCGCTGACTGAATGTTTGAGTCAAGACCCATCTCTGGGTCGCAGTTTAAAAATTATTTGTTTTTGTTTTGCTGTTTTCTTTTTTTTTGTGATGATATGTGATGTCACGCTTAAGCTGATCCCCCCCCTCCCCCCATGTCACAAATTGTCACAAAAATCAAAACCCCCCCTCCACCCCTAACACGTGACATCATTAATAGACGGCCCCTTATGGAAATCGAAACAAATAAAGTTGAATTTGTATTGGGACTATTCTCCATAAAAAGTGAGATCCTTGAAACTATTATTCAAACCATCTCTGACCCAAAAAACCCTCAGACATATAATTTCACTTCATTCCGACCGACCATTCATACCATTCATACCATTCATACCATTCATGTTACAAAGAAAACGCCTCCATTTTTATATATAACATGTAAAGAGATAATTTTGTATGGGGACCCCCCTTTCATAAAAAGTGAGATTTTTGAAACTATTATACGAACCATCTCTGACCCAAAAAACCCTCGGATACCAAATTTCACTTCACTTCACGTGATGTTGTTACAAAGAAAACGCCTCCATTTTTATATATAAGATGTAAAGAGATAACCCAAGCAACCAAAAGTCTCGTTAAAAAGGTCGAACACAGCTTAATCAACATAATCAATGTGCTGAAGTTCCTTTTATTCAGCCCAAAATTTAAGTTCTTATTGAAACTTTGAAGTTCCATTGCAGAATTGAACGGCCTTCTATTCAGCCCACAAGTAAACGTTTAATCAGCGAAAACAAAAAAATAATTTTCTTCTCCTCTCTTACTTTGGTGCTGCTGGTTTCTCGACATCCATCTTTATACCTCCCATCACCTCCCTCAATTGATCTTACTTAGTTGCTTTGTTTTTAACTTTGTTCGATACATGCCAGCACGCACGCCAGTTCTGCTACACAATTATTTGATTCGCTTACTCAAGCAAATCAAACAACCTAATGGAAAAAATTAGTCCTGGTACCAGATTTGAACCCCATCCTCCGAGATGATAGCCGAACACGCTGCCACGACGCCACGCCTAGATGTTGCTTACTGGCAGCTAAATTCGAAATGGTAATAAGCTTCCTAGAATACCCGCAGTGGCAGCCAGCGGCCAACAGCAAAGACGCATGTTGATTATTACTAAGAAACATTACGAAACGGCGTATAAATTAATCATCCGTTAAAATAATATCGGTTTAAAGAAAAAATGAAATTCCATGTTTATAACTGTTAAGCATAAAATTATACAAATATCTGATTTTATCTTGCTATTTAATCAATGAATTGCTTCAACTAACTTTCAATGTGTGTAAATACAGTTGGACGAAATTTTATAAAGTCAAAGTATTTACTCTTTTAAAAAACAATCATTCCCGAGTTAGCTTTGTGTTGTTTATGTTCAGCTTTATGAGTTGAAGATTCAATATAAATTATACATTTCAACAATTTCCAAGCTTCAAAAAATGATTTATTTATTATATGCCCTTTTGTGATGTTCGTTCACATCACATATTCATGAAATGGCGGACATGTCTCAAAAAAGGCTATTTGACGAACTTTTTGGAACTTCGAGTTCATAGAAGGCTATTTGAGACCCAATTTGTAACTTTTATTCTGAATGATGCAATTGACATGTCACAGAAAAGGCTATTTGTGGAACTTCTTGGAACTTGAAGTTCACAGAAGGCTATTTGAGGAACTTTTTAGAACCTGAGGTTCGCAGAAGGCTATTTGAGACCTAATTTGTAACTTTTATACTGTGTGGATGCGAATGACATGTCACAAAAAAAGCTATTTGAGAAACTTTTTGGAACTTCAAGTCCATAGAAGGCTATTTGAGGAACCTTTTGTAACTTTCATGCTCACATTCGAGAAAATTCGGTACCAATTCCCTTTGAAACCTTTATTCAGCGAAATTCGAACTTTGGAGGAACGAGTTTAAGTAGATATGAGACTTTTGGTTGCTTGGGAACTTTGTATGGGAACCCCCCTTTCATAAAAAGTGAGATTCTTGAAACTATTATACAAACCATCTCTGATCCAAAAAAACCCTCAGACACCAAATTTCACTTCATTCCGACCGACCATTCATACGTGATGTTGTTACAAAGAAAACGCCTCCATTTTTATATATAAGACAACCAGCAAATACATACTTTCAGTGTTCGGCACAAAAGCGCTAATCCGCTAATCGCTAGTTAGTCCGCTAACTTTTCGTTAGCGGTTTGATTTTGCCGCTAAGTTTTGATTGATCTAGCGAATTTAAAAGTTCCGCTATTTTTTTGGTTCCGATAATTGAATACCGCTAACTCCCATATAGTTGTATCAATCTCTCGAATTATTAGTGATAGAATAAACTTTTTGGCATTAATCAAGTTAAGGTGACATTGGTCATCATTCTGATTATTTGATTGGATTCATTGGAGGAATGCGTACTGTATTTAGTGTCATTTTTCATCTTCTAGCACTTTTTTCGCAACGATTACAGAAAAAAATAACGTGATAAACAACATAAAACTATTTTTAACATCCCTAAATAAGTTTTTGTTTTAAAGTGGTTTAGATATTTACTTTTCACAACCCAGTTTTTTACGGATTTTACAGATAAGATAATATAAAAATTAAATAAAATCACCACAGAATGAATTGACCTTGTTAAATTATTAATAATTTAGAGTAGCCTTCGTTTTAAGTTCATATAGAAATTGTAAAAATGTTCACGTTTGACAATGCAAATTTGAAAAAGGGGAAAACAGGTTAAAGATTTCAAAAAAGAATAATGTAAGATACTTTGCACAAAACCGATAGTTCGAGTAAATTTTAAAACAAAATTTCAAAAAGAGATATCGTCCACATTCTGTTTTCTGCTCTTGAAGTTGTTCAAAAATTCGTATATTTTTTTATTTGTAGAACACAGAAAGGTGATGAAAGTCTCATCTTTGACAGTTTTGTTTTGCTTAATTGTATAAAAATTCGATAGATTTATCAAGTTTATTGAAATGGAATACTTTAAACTTTATTTATTACCCCTTGGAGAGTTGGAAAAATCGAAGGGCGGTTCAAAAGAAGAATTTAATAATTGTTTCGACCATAATGTTGGTTAACGGTTAGCGATTAGCGATTAGCGCTTTAAGCTTAAAGCGATAACTTTTTCGACATCTTTAGCGTATTTAATTAGCGATCGTTAACTTTGAATGAGTTTGCGATTTAATTAGCGGCGCTAATTTTTCAGTTAGCGATTTTTTTTCCTTTTTTTCATACTATCGATAATCAGGGGTGAAATTATGAATCCTATTCGATTCGAGATACTCGTTTCGAGTTTTAACTCGAATCGAATTAGAATCGATATTACGTATCTCGTTCTAGTTTTAAATTTTAACGTAGATACTAAATTTCGAGTAAACTGGGTAGTAGATCATCTCGAAACGTTCCATTCGAATCGAGCTCGTTCAAGATCGGTAATGCCATAGTCGGTCTAATCGAACAAATCTCGATTGTTTCGAGTTCCATAATCCCGCCCCAGGTTCGAAACGTTACACTTCGATTGAAAGCAATAGCTGGATCTGGTTTAAATCTCAGGTTCTAGAAAAATGTTTTCAATCGATCGTCACTTAACTCATTTGAACGGATTGGTTTAAATTTTGAAAGCAATTACATTGGATCCAGTTGTTTTTTTTTTAATATGTTACGATCTATTGCCGTGTTTAAACTTTTTATTTTTCAAAACTCAAGAAGTGCAAGAAGGCAAGTTAAAAAATAACTTTAAATTTCCAAAACTATTGTTTAGTTCTATTTAAACTTTTAACCTTCGTTTCATTAAGTAACAAGTAAGTTTGTTACAGTTTTTGTATGAAAAAGTGCAAATCTGCAGGATTAGATAAAATAATCAAAGATTAGAAGCAGAACACCTAGGTTTTCTACAGATTTTGAAGTAATCACTGTTTATCATAAATCTAGAACTTTATGTATAAAATATTTTAGTTTACAAAACAGTTTATAATTATAAATAATTAATAGGCTTGTAGGGTTCTATTGAAGACGTCAATGTGCTATTAACACTATCGTAGATTGTTAAGCTGAGTAACTTGTGTTTCATTTATTCGCGAACAAAATGAACTACATATTTTCAGACTAAAATCAAGAGCATCTTCGGTAAGTTGCACCGGTGCTAAGTACATCGACGACGCGACGCGACGATCATTAAATATTTAAATTTGCTTTGATCACATCCCTTCCCAAAGGGAATCCAGATCATATTAACCTTCCCCACTAACAAACCATCCTTCCTGTGACCACCGTGGAGATTTAGAGGTGTATTCGGTCTCTAGTAGCAACGGAAGTCGGACTAACAATCCTGTACACAGAAAATGGTAAGCTAATCCCAAGCCCCATTTATTTGGATCTATGTACAATTTTGTAGGTTCTTGTCAATCACGGAGTAGCAACTACTGAAATGTACGGTTTATCTAAGCTCAAGCTCAAGCTCAAAGATTAGAAGCAGAAAACCTAGACTCAACTAATAATATTAGAGTTTTACTTAAAAATTCACAGGAAATTGTGAAAAAAGTTATGAATCTTCGATGATTGCATTAAATAGTCAAAAGTGCCTCCTGATCAAAATCCTTTCACCCATACTACCCACAACAATTTTTTTTGCTAGGATGTAGTGGTGACCTCGGTCTTTCATCACTTTCATTCTTTTTCAAACTATCTATTGGCTACTATAAGCAAGTGGTCGGCACCGTTATTGATGATCAAAGGGAGGGCATTAGTTTTGGGCATAGTGAATGTAAGTACTGCCAATCCCAGTCAACATTCTTATGACCTTTAATCAAAATTGATGGACGCGGTCAATCACGGAGTAGCAACCATTGGTGATGTGGAACTTCTTCGACTGAGCTACTCGAGCGATAATGGAATTCGAAATGCATTTACTTTCAATAAAATTAAATTAATCAAATAATTCAAAGAACATAGAGTCATCCAATATCAAAAAAACACATACGTGGGCCTCATGTGGCCCGCAGGCCATGGTTTGGCCATCCATGCTTTAAAGATTTGATTAAAAATGTATCTTTATTTTAAAAACATCAGTTTTATATAAAGAATTTAATAAAAGTCTGCCAACTTTTAACAAGCCTTCAATCATTGCTTAAAATATTTTCAATCATTGGCCCAAGGATTGTGTTGATGACTTTCCATATCAATGACCGGGGAAGTCGAGGCAGTAGATGCAGCATTCCTTTTCTTCAATCTTTTCGCAATCTAAATCTTCTCCACAGGTAAAAATAGCAAAATATTCGCCTGTTCACGTTTTGCCACAATTTAAGTGGTTTTAATCCTGAGTGTTGTAGTGGAAGGGTTCTTGTGAACTTTCTTATGCTTATGAAATTTATCCAGAGTGATTACGTTAGTATTATTATTCAGTAAATGAATGGTGCAAGTCAATAAAATTAATTAAGGATAAAATTAATTGCTATTGTTTCACAACATTCGTCAAAAACAAGCAAAAATATTGAAAATTATCGCATGTTTATAGGTCATACTGTCCTTTCGAATTTACACCGGGTATTAATTTAAAAACGTTGCACATTGCGTTGCACATAAAGCCAGAGTAAGTTTGAAAAATTGAACAATGTTGGAGATTCATCCAATACATTTTTAGGGGCTTACTGAAGATTTAAAATCATTATGATCGAGAAAAAGAAATAGGAAGTTACCAATTTTTCAAAATATAAACGATCAAGTTTTGTTTTTGTGCCTCGATAAAAAATTTAAACAAAATAAAAACCATTTTTTACCTGATTATAAACAATATAAGTGATAAATAATTACAATGACTTTTTACCGGTCTTATATACCATATAGGAGGTATATTTGAAACTAACTTTTAAAGAATCATCATTTAAAAAAATTACCTTCAAATTTTAATAAAAAAAATCCTGAGAGTAGTAAGGGGCGAACCAAATTAGCTTTTAAAAAATTTATGATCGAAAAATGCTTATTTACAACTTATTTATTTCTTGGATTCAGTTTCATTTAGTCCAACAAAATTCATCATCTGATGCAAATCGTGGGCTAAAAGAGCCGAAAATAGTCCAAAACCGTTTAGATCCACTCCGTTCTAACGTACCGGAAGTTAGTTACCCAGATTAGTAGCACTTACGTTGCGGTGAGTGACATCGCCACTGGAAACACTTTCATCTGCTTGCTGCCAAGCAGATATTCCGCCGTATTGTCCTGTTTCTGCTTGGCAAAAAACCCATAGTAGATTCCAATAATCACGGACAGGCCCATCATAGCGAAAAATATAGAATAATCTGCGATACCGAACAGTAACTTAGTCTGCTGCAGTGCAGACTCTTCTAGTGGTGAGCCAGTAGTTGTCATGATTGATTTTCTAGCCTAAATGTAGCTTTAGAAGAGTACACTAAAGCCGACGAAACGTACTAAAACCGTTCCCGAATAACAAAGATTCATACAGAACTTTTTTTTACTTTGGCATGAAAATCTTCCATATGTTAACAACCTAAAGAGTCACTGCTAATTTTACTACTGACTTGTAACGGTTCAAAACGTTACGCTGCCATCTCACCGTCGACTAACGATGAACTTGTCCACTGTTATCTTGAATTGTTTGCCCGTCAGGACTGTTTATCCGAAAAGATGAAACGAGATTAAAATTAAATAAACTCAATCTCTACTAAAATGGAACAGAATAAATCCTTTCAATGATGACACAGTCGCGTACCTGTTTGACAAACTGCAAACGTTTTGAACAAGAATCATGTTACGTGTAATAGAGTAGATTTTAAAAGGTTAATGTAGCGCGAAGTTCGAATCTTATGCAGTATTTAAAAATAGTTGTTAGAAGGAATACATTGTTTTGAATCTTTGACCCTTATAGTTAAAGCAAGATGTGGATATAAATACCCTCAGGACCAATTATATCCGTGACATAGCTTGATGAAGCAAACATTAGGTCAGTACCCGAATTATAAAGTTAATTTATCCCTGCTTACACAACTCCCTTAAAACAATGCGTAATTTTCTTTCTTATTCCTCTTGTATGTTTGAGAATAATGCCTACAAGGAAAAAAATTGAGTGGTTATCCCAAAGACGCTGTCATGATAATTTTACCATTTCAGCGCTATAGTATTTTCAACCACGGAAAGTTTAACATCGATTTTGTAAAAGTGCGCATGAAACAATATTGAAATTACTATGTACCCGGTAATTTTCGATAACTCTCAATGTTTGTTGTCGAAAATACTATGGTCATGATAATTTCATCATAATTTCTATTACAACTACCGTCCGCATAGTAATTTTGACATTGTGGCACCAATTCATATCAACAAAATACTACGCACATCGTACTTTTGAGAACAAAACATATTTGACTCAAAAACATAAGTGCGTATGATAATTTTACTATGGTAAACATTCTTGTAGTTTACACTTATTCAGGATCATTATAATCATCAAACCCGTGAGTAAAAAAACTAATTTTGAGCTGCTTTAAAGTTTCATAACTTTGAAAATCATTCCAGAGCATCGGGAGAACACTCTAACATTGACCGACGTGTGTCGGAAGTGTGAATTTTCATGTTTCAAATAATGTCATAATGCATGCATGCAAATAAACAAACAAACATACATAGTAATCAAGCTCCTCGCTCCTCCTAATCTTTATCATAACACATACTAGTTTCATCATGAAATATATTAATTTTACTAGGGACGAAGTGAAACAATGCATCTTTTCATTTACAATTTTACTAAAACGCAGTCGAATTTACTATGCGCAGCCAAATTGAGCACATAGTAAAATAGATATGCGTAAGGTATTATAAACAACAAAACATATTTGACTCAAAAATATGGTTGCCTGTTGTTCATTTAAACCACGGATTCAGTAATTTTACTATGCTTTTTTTTTGTGTTTAGTTACTGTTCAGATTTTCCTTTTTTTTTACAAGTTCTTCAAAAAATCGTTCAGACCTGGCAGTGTCGATACGTGTCGAAAAAAGTATTGTAATCATAAGGTTAAAGATCATCGTTCTTTTTGTCAACTATTTTGATGAAACAATTTCAAATAGCTTAACACCTGTTTTGACATGTTTTGTCCTAGATTTCACTGGAATCCAACCACTTTTTTGATAAATGTCCTAGAAGCGACAAATAATCTGATGTCCATTCTGCTATTGGTCTCATTTTGAATATCAAAGAGACCTCTACTTAATAAAGATTTGATACATCTGGTTGGAAATAATCGACTTAAAAACATGGGGGTCATTAAGATGGCAGAAATAGAAGAAATCTATTAGAAATAACTAGTAGTAGAAATAGAAGTTTTTCTATTGAAAACTCAATAGAATATTTGACCGAATATTCGGCCGAAGATTCGACCGAATATTTGTTTGGCCGAATAGTTGAAAAGGTCAAGATTCTATATTCGGTCGTTCGCCGAATACCACTATTCGGTACATTTCTAGAAATTTATGTAAACTCGAACCAGGTAAATCAGCTAACCTTCTTCAAACAGTGGGGGACAAAATTGGAAAAGATGGGGGAGCTCCCATGTAAGTTTAAGATAAAGAGCATTTCAAAGAAGGGACCATATTTTAAAAGAGGGTTTTCGCGGCACAGCTCAAAAATAGATGTGACAATTTTTTTTATGGGAGTTCGTAACTTCCCACTTTGGGAAAAAAGGTGGAAAATCCATAAATATTGACATTATGAAGTCATTATGAAGCTTTATAACAGAAAACAAATTTCAGATCTTGAAAAACAAGTTGAGAGATCAAGCTTCAGTAAATAATATATACCATCTTTGAATTGCAATTCGGAACTTCAGCTACAGCTCTCATTTCAAAGTTGTTGGTTCTAAACCATTATGAGGTTTGATTTAAAAAAAATGCTTACAAAAATCTTAATTTGAATGAATTTTTACAAATTACATTTATTTTTGCAAGGTGTAGCAATGCACACCGGGTCAGCTAGTTTAATAATAAGAAGCGTTTGGCAGGGAACTTCACGCTTCATCCCTCCCTCGTTCCTGTATCTTTTGCGTTTTCATCACATGGTTGGCCTGGCCGTAGTAGTATCTGCAATGCATGTTCCATGTATCAGACACTATGTTGAAAAAAAAATGAGGAACGCAAGTTTTTCATTTTCCAGGATGCATACAAGTTTTGTCAATGTTGGTGTAAGAAGAAGAAGAAGAATCTGCATTTTCCCTTATTATTCTAGCGTCTAAATTTATTTTACACATACTTAAAAGTAAACGCCGTATATATCGCAATAAATTATATTCACAAGAAAAGTTATTCCATACAAACTCTGGTGAAGTAGTTATATATGCGCTGTGATGTTTCACAAAAATATGATGGGTGGACTCAACTGTATTTATCGAACAGGCAAGTTGCTTATGCACTACTCTATGAGAGACTTCAAATTTAATTGGTGATCTAAATTTTATTTTTAAAATGTGAATTTACATCTGATCGAGCTTTTGAAATGAATTCCTAATCGGATATCTAAATGTTCTCGAATATCTGGATTATAAAAATTAAGGACGAAGCAAATAGAGAGAACTCCACTATTTGCAACATGTGGCTAAACTGAGCGGCTAACTTGAGTAAGAGCGGCCTCCCAGGAAATACAGCCGTCGCACACAGGAGTATTTCACCCAAAAACCTGGCCAAACCTCAAAATTTGAATTTCATTGGTTTCTTTTATGTCAATGTTTATATGATTCTTGAATAAATTTAGCACCATGTACTGGTCAGTTTTTTTACATCTGATTTGTTTATAAGCTGTTGCAGCTGTCGAAACTTTAGTATTTTTATGATATAGAATTTTTCTACAAATCGTTGAATCAGCGCGAATACGTCATATCAATGAATAAAACTTTCTTTAGTGATTAAAAATGAAAATTTGAAATGGAAAACTTCAATGGAAGGATGTTTAATAATTTTAAGTATAATAGACAAAATTCGATGACTATAGAGACAGTACGCAGAGCTTTGAAAATTCTTCTATTTATTTTTTGTTTTTAACGTTGATTTTTTTTTTAAAAATAAGTGTTTTTGTTTATGTTCCCAGCAAGTCCCGGCAAAATGTTTGACATCATTAGAAAATTGATAACTTCAATAATCATGTGCAAAAAAAAACTCGCGCAAACTCGCGCATTTTTGATATTTTCAAGTTTGAAGTTTAAAAATATTGACAGATTTTTTCCACAAAAAAGTCACCTAGGACTTCGTTTATTTTAAATTAAAGTTCAGTAAAATTAATGTTCTTTTTCGAATATTTTCAAATGTTATTTAACTTTCAAAAACAAATATAAAAAAATTTAGATTTTTTTGAATTTTACAACTTTTCTAACCTGGATTATCTATCATGTCATATAAATGTTAGAAAATTTCTAATAGAAAATTATGAAAAAATACGAAAACAGGAAAAAATATTTTAAATGATCTTAATAACGTATGATAAGTAAAAATAAACTATTTTATTGATTTCAAAACTAAAAAATACTTTTGGCCAACTTTTTCTTCTACGTACTCCTGTGTGCGTCGACAGGGTTACAAATTTTTTTTTATAACGGGTGATGAATAAAAAATGAGAATTTTTTCAATCACAATCACAGTGTTTTTTTTTCATCGATTTCAGTATTTTTTTAAATAACTTAATGTATTTTCTTCTAAAAAAATGTCAGTGAATGTTTGAGTAAGGGCCGTGGTCTGATGTTCGACGCAACTTTGTCGCGATGTTCTCACAAGAACGTAGTACGGCACTTACGTCCATTTTGCGGATACAATTCCGGATTCTTGTAGTCAGTTGCTTCGTGTCCTTTGCCCTCCAATTGTTTTTATACACTAGGGCACTGAGTGAGCCAAAGAAATCCTCTATTGGGCGGCACTGGGGCAAGTTTGTTGGGTTACGATCTTTCGGCACAAACGGTATCTTTTTTTCCTCAAGGTACGCCAGCCTGCCAGAACGAATGACGTCCCGCGTTATTTTTTGGTCATCCACCGACACTGTGATTTAACCGTCTCAATCTGCTCCTCCGTGTACTTCGGCGACCTCGTCTTCTTCCTACGATGGATCAATACGTGGGAGCAGCCATATTTCCGACCGGCGTCACGCAGGCTAGTTGCGTCAAACAGCTTCTTTAACGATGTCTTCCTCTGCTTCGTCATTATCGTCACCGGACGACCACTTCCGACCTTCCGCTCTACGTTCAGGGAACCTTGGGTACGATATACCGTACTGACAGGTACATTTTCTTCCTTAAAATGTGCCATCGTGAACTTTTTTCGTTGCTGGAAATGCGTTTCGTAGAACCGTACAATGCGTTCGCGGAGCACGTGCTGTTTCGACGCCATCTTTGCTTTGACTAAATTCAAACTAGCAAAACCAAACACGCTTACTGTTTCTAGGGAGCCCAAAGAGCAATTTTCTTGGAGAAAGAAAATTTTACGCTCTTTATTTGAGTTACTGAAAGGTATTGAAAACATTCTCATTTTTTATTAAACACCCGTTAAATCAGTAAGGAAACCGATGAAATAAAAATCAGGCTAAATTAGGCTACGCTAGAGTAACGAAAATATCGCTCAAAGTGATGACCTTTACTTTTTTTTGTCATAGCTCCACATTTTCACTATAATATGTGTAGTGAGCCTTTGAATAATTGGATAATTGAATTGAATAATTGAATTGGTTAAATAATTCTACTGAATCAAAGCAATCGAAAGATAACCGTTAATTACCTTTTTAAATAAGAACAAAAGGGAATCTTTCGATTGCTTTGATTCAGCCACATTTTCACTTTTTCACTGAGCCAGTTCCTTACTACCCATTTTTCATCACATTCGCAAAAATTAGGCACGATCAGGCATATTTTCAAATATCAGGGAAATTCAACGGCTTATGAGGTTGTCAGGCTTAGCCTCGAAAAATCAAGCAAATTCTGAAAAATCAGGCACATTGGCATATGGGCCGAACGTGTTAAAGGCGACATGGCGACGAACGTGTTAAAGAAACTTATCCCGTTAGAGCTCCTGGGGTGGCATTTTGACACTCCTGACTCCTGACTATCATTCTTTTTGTTTCAATCGATTTGCATTAAATTAAGAGTTTTAAAAATTGCTTAACGCAACTCAGGTATGATTTTGGAAGATATTCAGGTACAAAAAATAATTTTCCGTTATTCAAAATCTAAGAAAAAAAAACAAAAAAAACATGCTTCGTAAAAATGACTATAGAGCAGCTAGAAAATGCACAAAAAACTTTTGATTGGAAAATGGATGTAAATTGATGACAAATTTATTTATTTTATTTACATAGTATTCCGTATCACGACATAACTTGACGAACACAATTCCTAAAATTCACTCGGTCCATGGCAACCGTTCTCCAATTTCTCGGGCACCCCACGTTCGCCAGATCACGCTCCACTTGGTCTAACCACCTCGCTCGTTGCGCCCCCGCTCGTCTTGTTCCTACCGGATTCGTAGCGAACACCTGTTTTGCAGGACAGTCGTCCGGCATTCTCGCAACATGTCCCGCCCAGCGTATCCGGCCAGCCTTAACCACCTTCTGGATTCTGGGGGTTCGCCGTAGAGTCGCGCTCGCTCGTGGTCCATCCTTCGCCTCCACACCCCGTTCTCCTGTACGCCGCCAAAGATGGTTCTTAACACTCGTTGATGACAAAATATCTTTTGATTTTTGACAAATTTTCAAAGATAGCTATTTTTCAATTTTTTTTATCAATTTTCAATTTCTCAGATTCTCAAATCATATTTTTGTAAAGCATCTTATTACTTACTAGAACCGTAGGAAGGGAAGAATGCCACGAAGCGGTAAATTGCTGGCAAAAAAAATCCCTAGAACCGGTATGAAATTGCATAACTGATAAATATAAATTTATTGCAAAAATGTTGCGTTTTTATTAACAATTCGTTTATTTTAAACGGCTCAAACCATTTAGTTTTTCAAAGCAGGGAGACCGTTTTTTTTCGTAAAACACTGACTTATATAAAATTATTAACTAACGAAGCTTATTTCATATTGTTGTCCATTCATTCGTTCTTAAGGATTGAAGTATTGAATTTAACGTTATTTATTCAAAACTATGATAGACAAAAACGAGAAAAAGAGAAAAGGGATACATAAACGCGAAGATCGATAGATTTAAAGTAAAGGTATAATTCAAACATGAAGTCTAGGTCTTTCGCAGCCTCATTGGAACGTGAGGTGGTTTTCCTCGCATTATCTTGCGTTAATATACTGAGAAAATGTAATTTGACAAAAAGTTCGAAAACCGGCTACCTTTGAAAATTATTTGTATCATATTTTGGAAATCTAAAGATGCCAAAATGTTTAAAACTACGTCAACTTGAATTGTAACATCATGAAGTCCTTAGATTCAAGAAATTTTATCATAGTCAATCAACAGTAAGAAATTAAAAGTTCGTTCTTTCTACAAACTTGTTTGTGACAGGTTATTTGTTAAATAACATTAATATATGAAACTTTGCAGGTCGGTATCAACCCGGCATTCCAAGTACCGGAGGTGGAATACTCCTTAGCAAAAGTCGACGTTAAAGCTCTAATTGCAGCGGAACGGAACCACGCCCAAAACTACTTCGACGTGCTGAGCCAGATAATTCCGGAAATGAAAACCACTGTCAGCGAGACGCTCAACTCTCAGAAATTCCATCCCTCAAGATGGTGATCATGGAAAATGAATCCGGTTCTCAACTGCCGTAGGTTTTTTTCAATATCCTATTATTCAATTTATAAGTTTTTGTTTTCATCTTAGGAGAACCATTTCATTCTCTATGCTCTACGCATTCTATGCTTTAGAAAAGCTACCTTAGAGTTAATATTTTTACTATTTTGTCCACGTTTATAAACACCTCTAAATTTCATTATGGACATGCTTCCAGGGTTGACAACATATTTGACAACATATTTGACTTTTTATCACTCCATCATTTTTTGTAATGGAACGATTCCAGATTCAACTTAAACAGATTATAAACTTTGTGAGAATTGCTTTACAGGTACAACGGTAAACGGCATTTGGAGGCATTTTTTTTGTATTTTTAGCCATTCGCCGTGCCAAACGTTATGAAAGAATGAGTAATTTGGAGTTCCCACAGATCGTTAGCCTTCTCAAGTACTAGACATCAAATTTTTAATTTTTTTCTCCTTATTTATTTCCGGAAAATACAGGCAACTTATCTACCTGGTGAGCAGCTTTTCTATCTAATATAAATAAAGTCATACCTATTTAGAAGTTAGCTAGATGGACCAGTCAGAATAAAATCGACTTTTTAATCACTTTCTTTATTCATATTTTCGGATTCAACTTGAAAAAACCCTCACATGCCTCTCACTTCATGGAATCAATCATCAATTTTAGCTCACTATTGGATCATTTATAACTTCTTAAACGATCAACCATGAGAACTTTGGTCGAATAGTCGATTTTCAGCTGTTTTTGGGTCTCCCACTGAGACTTTTCTGGATTTTCCTCGATGCTGCCCTAACAAATTTCTCAGTGAAATTCAGTAATGGACGCTATCTCTAAACAACCATTTTACAGATTGTCCCCAAATTTTGTACAAGTTTACAATACATTACTGAATAGCTTCCCTGAAAATTTCATCAATTTCCATCCATGCACTTAAAAGTTATTTACAAAACAAAGTGTCGCATTTTTTTCGAATACACTCCTTACTAGACCGATTCTTTTCAAATTTTCAGACAAAGAAAAAAAAATAAGTTGAGAGCATTCATGTACTAAGGTACAATAGTGACCACCTTAGGGTCAGATATCTCCAGGGCATTATTAAAATAATGGAATTATCATTAAAAATTGATAAAGCATGGAAAATCATTTTTGGTTTTCATTTTGTGTAGAACTACCCCATAGTCCACTGATCGAAGAACAATAACTTCACTTAAAACTGTCAACATAAGCTTGTGCTCATGATCATTAACTTAACATCTATTTCTTATCTTTGTTTATGGCATATCGCCAAATTTTAATTCTAATTGGAGAGCAATTAAGACAGAAATGAACTACTACGACTATTAAAAAAAAACAAAACTTTTTTATTTAAAAAAATGGTGAGGAATCGTGTGTCACTAAATTCAAATTGACCAAATAACATACAAAGTTTATAAGTTGACCCAACACTGTAATTTCAAAATTCGTTTTGTTATTTTAAAGCATTTTCAGATGATGAAATAAAAAAGAAAGTTGTGTATGCTCGAATAAATTAAAAAACCTGGCTCGCGATCGTTTTGGAAAAAATTCCTTATGAAGGATGGACAAAATATCTTGCATAATTCTTCATTTGGCTAAAGCTTATAATATAGGTTGTCCAAGATGTGTTGCCCGCGATTCCCCACAAGTTATGATTTGCAAATTGGTTGCGTTTGTGTGACTTATGGATGTTTCATCAAAAATTCCTTTTCCATTTGAAAAACATTGCGAAACTAAGATCATGAACGTATGAGCATATTTTTGTTTGGAACATTAAGTTCCCCATCGATGCAATTAGCAGATGCTTGTATAATTATGTAAGTAATTTTTTTAAAACTTTTTCAAGCTTGATATATAAAAGAAGCATATGATGCCTATTGAAGTCAACAACATATAGAAATATATGCTCACGCAAAGCCGCAACGATTGCAGATGTATTTAGATTTTTACCTCAACACACATCTCAGATATTCAGAGTGGCCCACGTTTCCCCATGGCCCACGCTACCCCGCTTTCCCCTACAAAATATCGTCGGTCTTCAAGTGGCTATTTTTCCAACTTTCAAAAAAACGACAATTAAAATAATACAGTATCAACAACACATTCAAAACAATTTGCATGCAAATTAAATGAAAAAAAAAATTAACGGGTTATTTTCTATAGCACTTTTTCCGTAATGCAATTTGAGTTGCAACAGGCCCTATGTCTAATAATAAGCTTAGGACTCTACACAATTTTATTTGGAATTCTGCACCCAAAAACTAATTGGGTAATATCCCTTATCTAACATATGCTTTGCGAATGTGTTGTTTTCTTTTCAAAATAAAAACCAATTTTAAAAAATAGTTGTCATTTATTTACAAAATAAAACAAAACTTGAAGAATGTCTAAAAACAAAGCATGATTGATCCAAATTTTCACTAAAATAGCCTGATTTTGAAACAAACGGACAACATAAAATGAATTTCTGTAAGAAAATTCACACCAATATACATTGAAAGAAAAAATGTTTCCATAAATTCGGGAGTCCTTAATGGTTAAACCCATTTGGCTCGCGGGCCCTAAAGTTTTTAAAACCTAAAAATCCCTGAATGTATGCAAACATTTTTTCTTTCGATGTACATAAAGAGCCCACAGATGGATCCATGATGCGAAATTTTCTCAAAGAAACTCATTTTCTGCTGTTTGTTAACTTAAAAATATGAACATTTTTGTGAAAACCTTGGAAGCTCATGTTCAAAAGCATTCAATCTACATTGAGGCTTTTGTCTTTGTGATTTCATAATCATCTTCCCGACGAACGGCTTTGTACAGGTGCCGAACCCATGGCGTAAGCAAGTGATCTGGAATCGGATCTTGCTGCCCACCAGTAAGCTCACTCACAACGGTTCCAACAACTATGGCTATTACTGTGCCCAGTAGTGAGTAGTACATAAATCCTAGCCGGAAGATCCACGGAACCTCGGAATTACTGTGGCCTTCAGCATCGATGTAGAAGGTTCGTGATTCGATTCTGAAAGAAGAGGTTTTAATGAATTTCAATTCGGATGGAATCTTGTTAACAGACAAACCCAGATGAGTTGAAGCCTGGACATCCATCGTAATGTAGCGGTAGACTTTCGTACTTCAAGTTGCCATTGAGAATTTCAAGCTGCGCACCAGCTGCTATGAAGCAAAGGATTACCAAAGATGCAATTGCACCCCAAAATGCACCCTGCGAAGAAAAAACCTTTTTGAAAGTAATTTGAAACGAATTGTGAACGAACTTGATCTTACTTTAGCATTGATTTTTGGAGAAAACATTCCCAAGACAAATATTCCAAGTAGTGTTCCCGAAGTTACTCCGGACATCGAAATGGCCAAACTGAAGACGCTTCCCAATTTTTCCACTACAAACACCAGGAGCAGACAGGTTATTCCGACTATGACCACCATAACTTTAACGACGTTGCTCGCAGTCTTCTCGCTCATCTTGTACCGTGATCGGATGAAATCGTCATAGATTGTTCCAGAAAGCGTATTCATGCTGGTCGATAAAGTGGAAAGGGCTGCCGAAAATATTCCGACAACAAACAATCCTGGAAGTCCTGGAATCTTTTGGGCTACCTGCAGCACGTAGTATGGGAATATCTGATCATTCTTCTGAACCAATCCCGAATGCACGGGATCGCAATCGTGGTATTCACCGAATATCAGAAGACCATTATAAACGGAAAACAGTTTCACTAAGATGTGGCCAACTCCAAAAATCCAGACTGCCCTAAAAGTCGTCAAGTTATGAGTAACCGTGATAAATTTTCTAATTTTAATCGTTTACTTCTTAGCACTGGAAAGATCCGGAACTGTGAGGAAACGTTGAACGCATTCCGGAGTAACACCGATCATAGAAATCCACATAGATGTCAAGCCTATCGAAACCAGCCAGAATGATGACCTCAATGAAGGATCAGGATCCATGCTGTGTTGTTGAAAATAGTTATTGATATCAGTCAAAGCAACGAAATATTTTCTTAACTTCAACCTACTTGAACCATACAAGTCGCTCTCCAACTTCGGCAATTTTAAAAACGTTCCCAACGCCACCCAGCTTTAGTGTTCCAATAGTCATCACAACTATGAGCGCCATGATCATAGCTCCAAACTGAACCGTATCCGTCCAAACCACGGCCCTAAATTGGTCAAAAAACGAAGTTGTTTACTATATTTGTTTAGAAACAAACTAACTTCAATGATTCCTAACCGTATTCCTCCAACGGTGGTGTAAAAGATGCAAATACAGCAAATAACCGGGGTCACGATGTGGAGATCGATACCGCTCACTGAAAAGGAATCAACCAATTACATGTTCCTCGAAGTGCATCGAATGTAAAATACGAACCTTGACTGAAGGCAATGGCAGGAGTGTAGATTACCACCGAGCAGTTGAGGAAACAGCTCAGCATAAAAAGGAAGCTGGCGAAGGTTCGCACGTTTTTGTTGAACCGCTGCTCCAGATAAGCGTAGCAGGAAGATGTTTGCAGCTCATAGAACACCGGCAGGAATACGTACACCATGAAGATAGTGACGATGATACCGGATATGGAGCATGCCCAGTACTGGATACCGTATCGGTACATTTCGGCTGGAACGCCCATCATCGTGACCGCTGATATGTGTCTGCAAGAATTCGAAATTATATTTTATGTAGGCATGTGTTTTGAAGTTTTAAACATGGAAATCCTTGCCACTATTCCCAAAATTCACTCTTTCCAATCATGAGTTCTCAATATGTCAAAGCCATTGGCATAACATGTGAACGCCAGGCGAAATATGAAATAAGGGAAGAAGAATAAAAACTTATAATAAATACAATATACTCATTTCAAAATCCTTCTACACAACCTATACATCCCTTTATACTACAGGGTCCGGCAATTTAACTGCTACATTACTTCAACAGTAATTATTTCGTTGCATACGAATCAGTATTGTTTACATAAAGTCTTAGCTTTCATTCGATGTAAGCGATACTTTTGTAACCAGGTGTTATCCGGATAAATGGATCTCGAACAGAAACGTAGCGCTGTGGTTGCCTTGTTCCTAGCTGACAAACGGCAGAAGGACATAGTCCGTGAGCTGTCCGATATAAGTGTGTGCAGAAGTTTTGTATACCGTACAGTTAAAAGATACCTGGAGACCGGAATGCCAAAAAACGGTATGGTGGGGGACACCGACCTACTGTGGTGACCAAGGATGGAAAAAGTCATTCACCAGCATGGACACTAATGATTCTCAATCGCCGCTTCTTTTTCGATGGTAGCATCGGCGATGCGAATGTGACCAGTCGAACGCTGATTGGTCGGATTGGAAATCCCGAACGAATGAACTTTGACAAGCTTCGTGTGAACGAACCGAACACGACACATTCACCACAGTAAATTAGATCGCTTTTCATTTTCACCACGATGTTCGTTGGGCGAATTGATTCGCAAATGATTAACAAACACAATCACCAAACGATTGCAATCGCGATTGTATTGGCGATATTTCGCAATGGAATTTTCCGGTAAAGAATTAAGCCATCGGGTTTTTATTTTTGGGCTAAATTTGTGCGTTACGGCTACCGCGCTCGTCAACGATGTGTTTTGTTATGATGTTATTATAACTTGTGTTAAGCCTAGTCCACACCCGGCAACTCGAAAAGAGTACATGTATTGTTTTTCGATCGAGAAATGAGCGTACTCTATTTTTTTTGAAATTTTACCGAATGTACTCTATTTTTGTTGAAAGACATTTGATCTGAAATACCAAGGCAATTCTTCCATTTGAAGTTGTTTCATATCTTAAGCAAAAACTATGAAAGTAATTCAGCTTACAACAAATTACTTTAAAATTTTGGTCTAAAAAACATGCATTTTAGTCCTTGTAAACAGTGAGCACGATAAGCGCCTTTGAGTAAGCAAATAGAAAATAGTATGAACAAAATTAAGGTATTGTACAAGAATATTTTTATTAATAATTGTCATGAAAGTCGCATAACCTTCAAGACATAAACAGTTGAATGTTAATATACAGTTGAATTCCGCTCATCAAAGTTCCGGTTATTCGATCCTCCGCTTTATTCTAGCCACCATTTTTGTCCAAAATCCATATAAAAATGTTTTTTTTTCATTGCGATATATCGTTAAGCTATTAAATTGACATCTCTGGAAAATTTAAATTCTTAACATGCCAGAAACGTCGATTAAATAGAAAAACAAAATCCATGTGAGATCCTAGCTATGCGCCTGGATGATATGCAATACCAGAGCAAATGGAGAGCGCGGTTTCCGTTACACACAAATTTAGCCGCAAAATAAACATCCGCTGGCTTAATCCTTTACCGGGAAATTCCTTTGCGAAACATTCGCCAATACAATCGCGATTGCAATCACCAAACAAACGTTTGGTGATTGTGTTTGCGAATCAGTTCGAATGTCCGTGGTGAAAATAAAAAGCTATCCAGTTTACTGCGGTGAATGTTTTGTGCTTCGGTTCGTTTACCCGAAGCTTGTCAAAGTTCATTCGTTCGGGGTTGCAATCGTAAGCGTTCAGTTTGGTGTGTGAACTTTTTCCATTCCCGATTACTTTGATTGGCAGTTAGAACTGAACGAATTCACCACCGATGTCAAATTGATCGTTCTTCGATGCGATTTTTTCCATGCTTGGTGGTGACACCTGCCATGGCGAAGATCGACAAGAAGCGCCTTAAGAGAAATTCTCGTCGTAGTGCCACTCAATTGGCAGAGGATCTCAACATATCGGATCGATGTCTCCGTCGTATCCTGAAAGATAAACTTCAGACCAAGCCTTACAAGATCCAAAAGGTTCAAGACCTTACGGTGAAGCAGAAACAAGAACGGGTAAAAAGAACGAAGGCGCTGCTGAAGAGGGCCGCGGAAGGAAGGTTGAAGAATATCGTATTTGCCGACGAGAAACTCTTCACCGTACAGCAGTTCGTGAAACAGCAGAACGACAGAGTTTGATTGCCAGACAGATCGTGAAGCCATGCCGACTTGCTGACGTCCAGCCGGCGACAGAGACCAGCATCGGTGATGATTTTGGCCGGAATCACCCGTGATGGCCGGACTCCACTGGTTTTTGTCCATGAAGGAGTGAAGATTAAATAAAATACATATCATGAACTAGTTTTACAGAATGTCGTCGAACCGTGAGCACGTTGACATTTTGATTCCAGGAATAAGGTTTTCCAACTGGACTCGGCGCCGGCTCACAAAGCGAAGAAAACCCAACTTTGGATTGCGCAACATTTTCCAGGGTTCATTTCGAGCTCCGAGTGGCCGGCGAGTTCACCAGACCTGAACCCTATGGACTTAGCTGTTTGGAGTATGTTGGAGGCCGAAGTTTGCTCTAAGAAACATGAAGATGTGGAGGTCCTGAAGCGACATCTCGTGGCAGCCTGGGATAAAATACCACAAGAACACCTGCGGGCCTCATACGATGCGTTCCTCGACTGTCTGCGGCGAGTTGTTAAACTCAAGGGCGAAGAAGTCGAACTTTACCAGTTAATTTTGAAAAAGTAATTTGTTTTCAAGAGAAATTGAATGAATTTGAAATAAAAAGTTGTTGTTTTGATCAATTTATATGTTTATTTTAATGTAGCACTTCAATTGCCTGACCCTGTATTATTTTAAATTTTTATAACAATTCTAATTTTTTAAAAACAAAATCACGAAAAAAAACACAATTCTTGTTGAAAATGATGTAAAGGGTGTCCACGATGAAATTGCCACAAACAAAATTGATTCGTAAAATTGGAGTTTTCATCCGATTGCCATCAGATTTTCAGAGATTGTAAAAAAACTATTAAACATCATTTTACCATTTTTTTTCCTTTATTGACAAAACTTTGTACATACATTAAAGGCTCTTGATTCAGAATCATACCGAGCCGAATACTCTTTACAAATTAATTTTAAGTATTCCTACAAAATATAACCGATTAACATTGAGTTATTTTTTCCGTTTGTTGTTCCAGGATATTCCTTTAGTTCCGGGTATTCCGTCTTCAGATACATTCCGTACGTTTTTCGTCAGTTTCCAAGTATTCGTTGAACGTTCTTAATGTATTTCAAAAACACTCAGAAATTGAAATATCAACTTCATTGTTTGCATATCCCATTGCTCAAGAATATCTCTAATTGATGTTATTAGAAGACTTAGATATTCTATTCAGAGCATCTATTAGATCTCCTCTATAGCGTTTATAATTTGAACAGTGCCACACAACATTATCTAAATCTTCGTCTTTACCACAATCACAAATGTTAGTGTTTGACAGTCTGATCCGAAACAAACAGGCTGCTGATGATTTAAGATAATCCGCGAGCAAATTTTTATGAAATTTCTTTCAAAAAACTGCTCATGAAACCATGATTTATTTTGGACTTGAGGTAAAATTGAGAAACAAAATCTTCCTAAGTCGCTACTACTCCACTTACTTTGCCATATAGACAATGCTATGGAATGTGCAATGGAATAAAGTTCAAAATGTTGGAAATCTTTACAATAAACCAAGTCACTAATTGCTCCCTGCTTAGCAGCTTTTTCATTCTCCAAAACTCCACTGTGGGATGGGATCCAGAACAATGATATAGTATATCCTAATTTATTCAGATTTAACATTGCTTTTTTAAATTTTATATGAAAAAATACGAGCTGTAGAATTTAATTGACCTGACATGAGAGAAGACAGAGAACTCATACTATCTGAGCATATGATGTATCTGGAAGGAGGCCAACTCTTAATGTATTCACACGAGTGATAAATGGAAATCATTTCAGCAACAAATATTTAACAAGGGTTCATTAATTTGAAATTTTGTGAAAAGGTCGTATGATACATTCCAAAACCAGCACCTTGAGCTTATACAGATCCATCAGTATATATAAAACAACTAGGATCGAAGCCTTCGAAAATACTGTGAAATATTTGATTAAGTGCTATTACAGTATAATATTGTTTGTGAACGTTAATGGTTAAAATATATATGCTGTCAGTTTGAGGTGATAAAAATGAACAGTAAACCAGAGTTCTCACTGTACTTCAAAAATAGGATGCCCCCGCAACAAACAATCCATCTGTCATGTAACTACTTAATCAACTGATCAAAAACAAGGAAATTTGACACCGCTTGACTTCCGCTTGACAAACTGGCGCTTATTCTCTAAGAGGCTTGTAAGGAGCGTGAACAAGTTACCAACAGTGTGCTAAAAAGTGAAATAAGTGACAAGCTAGCCCTGTAAAGGTAAAGAAAAGTAACCACTAATGTATGGTAGCTAAAATGATTCAATTCTAGCCTATAGAAGCCCAGAAGAAAGCCACAAAACAACCGAGTCGCGCATGCCAAGCCAACAAGCCTAAAGGTAATGCCTTACATTAAAACGAAATCAGATTTAGTATTTCAACAAACTATTGTAGACATCTATCAAAGACGGGTGATAATAATCGTGCAGAGAGCAGCGAACAGCAGCGAGATCATTCCTGAAACATCCGGCTTATTTGGTAATTGGAATGTAAGTCAATAATACAAACACGTGCTATAGCTCTTCCCATTATCACCCACCTAACAGCTCATTGACAACACGGAATCAAACAGGCAGTTTCTGACTTTTCCAACGGCCTAGTTTCTGATCAGGTAACAGATAACTGCGAGTTGTAAATTCTCGAAGCTAAGTTCATTGTACATCCCTAGAAATAATCCCGAAGACGTTAACCGAATATCGACCGTGAACTTCGATCCACCAGTGAACGCACATCCAGGCAAAGAGGGCTCTCATCGAGGTACGTTCGTAGACCCGAAAGTTATAACCGCCCTTTGCTAAATCATTCATCAAAATTACAGAGCCCTTTAAATGCTGCTTCAAGTCCTTGTGCATCGAACACCTCGCAACTACGGTGGAAATCACACATCGATGGCCAATCGTGACTAGGTACATAAACAAGCCAGTCGTCCCTGTGGTAGTGGAAAGCCGAGCCAGTTCGAATACCGATCGAAAGCTCCAGTCGCCTCACTGAGTATTGGTGACCGATTTCTCATCTCAACCAGTACGAGCGCTTTCCTTACTGTGTGCGGTGGTTCGAATATTCGTCGTCGAAGGAAAGCGAATCAAACGCGTCGGTTGTGCTTAGCTGGCACCGGTACGCTTGTGAAAGTCACGGGAACGAAGTTCGGTTGGTGCCAGGTGAATCTGAGCCGGAGTGCTGCCGTGGCAATAGTCGATTGTGAATCGTTTGCTGAAAGGGCTACGGCCATATTGATGTCAGCATAGTGTGGGGAATTAAGGGATGGCCTGCGGGCAATAGTGTGCGTAAGAGCCTGGGTCATACGCCAGTGGCTACGCCGCTGAGCTGCATGCAAAAGTGTTGGTGTAAGCAAGCATAGTGAGACGTGAGCAAAATCCAATTGGGGATTCCCCGATGCACTTGATGCATCGGTTTGTTTACACCAAATAGGAAGAAGTCTCATTGAGAATAGGGTGGCAAGTGTAATCGAATATAAAAGTACCAAAGGAGAAAATACCAGTTGCATGCATGGGAATGCACTGCAGGTGCATGGAAGCAGAGGAACTACCCGGGGCCCCGTGATCACCGCTTAGGAGGACACTTCGGAGAATTAGCAAGTAAGATTAACCTTGTGTAATTTATGTATGTAGAATATAAGCACAATGTCATGTCATCCGTAAAATATGTTGAATAGTCTCGGATAAAGCATTAATACGAGTCACATTCCATAATCCAGACCTCGCGATTCTCGTACCTTGGTACCAAAAGCAATCGGGTACATCAATAAATCTTACGCAATATATGAGCTTGTAATATTGGCGCCCAACGAAAATAACTCGCGTACTTAATATTTCGTACAAAATAAATAATATTCGCAGTCGCAGTCAAAGTGAATCAAGAGAAGTGAGTGTAATCATGAGTGTTAGAAATATGGATATCAAACTTCTAGAAGATGAGGAATTAGCTTTCGAACTCGCTCTAAGAGGAGTTAAAGATGTCAAATCTCAAGATAGAAAGACTAGAATTGCAAATCTGCAGATCGTTTTGGAGAAGGAAACTAAAACATTGAACCTTCCGACTTCTTCATCCCACGTCACAACGGACGTTGACAATATTTACCAGTGCCAGGCAAGAATTTCACCCATTCTTAATTTGATAGATGTTGCCATTCGTCAAGAATCAAGAGACTTGTTGAACAAATATCTTTCCAGACTTCTGCACTACCGCTTCCGCCTTTCTCTCATCCAGGACAAACTTATCACAGCAAATGCAAGTAAGTCGATAGCGAAAATAGAAACAGGTATTGCGAAAATCGACGAATTTTTCAAGCGAAATCCCCAAAGGAAAGAAGCAGCGTCCGGTGATGTCGACATCCTTCCATCTGAAAAGGACACACTTGATCGGCTCAAAAATTCAAACTTACAATCGAGCATCAAGGAGGTAGTTCAGCATCACGTTCTTCTAGGGCAACAACACAATGAAGAGCTGGTACAACGAGAGCAGGAACAGCTACAGCAGCAACTCGATCAGGGACACCGCCGTGAACAACAGCAACTGGAGCAGGGACATCGCCGTGAACAACAACAACGAGAACATCATCAAGTACAACAAAAACAGGAGCAACCACATCAACAATCTCAGGAACAGCAACAGTGCGAGCAAGATGAAAGGGATCGGCGACAACTTGAGCATAGGCAAAAAGAGAGTGATCAACGTACGCAAGCAGAACCACCTTATCAGCATTGGGGACAACAAAAGTGTGACGGGCAACCGAGGGATCGCAGTCAGACATTCCAAGAGCGCAATTCGAAAAACCATCCATGGGCATTTCCTCCAATGCCCCCCAATCCAATCCAATCTCGTCAGCTACCACCGTCATGGGAAAATGAATATCATCTTCTTCAACAGCAACAACAGCATCAACAGCAGCAATTCTTACAGTTGCAAGAACAGTATGAGCAACTACAACTAAGCCTAGCAGAGGAAAAGGAAAAGAGATATAATCTCGAGCAGCGAATTGCGCAAAATCGCAACACCCAAAACCCAAATCAACATTATGGAAATTTCAGAGGGCCACCCGAATTTCAAATTAGTAATACCGCTGCATCTTTCCAAAACAGATCAGACGAAAATCAATACTTTCAAAGATTCTCACAACCGGTGTACAAATGGAAAATGGAATACGGAGGGGAGAATGACATCAGAAAGCTGGGGGAGTTCCTGAATGAAGTTAAGGTCTATGCTTGGACGGAAGGAATTGACGAGTACACACTTCTACGTTCAGTCAAACACTTACTCAGAGGACCAGCTCAGCAGTGGTATACAAGAGCATATGGTACACTTCGCAATTGGGATGATTTCAAAACTGAAATCAAAAGGGAGTTCCTACCACCAAATTTCTCCGAAATTTTGAAGCAGGATTTATACTTACGTTTCCAAGGACCCAATGAATCTTTCGCAACATTCTCCAGGGATTTATTAGCGATCTTTGAAATAATCGAGCCTCCTATGTTCGAATCGGAAAAACTCTTCATTCTAAAATCACACCTGAACATCGATTTTGTCTCTTTAGCGGCGGCCTCCCAAGTAGGCACAGTGAGGGAATTAGTCAAGGTTTGCAAGGATTTTGAAGTGTCTCGCTCTTACGCTCTGAAAAATCGACCTACGTACAACCAACGTCCCGCCTGGACACGCCCAGTTAACACCGGAGCTCCGCGGCAAGGACCAGTGAACTCATTCCAACAACAATCCTACAGACCACCTATCAATCGCCAGCACATCAACATGGTTACATCGAGTGAAATGAATCAGGATCAGGAAGAAAGACCAGAGGACTACCGAACAGTGGAATTTTCGCACAGGGAAGCTGCTCTCAGCTCAGAAGAAGCCGAATCGTGCTGCATGGTCACAGAAGACGTCAATGCAGTACATTCACACTATAAACCATCACATAGAGCTCCTCAACATCCAACGGACCAAATTAACTCTAGCCAGCAGCAATACAGATCACAACTTAATCCTATTGTGTGTTGGCAATGTGAAAACCCTGGACACACCTATTTAATGTGCCCCAACCAGAAAACCTTCCTATTTTGTTTCACCTGCGGAAAGAAGGGCTGCACAACTCGAAGCTGTCAGAGTTGCTTAGCGAGATGGAGACAATTGGCTCCGGATTCACCACACCTCCTATCGGGAAACGGAAACAGGGAGAATTCTCAATAAGGGAGGAGGCTTCTCCCGAGCTATCTAGTATCCCTAATACTTCTAATCCACCATATCCTCGCAAAGTAGAAGCAGTCCTAGTAGATCCAAAAAACACAGACAATAGACCTTATGCAAACATTTCTATTCTGGGGCAAGAACACCAGGGATTATTGGACAGTGGAGCCACATGCACTTTAATAGGGGGAACGCTAACTAAGATCGCTGATACCTACAGTTTGAAGAAATACTCAGCCAAGGGAGAAATTCGAACAGTGGACAATTCAGCTCACCAGGTCTCGTTTTTCTCATATGTTCCAATTTCCTACAATAGAAAAATCTGTACCTTACCAATACTATTCGTAGAGTCGATGCCCACGTCCTTGATTCTTGGCATGGACTTTTGGGACATGTTCGGCGTAAAGGCGGTAGTTTGTGGTTTGACAACAACTATCGCAAACTCGTCAATTATTGATTCGCTTTCTGACATTGACAAGAAAAATCTGGAAAAAATTGTTTCTGCTTTTCCTACAACTCAAAACAAAGGGAAGTTAGGACGTACAAACTTGTACCAGCATCGTATCGACACTGGATCGACACTTCCTTTTAAGCAGAAGTACTACCCAATGTCAAAATTTGTACTTCAGGACCTGAACAAAGAAGTAGATCGTATGTTGGATTTGGGAGTAATTGAAATCGCCATGTGCTGTCCTTGGAACAATGCCACCGTTGCGGTAAAGAAAAAGGACGGATCGATGAGGTTATGTCTTGATGCACGCAAGCTCAATTCCGTGATTGTTCAAGAAGCCTATCCAATACCCCATATAGCGACCATTATGAACAACCTGAGTGGATCCAGATACTTGTCTTCCATAGATCTTGAATCGGCATTTTGGCAGATACCACTGGAGCCTTCTTCGAAACAAAAGACAGCATTTACGATTCCGCAGAGAGGCCATTTTCAGTTCCAGGTGGTCCCGTTCGGATTATCAACGGCCAGCCAAGCTCTCTCGAGGGTCATGAATTACCTGTTCATCGATATGGAGCCCAAAGTCTTCGTCTATTTGGATGATTTGATTCTAGCCACGGAGAATTTTCAAGAACACTTAACGCTTCTTCAAGAAATTGCCAGAAGACTAGATAAAGCAGGTTTGACAATTAACTCCGAAAAATCGATCTTCTGTAGGAAGAGTTTGAACTATTTGGGCTACGTTCTAGATGAGAAAGGATGGCACGTTGATGAAACTAAAGTGGAGGCTATAAGCAAGTTCCCAACCCCAGCTTCCAAAAAGGAGATTCAGCGTTTCCTTGGTATGTGCGGCTGGTACAGGCGATTTTTGAAGGATTTTTCCAAGACTGCTACACCTCTGACGGAATTAACAAAAGCAAAGGTAAAATTCAAGTGGTCAGAAGAGTGTGAGCGGGCGTTCCAGACCTTAAAAAATCAATTAACCTCAGCACCGATCTTGTCTACACCAAATTACTCAAAACCATTCTCTGTGGCTTGTGATGCCAGCGACGTTGCTATAGGAGCCGTATTAACACAGGATGCGCAAGAAGGAGAGTGTGTAATATCCTATTTTTCTCAAAAACTTTCACCCGCTGAGAGAAAATACTCAGTGACACAAAGGGAATGTCTGGCGGTAATAAGATCGATAGAAAAATTCCGGGGTTACTTGGAGGGGACCCACTTTACAGTGTATTGCGACCATTCTAGTTTGCTGTATTTGAAGACTATGAAAAACCCAACCCCGCTCTTAGCAAGGTGGATACTTCGACTTAATGCCTATTCCTTTGACATTCGGTATCGAAAAGGAAGCTCAAACGTCGTTCCAGATTGTTTAAGCAGGATCGAAATCGTGAGTAGTCTTACCAGTAACACCGACACTACAGATCCCTGGTACAACGAACTGAAAAGTAAAGTGGAAGCAGATCAAGACAGTTTTCCGGACTTTCGATTGATAAAAGGAAATCTGTACAAAAATTGTTCCACTCTAGACGAGACGGGAGGAAGAGCACACCGATGGAAACGTGTAGTACCAGGATCGGACAGAAGCCGAATCATCCATAATTTCCACGACATACCAACAGCAGCTCATCTGGGATACGAGAGAACCCTGCACAGAATTCAAAGGGAATTTTACTGGCCGAACATGTCGATAGACGTTAAAAGGCATATAAGAGCTTGCGAAGTGTGCAAGGCGTCGAAAGCCCCTAACACATCCCTAACACCAACTTTAGGAAATTCCAAACCAGCCAAGCTTCCCTGGGAACTGATATCGGTAGACTGGATTGGCCCTTTGACTCGGTCTAGGAAGGGTTTCACCGTTATCTTGGTCGTCATCGATTGGATCACAAAATTTATCATCGTAGAACCTTTTCGAACAGCAAATGCTCAACAGATGGTGGCATTCCTTGAAGGATATGTATTTCTCAGGTTTTCAACGCCAAGGATCATAGTCTCGGACTCAGGCTCGCAATTTCTTTCGCATGTGTTCCAAGCATTCTTGAAACGCTACAATGTGATACATATGAGGACTGCATTCTACACGCCGATGTGCAACGCTGCTGAGAGAACCAACCGAACGCTCATCACTTGCATTAGATCCCTTCTTGATGCAGATCAACGCGACTGGGACGTCCACATCCAGCAGGTAGTTTGCGCAATCAACACCACGAAACAAGAAACGTTAGGTTGCAGCCCTTATTTTTGCAACTTCGGGCGCGACCACATTTTGTTTACTGATGCTTACACGCTTTCCAACATGAACACGACAGACGACTCGGAAACGAACCACACCACAAGGATGAAGGTAATTCAAAACATCCAGCAATTTGTCCTGACGCGTATCAGGAAGGCACACGAGGACAGCAAGAAGCGATATGACCTGAGAGCTAAGGTCGTCGAATTTTCAATAGGAGATGTCGTTTGGAGGAGGTCATTTGAACAGTCATCTGCCGCAGATCATCGGACGAAAAAACTGGGCCCAAAGTTCATTGCAAGTATTGTTCGACAGAGACAAGGCGCGAACAATTATTTTCTTGAAGACATCAAGACATCGAAAACCGGCACCTATCATGCTAAAGACATAAAACCAGATTAAGCATCCACCATCAAGCTATGTACGCACCAAATTGTAGACTACGAGCTGTAATGCCAGAAAAACATGCATCCCGATTGATTTGGATCATCAAAACTTATTATCGGTATCCAGTAATCGCAGATAGCAGAAATACTTAATCCTCACTACCGAAGTTTCTAACAGACCACTCAAAACATCACTTAAACCTCACTCACGCGAAACTCCAAAGTCGTTAATGCGACAGGACGCACTCATCAAAGTTATTAAAAGTTAACGCGAAAAATTATTAATGCTGCCACCCCAAACTGAAAGAATCAAAGAGACTTTAATGCTTTATCAAAACATGAAAACATTGTGCCTTATATTAGAAATATTTTGTGAAATACTGTAAACGAGATGATTGATAAACCGTAAGATAGCTGTAGGATAATTCTATTCATACTGCGCAGAATGAACTTGTAATTAATCTTGCGACTTTTGTCACTTCATTTGAGTGAAAGCAAGCATTTTTCTGATGCACTTATGAAGTAATGCTTAACCACACTAGATGACTCTATTTGAAATCGCCAGGCGAATTTTCTGTCAAATACGAGTAATAAGGATAGACTATAAAAATCGTCGAGTAAGCATTAGCCTTAGCGAAATTTTCGTGAATGCTTTAAAATTCACGAAAATTTCTTTTGGAAATAAACGAAGGTTGTATTACAGTATAATATTGTTTGTGAACGTTAATGGTTAAAATATATATGCTGTCAGTTTGAGGTGATAAAAATGAACAGTAAACCAGAGTTCTCACTGTACTTCAAAAATAGGATGCCCCCGCAACAAACAATCCATCTGTCATGTAACTACTTAATCAACTGATCAAAAACAAGGAAATTTGACACCGCTTGACTTCCGCTTGACAAACTGGCGCTTATTCTCTAAGAGGCTTGTAAGGAGCGTGAACAAGTTACCAACAGTGTGCTAAAAAGTGAAATAAGTGACAAGCTAGCCCTGTAAAGGTAAAGAAAAGTAACCACTAATGTATGGTAGCTAAAATGATTCAATTCTAGCCTATAGAAGCCCAGAAGAAAGCCACAAAACAACCGAGTCGCGCATGCCAAGCCAACAAGCCTAAAGGTAATGCCTTACATTAAAACGAAATCAGATTTAGTATTTCAACAAACTATTGTAGACATCTATCAAAGACGGGTGATAATAATCGTGCAGAGAGCAGCGAACAGCAGCGAGATCATTCCTGAAACATCCGGCTTATTTGGTAATTGGAATGTAAGTCAATAATACAAACACGTGCTATAGCTCTTCCCATTATCACCCACCTAACAGCTCATTGACAACACGGAATCAAACAGGCAGTTTCTGACTTTTCCAACGGCCTAGTTTCTGATCAGGTAACAGATAACTGCGAGTTGTAAATTCTCGAAGCTAAGTTCATTGTACATCCCTAGAAATAATCCCGAAGACGTTAACCGAATATCGACCGTGAACTTCGATCCACCAGTGAACGCACATCCAGGCAAAGAGGGCTCTCATCGAGGTACGTTCGTAGACCCGAAAGTTATAACCGCCCTTTGCTAAATCATTCATCAAAATTACAGAGCCCTTTAAATGCTGCTTCAAGTCCTTGTGCATCGAACACCTCGCAACTACGGTGGAAATCACACATCGATGGCCAATCGTGACTAGGTACATAAACAAGCCAGTCGTCCCTGTGGTAGTGGAAAGCCGAGCCAGTTCGAATACCGATCGAAAGCTCCAGTCGCCTCACTGAGTATTGGTGACCGATTTCTCATCTCAACCAGTACGAGCGCTTTCCTTACTGTGTGCGGTGGTTCGAATATTCGTCGTCGAAGGAAAGCGAATCAAACGCGTCGGTTGTGCTTAGCTGGCACCGGTACGCTTGTGAAAGTCACGGGAACGAAGTTCGGTTGGTGCCAGGTGAATCTGAGCCGGAGTGCTGCCGTGGCAATAGTCGATTGTGAATCGTTTGCTGAAAGGGCTACGGCCATATTGATGTCAGCATAGTGTGGGGAATTAAGGGATGGCCTGCGGGCAATAGTGTGCGTAAGAGCCTGGGTCATACGCCAGTGGCTACGCCGCTGAGCTGCATGCAAAAGTGTTGGTGTAAGCAAGCATAGTGAGACGTGAGCAAAATCCAATTGGGGATTCCCCGATGCACTTGATGCATCGGTTTGTTTACACCAAATAGGAAGAAGTCTCATTGAGAATAGGGTGGCAAGTGTAATCGAATATAAAAGTACCAAAGGAGAAAATACCAGTTGCATGCATGGGAATGCACTGCAGGTGCATGGAAGCAGAGGAACTACCCGGGGCCCCGTGATCACCGCTTAGGAGGACACTTCGGAGAATTAGCAAGTAAGATTAACCTTGTGTAATTTATGTATGTAGAATATAAGCACAATGTCATGTCATCCGTAAAATATGTTGAATAGTCTCGGATAAAGCATTAATACGAGTCACATTCCATAATCCAGACCTCGCGATTCTCGTACCTTGGTACCAAAAGCAATCGGGTACATCAATAAATCTTACGCAATATATGAGCTTGTAATAGTGCGTGTACCCTTAAGGCTATTGGAAACTTATCAACTTCTTTCTTGAAACTCAAATCTATTTTAGGGGAAAATTGTATATCGTCAATTGAAAAATCAAATATGTTTTCCTCATGACTGTTGTAAGTATCTATGGTAATAAATACTTTAAAGTGATTCAAAAATTTTATTTCCGGATTTAATTCAAAGAAAAAGTCCAACTTGTCGATTAAAGCTATGATCATTTAGTATTCGGTCAGTTACAAACGTGTGTATTTTAAAAACTATTCATTTGATCGGAAAACTTTCTATGGAGGAAATGAAGGTGTCAATATGACATTTAATGTAAAAATATAAAAAAATATATTTATCAATGATTTCAAGAAATACTCTAACTTTTTCATAAAATCTCTTTTTTATCTTTGCACACTGTTTTCAGTCATGTATTGATTTATTTTTTTTACCACAGAAGCAAAACCTTTGCAAAAACTTGATATTTTACACAAACTCACCTGGAAAAAGCAATTTGAATCTGGTTGGAACCTTTCTATGAGTAGGCATCTCGAAAAATTTGATTTCTAAATCCGGTTTTATCACAAATGTATTTGTCCATCAGAACACATCTGTCATATTGCGTAAAAATCGGATGCACAGATTGCGATCTTTGGAACTGATCATTATTAGTTATTTACTTGGTGTCTACTAGTCAGGCAACACTTTTTGACTGCCGGAAATGATTTTTTTTGCATTATTTAAGGAGTTTTCGTTTAGTTATCCCCAATAACCATAGATTTTTTACCATATTTAAGATCAAGGGTTCCACTATGATCCTTGGTTTGAACTTCGTGTTTATCCTAGAGTGGCTCTTTATACTTCTTAACCATTTGGTTCAAAAGAAAATCTGAAAAAATCTACAGTTTATGAGTTTTAAAGTCGATAATGTAGAATTTTCGAGGCGAAAAATGCGTAAAAGGCGCAAATTTGTGCAAAATTATTTTTACCATGGTTTTTTGCATCGTAAATATCTCAAACACACGTTAATCTAAAAATCTATCAAAAATAGGCAAGATAGTCCTTTTCATAACCAAAACAACGCTACTGAAGTTTTACATATCCGAGCTCTTTTAACGTAGCTATCACCGATATAAAGTGCCCGGATACTAAATGAGCATAGCCTTAATCTAGTGTTTCTGGTCTGGAATCTAAACAACTGACGAAGATTAAGCTCCAAAAAAATAAGTTCGAGTGGAATCACTCCTGCGATTATTTCTTAACTACTAAGAGCTATTCTCAAACAGCGAAATTGGATATGAGCTAATTTTTGTACATGGCATTTAGCAGCAGTAGAAAAGCAAAAACGTCCATACTGTAAGATAGATAAAATCGTAGTTTTATACAGTGTAATTAAATCAAGAGGATGCGCGCCCGACCATGATCCCGTTATTACATTTTACCATTTTATTCGTATTTTATTTACAGTCCATACGCCTTAACCCCGGCCATAAGATTCTGTACAACCTGTGAATCAACCTTTTTGCATGTAAACCCTTACTTTCTTCAGTTCCTTGACTGTCTTCACTACCTTAGGGCGTTTAAAAAGGTGCTGCTTCATAATCGCCCAGTGCTTCTCGATGGGGTAGAGCTCCGGAGTGTAGGAAGGGTTGAACATTTTCGGCACGAAACTGACCTTCCGCATTCCACTTTAGCACGTCCTTGGACTAGTGAAAGAGGCCAAATCCAGCCAGAAGATTGTTGGGACGTTGTGGGCCTTCTGGAGCCGCTTCTGGGCGCACTTTTTCATGTACACCTGTCCGTTCATCGTGTCCTGTGTCACGAAAGGTGCACTCCGCTTCTCACACGTGCAGATGGCTTGCCAAACCAGGAATTTATTCACAAATTTGGACATCTTCTGAGTGCGGACATGCTCCGAAACGCTGAACTCATCCTTGGCCGTGAATATGTTTTGTCGTCCATGATGCAGCATTCAACTTTCGTCAGTATGTTGAGGTACAACTTCCTGGCAAGGGTTTTGGCGGAGTTGTTCTGTTTCTCGTCGCGGGCCCTTTGTACCTTGAACGTTCGGAGCCCAGCCTTAGTTTTGGCCTTCAGACAAAACTTCGACTTAGGTGCTGCTTCTTAGCCACATCCCGAACGGAGGTTTTCGGGTTTCGGTTGAAGACCCCAACTATGCGGTTGTGATTTTTGGTGTTGTACGGAATACTTTTTTCCTTCACTTCTGGGCTTCCGATCGGTGGTCAATCGTTCCTCGAACCGCTTAATCACTCGCGACACCGTGGAATTCGCGATTCCCAACGTTTTAGTGATGGAACGATGCGAGAGATCCTTGTTGTAGTGATCCATTTCCGCGAGTTTTGATCACAGGACTTTAAAACTTTCAAGATGTAAACAATGCACTATGAACTAAATCTACAAAAATTTTTAATTAAATTCTACTCATCGGTTAAAAAGTTAGAGCAATATGATAGTGCAGCAATTTCATCGTGGACACCCTGAACTTGATTTTTTAATTTCCTTGTATAAAAAGTTAACGCTCTAAATATAAATTCAGTTGAAAATAAAATTAGCTTGAGGAACTTAATTTCAATTGATTTGTTCTTTGATTAAAAGTTATCATACAAAATTTTCAATTTTAATTATACTGAAACGAATGAAATAGTTACAAATTTGCAACTAATAAATTAAAAAGAAAGTGAAAAGTCGTTTTTTTTTCTTCATGTTGGTACTTACACGTAATTTCAAATTTTTTAAATGATTTGAATGATAATATAAAAATATGAAATGAAGGGTTAGTTCAAATAATCAATGCTATTTTGAAGTGAAGAGTTTTAAACAATTGCAATCAAAATAGCAAAACTCTAAAATCCAGATATTCAAACATTAAACTGGAATTTAACTTAAAACTAGCTGACCCGGTAAACTTCGTTTTACCTTCTAAAGTATAAATCGTAATAAATGTTTAATTTCATCTACACGTCCTTAACTGCATTGTGCTCGCCAATAGATTCTTATGGAAATCGTAACAAATAAAGTTTAATTTGTATTGGGACCCCCTATCATCAAAAGTGAGATCCTTGAAACTATTATACAAACCATCTCTGACCCAAAAAACCCTCGGATACCAAATTTTATTCATTCCGACCGACCATTTATACGTGATGTTATTACAAAGAAAACGCCTCCATTTTTATATATAAGATGTGAAGAGATAATTTTTTATGGGGACCCCCCTTTCATCAAAAGTGAGATTCTTGAAACATTATACAAACCATCTCTGACCCAAAAAACCTTCGGATACCAAATTTCACTTCATTCCGACCGATCATTCATACGTGATGTTATTACAAAGAAAACGCCTCCATTTTTATATATAAGACTAGCAGACCCGGTAAACTTCGTCTTACCATGTCCAACTTGGCGTCTATTTTCCATTTTTTCTTTGTTGTTTGACTTTAAAAAAGCATCAAATCTTGAGTTGTTAATCGTCTCACTTTCTTGAACATGTCCTAGTTTTTTTTACATATCCATATTTTTCGTTTGCTCGAATTGTTCCGCCTAATTATCTCGGAATCAAATCTAAGAACTTCAACTCAATTCTACGGGTATTTTCATAAATTATCCAAAAATTTGCTCCAATCAATCTTACATGCATTTTACATGAATACTTTTCATTTGCATTTCTTTGATTCGGATGCTTTGAATATTGCCAAATGGTACATATCAGGTATCAGCTTCCCGTTGCATATTCGATTTTTTCAGCACTTAACGTAACCATCAAACTTGGCACGCCTCATGCTAAAAAAAATACACTCTTTGAAACTTGTTCCATAAATAAACATATTTTGATTATATCTATGTTTCAATTATTGTATACCATTTAGTTGATTTACTCCGCTTTGCTCGAGTTCACTTTAAGGTTGAAATCGAAATCAAAAGTTTCTCATTTATTAGAATTTATTGCATATGAAACTTTATGGCAGAAGAATTTTGAATATCGCACAACTTTTGGAGTATTTTCCCAACATTCTGCCTAGCGCAGCACTTTTCGCTCCCAAATATTTAGCTTTGGATGGTATATTTTTAAGAACTGAAGAAATAATAAACATTTGAGAAATTTTTTTAAAAACCATTTTCAAGCAGATTTTTGTTCACTATCCTCACCCTTGGAAGCAGTGATTATTAATATCAATATTTTCATCAAAATCATGCCCAAAAATAAAAGTTCGCCCTTTTTTATTTGTTCGAGCAAAGAATGCAAATTACATTCCTTTGAACATTAACCCAATAAATCAATTAAACGATTGGTTTTGAAATGAGAAAAAATATGTTTAATTTTTTTGTTATTCAACCAAATTACAGCATTTATATTTTCTTTTTTATCCTTAAAGACACACCTGCCAATTTAAACCATTGTTGTCTGATTTAAAATTTTCCTGGGCAGTGTTGAAGATGATCTGCGATTTCATTTAAGAATATGTGATATTTTCAAGATTCAATAACATTCAATTGGAAATTAAAATTAAATACATAAAAAAAACTTATCTGTTAAGGCAACGATGATATTATTCATTCTATTTCCTGAAAATGTTCATGTAAATTTACCTCGAAACCTTAAAAAACATTTAAGTGTCTTTTTTTTATTATAAATTGTTATTTTCATTAAAGAAACATCGGGGCAAGTGCAAATGGATATCATCACAGTTCATCTTTCATATTCTTTCAAAAAGAAAAGAATTTAAAATGAATTTAATACTTGTTCCTGTTTGTCTTTTTTATCACCGTTCATTGATATATCTGCAGTTTTTCTCCACAATAAAATAATGGTTGGTACTTCAATTTCACTGAATACTGTTTTACCATAAGACCTTCATTTACAAAGACATTTTGAATATTTTAGAGAAAAATTAATATATATTTCATGGTAAAAGGCGCGTTGCCACTTGTTTCACCGTGTGAAATGAAAGGAGTTAATATTATTTTCAACACTTTCAGGTCGTTATAAAAACTTATAAAAAAATTCTGCTTCTGCTACCAAAACAATTATGGTTCTGGAATATTAATAACAAAAAAAAATTCAACAAAAAAGCGGATCTAAAGTCTCTTCTATGTGGCCAAAATATGTTATACAAAAACACACGTTAAAGTTAAGTCCGTACTTGAATTGTGTGTAAATAAACAGGGAATCTGTAAACAGATTTTCAGTGAACGATTTAAAAAAAAGATAAGTTTATTTAGTCAGGTTGTTTATTTGGGCCCTACCTGTTATAAATTAAGAAATAATGTATACATTTTTGTCAATGTTGCCAAAATCGAATGGTGCCAAAAACGAACGGGGTCTGTATTTCACATGCATTAGTACTAAATTCATATTTTTCAGACAACAATTCCTTCTATAAATAACACGAATTAAAGTTTAATTTTTTCAAATAGTTTAAATGGTTTTGATTTGATCGGCAAAATATCAATCTGGGTCACATCTAGGCGTCATTCATTCATTACTCTGTGCTGTACAAATGATCTAGAAATCAAGAAGAAAAAAAAACACATCTAGGCTTCATATGGCCACCACATGCATTGAAATTATGCTTGGTTGAAAAATGCGCGCCCAAATATTTCCAATCACAATCAGTATGCTATGCCATGGTTACTATCCTCTTGCGACGTTGGCTCGCGACGCCTCGACCATGGAGACGAAAAACAAACCGCCCGGCGCCCAAAAGAAAGAAAATGTCGACAAAATTGAAGGCCATGACTTTAATTTGATTCAATTTATTACAAATTTAATGATTACGGGCAATTGATGCGATTTTTTGTTGTTTTTATTCGATATAAACCGATTCGCATGCCTACAGAATATTCTAAAAATAATTTCATTTGAATCGGTTGGGTCATTTCGGAGGAGTAGTACTACAAACACCGTTACAAGAGAATTTTATATAATAGATTACAGTAATATTGTATGAATGAGCTGAACGCAGTATTGGCGATATAATTGGTGTAGATCGTGAAATCCAGCAGTTTTAGTCAAAAGTACTAAAAGTTCTTCTGAATGAAATGAAGAGTTAATCACCGTAAATTATTTTTATGAAATTATTTTATCGGCTATATCGGTGAAATTTTATATTCTTTGAGAAAGAATATTTAAGAATTGAAAGATTATAGACGGATAGAAGATTAGGATAAGGTGAAAGATGTTGAAAATGAGCGGAAGGGTAATATTAATTAGAAAAACTTTTCATCACATTTCATCGTTTTGTTCCTCACGGACCTACTACCTTGCAGTGGGTGATAGCGGATAGAAATGTAGCAAGGCCCGTGAGAAACAAAACGATGCAATGTGATGAAAAGTTTTTCATATTAAAATTACCCTGCCGCTCATTTTCAACATCTTTCACTTTATTCTATAATCTTTCATTTCTTAAATATTCTTTCTCAAAGAATGTAAAATTTCACCGATATAGCCGATAAAATAATTTCATAAAAATAGTTCTTCTGAATGTTTAGATTGCCATGTTGCCGAAGAAATAGTCCATTGATAACAGGATATTCACAAGGGAAACATTAAAACAAAGGCAACTGATATTGGAAGATTTTTGCATCCGAATCTCGATTTTTTATCAGCTTTTGTTTATCACTTCTAGTTTTGTGACGTTTAGTAATTTCAAAACTAATCAGTGATGAAGTTATAAACCTACATGAACAAAAAAAATATTATAAATCTATTCATTATCCCTTATTCATTTAACGATACAAACTATACAGAAGAATACCACTGAGTTGCAATTTCATGGGAAAAAACGATACAGTTTTTTTCTAGACAATCTTGTTCCGAAGATAAAACGATTCGAAAAAATTATTTTAACATTTTTCTTTGTAAATTGAATAGATATAACTATTGCTAAAATCACAAAAGTAAGGTTTAGTTAAGTATTCGGCACTGGAAATTTTTTATCAATTTAACAATTTTGTGGAAGGCTGAAAAGCATTTAAACTTATGCATTAAAAATATCTAAGATTGATTTTCTTTTAAAATGATCTCAAATTTCCTGTATTTTGCAAAACATCCCAGCAAACATTAAAAAATCGTATAAAATGTCGACTGAAGTCAGTTTAAATCGGGTAGAACAGAAAAATCGCCATGTTTGAATTTTTAAATGATTTTGCTCCTGCGTGGGTTTCAAGTCAGAAACTTAACGTCATGTTCTCTCTGCAACCAGCAGTGCATCAAAATTCCTAAAATCAGATGAAAATTAAATAATATTATTGACCATTGAGAGAACTGGAAAACATTGTCGCTGGCAACGATTTGAAGACTCTGAGAGCAAAATCTTGCGCTCTCTTGCGTTGTTCCGATATGTACCTACGAATAAAGTGTCGGATAAGGTTCAATAAATATTGGTTTCGTTGCTTTAGAAAAAAAATGAAAATTATGTAGGTATATTGCCTCCACTTTGGTAGGTAAATGCTGTTTTTTCAGCTTTTATATAATTATTCTATACATTATAGAACGAACGAATATCAAAACAGCATAGAAATACAGCTACAAAAATGTTTTCTGGCAAAGGAAACATCCTTACTTCTACAACTTTTTCGCCCAGAAATCACGGTAAATTTCTCACGATCTTCAGGAAAATTGATCATTTAGTTAAAACCTTTTTTCTAAATCTTTTTGATATTTTACACTTTAGCTTAAAACTGCACATTTCAATGAAATTTGACCATGTATTTTAAAATAATACTGGAAACAATAGCGGATAAAAAATACAAATTTGCATTCAGAGCCCCTAAATAAGTCAAATTCAGTTTTCAATTTTTTTAAACTTCGGATAAAGTGAATTTTGTTTCCTTTTAGTTATAATTGTGAATGTAAATTTTGAGTTCTGGAGATGAATTTTAATCTCTATCGCAAATCACCAATTCATTCATTTGAAACAGCTTTTATTAATATTTTTATCATATTATGTTTCATATTCGACTCCTGTTTGACAACACTTGCATTTTTTTTCGCAGCCATCCATAATATGAATGCCCGAAGCTTCATTAAAAACGAATTTCATGCCGCATCAACATTTGTTGTATATTGTAAAATAAATTTTAGAAAGTTAGACTGCCAATTGAAGTCATACGTTTCTTAAGCGCCTAGTGGAAGACTTATCACTCCAATAGAGAATTTGACTACAATTTTATTTTTTCTCAATATAGAGGTTATTTAACTCTTGAGGGCAAAAATTTTTTTTTCATTTCATTGAACGACTAAGATCAGTTAATCCACTAAATATGGTAGAAATTTCTGAAAAGACTTATTTGTTTTCAAAATTAAAATGTGTTACCAAAGGGAGATCAAAGTATTTAATCATCGCCAACAACTGACGCAAAATTTTCAAGCTCCTCAATTTCTTCGAAAATTTACTAATTTGTTTCAAAAGTAGAACGGAAAGTGGAAGTAACGCCTCGGTTAGATTCGCATCCAATGTCAGAAGAATTAAAGAAGAACGCAAAAACAAAACAACCCAAAGGACGGCGCCTGCAAAACAAACATCATATTTGGTACTGAGTGATAGCTGTGAACATCGAAGGATATCCAAAAGATTCGGGAAAGGAAACAACCAAACTAAGCTAAGTATCTTTAAGTTATCTGTCAGCGTTGGTAGTAAAATCAAGACACTAACAATTGTTCAATTATGTCTGATAAAGCTTAGTTCTTTTAGAAATGGGACAGTTACGAATGCGTGTATCTCAAAAACCTTTCGTTTGATCTAAATACTTCCTATGAAGGAAATGAAGGTAATCTTATGATAATTCATGAAAAAATTTGAAAAAAAATTATTTATTGTTTTTTCGTAAGAATAAATTCCACTTTATTCTTGGTACCTCCCATCTGCCAGCGCACACTTTTTTCAGTCATGATATTGATCAGTTTTTCAAACTCATACTTCGTCCAATCTGTATTTTAGGTGGCTACATTTTCCTCCTTCAATTTCTGCTACTCTTTTGACCAATACTTCTATTTTAAAAGAAACTGAGGGCAATTTAGTGGATACAGCTGTTTCGCGTGATCTGGCGAACGTGGAGTGCCCGAGAAATTAGAGAACGGTTGCCATGGACCGAGTGAATTTTAGGAATTATGTTCGTCAAGTTATGTCGTAAGACGGAATACTATGTAAAAAAATAGAGCTGTTTCGAAATTACCAAAACTTGATTATTTTTGAGCCACTTAATGAGCGTTTTTGATGGAATTTTTGCTGGCAAAATCTTGCAATAACGAAGTAAAACCATCATGAGATTGAACTTAAAGTATATTCGTTTAGTATAGATCGTAGGTTGCGACTCACTACCAGGCAACACTTTTAGCTTATCAGAGAAAAAAAAACTGGAAACCTTGTACCTTAGTTTTTCGCTTATTGAAAATTAAAAATGCTGGTATGAGACTTGACTTTCCTGATGACCCTTAGCCGAAATTGCCGATCATTTGCTTCACTCCAATGCTTGAATTGAACCTTGTTGAAATTTTAGACAGTATTTGCATACTTTTCCACCACTCACACGCAGTAATTTTTCGAATAATCAACGGTTTTGTCAGCTATCACTTTGATAAAGTTGTATTTCGAATGAAATTGTGCAAAATTATTTTTTCCTTTTTCTGTTGCATCGTATATACAGTACCGTTCATAATTGTATAGAAATTGGAAGCAAGCGCACTGTCACTTCGACTTTGAACTTCCATAACTTTTTACTCTTATGATATTTTTTGATCAAATTTTTTGTGTTAGATAGATCAATTATCACACTATTATATCACAAAATTTGAGTTTTCTGGAATTTGTGTGGCCTGAGAAACAGTAATTCTACGCAAATCGGACTTTTTGGACTTTTCTCATTCAAACTGCAATATCTCTGAAACTACGTTACATTTTTTTTTATTGAAATTTTGCAGAATGATTGTTGAAATATAAAGCTAGCATCTCTGAAGTTTTAGAAAAGTTCTATCGATGAGATCAAAAGATACGCGAGGTGCAATATTTCAGGCAAGGATCTAGAAATGCGATTTCTATAGAATTTTGGACGAATGTTTCCATAGGAAAATCATATTCTCTGTTTAACAACCAGTAAATCTATTTCAACCAAAAAATCAAAACAAGATCGCGAGATTTTGATTTCAAAACACAAATGGATCATTAATTCCATTTCTTTCTTTTCTTCATTGCATTTGCCAGACATTTTTTGTCTGATTGGTGGAGGAAACGATATTGTTCTCATGAATCGTCCAATCTATTATATAAAATTCTCTTGTAACGGTGTTTGTAGTACTACTCCTCCGAAATGACCCAACCGATTCAAATGAAATTATTTTTAGAATATTCTGTAGGCATGCGAATCGGTTTATATCGAATAAAAACAACAAAAAATCGCATCAATTGCCCGTAATCATTAAATTTGTAATAAATTGAATCAAATTAAAGTCATGGCCTTCAATTTTGTCGACATTTTCTTTCTTTTGGGCGCCGGGCGGTTTGTTTTTCGTCTCCATGGTCGAGGCGTCGCGAGCCAACGTCGCAAGAGGATAGTAACCATGGCATAGCATACTGATTGTGATTGGAAATATTTGGGCGCGCATTTTTCAACCAAGCATAATTTCAATGCATGTGGTGGCCATATGAAGCCTAGATGTGTTTTTTTTTCTTCTTGATTTCTAGATCATTTGTACAGCACAGAGTAATGAATGAATGACGCCTAGATGTGACCCAGATTGATATTTTGCCGATCAAATCAAAACCATTTAAACTATTTGAAAAAATTAAACTTTAATTCGTGTTATTTATAGAAGGAATTGTTGTCTGAAAAATATGAATTTAGTACTAATGCATGTGAAATACAGACCCCGTTCGTTTTTGGCACCATTCGATTTTGGCAACATTGACAAAAATGTATACATTATTTCTTAATTTATAACAGGTAGGGCCCAAATAAACAACCTGACTAAATAAACTTATCTTTTTTTTAAATCGTTCACTGAAAATCTGTTTACAGATTCCCTGTTTATTTACACACAATTCAAGTACGGACTTAACTTTAACGTGTGTTTTTGTATAACTTATTTTGGCCACATAGAAGAGACTTTAGATCCGCTTTTTTGTTGAATTTTTTTTTGTTATTAATATTCCAGAACCATAATTGTTTTGGTAGCAGAAGCAGAATTTTTTTATAAGTTTTTATAACGACCTGAAAGTGTTGAAAATAATATTAACTCCTTTCATTTCACACGGTGAAACAAGTGGCAACGCGCCTTTTACCATGAAATATATATTAATTTTTCTCTAAAATATTCAAAATGTCTTTGTAAATGAAGGTCTTATGGTAAAACAGTATTCAGTGAAATTGAAGTACCAACCATTATTTTATTGTGGAGAAAAACTGCAGATATATCAATGAACGGTGATAAAAAAGACAAACAGGAACAAGTATTAAATTCATTTTAAAGTCTTTTCTTTTTGAAAGAATATGAAAGATGAACTGTGATGATATCCATTTGCACTTGCCCCGATGTTTCTTTAATGAAAATAACAATTTATAATAAAAAAAAGACACTTAAATGTTTTTTAAGGTTTCGAGGTAAATTTACATGAACATTTTCAGGAAATAGAATGAATAATATCATCGTTGCCTCAACAGATAAGTTTTTTTTATGTATTTAATTTTAATTTCCAATTGAATGTTATTGAATCTTGAAAATATCACATATTCTTAAATGAAATCGCAGATCATCTTCAACACTGCCCAGGAAAATTTTAAATCAGACAACAATGGTTTAAATTGGCAGGTGTGTCTTTAAGGATAAAAAAGAAAATATAAATGCTGTAATTTGGTTGAATAACAAAAAAATTAAACATATTTTTTCTCATTTCAAAACCAATCGTTTAATTGATTTATTGGGTTAATGTTCAAAGGAATGTAATTTGCATTCTTTGCTCGAACAAATAAAAAAGGGCGAACTTTTATTTTTGGGCATGATTTTGATGAAAATATTGATATTAATAATCACTGCTTCCAAGGGTGAGGATAGTGAACAAAAATCTGCTTGAAAATGGTTTTTAAAAAAATTTCTCAAATGTTTATTATTTCTTCAGTTCTTAAAAATATACCATCCAAAGCTAAATATTTGGGAGCGAAAAGTGCTGCGCTAGGCAGAATGTTGGGAAAATACTCCAAAAGTTGTGCGATATTCAAAATTCTTCTGCCATAAAGTTTCATATGCAATAAATTCTAATAAATGAGAAACTTTTGATTTCGATTTCAACCTTAAAGTGAACTCGAGCAAAGCGGAGTAAATCAACTAAATGGTATACAATAATTGAAACATAGATATAATCAACATATGTTTATTTATGGAACAAGTTTCAAAGAGTGTATTTTTTTTAGCATGAGGCGTGCCAAGTTTGATGGTTACGTTAAGTGCTGAAAAAATCGAATATGCAACGGGAAGCTGATACCTGATATGTACCATTTGGCAATATTCAAAGCATCCGAATCAAAGAAATGCAAATGAAAAGTATTCATGTAAAATGCATGTAAGATTGATTGGAGCAAATTTTTGGATAATTTATGAAAATACCCGTAGAATTGAGTTGAAGTTCTTAGATTTGATTCCGAGATAATTAGGCGGAACAATTCGAGCAAACGAAAAATATGGATATGTAAAAAAAACTAGGACATGTTCAAGAAAGTGAGACGATTAACAACTCAAGATTTGATGCTTTTTTAAAGTCAAACAACAAAGAAAAAATGGAAAATAGACGCCAAGTTGGACATGGTAAGACGAAGTTTACCGGGTCTGCTAGTCTTATATATAAAAATGGAGGCGTTTTCTTTGTAATAACATCACGTATGAATGATCGGTCAGAATGAAGTGAAATTTGGTATCCGAAGGTTTTTTGGGTCAGAGATGGTTTGTATAATGTTTCAAGAATCTCACTTTTGATGAAAGGGGGGTCCCCATAAAAAATTATCTCTTCACATCTTATATATAAAAATGGAGGCGTTTTCTTTGTAATAACATCACGTATAAATGGTCGGTCGGAATGAATAAAATTTGGTATCCGAGGGTTTTTTGGGTCAGAGATGGTTTGTATAATAGTTTCAAGGATCTCACTTTTGATGATAGGGGGTCCCAATACAAATTAAACTTTATTTGTTACGATTTCCATAAGAATCTATTGGCGAGCACAATGCAGTTAAGGACGTGTAGATGAAATTAAACATTTATTACGATTTATACTTTAGAAGGTAAAACGAAGTTTACCGGGTCAGCTAGTATTCTATAGAAATCGCATTTCTAGGTTCATGCCTAAAAAAATACACCTCGCGTAACTTTTGATCTCATCGATAGAACTTTTCGAAAACTTCAGAGATGCTAGCTTCATATTTCAACAATCACTCTGCAAAATTTCAATAAAAAAATGTAACGTAGTTTCAGAGATATTGCAGTTTGAATGAAAAAAGTTCAAAAAGTCCAATTTTCGTAGAATTACTGTTTCTCAGGCCACACAAATTCCAGAAAACTCAAATTTTGTGATATAATAGTGTGATAGTTGATCAATCTAACACAAAAAATTTGATCAAAAAATATCATAAGAGTAAAAAGTTATGGAAGTTATAAGTCAAAGTGACAATGCTCTTGCTTACAATTTCTATACAATTATGAACGGTACTGTATCTCAAAAACGCGTGAATTAAACATTTTGAAATAAATAGGCCAGGTAGTCCTTTTTACAGGCAACAAAATGCTGTCAAAATTTTGAATGTCTGATTACTAGTAAACGAGCTATTAGCAAAAGAAAGTGTCCCATTTCTAAAAGAACTAAGCTTAAGTAGGTGTCAATTTTATCAATATTAAAGTTTTTCTATACAGACTGTTATGAAATGTTAGTAAAATTCACATCTTAGAGCACCTGTATCCGTGAACCAAACAGCCGGTTTAGACCCAAATTCCGACCCAAGCAACCGCATCCGTTTTCCATTATACCAGTTTCATCTCACACTTTATTAGAATCGGTATAGGGATTGCTCCAAAATTGATAAAATTAGGATCCAACTTTACGCAGTTCTAAACCGTTTGACGGTTAATGTAACACGAGTGGGGTTGCCCGTTTTTTCATTGGATTGAATCTTATTTCGCTGGTTCAATTCATGTTTAAATTAGACCCAAGAATAGACCACGGATACAGATGCTCTTAGAACGCTATAGAAGTTGATCACATGAAAAGGTATTTTAATAATTTAACATCAACTTTAATTCGATACGTGATTTTTTTAAATTGGTTTGTTGACGCAAGCCGTTTTTAGAAGTGTTGTTTTAAACCACTTTCCGCGATTGTTAATGATTGTGCGTGATGATTGGACTTTGTGGAGGTTCCCAAGACGTAGGACAGCAATCTTTTTTTTACAGAAGCTGCATTTAAATTTAAAAAAAAAACTACCTAATTGAGTAGCTTTAACAACATGAAAAATATTATGCACGTTCAAATCTTATTTAAGTATTTCAAAAAAAGTTAAAGTTACAGTTAAGTTACAGATAAATACTTTATTATATTAATTATAGGGATTAGAAGCAACTTTAATTGATTCGTATTAGTATTTAAAGTTATGAAAGGATTAAAAGTTTATTGATAGTATTTTATAAATTGGACAATAAGATGACGAATTTGATTACAAAATGTACTTACGAGTTTTGTTTGTGAACATAGCTTAAGAAAATCTTAGTTTATCCGACAATCAAACTATATTCATAATATAGAAAAAAAACCTGCCATTGAAAATTTAACGTAGTCAGAGGTTTCGTAAATTAAAATAAAGTTTAAACCAAATTATTGAACCCCGTGAAAACATTCTACAACATGATTTAAGAATTTTGCAATGAACTGAGTAGACATTAGGTGGATAGGTTGAACATTCAGAATCATGCACTTGTCAAAAGTGTTTCCCGATGATATCCCTGAACCCACACTCCCAAACAAACCTTTTTTTGCTAGAATGCAGAGGTGACCTCGGTCCTAAAGCACAAATTTATTTCTTTCATCCTTTTCTCTATTTTTCCTACCTATCTATTGACTACTAGGACGTGGCCGGCGCCGTTATTGACGTTTAAAGAGAGAGCATCAGTTTTATGCATTGAGAATGAGTTGCTAGTCCCAAGCGTCATTCTTTTGACCCTTGCGCAAAATTGATGGCCTCGGTCAATCACGGAGTAGCAACCATTGGCGATGCGGAATTCGGTCTACAAAGCCACACCAGCGATCGTTGAGTTCAAAATGCTATGATTTATTGTTTTTAGAACTGTCACTCTAATCATTCCTTGCAATACTTAACTCAACTAAAAATACAAAGTTTAAAATATCAAACTGTTTTTTTTCCATTCAAATATTTTTATAGTTGAAAAGCATTTTGGGTTTGACAATCTAAGGTGGATGTGAGTAGCCAATCAAGCTAAGCTAAGCTAAGCTAACCTGGTAGAAATTTCTGAAAATTAAAGAAAATTGCAAATCACATGATTTCGCACATATGTAAATAGTTTTGAGCTTTTTTTGTGTTTCTATCTCAGCGAATATAAACACTCCTTGGTGAAGGCAATAAATGTAACAAATTTGTCATTCCACTAAGATTCAAATCGAAATGAAAAATTTAGAAGCTCAGAATTTGATTCTAGTTCACATTGATCTGCGTTGTGATCGGAAGTCACAAATCCTGGACTGGAAACCGTCTCGACGCCGCGTCTCTTTGCTACTAAAGTAAGTACATGTACTTAGATTATTCTCGGTGATGATGACTTTTAATGGTTACGTAAATTGCCCAATAGACTGCCCCGAATTTGTATGGAAAATTTCAAACTTGTGAAATCTTATGCCATGCAGACTTAAATTGATTCTAGGCCTACTACAAGATCTCGTGTCAAATTTGGGTCAGATCGGACCGCGAGAAGAGGTCGCTCAACGGGCCTGAAGTTTGTATGGGATTTTGAGAAACTTTGTTCGGGAGTAACAGGAAACCCCAGTTTTTCATCAATAACTTTGGTCTTCCATGGTTACCATTAACTAAAAAATAGTAGAATTTTCGTGACGTCACAACGCATAAAAATAGATACCTTTATTACCGATTCTAGACCGAAGTAGCTGTGATTATTTTGAACCTAATGTCATGCTTAAAAGATGGCTTTTAAACAATAATTTTGCAATAATTTTTATTTTAAATATAGCTAGTTTTTTGACAAAGTTATGTTTCCAATAAAGATTAATTGTTAAAATTAGTTTATTTTCACACAAAAATTGTTAAATTTCAACGACAACATACTTTATTCCAAAAAAAGGTAACTGAATATCTTTTGATGGAAAATGAAACTCAAGAAATAATCTTTCAACTTTCAAATGCTGAACAAATAATTTTTGAATAATGAAAAATAAAAATCGGTTCTTCAGTTGAGGGGCGCTTGGTATGGGTCAGTTATCTATTACTACAGTAATATTATTCACATTAACTCAGTAATTTTTAAGTAGTAATTTTTGTAGAAAACTCTTGTTTCGCGCTTGTATTTATTTTTTACTTCATATTTTTGGTTCTAAACGACAATTACTCCATCCATGTTCGATTTATCTGTCGAACAATTGAATACAAAATGTAGAAGAAAATTTTGACGACATTCAACCATTTCTTTTATAATAAGGGATAGACATAGTACTATTCTCGTTTCGCTCATTTTAAATAGATTTGTGAGTTGCTAGAAACACAAATCATAATTATTTTTCCATTTCTTGTCCATATTCGCCCCAGTTTACGGTATTTTATCAGTTTACTCTTAACATCGGTTCACTTACGTTGCTGTGAGAGACATGGCAACCGGAAACACCTTCATCTGTTTGCTGCCCAGCAGGTATTCCGCAGTGTTGTCTTGCTTTTGCTTGGCGAAGAACCCATAGTAGATACCGATGAGCACCGAAAGGCCCATCATGGAGAAGAATATCACATAATCAAAGGCACTGAACCACAGCTTCACCTGCTCGATACCGGACTCCTCGGTTGTTGGAACGTCGGCGATTGTCATGTTTGCTTAACAATTTGTATTTCACTCATTGATTCAATCCTTCAAGGCGATACTACGACCACACGTGGAACACCGTAATTGATAAACTCCAATCCTAATGCACAGTCAATGTTCCGACTTGGTTTGAATGAACTGCGCGTAACGTAACATAGATAAACGAAGTCTCAATAGAACCGGATTTATTTTTAAACCAGGGAAGCGTGTCTTGCCCAATGCAAGAGCGTTGACACTTTCGGCGGATGGCGTGTTGCGTGAAAATGCGCATGAAGCGCTTCCTCAAATAATGCACTAAATCCGATTGACACAAGATATCGCCAGGCCCCCGTCTCAGAACGACTGATATTGCACCGGTAGTTGAGCGTCCACTTTTATCACGATATATTTACTCGGCTGGATTATTTATACGAGGTCATAAAGTTAGATTAAAGCCATGTAGAGATCGCTACCGGTCGTGGTGTGTGCTCAGAAAATAATCCTAGCATACGTAGGAAACGTCTGGTATTGTTTATGAGAAGATCTCCTCTCAGCTGTCTCTTGGTGCGTGTGTCATAGGCATGGAATTGGAAACCCCCCAAACATCCTGCTGGCTCGTGATTTATTCTGATACGATTGTGTTGTATCACGTTGATCCGATTCAAACAATCCGAAAAATGTGTTCCAAAAATGGTTTGCGCAGTATCATCCGATTTTTATCTTTTATCAAAATGAGAAGGCATTCTGTTACCAAGCCACATCTTCAGCTAAAATCAACAAATGAATTTCTTTTTCTAATGGGTCAAGTTTAAAGTTCTTTGTAAGTAGCTGAAAGTTGTTTCAATAAAATTGAAATACATGTGCGAAACAACTTAGAGTAGTTCCGCGATTTGTTATCAAAAATACTGTAAAAGCACAGTGATCGCCTCCACTGGCCTCTTCTATGTTCGTCGAATTATGCTAACTTGAGCAATTGAAAGTAAAATGCGTTCTATTCAACAATTTCAGCATGACATAATAATCCAGGCCGAGCTGGATTAGACAGAACCTTGAGCTTGAATATACAGGTGTCTATAAACATAAACGATTTACTATGGTGTAGTTTAAATAGAAGCAATTGACTGATTAGGTGTATACCGTTCTATCAGAGACTCGAAGGGTATTGTTTGAAATATTTGTTGAAATGGATCTTTTGATTTTTTTTAGAAAAATTTCAAAAAATCCATAATGTTATTTTTTTTTTAATTTCAAGCTGCTTGTTGTAAATTGGTGCATTAATCACACAAAAAAAGATCAAGAGATTCTTGGCTTCAGAACTTTCTTGACCAGATTATTCACTTGATCTAGATTCTCGTCGACTGTTCGAATGTTTGCGGCTTAGTTTCTCTGCCATAGTTTTCCGAGCCTGTCTTTTGTTTGATATCAATTTTGGATCAAATATTATTTTTATATTATTTTAGAACCAATATTTAAGAGCAAGAATCCTTCTAGAATAACATGTTTTAAAAGTGGAAAATTTCCAGCAAATTCTCCGAGCTACCCACAAAAAAGGCAAATGTCCTAGTAAATTAACAGATTTTTCGTGATTGTGACGTCGCAGTATGTACTTATACTAGAGCAGAGCTGCCTTGACACTACCTTCTCTAAATATTCCTTGGATGTGAACTGTTTTTCAGAAATGTCTGGAAGCTTTTGAAAAAATTTCAAAAGTGTGGTAAAGTCGAACTTTATAGGTGATGGCCTTTTTTATTTTTGTCGCCAGATCGCAATATTGCAGTTTAGGGAATACCACTTATTACTTTATCATAATCATACATTCTATACACTACCAATGCCGGAGACTATTGTGGTGATGTCGGCGGTACTACGTTTTATGCTTTACTTCCTGTATTACTACCATCTTCGTGGCATTCCCTACTCTTCAATTTCTAATTCGAATCATTTCCTGCCATTTTGCTACGAAAATTTTGAATTTTTATTGTTTTGTCAGAAAATTCATGTCGAAACTCAAAAGTCTGGAAATGTCTGGAATAAATGACAAAAGTCTGAAAGTCTGGAAACCTTGAAAAATGTCTGGCAAAAGTCCAAAAAAAATCTGGAAGGTTGACATCACTGATCTAAGCCAGTCGAGACACAACAGTCTACCAGGCAGCATGTGAGGCACGGCGTGGTGGGTGATCTCTTGTGATTAGCTAGCTTGCACATTTGGCGACCGTGACAGGACTTATAGTTTTTTTTAGTACACCACACATGGAGTAAAAAGTGATTTGTAAGTATTGCTTTGAAAGAATGTGATTTGAAAAAATATGCAGGAATAGGAGCAGAAAAATACCAGTGTTGCCAGAAACACATATCTTGTGAGTATTCGTAATGAAAATAATCAAAAATATTTAGAAACAAAGTTTAAGCGATGAATATAAAGTCTGAGCACCCGAAAAGGCGATTTGAAATAACAACCCTGAGATTGCGTGTTGAGAGGACCGCATCGAAAGTTAACCGCGTTTTGAGATGACAGCTGTTGAATAGGCGAGTTGAGAGGACCGAAAGTACACTCTAATTCTCCCTGACTCAGATTTGAAGGAAAACAATTCAAAATGCGCCAAAACTGGGGAAACTCAAATTTTGATTAGAACGGCACAACTCAAAAATGAATTATAGGGGTTTTCGCGAATTCTTAGTTGTTTTCAATCAGGCATTTTTAAGGAGCATCTGAACGGTCTGAGCCAAAACAACTCAGAATTTTCAAAATTTGAACACGGTTTGGAAAAGGATTATATTTTTGAAAGAAATAAATAAAAATTTCGGATTCAATTCAATCTAATGAAACAAATGCGTGAAAATGATGTTTATTTCAATTGTTTTGTTGTCAAAAGATTAGGATTGTTGGATTATTGAAGCGATAAAAGTACTGGTGCACAGAAATCAGCATTCATTTTTTGCTGGACCGACGGAATCGTCTAGCGTAATTTTCGGAATTAAATCCTCAACCGGGCGGGGGAGTGTGACCATACGGCATTTCCAGTTGATCTGAAGCCTGTTCCCAGAGCTGGTACATTTCAGGCCTACGAATCGGAGCCGTTTAGCAACAGCTCCCGGGGGTTAATTTTGGGGAAGTCTAGCACTTGTTCCTGAGGCAGAAATTGACATACCTTTTTTGTTACGATGTTCAGTTGCCGGATGCGGTTCAGAAATTCCGACCTGTGTCGAACTTTCAGGCACCGTGACACTTGTTACCAGTTCAAATTGGAGGGATATTAAATCTATCTAACATTGCATTAAACAAAACTTTTACCTGAAAACACCGTTGATCACTAGCTCTTTTTTATGACTTTCAGTGGCAAAATGTTTTTCCTTTGAGTTTTAAAATTGCTCTGAGTAGTTTTAATCTATTTTGCTCGAAAAAGTGCGCGTCTTTTCTAAGTCTCGGGTTTTAAAACTCGCTAGATGAAAATAACTCAGAATTTTGATGGAAATAAATTCAGTTGCTTTCATCCTCATATATGGTGCGATCCATGAACCGAAATTATTCAGTCTCTGAATAATCTAAAATTACCGTGTATAACAGCGTGTTAAAAAGACAGATTACAGATGTCAAGCTTAGTTCTTTTTTAAATGGGACATTTTCATCTGTTGATAGCATATTTACTAGTAGTCGGACATTCATAAATTTGACAACATTTTGCTGCCTGTTAAAAAATCTATCAGACCTATTTTTTTCAAAATTTTAAATTTACGCGTATTTGAGATATTTACGATGCAAGGGAAAAATAAAAAAAATGTTTTGCACAGTTTCGTTCAAAATATATCATTATCAAATTGATAGCTGATATAATCGTTGATTATTTGTGTAAAAGTAGTGGAAATGTATGCATACACTGTTTAAAATGTCCACAAAGTTCAAATCAAGCATTGGAGTGAAGCACATGATCGGCAATTACGGTTTAGGGTCATCAGGGAAGTCAAGGTTCATACAAGAATTTTTAATTTTAAATAATCGAAAAACTAAGAATGAGACATTGAAACCTTACCTCAAACAACATGTGTTTGCTAGTTCCAGAGCTCGTAAGCTGTATACCTGGTAAAGAGGCTATGGGACAGATGATTTCTGATGGACGACAAAACTTATGGAAAACCCTAATTCTAACAAATTCCAGCGTTTGAATCCTTCAACATGTCTGCTCGTGGTAAGGTCCCTAGCAGATTAAAGTTTGTGTTTGCTGATTGTTTTGTATAAAATATGATGATTTGCCAAAATTCTGCTTCTGTGGAAAAGTACAACCAATTTTAAAACGAAAGCATTGGTTTTCGCTGTTTTTTTTAAGCCAAAAAAGAGTAATTTTGTTTGTTCCCTTCGCAACCTACGATCTATACTAATCGATTGTTCTTTAAATTCAATCTCATGATGGTTTGACTTCTTTATTGATAGATTTTTCCAGCAGAAATTCCATTTAAAACGCTAAAACGCTAAATAATCAAGTTTTATTATTTTCGAACAGCTGTATCCACTAAATTGCCCTTATTTCCTTCAAAAAGAGTAGTATTGGATCGAAAACTAGTAGAAATTGAAGGAGGAGAATGCAGCCACCTAAAATACAGATTAAGCGAATTACAAGTTAGAAAAACTGATCAATATCATGACTGAAAAAAGTGTGCGTCAGCCGATTCGAGATACCAAGAATAAATTAGAAATTTTTCACACAAAACCGATAATTTTTTTTTTCAATTTTTTTCATGAATCATCACAAAATACCTTCATTTTATTCATAGAAAGTATTTCAATCAAGCGAATAGTTTTTGAGATACACGCATTTGAGATAACTGTCCCATTTCTAAATGCCATAAGCTTTAGAAAGGTGAGTTGAGAGGACACCCTTGAGATTGCGTGTTAAAAGAACAGCACTTATAGTAAAACAGCATGATGCAAATTTTGAGTTTTAAAACAATAACGAGATCATGAAGAAGTATTAGCTTCTGTAGAAAACTGCTGTATTAAAAAAAAATGAGTAAAGAAATCAGCGCGTTATGAAGATAGCTAGGCCGTGTGTATGAAAAAACAGCATGTTAAGAGATCAACTATTATAGATAAAAAAAAAAAAGGCAGGGAGGGCGTCTGAGAAATTTTTAGTTAAGAGAACCCAGAATTGATACCAGAACAGTGTGTTTAGAAGGCAACGATAATAGAATAAATTAATATCAATATACTGAGATAGTAGTTTATTTGATTTTTTAACTAAAAATTGACTTGATTTAATTTGAAGTATTTTAGAGCAAAAAATCGAGTAGTTTGTAGACTTCAAGAAATTTGTTCAATAAAATAAAACCTTTATTTTTAACTTTCTTCAGATATGTTAGGAATATTTGTCTTTCCAAAATTTTGAAAAACTGTAGAATTTACTTCTAAGATCATTATCAAAATAGTAATCCTTCATTAAATTAAGTATTATAAACAAATCCAGATTCATTTTTATCTTTTCCTAGCTGACCCGGTGTGCTTTGCTATACTGCTAAAATTAATGGCAATTTTACCAACGAGATTAACTCTTGTTCTTAAATATTCTTAGCTGTATTCAAAAACTGTGCTATAATTTGTTTTCCAATCATTATTTTATATCTAAAATTAAGACACCGTATTTATTTATTCATAAGTTCTAAAATTTTGGTGCAATAAATGTTTTACTTGTATAAAATTCCTCCCCTAGCTAAAATTGAATTCATTTGCTTGATCACTTGCCAAGTCATTAAACATATAATTATTAGAGTCTTTCTGTTTAATAATCAATACCAATCCCTTCTATGCGAAATTTGCTCGACCATTTTTCGAGTAATTATAAAAAAGTTTGGGCCCTTTTCAAGCTTCTCACTGAAATAAAAGGAGGAGTCGAAATTTTTGTTTCTATGATAGAAAAAGCAAATCAAGCTCAATCTAAGTTAGGTTTAGAGTGGGAATGGGCATCTCATTTCTTTCTATGTTTTTTGTAGTTTAGATAACTAATTTGTGAAAGACAAGTGACAAGTGACAATCTTAACCTAAGGAAACAATTGTAATCATACAAAACGAGTTTGACTCCTTAAAACCTGAAGGTATGAGCCGTTTCAAATAAATAAATTACAAAAAAAAATACTTTTCTATGACAAATTTGACTCCATTTGCGTAAAATGTTATCGAGTTAGGCAAAAAATGTATAAGAGCCTCCCACTTCCCTTCATCCCCCAACTGAAGGGTAAGCATAGAAACATTTCTTCATCGAAAAAACCTTCCCCTACTAAAGTTGGTTTCTTTCGTATGACTTATTTTATAGACCCCCTTCCCTTTTCCTTTGCTCCCAATGCAATTCGGGAGGAGTCTGAAATAATCATAGAACCGTTTCCCATATCCAAACATCCTCTCCTCCTTTCATTCTCCCCACTGGAAGAAGAGAGGGGTCTCAAATAATCATTGAAACATTCCTCGTTCCAAATACCCACACATGTCAAATCTGGTTCCATTTGCTTGATTAATTCTTGAGCTATGTTAAAAATTTAAGAGAGCTCTCCTCCTCCCCTTTCTATCGCCCCTCTGGGAAAAGGAGGGGTACCAATTATCCATTGAAATTTTTTCGTAGTCAAATACCCTCACATGCCAAATTTAGTGCCATTTGCTTGAATGGTTCTCAAGTTATGCAATCATTCCTCTTTTGCCTTGGAGACCCCTCCCTCTTACCAGATGGAGGTCCCTTCTGGTAAGAGGGAGGGGTCTCAAACTGTAATAGGAAACTCTCTCGGTCTCAAAAACACCCACCTATCAAGTTTCAAGCAAATCGACTTAGCAGTTTCAGAGTCTATGTAAGGAACAGACAGACATACTTTCGGAAATCCATTTTCCATGTACATATATTCTAAGTAAATTTGAATTTCGAATCCACCTACCAACTCCTACAGTTTCCTTTTAAATAAACTAACATTGAGTCACTATCAGTGACACGTGTTGCTAAATACCGTTTATTCCACTCATCCCTCGAGTGATGCTAATGTAAATCGGTATCAACAAGCAGTAAACATTTCGCTACACGGAAAAACTATCGTACAAGATGTTAAAACGAAAAAATATCCCTATGTATCGCATATTTCCCTTAAATTTTTGGTTTTCCAAACCAAAATCGCAAAACACCCAAAAGTTGTCACCACACATCCTGCCAAGCATTTGTTTCGGTTACTCACCTTTCGTTTCCCTTCATCTTGGCCACCCTTCATCAAAACAAAAATCCTCATCGCACACCTATCGTTTTGGCACCCCAGCCTGTCGTCTAACGTCGGTTCGCTACCCAAAATCAATAACAGCAAACAACTCGGTCGTCCTTATCCAATGAGGTTCATAACGGGTGACGAAAATCACCAAATTGCATATTTGGCACGGCATTCACTTGTAAAAGAACACATTTTACATGGCAACCGTTGTCACCTGCCGAATTTGCCTAATAAATTCTAGTTACATGCATGGAAACTTATAAATTTATCATCACCTCTGTATGTATCACATTGGTCTTTACCTTGTGGAAATCGCAGTGTAGCTATTTCGTATCCTGGTTCCCCCACCACCACCGAATGTCGCACCCGGCTACCATGGACCAGACGACAAATGTTTATCCTTTTGGCGCTCTCTCCCTGCCCAATGATTTCGTGTCACGAAATTCTGACGTCGCGACGCACACACAGGAAGACGAAGGATGAAAGATGCCTACCCCGTGCGCATGCGTTCCTTTTTTGTTTGATGGTGAAAATTTCCAGTTTTTCTTCGACTGTTGAGAATTCCTTAAGTGAAACAGGCTTCACGGAGCAGTTATTTTGTGAAAGTAAGCTTTTTTGTGATAAAGATTTTTTCAATTGTTGATTGAATGTGATCACTCGTGCGATTGATTTGTGAAAACGGTGTTGAACACCACGTTAAACAAGTGATGAAGCGTTAATTAACAGAATTCGTCTTTTTTCATCCCTGACAAACATTTGCAAACATCCCAGGAGGAACGCTAGAAAGAAAGGAAAAACCCTAAAAGCGATGAGTTGTGTCGGGGATTGCTCCGAGTTGGGGCCACCGCCCGATATGATCCTGTCGATGCCACCGCCGCCGCTTTCGTCCTTCTTGTTGCCGCGGAACGTCCTGGCGCCAAAGCCCCCAAACAGTTCGCTGTCCTGCATAGCGGCCTTCATGTGTGAACCATCGCTCAAACCGAACGAACAATCCGGGATGGATCTCATCGAGCTGTCGGGAAATGGTGAATAATTAAAATCGATTTCTTTCCTGTTGCAATTTCGAGCTGCCATGGATTTCGGGTGCTCGGGCAATATTTGTCGGACAGGTTTCGTTAACACTTTCTTTCAGAATTGTGGTGTTCAACTGGGCACAGTAGTCAATTTTTTTTGTTCTCTGCTGGAAATGAATGAAAAAATAACTTTATTTGCCAGATCAAGCCAAGAGAAAGCAGACCGGGCAAATATGCATTAACACCGTCAACTGGGGCATCATGCAACACTTTTCAACTTCAGAAACTCCACAGATAATCATACTGCTTGGACATCAAAAGTTTTAAGGTCGATGGGACATCAAATTGATGTTGTTATAAAAATTATTGGTTTCACCAGATATTTTCAAATTGACAAAAACATGCGATTTTCACCCTACTAAGAAAAAAGGGTAGGTTGCATCAAGCATAGTTTTTAATGGAAAATCAAATTAGAGCGTTTGAAAATTTACAGTTTTTGATATATTTGTGATGTCATAACGCATAAAACACCTATTGCAGCAATTTTCGGTTTTGTTCGAATAAAATTATCAATTTATTTTTTTAAAAATGTTAAAAAACCATTAGGGTGCTACACACATTTAGAGGTAAAAAATACATCCAAAAAATTCTATTAGCTTCAATCATAAAAATAATTGTTTGGGTGGATGAAATTTTGAAATAAACAAACGTGTGATGCAAAACAATCATATTCCAGCATTTGGTAACGAGATTTGAAAGGTGAATCTTTACTTTGTATTTTAATGTATTTTAGTCCAGACTGGTTACTGAATAATAAAAATATTTATTTAAAAAATGGTTATTGTTCGAACTATATTTTTACACCAACAGTGTTGCTATAGGGTGTTATGTATAAAGTTTGTAGGTAATATCATTAAGACAATCTGCCATACTGAGTAAAGTTTTTTACGGCATCGAAAAATGTAAAAATTTGTACAGCGTTGTGTGACTACACACATCTTGAATTGGCTGATTCACAAAGTATGACTAATAATCAAGCCCAACACAAGACTCCAAAATAAGTTCCAGAATTCAGTGTTGTTATTGAAAATCAAAATGATACCAAAATGCACACCGTTACAAGTCAATGTAATCATAAAGGGATAGTCTGAACAGCAAAATGAACTTTTCATGCGACCCTACATATAGAAGTGCTGTTTCAGACAGGAAGGGGAAGGGTTATTCATGCTAATAGGAAATCCAACTTAGCAGATAGGATTGATGAAATAGAAAATATTGAAATATACATAAAAATACAGAGAAAATGGAAAGTTCTCACCAATTTTTTGTAGTAATCAGAGATGCTGCATTGCAAATTCTTGCTTCAAACTGAATTACATTCCCTCGCATTTCATAGTATCTCGATATGCATATTTCGCTCTGCTTAACACAAACTTGCAAATGCCGAAAATCAAATTATTTAATTGATCCCCGTTTCCGCGAAATGGCTTAGAAAATTGTTTATATAGACATTGAAATCAATTTTGAAGATTTAAGAAGCAAAATGCAACCCCGGAAAAGATTTCTTTCAAATTATCTAAATTATAAATATCATGGAACAAACTCACCGGATGTAGGTCAGTAAATTTCTGTGGAATTATTTTTTCTGGTCAGCTCCTGATTATTTCTGGCACTGTCTAGCACCTTGAGGCTCAATATATTCCTTCTCCCGAGGAAGACGTTATACAATTACTGGCGCGAAATATCGTCTGGCAATGCAATTTACATGATTTGAACGATTTTAAATGGTTAAAATACTGCAAAAATATAAATAAAAACACAATTTTCACATTCGAAATTTTGAATTTTTGATGGCAAAAAACGCGTCTATTCAACTCAGCCACAGCCTACCACCAAAATGTAAAAATTTGTACATCTATTTCACGATTTTTTAAATTTGATTCAAAAGAATCAAAAACTTTTGAAAACTATCTCACGATGTGAGAAACTAAGTCATCATCATTTTGTTATAATTAAATGATAACTCTATCACATTATATTAAAATTAAAATTGAATAGGTGTTGTGGTTAAATGATAGATGGTCAAACACAACAACTTAAGGGCGTGTTTTCTTAAAATTAGCTGTAATGCACTTATTATATTTTAGCTCCAAGAGCCTCATTTTACTTTGAAGAGGGTCATTGAAAAAAAAAATCTTTTATCAAATCATCGAAAGCTACTCATTAGGCATTACTCAGCTTTTTGTGGCAAAATTTTGTGATGGTATACACTGCTGGAAATAAGTATAAAGACAAGCTGTAATAGGGAATTCTGCACTTTACTGTGATTTTTCAATTCAACACTTGTCCACGGTCGATTCATAGAAGAATGCCATTTCTTGAAATACTGTTGTTTTGCAAGATTCATGCATCTTAAAATAAATATGCTTTAAAAACGGATTTTCGGGATGGAAATAAGTATAAAGACAAAGGCTATTTTATAAGAAAAACATGTTTTTATTGATCTTATTTTCAAAAACAATGGACTTTAATAATGTGTAGCATCGCCTTTCTTAGCAATGACTTCTTGCAATCGTCGTGGCATAGAAGTTATGAAGCTTTTCAAAACGTTCGGATCCTGATTAGACCTTTCGTCCTGAATCACCATTTTAATTTGTCCAGCCGTTTCATAACTTCGGCCATGCTTGAAAATGTTACGGGAGAGAAGCCCCCAAACGTTTTCGATCGGATTTAGATCCGGACTGCAGGCTGGCCACTCCAAAAGAGGGATGTTATGAAGTTCCAAGAATTCTTTTGTAGCTCTGAGACCAGGCCCATCGATGGTTGCTAAAACTCGAATCGAGTACATTCAGCAACAAATTTATCAACCCATCATCGCACCAACAGTTGCTAACTTGATTCGAGAAATAGCATTCGAGCAGTAGGTTGTTATAGGATGCGTTTATGTAGCAACCCGGTAGCAACGCAGCCGGTAGTCGCTATCAGAAAATAAACAAACACAAATACCAAACTGGATCGCAACAATGGATGCGAAAATAAGTAAGTAGATAAAAACGCAACCAATCAAAACATCCAAACTGCCAACCGAAATAGCAACTTGCGGTGGGCTTATTCTGAGTCCATCCGGGTAGAGATGAAACAAACAGGTGTCTTTCCAGCCATACTTATACCATGCCGGCCCAGATCATGACAGAACCTCCACCAAAGTTTCGTTTTTTTCTCGTTGGCCTCTTCTGCTCTTTTCGTACCAGCGGCTGCTAAAACCATCTGGCCCGTCTAGGTTGAACTTCTTCTTGTCACTAAAACCACGTTTGACCACTCTTGGTCCCAAAATTGGTACATGCGTTGTTTTGGTGAAGGAAACATTATGATCGTCTTTGAGAACTTTCCGAATCCGACGCCCAGATACTGTCAGATTCATCTCCGCCTTGATTTCCCCAGAAGACAGCTTTTGGTGGACCCCCAGTCGTTTTATTTCCCTCTTTCATCTCGGCGTCAGGGAAGATGGAAGCCCACATCGCTTCTTTGTAGCATATTTTTCGTCTACTCGCAGATAATTATGCATCACATCCTTACTCCTACCAATCCTGATGCCGATTTCACGCAAAGTTAGCCCTTGTTTTCGAAGAGTATCTACTCTACCCTTCTCATTATCGCTCAAAGGGCTATTTTTTGGCATTTTTCCTGTAAATATCAAATAAAATGTGAAAACCCTTACCAATGATGTTTTCTTTCTTTGTCATCATCAATTCACTTCGTATTGTGCAAAACTTTTCACTATCAGCGTAAAAAATATCCTCCGTGAGCGAAATTGAACAGAAGCAAACAACTGTCTTTATACTTATTTCCAGGCGCAAAATGAAAAAAATTTATACTCTGACACGCACACATGCATTCAAACCCATTCTGACACACAGATAATATTCTACTCACCACTACATTTACATTGACTAGCATTCGGTTACAGTTGTGTACACTGTAAAAAAAGAGCAGTAAAAACTATGTTGTCTTTATACTTATATCCAGTAGTGTATTGACGAATAACTTGAAAACGCGTCTAGTTTGAAAAAAGTTTATCGGTAGAATGAATAAAAACGCTGACAGTAAAAAAAAGATTGAGCTTCTTCGATTACACCCTTTCTCAATCGGTGAGACCTAATTTCGGCTTAGGAACTGGAGACGTGTTAGATCCAAAGCCTTGGTAACGAGATCGGCCAATTGATCATGCGTAGATGTTAATTCAATTTTCAGAGTACCATTCGCAACGTGATGGCGGATATAAATATGCTTGGTCCGCTTCGTGTCCAGTTTTTTCGCCTTACCAATGCATACTTTTTTGTTCTCGCAAATAACTACCAGTGGTTTCATTTCCTTGACTTCCAAATCAGCCAGGAGTTGGGCCAACCAAATCGCCTCAGAAGCAGCAGAACTTAGTATTCGGATTCACTGGAGGATAATGCCACAGTTGATTGTTTTTTGCTTGACCTGGAAACGCTGGAGTCAAAAACTTTGAAAATAGATTCGCTCACCGACTTCCGGCCTTCAACATCAGACGCCCAATCCGCATCGGGAAAACCCATCAGAGACTCAGCTTTTTCATTTCGACGAAATATCAGGCTTGTTTTCGTAGTGCCTTTCAGGAACCTTGCGAGCCTCTTCAAGCAGTTACAATGTTCCTCACAGGGTGCCTGTTGGAAACGACCTAGATATCCAACAGGGTAGTAAATGTCTGGACGAATACAAAGCATAGTGTACATCATGCTTCCTAGTAGTTCTCGATATGGTTCCTTGGTAGGTAATCTCTTGCGCTGGAGCTGCAAGCCTTTTTCCAACGGTGTTTTAACTGAATTGCACTCTTTCATGCCGAAGCTATCCAAATTTCATCGACGTGAGCTTCCATTGTAAGCCGGAGCGTTCCATGGTTTCGATCGTAGACCAGCTTGATCCCAAGGAAATGATGCACTTCACCGCAATCCGTCATGCTGAATGCTTCTGATAGCTGTTTCTTGAAAATCACGAGCGTTTCAATCTTTCTTGCCATGAGTAGCAGATCATCAACGTCCAGAATGGCATACATTTCATCTCCTTCAGTGCATCTTGTGTAAAGGCAGGAATCGTATTTCGACCTACGGAAATCCATCTTCAGCATTTGATTGTTAAACCTGTCGTTCCAACAGCGTGGCGACTACTTGAGGCCATACAACGACTTCACAATTTGCACACAGCATTCGGTTCCGTTTTGACATCTTAGGAAACTTCTATGTAGATATCCTTGACAACTACATCTACATGTCGAAAGGCCGTCTTCAAGTCCATCTGGTAAACATGGAACTCGTACTGCACAGCCACAGCAAGTACTGTACGGATCGTTGACAAGCTGGCCACTGGAGCATACGTGTCTTCTACGCGCTGCAAATACCCCTTAACAACCAACTTCGCCTTGTGTTTGACATCTCGACCATGTTTATCCTGTTTGATACGGAACAACCATTTTGACTTCTAAGACCTTATCGCTGTAGGACACGGTACGAGGTCTCACACTTGATTCACACCAGTTCGTCTTGAATGGACCGCAATCATACCTCTCGATCCGGTCGTTGCCCAATGTCGTCATAGCAAGTCGGCAGATCTGTCGATAATTGAGAACTAGCTGAAATGGTACTATAACCGATGAGTCAAACAACTTACTACACTCCTCGGAACTTGCTGACCTTCATCGGTTTATGGTTCTTTTTGCCTGAGAAAGCGGCTGCCTTCGATTTTCCAGATTCCTCTTGTCATCTGGTCCGCTTCATCTCTTCGGCCATTAAACGCTGCTAAGCCACCTCCAGAATCAAATTTTTTTCGGAAAAAATTCTCAAGTGCGATCACCGGTGGATCGTACAAATCTGGTAGGGTTTAGAATAACGAAACCACCGCATCCGCTTCTTCAATCCTGGCTCCAGCCATTCTTAACAGCCGCAACAAATCCTCAAAGACCAACAGATGCGTCTGCTTCGATTCTCCTTCTCGTAACTTCTTTCTGCCCAGTTGCTTCCGTAGCAATTCTGAGCGGTTATCGATTTCCTCGTCTGAAGAGCGTTCCACATCTGACGTGCCGTAACTTTGTCCTGTCCGTTTCCAGACACTCGTTAGCCAGGAAACTTACGATGAACGACTTGGCTTTCTTATTCCCTTCAACGAATTTCGTCCTTTCATAATGCACATCTGGAGCCTCTTCCGTCAACGTCCTTAATAAGCCCACGGAATCCAGGAACATCTTCACTCTGAAGCTCCAATTTTGAAAACCAGGACCTCCGTTAAACTGCGGAATTCCATTAGAACTGTCCTTGGCGTGGGTGCCCATAACTTTTTGATGGTATCTTGAGGAATAACTTGAAAACGCGTCTAATTTGAAAGAAGTTTATTGGTAGAAATGTATGAAAACGCTGACAGTTTAAAATAAGATTGCTTCGATCGAACCGATTATTTAAAGGGCTTCTTCAATTACAAAAATAATTAAGCCAACGATATTTTCATTTCAATTATGAAAATTCTGTAACGTTTTTTTTTTTTTAAATTCCGTTCGATAAAAGTCTCTGCGTTTCTTACGTTCTGAACCAAAATATAATCATTCTATGGTTTTACTTATTCTTTATAGCAATCGACGATACCTGGGTATTTGTTCTGATTTCATCATGTGTTGGTGTTCTTTTGCTTGGAGCTCTTCTGGCAATGATCCTGATCAAATGCAGAGAGTATGAAAAATCTGAACTATGTCAAAGTATCTTTACTAATTATTTGTTATTTTCTTACAGCTCTTACAACAATTTCTCTTATCATGATAGCAATTTGAAGCATCCTCCGCTGGCATCGCTCAATGATCCCCACATGGGAACTACTAAGTCAGGCTTCCTGCCAGGAACGATTTTGTATCCGACAAATCAACAGATCACTCCAGACAACCGAACTTTGTGGGCCACTCTGACTCCTCATGGCACAACACAACACTTCATTTCGGATACCTACTACAATCCGGAAGATCACTACGAAGTCATAGACTACGGACGCAAACATGAGCAATACATTCCGTCAAATCAAAACACTATCACCAAGAACAAAAATTCTTTTGAGAACAATGGATTCGTCGACTACGATTACGAGGACCCAACGCCTTTGATGGAATCTTACAATAACTTTGACGACATGGACTCCGGCTATCAGGAACCCCAGGAAGTCATCGGAACGCTCAACCGGAACCGCTCGATTGTATCCTCACCAACTCGAATCGAAAACCCGAATCTGGCTCCTCTGAACATGTATCCGACTCATCGCAGCAATGCCACACTGAACAGCAAAAAGAATGCTACGCTCAGCCGACGGATCAGTGATATTAAGAACTAAATGGATTCCTGAGGTCTCTTGGCAAAAGAACGAGAGACTAAATGTGAACGGAGTTTCCTAAAATTAATAACATTTTTGCTCGAACAATTCAAACAGTAGCTCTAGAACAAACATAGCTTTCGGTAGACTTTTGTTTCGCTAAGTTTATTAACTTAAGGAAGTGAAATATGTCAGTAATTTAACAAACAAAAATGAAATAATTGAAAGCTCCATCCTACTAGCAGCGAAAAAAATTTATAACAAGAAGAGTGAAAAATCATATTTTATCGTATCGTAACGACTAGCTGCATTTATTTTATTCAATCGTACTATTGAATGTCTACTCTTATCAGGCGATAACATAAAAATAACACAAACTCAAACCAGACACATATGGAAATATTTACCAATCACATAACTACAAACACATCTAATCCAATAGCAACATTCAAGCTCAGCAAAACACCGCCAATGGCTAGCATAAAACAACATAAAATACTAAACAGAACACACATCATTATTGACGGTCAACATTCCTAAATGCATACTAAGAAGAGGAAACGAGAATTGATTTCAAATACCTAGCACTTAAGATGGAATTCAGAAACTGTCCTGTCAAAGTCTATGACTTTGTTGAGAGAGAAATAAAAAACATAAATCAATCAAACAATTGGATGCAATAAAACCGGTCGTGAGCATTTTACTTTCAAAAACGTGTTGATTTTATTTTGGCAAATGTCTATACTAAATTTTATCACAGGAAGCTGTTGAAAACCAGTTTCACCGGAAATATCAAGCCTCAGCAATAATTTTACTGAAACTCAAGCAATTTTCATATTTTCTGAACTTGCAGACTTTTAAACTTGCATATAATTTTCTATACTAGTAAATTTATCAATCCAATGAAATCGTTTTGGTTTTTTCTGCTTTAATTGATTGTCGAGAGTAATTGAAGTTGTGCAAGGAAAAGAAGAGTCTAAATCGCTTTGTGTCAGAATTCGCTTTGTCTTATTTTTTTTGTGATTTGACTCTCTACAATTCTAACGCAATTCCTAAAGATAGACGTCGTCATCTTTTGCTCCGAAGTCAACACCCACAAGTCAGACCCTACTCCAATAATGAACTTTCTAGGAGGTGGAATTATTGATATAAATTTCTATGCCGGACCGGCATAGACTTGCTTTCTAAAACCTAGCATTATCCTTCCAGCGCATCCGGCAACGTCGCTAAGAGCTGGCATTGTTCTCCCAGCCAAGATGTGCTGTGCGTGTATATGTAAACCAACCGGTAAAAGAAATCAGTTAAATTTCCTATTCCCTGCCTATTTCCATCACATACTCATCCTTTTCTCATCAATGACAAAGGAGGATGAAAAAGAAACACCGGCCAAACGGCAGACGGCTAAAGCCGTGACAGAAAGACTATGGCAATAAAACTTCGTTTGCTTACCGACTCAGATGATGCACTGGGTAAGGTATCCGACTGGTAAGCCGAGATAAAAATGTTGCAGTAAGTACAATTCTTTCTTTATATTTTTTGTTCAGGGACGAATTATCCATTAGGATGAAAATTCCTTAAAAAGATTTTCTTGCTTCGCTTGAATGTAGTGGTGATGCATCATTTTGCTTGGGAGCTTGAGTCTGAATACCATATAGTGATTTTCTAATCGTATCATCTTTGGTACAGTACACTTTTCAGCGCATTTTCGGCTCAGAGATTTGCTAAATAGGTATTGGATTTTTGCAACCTCTTCTATGGGGATTTGCACTCTTCCTCAACAACTTGGCTCTTCGACTCCGGACTTTTTTGAATGACCTCACTGTGGCAGCAGCTAAATGATTTTTGAGTGGCTCTGGTTTCTAGCTTGGAGAACTTTAAAAAGTTTTTGGCTCGTTGAAATTTTTGTGATTTGGCTAATGCATGTAGGTTATCAACCATGGGTGCTCGGATTCACCACAGTTTCTGCCTAAGTATGATGTTATCTTAGATTATGAAGTTCGACAAATCTCCAATGCAGCGCGCCACCATACCCAGACCCCATGGCTTCGTATTTATGAAGTGAATGTATTGCGTGTATTGATGTAGGGTATATTTTGGAAGAACGAGTCAATCAGGTGGGCTACACAGAAAAAAAATCTGAATCTTTAACGACACTGAAATTGAAAACCTTTATTATTACATGACATGGAACGCGATTTATTTATGTAAATTTACAAAATAAAAATGGTTGAATACTTAAAAGCACTGAATTCTAATGACACAAATATTACTTGACACGGAACGCGATTATTTGATGTAAATTTACATCACATATGATGTAAATAAAAAGAAGCATCACATACGACGGAATTTTCAGTGCGAATTAAATATTACACGTCTTAATATTTTACATGTCTTTCAAATTTTACACGTCGGTTGAAGATTACAGACGTGTAATATTCAATTCGCACTGAAAATTCCATCATATGTGATGCTTCTTTTTCGTTACATCATATGTGATGTAATTTTACAATTTTTTTTTGGTCACACGAAATTCTCAACAACACTGAATTGGAAATTTCTCAAAATTACACGACATGAAATATTACAATACACTGAACGTGATAATGTCATGTGAAATTATAAACTGTGAAGAACAAGACCAGACAAATGTGACAAAAACTGTTAAGTCAAGTCGTGCGCAAAAGTATTTTCCCCACGCGCGAGTAAGTTAATCGGTGTTGATGGTTCCCGGAGATACCGGAAAAGCAGGGATGCGGTTCTGGAAGCGGATTTACGGTGTTCAACATTGGATCCGGTACTTCGCGGAAAAAATTAATGAAATAAAAAATAACGTGTGTTAAAAAAAAGTTTTACCGCTTAATAAAATGAAGCATATTAATTATAGATGAGTTTTATTTTTATTAAGAGACGTGAAAATTCCAGTATATTAACAATAAATAAAACAAAACAAATTCCAATTGGAAAGTTTTTCTTCCAACATTCAGTGATTTTATAATTTACATCATTTTTATTTTACACGTTGCTAAATTTAACATCATTTTTTATTTTACACGTTGCAAAATTTTACTGGCGTGTAATTTCCAACTAGCACTGAATATTCCGTCATATATGATGCTTCTTTTTATTTACATCATATGTGATGTAATTTTACAGATTTTTTTGGTAGTGTGTAGTTTACTTATAGGTATTCCGACATCCGTGTATATACCTGGCCAGCTGGCAACTGATTGAACATTCTTATTATATAGTCAGTTCTATGAGGAAACTATGGCCACTTATGGGATTCGAACCCAAAAGTTTTCTTGCCGATACCGGGAATCGAACCTAATACGCATGGCATACCAAAACCAGACCCGCGCCAGCCTATCCGCTAGACCACATCGGCGCTGAAATTTCTGGGATTAAATTGGCTCTGTCTTGAGTAGTAAGACTTTGCTGATTAAGTTATTTTTTATGTTCTTTAATGCTGGCCTCATAACCTGTTCATTAGACTGCCCCAAATTTGTATGGGAAATTCAAAACCTGTGAAATGTTATGCGCTGCAGGTTAAAATTGATCCTAGGCCTAGTGCAAGATCTCATGCCAAATTTGGGCCAGATCGGATCACGTTTAGGGGTCGCTCAACGAGCCGGAAGTTTGTATGGGATTTTGAGACATTTTGTTCGGGAGAAACATGAAAAACCAGTTTTTCATCAATAACTCTGGTTCCCGTCGACCGATTTCTTTCAAAAACGGGTTTTCTTAAAGCCTAAATTATGAAAAACATTTCATCTGAAGACTGCATTTCAATTAGAGTTAAGATAAGAAAGTTATAAGGCTTCAAAAATGGGTTAACTTTTTCAAGGATGGTATTCATCACTGTTAATGAGTCGAGGCGGTCGAACATATTGACGCCTCATTAACAGTGCTGAATACCACCGTTAAAAAAGTTAGCCCATTTTTGAAGCCTTATAACTTTTTTATCCTAACTTTTATCGAAATGCAGTCTTCGCATGAAATATTTGTCATAATTTAGGCTTTAAGAAAACCCGTTTTTGAAAGAAATCGGCCGACGGGAACCAAAATTATTGATGAAAAACTGGTTTTTCATGTTTCTCCCGAACAAAATGTCTCAAAATCCCATACAAACTTCCGGCTCGTTGAGCGACCCCTAAACGTGATCTGTTCTGGCCCAAATTTGGCATGAGATCTTGTACTAGGCCTAGGATCAATTTTAGCCTGCAGCGTATAACTTTTTCAAAAGTCGGGTCATTTGGGGCACTCTATTGTACATCATATGCAAAAATATTCATAGAGCACTGTGCTAGCACAGAGTGAAGGTCGTTAATGCATAGCGTAAGAACTAAAATAGCGTAGGTCCTAAAATTGAACCTTGAGGAACACTCGATTTGATGGCAGCAAAACCAGAGAACGCCATTGAAAAAGACAGATTGTTAAAGACCTTCTAGGTATGATTCTATCAATTTAACGACACCTTTTATATTCACGGACTTCATACTTTTAAATACGGACATCTCTTTATTTTTCTTTAAACTTTCAATCAACTATCCGAAGTCTCCACCCGTCCAAACTTAAACCTATCTTCTCAACAAGTTCACCAAAATCTCAATTCCAATTGGTCTCATAATAACTCGAGCTCTTGAGTGATATGATACATCACCACTACATTCAAACATTCAAGCAAAACAAAAAAAATGTTGACGAAAGAATGAGCATCGAAACCTAGCAAACTTTCTCAACTCGTATTGCCAATGTTCTACTTGGCTCGGTTGAAGAACAGTACCTATTCTCGACTGCTTCCTGGCCGTGATTGTTTATATTCCCCATTGTTTTGTGATTCTTTCGGGCATACGCAACACATATGCCTTGGAGGGCAACGCTATTCGGCGCAGAACCTCTCAATGTCAATAGAGTGCAAATCCTGTGCCAATGATGTGCGAATCCTAAGCAACCAAAAGTCTCGTTAAAAAGGTCGAACACAGCTTAATCAACATAATCAATGTGCTGAAGTTCGTTTTATTCAGCCCAAAATTTAAGTTTTTATTAAAACTTTGAAGTTCCATTACAGATTTGAACGGCCTTCTATTCAGCCCATAAGTAAACTTTTAATCGACAAAAAAAATCTCCTCTCCTCTCTTACTTTGGTCACCACCAACCCATGTGGTGCTGCCGGTTTCTCGGCATCCATCTTTATTCCTCCCATTACCTCCCTCAATTGATCTTACTGAATTGCTTTGTTTTTAACTTTGTTCTAGATACAATACATGCCAGCACGCACGCCAGTTCTGCTACACAATTATTTGATTCGCTTACTCAAGCGATCAAACAACCTAATGGAAAAAATTAGTCCTGGTACCAGATTTGAACCCGATCCTCTGAGATGATAGCCAAACACGCTGCCACGACGCCACGCCTAGATGTTGCCTTGCCGGCAGCTATAATTCGAAGTGGTTATAAGGTTCCTAGAATACCCGCAAGGGCAGCCAGCGGCCAGCAGCAAAGACGCATGTTAATTATTACTAAGAAACATTACGACACGGCGTTTAAATCAATCATCCGTAAAAATAATATCGGTTTAAAAAATTCCATGTTTATAACTGTTAAGCATAAAATTATATAAATTCTTCAGTTTATCTTGATATTTAATTAATGAATTGCTTCAACTGACTTTCAATGTGTGATAAATTCGTAGTAAGTAAATACAGTTGGATGAAATTTTATAAAGTCAAAATATTTACTCTTTTCAAAAACAATCATTTGCGAGTTTGCTTTAAGTTGTTCTGAGTTGAAGTTTCAATATAAATTATACATTTAAAAAATTTTCAAGCTCCACAAATGATTTATTTATTATATGCCCTTTTGTGATGTTCGCTCACATCTCATATTTATGAAATGGCGGACATGTCTCAAAATAGGCTAGTTGAGGAACTTTTTGGAACTTCGAGTCCATAGAAGGCTATTTGAGACCCAATTTGTAACTTTTATTCTGAATGATGCGATTACCATGTCACAAAAAGGCTATTTGAGGAACTTCTTGGGACTTGAAGTTCACAGAAGGCTAGTTGAGACCTAATTTGTAGCTTTTATACTGTGTGGGTGCAATTGACATGTCACAAAAAAGGCTATTTAAGGAACTTCTTGGAACTTGAAGTCTACAGAAGGCTATTTGAGGAACCTTTTGTAACTTTCATGCTGATGTTCGAGAAAATTCGGTTACAATTCCCTTTGGAACCTTTGTTCAGCAAAATTCGAACTTTGGAGGCACTAGTCAGCTGCCATCAACACCAATTAAAAAAGACGCCCGTGTAATTTTTTCAAATCCATCCATTCGGGTATCGTTCTACCGGGGTGATCCCCTGGTGATGGACTCATCACACTCACACTTCACAACGCGAATCACAAAAGATATTCTTGTCTGCCATTTTCGAGAAGGAAAAAAAACGACCGATCTCTATCAAAGCTGAGGAGGAAATGTCATGATTGGCATAGATCCTGATCTGTGGGTGTAGAAGACTCAACCCATTTTTCATTCGAAATTGGTGTAGTTTCAGGTTGCAGGTATCGAAAACGTGACAGGAAATGAAATGAAAGTTTCTAAAAAATGTCATAGCCTAACTAGATTTATTTTTCTATTTCGGTATATTACAGATTCAGGAACTGCTTTTCAATTAAAGTTTATTGAACAGATTAAGCCTTTAAGTTTCAATTTTAAAATAGGTATATGGTTTGTACTAGAATTTTCCAATCAGAACATCTAATCGGTAAAATTTTTCGTTTTTGGTCAAGTTTTTATAAGAAAAATAGCATGAATTTGGAAATCTATTTGATAAAAGTATGCTATAAATCCTAACAAATGAGGAACTTTTGATATGGAACCAATCTTTTTAGACGACTTGAGCAATAACGGGTAAAACAGCTAGTTTGATTTTTTTTATTTCTTAAACTTATACGTAATACCACATCAAAGATAATACCTCACTTCACAAAGCACTATTTGCTTTCGCTTGCTTTCCGCAGTTCCTTGAGCGCCAAGTCCAAATCTGCATAGTGAATGTTGTGCATCCGAAGCGTTTGCTCCTTTTCGTACTGTTTTTGATTTCGCAAGAATGGCGCCAACAGTCGTTGATCGTTAATCTGTCCTCCCCCGGTCATCCAACTAACGACATATGCCACCGCAAAGTAAATGATAACCCCCAACAGGGCGTAGTACATGAAGCTCAACTTAAAGATTGTCGGCACATCATCTTGGGCCTCGGTTGAGGTTGGCGTCACGAGGGTAATGTTCTGTAGAACACTCCAATCGCAACCATCCGTTCGTAAGGGTAACGTTGGAGCTTTGGGATTCATTTGAGCGCCGACTAGAATAGTACCAATCGAGATAACCGAAACGATTGAGCCGGCAATCACTCCACTAGTATTGATGGTTTCTGAAATCATTCCTGAGGTGAACATTCCCAGGAGAGAACCACAGGTTACTCCGGACAGCGAAATGGCCATCTGCATCACTTGACCCATTCGTTCCGCTACGAATACTAAAGCGATGACGATCACTCCAAGAAGAACGACTAGAAATTTCATCACATTACTGGCCGTTTTTTCGGTCGAGTGCGGATAGTGTGGACGAATAAAGTCCTCGTAGATCGTTCCAGCAAGGGTGTTTAAACTCGACGACATTGTAGACAAAGCTGCCGAGAAAATGCCCGCCACAAAGAGTCCTGGAAGACCAGGAATTTTTCCACCTACGTCCATGACGTAGTATGGAAGAATTTGATCCAACTTCTCGATCTTCCGTACAGTATAAGGGTCACAAGATTCATACTTGGCGTAAATCAACATTCCGGTAAAACAGGAACAACTTTTGACGAAGATAAGACCAGCAGTGAAGATGATCAACGAGTTTTTGGCCACCTTAAGATCTGGAACGGCTAGGAATCGTTGTACACAACCTTGACTAACGCCAAGGTTACCGATCCACATGGTTGTCAAACCAAGAAGTACCGTCCAGAATGATGTTCTGATAAAAGGGTTGGGATCCAAGCTGGAAAACAAAAAGCTTCGTTATTGACCCGACTTACTCGAACAGAAAATCAACTCACTTGAAAAACTCCAACCGACCACCCCGGTCGGCAGCTTTCCACACCTCGAAGAATCCACCGACACTTGCAATGCCCAAAACGATGATCACCAGCGAAGAACCGATCATCAGCACAAACTGCAGCGTATCGGTCCAAACGACAGCCCGCAGTCCTCCAACGGTTGTGTAGAAGATACAGATAATGCACAGCACCGGCGTGATCAGATGCAAATTGATTCCGGTAACCTGGTTAAACGCCAAAGCCGGTACGTAAACCACCACCGGTATGTAGATCATGACTGCCAGAGCGTACACGAAGCTCGCAGCACTTCGAACGGTGTTGTCGAAGCGCTGGGACAGGTACGAGAAAACCGATGTGACCTGCAGATCGTAGAACACCGGCAGGTAGATTTTCTCCATCAGAAACATGAGCTGTGGGAAAAATTTAACAGTATAGTTATTGGTAAAATACTGAAACGATAACATGCTTAGTTCTATCAATACAGTTTCACACAACCTCTAAAAAGAGTAATGGACCTAGATACCAATTTTTGTACAAGACACTTTACAGCTTGTACTGTTGAGGCGAGATAAGGCAGACGTTGGTACATTTTTTGAAAACCAATTATTCAGAACTTAAGAAAGTAAATTGGAATCCGAAACAAATAAAAAACATTTTTAACATTCACGAATTCTTACCACAAGTTTTTCCCCTTGCAAGTTATTTAAAAATTTCAGATAGATTTAAAAGGCTCAAGTAGGAGTCGTACTTCATACGAAATGTTTTTATTATAAATCATCTCTTATCGACCACAGACCCGAATGACTCGGGTGGTTAAAAGGTCAATAATAAATTATAATAACAATAAATCTTTTATCGTCTTATATATGAAGTTGGTTATCATAATTAAAACTAGCTATGGAACTTAAAAACTTAGGGAGTTGAAGTGGGAAAATTTTCCTGAAACTAGCTCATCAGGAGAAAAATGTTTAAAATCATAATAAAGCACTTTTGATTCTGAACTTCCACAGTTATACCACAGACAAAGTTATACTTTTAGTAATATTTGCAAATAACATTCAAGTTTCTGGGGGTTTACTCTAAAAACGGTCTGTAAATTAAATGACGACACTTTGGAATGTGACACATTTTTTTTATTGTTCCCAATGCTATTAACCCAAAAAGTAACTGGTTAAAATTTACAAATATATCCTGGCATTTTTGGCCTGAGAATTTTGTTATTTTAAAGTGAAAAACATTGTCATAATTTGCCTTAAAGCACACACCACCTACCACCTTAAACACCTAATTTTATTAGATCTAAATTTAAAAGGATCTTAATTTACATCGTTTTACATTTATATTTCATGGGCTAAGCTTTACATAAATGATGTCGATAATGTGAAAATTGGGTCTCCATTTAAAATTTATTTCTAGAATGATGTAAAATTATGTGCGAAAAAGCGGAATTCTATGGAAAAAGAAAGGATTCAACAACCAAGCGTAGCGTAGTTTTTTTTTGTTTACGGACTAATTTTCTCGCGGAATCGGAAAGCGAAAGTCGTTAGTAATGATCAGTCTAAAAAAAAAGTTGCCTTTATATTGTTATTTGACGACTGTTGGAATATGGGAGAATTGATACTCAGCGGAAACCTATCTTCGATCGGAGGAATAAACTACCGGGCTTTGACTAAGCTCTTAATCTGAATTCAAGGTGTATTTTTGAATTTCAATTAAATATTTTGGTTGAAGAAATGTTAAATGAAATTGTGTTACTTCATGAACACTGTCGAATAAAGAGCGAATTATTTTGTGGGCATGATCTGTTTAAAAGACTTTTTAATACAGTTAAAATTTATATTGCCTAAAAAAATGCAATCACTTCGCAGGAAAAATTCCTTAATTCCCGTTTCAAGTTAACAATTGATTTTTAAATGAAAAGCAATTTTTTGATTATGTTGTACATCTTGTTTACATAAATAATTGATGCAAATTTATGACTTCTTCTCCAAAAATTTATGTCTTCGAAAATTTAGGGCCTCAAACGTTTGTGTCTATATCGTGTGTAGTTTTACGCCATATGTGATGCTTCAAGTTTTTGCATCCAATTTGACATAAATTTACACTAAAACATCCCTCTTTATCCGGCAGTTTTCACGTATGTTCCTGAGAAATTAAATCCAATTTCATATTACATATCTTTAACAAAAAGGAAATTTATATTTAAAGTCAAACCTTGAATTAAAATCGGACAGCACGTTGCACCACAGACAACTTTTTGCGGAACTTACTCAACGTGCGGTAGTTGAATTTTTCCGGCCGAAGATAAATTTCCGCTAAGTATTAATTCACCCATGTTCCAGCAGTCATCAAAAACAGTCATCAAAAACAGTCATGAAATCCCAATGCTAGAGGGAATCTTGTTTTCCCTAAACTAGTTCGCTACTAACGAATTAGATTGACGATTCCGAAGAAAATAATTCCGCAAACAAAACATAGCATTTCAGTCAACTTTCTTTCACTCATATTTTACACTTTGGAAATGCGGTTTTCCGCAAATAATTTTACAAGACTCAAGAGATAGAATTAAATTGACATCGAATTTTCATTTTGTAAACCAAATTGAAAGCTACACACTTGTAATTTAGATGTAAAACAATTGAAATCTGAAAAAGAATAGGTGTGAATGAATAACCCAAAACCGTACCAATTTTTTCTAATTTTTATTTGGTTGCTGCTTATCAAAACCCACATTTATTTAGACATCGGAAGGTTGGGAAATTTCAACCTACATTCAGGAAAAGAGCTTATTTCCAGAACACAAAATCATGCATGACTCTGAATCTTTCTACAATATAAATCAGACTTTCAATTAGAATGAATGAAACAATTCTGATGAAATTGCAAAAATTTGATAAAATTAAATTACAGAAACAAAGTTAAGCAAGAGAATAACATAGCGAAGTGAGAAAGACATAGCAGTTTCGGAATCCATACCGAGAATTGAAAACAGAGGAATAAATTCAGTAAATCAATTGCCAGAGCAGAAAAAAAGCTATAAGTATGATTTGAGGCTTGATGGTGTAAGTGCAAAATTTAACAACTTCAAATAAATACTGCCAAACGACATGGTAATTTTATTTTAAAGTTGCTTGGAATGGCGCGAGTAAATTGCCCTTGAGAACAAACAATCTTCATCAGGAAGATTAGGCCATATTCTACAAATGAAGGACATTTCGATAGTTTAATTTTTTGGTGCTTTCCTTCTTTAACCCAACAATACTAAGCAAAATCAAAGTATGACGGAAACACGTGAATTATTTCCATTCAGTAATTGGCGTATGGTATTCATGCGAAAAATTTGGAGATATGCAAATAAAAGTTACAAGAAATAATTTTTTTTATGAAAAAAAAGTTGTTTTTTTAAATTGCTATTTGTTTGTAAAGTTTATTTATTTTTATTTTTTGAAGATAAAAATAAACGTTAAGTTTTGGTACAAATATGCATAATCGTAATAAAAGAAATTATATATTAAAGAAATGAATAAAACGGGTCTTTAAATCGAGCTCATTGTGTAACAAAAAATTAAAAAAAAAATATTTTACTGCATCAGTAACAGCTTTATTACGTATTATATAAAATATTTCCAGCTCATTCAAGTTCGATTAAGCTGACTTGTGTATGAATCGTTAACCTGTTAAATTTAACTGAACTTAATTAAAATTCTTTCGATGATTCATTCTGGTTTTGGATTAAAAAAAATTGGGCTGATAAAAATTCAGTATCTTGTCATTTTGATTATTTATTTTTAAATTTGCTTTCACTGAAAGGTTTTTGTGTTAAATATTAATTTTTGAAAATGCATTCTAAAATCTTTTAAATGGTTAACTGAATTTGAATAATGAAACCTATGGCATCAAAATAGGAAACTTACTTTAATCGATAGTAAAAAGCTTTGATTTTTTACAAGAGTCTATTATATTTAGTTGATTTTATTTGAGTATAGGGTATTTTAAGAAAGCCTTAAGTTATTTGCATTCATATAATTGTGTGCATTGTATTCTATAGTGAAATTAAATAAGCTTGTTAAGAATTGTTACTTACATGTAATGTATTTCATGGTTCCAATATTTTATTTGAAATTCGACTTATGAGTCTGAATAGGATCTGAATCAGATTCATGATTCGAAAATCATATTTTATCATGCCATTATTTCAAAACAGGTTTTTTTTTTAAATAATTTCTAATAATGTTTCGAACTGAAAAACAAGAATACTAAATTGGAGAAAGACATCTCTTATTTTGATAATATGTAACTAAAATGAAGTTATATATTTAGAACTGAATTCTGTCAACAAGTGAGAAAATTTTGGAAAATTGTAGCAGAATTCTGAGCCTGGGACTAGTTTTCGAGGTTTAATGACTTTTTAAGATTGATCCGGCGTTTAATTCACATTCGGGTCGGTATATTTTATCCCTGAAGGCTAAGGATGTTCCAGAAAATGTGAAATTCAAGTTAACTACCAAGCATCCCAGTATTAGGAGTGGTTGCTTCTAATGGATTGAAGATGCCTCGTGTTTCCATGAAAGCTGGAGTTAAAGTTAATACTGAAGTCTCTATGGACATTAAGAAATAACAGATGCTTCCGTTGGTTTTCCAACTAAGTGGAGCCCATGCCATATCTCGGAATGGATTCAATCCTGGCTGGTGGAGAATATGCAATTTTTGCTGAAGGATCATTAGCCTCCGAGCAGCCTGGTTTGGAAACCCCTATACTTTTTTTTATATGGGTGTATGAGAACGAAAGTGAACACATCGAGTCATTGTTTCTTAAAAAGTTTATCTACATGTCCGAATCAATAAAAATGTTTGAAAATCATGTTAAAACCCCTATGCCCATATGCCCTCAGCTATATGAAAAAAAAGGTTCTTGTCGATCTTTAAATCGTCGATCTAAGAAATTTATGCAAAATAAACTAAATAAAATTTTTTTAAACCGTTTTTATTGTTGTGAAAGTGTATATAGTGAGATAAATTTGTTAAAGATTTGTTTAGGGTTTGGTAATGCAAATTGTATTTTCGATGCATAAAATAGTTAAAATGTTTTGTGTAAAGCTAAAAATATATTTAAAAAAATCGAGACCATCAGCAAAGGTTGGCAAAGAGGCTGGCTTGAAAGTGACACATTATTCGATAATCAGCCTTTACTCCAATCATGAGTTCTAAATATTTCTTCGTCATTGGCATAAGATGTGGACGGCCACTGGTGATTCGATTTGAGACCGCCGGCATTCACACCTAGAGCAACCGCATTACGTATATCTGAAGGAAACAAAATAAAAACGTTGTTATGTCTCTTCCTATCCCATCAAAAGATAAAGTAGGATGAAAACAAACAGCCAGCAGGGTGACACTTGAATGAGGCGGCATAAGGAAAACTACAGGTAAAAAAACACATTTACTTGTTTCAAACCACCGGCAAACAACCAGGGCCAAGCAGATCCCGGCAACGTTATACAATACGTGTGGAGCACATCGCTTTTTTTTGACAAATTTAAGCTTTTTTCTTCAGATTTGAGCTTTCATCTCCTATGCTCTCAAGGCAAAACAAACTTAAATCTAAGAAAAAAAGCCTAAAAGCGACTCTCACCAAAACTTATTTAAAATATGTTGGCTTGCGCAGCTGGCGGTAAACATGTGTGCGTGTGTGTAAAAATCAGTTTCACGTTTCCAATTCCCTTTCCATCATAAGTCAATAGGTACTGGAAACCCCTGACCAAACACCAGAAAGTCAGCATGCGTTTTTGGCAGAAACACTATGACAACTAACCGTCGTTCTCTATATGGCTCAGGTATTACACTGGGTAAGCTGTCGGATGGGCAAGATTGAGGTAGAAAATGGTTGTGAGTTAGATTCTCACTAACGGCTTTTTATTTTATTTTCTTATTTCTGGGATAAACTATCCAATCAGTTAAAAATCCAATGAATTATTATTCTGGTTTCGATTTATGCCAGTATCGGGAAAGCAATCATATCATCTTTGGCGCAATTCAGCGCTTTTTCTGCACATAGTTTGCTTCGATCGACATTGAATTTTTGCACCCCTCTTCTGTGGGTGTAGAGGAAAATCGTGCCTTTGAGACCTTATGCTCGTATGCAGTACCCTCTAGTGAAATGAAAGCGGCGAGTGAGATTAAAAAAAACTCATTTTCTCCCCAATAGGATTTGGATGAAGCCCACAAATTACACACGACGTATTACAGGACAGGCCACTTCACGTTTTTACTAAAGGTATAAGGAATTAAATTTACCTTTTTTTTCGGCCGGTTTCGGGCTCGATGTTGCCCATCTTCAGGATGATGTCCGACTGACTACTTTACTGTAAAATTTTAAATTTAATTCCTTTTCCCGTTAGTAAAAACGTTAAGTGTCGTGGCCTGTAATACGTCGTGTGTTATTTGTGTAGCATAGCATAAGTTTCAACGTGTAACACAACCAGTGAAATTAGTGATGAAGCCCATTTTTAATTTCACCGAAAGAAACATGACCAAGATCATGTGGCGTCTTCGAAATAAACCCAACCAAGGATTCATTACCCTTATAAAAGTTACATTCTTTCTGAAATCTCAGTTATTTGAGACACTTCACAATTCTTATCCTATAGTACTCACCAGAAACGCGCAAATAATGCTCATCCAATACTGACCGCCATGGGCGTAGATCTCAGAAGGTGCTCCCAACAACGTGATGCCGGAAACATGTCTATGGATCAAACAAAGCATTTGAGTTGTTTGTGGGTTATTAATTTACAAGGAGTGACTTACGTAGCAATCAACGAAGCCGACACCGGAAACTTGCTCATCGATTTCCCGGCCAGCAGGTACTCCTTGGTGTTGTTCTGCTTAATTTTGGACACAAATCCAAAGTATACTCCTATCAGCGCCGACATGAGCAACATGGCGGCAAATATCACATAATCGACGGCCGAGAAGGACAAATCTTCTACATTCTCTAAGAAGGTTGTGCTTGTTGTTGGGCTGCCGCTAGGCCCTGATGTCGTTGAACTGCTGACGATGCTAAGAAGTTTCGCAGGATTCGAGGTGGATGTTATTGGATCAGTTGTCAATAACGATGGTATCGTGGAGGTTAGTAGCCTGGTGGCTTCCGTTAATATGCTGGAGGAAATTGTAGATGATAGTTCTGCCGAGGTTGTAGTGGGTAAGCCGCTGCTGGTAGAAATTACCTCAACTATTGGTGTTGTTTCATACTGTGAAAGTTCTTCGAACTCCTCCACCATGTGCAGATCTTCATCCATTGTAAGGGTATATCGATCTGGAATCAAAAATTGAATTGTTGTAAGTAAGTTTCTAATGATGGCCTTGTTAAATTACTAGTTAAGCTGGAACTAAACGTTTCTTCGAAACAAAAATTCGTTATATTTATATGCAAACAGCTTCCCTCCAAAAGAAGCGTGTTCTACTTCTTCGTTATCAACTTTGCCCATGACTTGGTCCTTTTCGTTGTTCAAATACAAATTTGTGTGCCCATGTACTTGACTCGCGTCAGAAGGTTTCTGTTCGGATTTTGGCGTGGCTGTCGCAATCTGTGTATGTACCCAAAGAGACGCTACCGGAGAAGGAGATTTACTTATCTGTTGTCCAGGAGATGATTTATCTTTAGCCCAAACAAGTGTCTACAAAACCGAGCCGGCTGCTGATGCTACCCGGCACTCGGCCATTATCAATTTGTCACCATACGTATTAAGATAGATCATCTTGTCTGTGCTATAAATGAAGCAAGCACGTGAGTTTATTGAAGTCGAGAATTGCGAAATTGATCCACACTGTTTGGACGCCCTGGCGGATAAAGTGGTTCAGAGAACTGTGATTTTTCATATAATAGTATACACATTTAGTGTATACGGTATAGTAACTAAATTTTTTGCCTAGAAAACTTGACTACTTTACAATACTTCTTCTTCATATCAATAACTAACTCAAAGAATATTAGGTAATATTGAAATTTGCCTGTTAACGTGATACGTGAAAGCGTTTCTTTGAGTGGTTTGTTACACCACTGTTTATTGAAAAATATATAATCAATCTAATGGTTTGTTTTGAGTTTTTTTATGGTCTTACCAGCCCATTTTGGTCCTTCCAGCAACCCATTCGCTTCTCGAGGAGTGGGAGTGACTATTCATGCTCTGGATAGTTATGTTTACATAATTTGATCAATTTCTTTACGAATTGTTTGTCTTACTCTTGCGTATGTCCATTACCGTACTTTTTTTTTATCTGATATATCACCAGATCTTCATCACATCGATATGTTCTTTTTCAGGATTTTAGTCATTGTTTCAGGTTGGCTATTCAACGTATTTTATTATCAGATTCTTAAAAACATTTAAGTTTCAACTGTCTTTGATTTTCGGCGGCAAGTTATTATACATCTTAAGTACGTTGCAGAAAACAGAACGTTTGGTCAACACTTTTTTCGTGTTTGGTAATTTAAAATCTTGAGCTCATCTTGTATTATATCTGTATGTTGAGCGATTACATACTGCAAATCGTCCAAAAAATAAGATGATAACATGCATTTCTTAATTGTGGATAGTAATCAAACGGGTACGCAATCCTCTACTTATCTGTCAACCATTGCAGCATAGCATACATAAGGGACCTAGGAGCATATCCATTGCATCGGATCACTACTCTCATTATCTTGTTTTGAATTCTCTATTTATTTATTTATTCATTTATTTAACATGTAGTTTAAGGTAATTCAATTCCTTGTTTTGTTACTACACTTCGTGCTTCAAAGTTACAAAAAAGATCATACTTAAACTAATTTTTCTCTTTGTGTTTGTTTTATTTATTTACTTACTGGTCCCCCCCGTTGAAAAAGCTATGACACTCTCTTCGAAAGACTTTAAGATTATTGCAGATTTTTAAACTGTTCGGAAGACTATTCCAAACAGATATGCCCCTGACAAGTATTGTTCTACTGTAACTTTCAGTGTAATGACGAGGTATTTTAAAATGAAGAATGCGTGGGCTTCTCAAGCGAATAAATTTTTCATGTAAGTAGGGTGGACTTTCCGCGGTTATGACTTTATAGATGAATATAGCAGTTCTTAGTTTATAGAAATTATCAAAAGGCGTGCTCAAAATATGCGTTTGATGGTGACTAACTCCATGGTAACGAGAAAGATTAAAGGTAAATCGGATACAGCAATGTAAGGCAATTTTAAGTCGGTTCATTAGTATTAAAGGAGCACCAACTAACAATTCTGCCCCAAAAACGAAGTGTGGAAGTATAAGGGATTTTACCAACTTCATTTTGGTACTAACAGGTAAGAAATATGATGTCAATCTTAGCATGCGTAACGTTTTATAAATTTTTGAGCACTGCGCATTAACAAATGCAGTCCATTGCAAATTATTTTGAATTACAACTCCTAAATTATTCATTCGATCGCAGTAGCTCGCCCAGTGCAGACGCATTTTTTTCTGCCTGAGTGTTTTGTTTGACTTTTTTAACCTAACAAAAGTGCTGTGTTCCGAAGTACGTTTTTCCACGAGGAGTGATTTTTTCCTGCTGGCTCGGTCGTTAATTGCCGGGGTTTGTCAACGGAGCCGGCTGGCACAGGTGTGCAAACGCCAATTTGGTTCGCTGCAGCAGGTTTTTTTTCCATCACCATCTCCATCAAGGCCATATTCATCTTCGGAAGGCGCCTTCCTGTTCGCCCTTCAAATTCGGATTTTGGACATCGTCAGGGCGGTAACTCGGAGGATTCGGTTCTGATCGCCGCATCCGGGTAATCACAGGACGGTCGAGCATTTGGTCCGATCAACGTCTACATCTTGCTCCAACGGAGGACCACGTGGCTGGTGAAAACATTTGTAGAAACAAAGTGCAAAAGCTTGTGAGTCTTTTATTCTTTTTTCACTTTTTCTTCTCTATCTGTTTCCCTTTATTCGATCATTGTGTGCTTCGTTTATATTTTCAAAACGGGAGCACTCGTGTTCTCGTGAGAAAATATGAACGATGGCGGGGAGTTGAACTCCTCAGCTGAGGATGATAAGGATGTTACCTACGAGGATGAGGAGCATTTGGAGGATTCAGATGATGCTGGTCCGTCAAATGTTTCTCATTCTTCGATGAGTGTTAGTTCTTTGTCCACCACGGTTGAGAGTAGAACACCCCGACTCCGAACCTACACAGACGGTTCATCTTTTACTGGGCCTTGGGTGGTTTTCATCCGGCCCAAACCTAATGGAAAACGTCTTAACGTGGTACAGATCACCAAAGATCTGGCGAGGTGGCCCTCCGTGACCAGCATTTCAAAGGTGCGACCAGACAAGCTGCGCGTTGTAGTGGCTGATCGGAAAGGTGCAAATGAAATTGTTGCCAGCAAGTTCATTAACCTGGAGTACCATGTTTTTGTTCCGTCTCGAAACGTCGAGATCGAGGGCGTGATAACGGAAATGAGCCTGGAGGCAGAGTACGTTAAGTCCAACGGCGTTGGAAAGTTTAAAGGCCTTGAGTCGACTTCGGTCGAAATCTTGGATTGCCGTCAACTTAAAACTGCCAACGTTGTGAACGGAGTTAAAAAGTACTCGCCTTCAGCCTCATTTCGCGTAACCTTCGCAGGTACCGCCCTCCCTCACTACGTTTTGATCAACGGAATGTTGAGGCTTCCTGTGCGACTCTTTGTGCCTCGCCCAATGAGTTGCAAAAAGTGCATGAAAATGGGACACACCGAGTCCCATTGTTGTAACAAGGCACGCTGCCCTCGTTGCGCAGAGATTCATGAGGAACGAGCGTGCTCAGCAATAGAACAGAAATGTGTCTATTGCGGGGGCTCACCTCATGATATCTCTGTGTGCGAGGCATTTAAGAGTCGCTGGGATAAGGAGAGGCGCTCTTTAAAAGAACGATCCAATCGTTCTTACGCCGCTATTTTAAAGAGCGCTTCTCCCCCGACTCAACCTCAGTTAAGTAACATTTTTTCAGTGCTGCCAGTTGACAATGAGGACTCCACTGATGAAGAGACCCCTTTCGTTTTTGTGGCAAACTCACGGAAACGAGCCAAAACAACTTCCAAGTCCTCCAAAGTTCCAAACAAAATCCCTACTATTAGTTCTCCAATCAGCGCCACTAAAAAGTCGGTAGCTCCGAATAAAGAAAAACTAGTTCCTCCTGGATTCCGAACGACTTTTTCACCACCAAATTTCACATCAACAGCGGGGACATCAGCTGCAGCGAGTACTCCAACCACTAACGCGGTTTTGTCTGAATCAGTCTCCCAGCCAGGACTTTTCAAGCTTTCTGACATTCTTAATGGAATTTTCTCGTTCTTAAACGTATCTGAATCCGTAAGAGGCATTGTTACTACAATGCTCCCTATAGTAAAGACACTTTTGAAGCAATTGATGCAAACTTGGCCCTTTCTATCAGTGTTTATCTCTCTCGATGGCTAATTTAAGCCGAGAGGTCGGAGATATCACTGTGTTGCAGTGGAATTGTCGTAGTTTAATCCCTAAATTGGATCCGTTCAAACATCTTCTTCATGAAACTAGTTGCGATATTTTTGCCCTTTCTGAAACATGGCTTTCTTCTCAAACAGATATTCCATTCCACGACTTTAACATTATCCGTCTGGATCGCAACGATTCTTATGGAGGGGTGCTTTTGGGGATCAATAAGCGCCACTCCTTTTATAGAATCCACCTCCCTTTATCAGGAGGAATTGAAGCTGTTGCATGTCATACAACTATAAGAGGTAAGGACTTATGCGTTGTCAGTTTGTACTGGCCTCATAGAGTTGCAGTGGATCGAAGTCACCTAGAGGACCTGTGCTCAGTACTTCCTGAGCCAAGGTTGATCCTGGGTGACTTCAATTCACATGGAACTGTCTGGGGAGAACAAATTGACGATAGTCGTTCTACTCTTATTTATGACATTTGTGACATTTTCAATTTAACAATTTTGAACACGGGTGAAAAAACACGAGTACCTAAACCTCCTGCAAGACAAAGTGCAATTGACCTCTCACTCTGCTCAAATTCACTATCATTGGATTGCCAGTGGAAGGTAATCCCCGATCCCAATGGTAGTGATCACTTGCCTATCAAAATATCGATCACCAATGGGGTCAACACTTCAAACTCAACAAACATGGCATATGATCTCACAAGACACATCGACTGGAAAAAGTACTCGGACGCAGTTATTTCAACCATCAATTCTGTGGATGTATTACCTCCGTTGGAGGAATATACTTTTCTTGCTCGCTTGATTTATGAAAGTGCAGTTCAATCTCAAACGAAACCCATCCCAGATCCATCTGTTCGCCGAAGGCCTCCCAATCCATGGTGGGACAGTCATTGTACTAAACTGTACGTGGACAAATCGAACGCTTTCAAAGTTTTTCGGAAACACGGAACCCTGGATAACTTCAACGCGTATTTTGCTCTTGAGCAGCAATTTAAAAACCTGATCAAGGGAAAAAAACGTGCACATTGGCGTAATTTTGTGGGAGGTTTATCGCGGGAAACATCCTTAAGCACTTTGTGGAATGTGGCACGCAGCATGCGCAATCGTTCTTCCACGAACGAAAGTGAAGAACATTCGCATAAATGGATTTTAAATTTCGCACGGAAAATCTGTCCAGATTCCACACCTGTGCAAAAAATCATCCGAAGTGTGTCTCCGAACAGATGTGATTTGGATTCCAGCTTTTCAATGATGGAATTCTCACTTGCTCTCCTCTCTTGTAACAATTCAGCTCCGGGAGTTGATAAAATAAAATTCAACTTGTTGAAAAACCTTCCGGATGCCGCCAAATTTCGCTTGTTGAATTTATTTAATCAATTCTTAGAGCATAACATTGTTCCCGAAGATTGGAGACAAGTGAGAGTTACTACTATCCAAAAGCCTGGGAAACCAGCGTCCGATTTTAATTCGTACCGTCCAATAGCGATGTTGTCTTGCATTCGGAAATTGATGGAGAAAATGATTTTGTTCCGATTGGATAAATGGGTGGAAACAAATGGTCTCCTTTCAGATACCCAATTTGGGTTTCGAAGGGGCAAAGGGACAAACGATTGTCTTGCTTTGCTGTCTTCAGAGATACAAATGGCGTACGCAAAACGTGAGCAAATGGCTTCAGTGTTTCTAGACATAAAGGGAGCTTTTGATGCAGTCTCTATAGAGGTGTTGTCAGACAAGTTGCACTCTCGGGGTCTGCCTCCACTATTGAACAACATCTTATACAGCTTGCTTTGTGAGAAACATCTGAACTTTGCTCACGGAGATATTTCAATTAGAAGGACTTCTTACATGGGCCTCCCGCAAGGTTCATGTTTGAGTCCACTTTTGTACAACTTTTACGTAAGTGACATCGACAGTTGTCTCTCTGAAGGTTGCACACTAAGACAACTTGCAGATGACGGAGTAGTGTCTGTCACAGGATCTACTGAGTCTCATCTGCACAGACCTTTACAAGATACTTTAGACAGATTGTCAACCTGGGCTTTGGGGCTTGGGATTGAGTTTTCTCCACAGAAAACGGAGATGGTTGTTTTCTCTAAGAAACGTAGACCTGCTCAACCTAAGCTTCAACTCCTAGGCAGAACGATCACTCAATCGAGGTGTTTTAAGTATCTTGGGGTTTGGTTTGATTCCAAGTGTACCTGGAGAGCCCACATTGAGTATCTGAAAGGAAAATGCCAACAAAGAATCAATTTTCTCCGATCAATCACTGGCACCTGGTGGGGAGCCCATCCAGAAGATCTTTTAAAATTGTATCGAACAACTATTCTCTCAGTTATGGAATATGGTAGCTTCTGTTTCCAGTCAGCTGCTAAAACTCATCTCATCAAACTCGAGCGTATCCAATATCGTTGTCTTCGCATCGCCTTGGGCTGTATGCTCTCAACGCATACCATGAGTCTTGAAGTTTTGGCAGGCATACTTCCACTAAAAGATCGATTCAATTTATTATCACTCCGGTTCCTCATCAGGTGTGAGGTCATGAACCCATTGGTGATCGTAAATTTTGAAAGACTACTTGAGCAAAATCTTCAAATAAGATTTATGTCTATATATCATGTCTTTATGTCCATGCAGTTTAATCCTTCTTCGTACTCTCCAACTCGTGTTTTCATCCCTGACTACGACACCTCTTCTGTCCAGTTTGATTTGTCTATGCAGCAAGAAATTCGTGGAATCCCTGATTCACATCGCCCACTTCTGATTCCAAGAATTTTCGATGCTAAATATAGACACGTCAATGCTGACAAAATGTACTTTACAGATGGGTCGCTTATAGAGGAATCAACGGGATTTGGAGTTTTTAACGAAATAGCTACCGCCTCTTATAACCTCCATCCACCATGCTCGGTATACATCGCAGAGTTAGGAGCCATTTACTGGGCGTTGGACAGCGTCGTTTCAAGGCCAGTAGGACACTACTACATTATAACGGACAGCCTCAGTTCTGTTGAAGCAATCCGTTCAATAAGACCAGGAAAGCACTCACCGTATTTCCTCGGGAAGATACGAGAGACTCTGAGTGCTTTATCAAGACGTTGCTTTGCCATCACCTTCGTTTGGGTCCCCTCACATTGCTCGATAATGGGTAATGAGAGGGCGGACTCTCTGGCAAAGGTGGGGGCGATGGAAGGCGACACATATCACCGTGAAATCGTCTTCAACGAATTTTACTTCTTAGTTCGAAGAAACTCTCTTGTCAACTGGCAGCGCAAATGGGACGAGGATGAGAAGGGTCGGTGGCTCCACTCGATTATTCCAAAGGTAAGCCTTAAACCCTGGTTTAATAGATTGGATCTGAGTCGGGATTTTATTTGTATATTTTCCCGTCTCATGTCCAATCATTATTCCTTAGACGCGGTACTCTATCGTTTTGACATTGCTGGCAGCAATTTGTGTAGTTGCGGCCAAGGTTACCATGACATCGAGCATATTGTCTGGTCGTGTGAGGTCCATCTTGTCGCCAGAACGAATTTAATTGACTCCCTTCGGGCCCGAGGAAAACCACCTAATGTTCCAGTGAGAGATGTACTAGCTGTGCTAGATTTGGACTACATGTTCGAAATCTACCTTTTTCTAAAAGCTATCGATCTTCGTCTATAATTCTTTTTTATTTTCATATTTCCCTTTCCTATCTTCTTTCTCTTTAAAATAAAAGTGTTAAGCTAAGCAAAATATTGTAAAAACAAAAAACGAGTTTGGCTCCTTAAAACCTGAAGGTATGAGCCGTTTCAAATAAAGATTTACAAAAAAAAAACTCCTAAATTAGTTGCTTTCTCTACGTACCCGATAGTGTCGTTACCTATTTTAAGCGGTGGTAAATTTGAAGTGTTATAGGATGAGGGGAAAAACATAGCTTTGGTTTTGTCACTATTGATAGGTAATTGGTTCCTTTGAGACCATCTATAAACATTTTTTAAGTCCGAGTTCATGGCATCAAGTAAAAGTCCGGGCTGATAACTTGGATTCGAAAGATAAATTTGAACATCATCGGCGAACAAATGAATGTTACTTCTCCTGCAAGACATAGGCAAATCGTTGATGAACATGGAAAATAGAATCGGTCCTAAAATTGATCCTTGTGGAACTCCCGAAATCACCGGAGCGGCTCTTGATCGCGAACCGTTACAAATAACAAACTGACTTCGATTTCCTAAATAGGAATCTAACAACGATACAGCACTTCGCGAAAACATGAATTGGTGTGAAAGCTTTTTAAGAAGTTTAACGTGTGAAACTCTATCGAATGCTTTAGAGAAGTCTATCATCAACAAGATCGATAGTTGTTTCTTATCAACTGCACTATGGATATCATCAATTACTTTAGTAATAGCGGTTGTTGTATTGTGCTTTGTTCTAAAACCTGATTGATATTTACTGAGAAGGTTAAAAGTATTAAGAAAAGATTGGATTTGTAATTTTAGTATACGCTCGAACACCTTTGAAAGAACACATAGAATGCTTATTGGACGTAGATTTGAAATATCTTTGCTATAAGATTTTTTCTTCAAAGGCAAGATTTTAGAAACCTTCCATGCTCTAGGAAACTTACTGGTCCTTGTGATTGAGTTGAAAAGCTTACACAGGGGATACCTTAGAGATGGTAGAAGAATTTTAATGAATTTAAGCGGAATTTCATCTGGACCTGTAGCATTAGATTTAATCGAGTTTGCAGCTAATATTACATCATTAGTGTCGATTGTAGTAAAACGGAAACCATAAGCATTCAATGGTACAATCGGTAAAAAAGAATCCTCGGCAATAAAATTTGATGCGAAGTATTGATTAATCTGGTCACTAGAATTGTTGAAGATTTCATCACGATTGGGGCTAGGGTTCTGTATTAGCTTCAATCTTTTCCATAGTTGTCTTGGGTTTGATGTTTGTAGTCGATTTGAAACCGAATCTATCTTGGCACGCTTGATTTTATTTGTCACTAAATTTCGTAATCTCTTGTAATGCTCAAAATCGTCTTGCAATTTAGATCTAACCCAGCATCGATAAGCAATATCCCGGTTGCTCATAGCGTTTCGAATGTCCTGATTGAACCAAGGATTTTTCTTAGGGGAACTTCTCTTAAGTGGAACGAATTTCTCAAAAAGATCTAATATGAACCTATTCATTATTTCTAGCAAGATATCGGGATCATCAATCCGATCACAGAAGGACCAGTCATAAGAATCGAAGGTAGAAAGTAGAAGATTGACGTTTAAATTCGAATAGTCTCTAAAAAAAGAATAGCTAGTGTTACGAGCCCAACTTATGTTAAGAGTACCGAAAATTATATCGTGTTTTGAAAAACCTGACGCCGACACTTGATCATGATTCAGAATAAAGTCGTTTTTATTCGTGCTAAACAAATCGATTAAGGAACTCCCACTTGAATAAAAGTGAGTTGGATTGGTATTAACACAAAATAAACCTAGATTTTCTAGAACGTCTTTAAAATTATTGGTTGGTCCACACGAATTGAGCAAGTTCGTATTAAAGTCTCCTACTAGTACTATCTTTTCATGCATGAGGGAAATATCTGTGAACAATTCATTCAGTTTATCTGCACAATTATTTCCGGGTGGATTGTAAAACACTCCTAACAGAAAAGTTTGACTTTCTACCGTAACTTGTATACAAAGATATTCTGTTCTATCTGGATGCCCACTATTTATTTTAGATGAAATAATGGAAGTGCATTTAAGATTGTTTCTGTAGTAAACACAAATTCCACCCCCACGGGCATATGATCTGTCGTTACGTAGGAGTTGATAGCCATCAATCGAAATATTGTTATCAGGAACTGCACTATTTAACCACGTCTCTGTCAAACAGATGATATCGATTTTACTTTTTTCAAAACAGGTAGTAAGTTCATTAAATTTACACATCTGTCTTGCGCATAGGCTTTGGATGTTGATGTGACAAATATTGAGCTTATCGCATTGCAAAGAACAGTCCATAACTATACGAGGAATACAAGCATTACTTACGTTGTCAGGAGCACGGTTTGGATTAGAAGACATCATAAATTAAAACTTGAATAATGAGAGAGCATAGCATTTTCCTCCCCATATTCACCAGTAAGTAAGTTTCACAAATAATAACTATAACTAAGTAATTCATTTTCATAATTCACAATGACCATTTAAGTAGATAACAGTCCATGTTATTAAGCATAAAAAAGCACGTTCACAGCCCCACTATCGAGTCACTGCAGCAACCCACCCACGCAGCAACACAGCAACGTTTTTCACGAACAAGACTTTTAGGACGGAAGGAGTCATGGATAGCTTGGGGATCGGAGTCATGGGATGTGAAGGAAGGATAAAAGAAAAGCTAAGTAGGAAGGGTTACGTTGTTTGTTTGACTTTCAGGAGCGGACGGATTCAAGGGGATGAAAGGATCGGAGTCATAGGATATTGAGGGAAGGAATATGATATAAACAAGGAAAGGTTCAGGTGTTTGTATTTGGTGTTTTTATTTGGTCGATCGAGGTAATCAGCATCGGCTCATTTACGGCAGCGGTTTTCACAAACACCAGTCCATCTCTCGTAAACGTAGAAAGTACTAATCCAGACTGCTTGAGCTTGAGCACCTCTCCTCTGAGCTTCCGTGTATGTTCCGAAAGATTTTCATTGATGTAGATTCTCCGGTTTATGTTGATATCGATATGTGTAAGCGACAGGTTACATGTTTTCAGATACCGACTGTAGAAATCATTTCTAACACTCTTGAAGGCGAACTCTAGTAGTACAGGAGGTGAAGTAGTCGTCTTGATCGGCAAGCGAGCCAACCGTCTGGCGTGAACCAAGGGTAGACCATCATCGGAGAAACCGAGTGTACGCGAAATTTTGCAGATTATATCGTTCAATCTCTCATCTGTTTGGAACGGTATACCGGTGATGATCAGATCGTTGGCTTTAGTGAGATGAAGCATTCTGTTTTGAGTGAGCTTGAGATCTTCTTGGACGGATAGTATTGACTGAGAGCATTCTTGCTTGTATTTGCTCATCTCATCTCTCAGCGTGGCGATTTCAGATTGCAGCTCTTCTTTGGTTTCAGATATTTTTGTCAACACTTGCTGGATGGCGACGTCGATCATGCTCTGGATACGATCCAAAATATCAGAAGAATCATGGTAGTCGTCCGAGGTGTCGAGTTCTTTGTTTGGTCTTTTTGGCCTATCTTTGCCCATGTTGTCGATGTAGTGGTGGTTTGACTAGCAAATATCGAAACTTTATGAAACTTAGGCAAAAGTTGGATTTATCAAATTGAAATTTGATCACGAATGAAGAGCGATTCTATGCGAAAACCGATGTCGTTTAGCGGAACGTACACTTAAGCGAGTATTTACGGAACAAAACTCATTAATACGGTTGATTTACACGGGTAAAAAGCAGATATTAACCGGCCACGATAACTATTACTACTTGTCCATCTAACACACTGAGAAAAAAAAAAAAATATTATTTGAGTACTTATCAGATGCATGAAGCAATATAGTCGAGCAATATTCAGAGGTTGGCATAATAACAGATTCAACGTTTTTTCTCATATGGCAACCGTCAGAAATTTATTTATGAAGCATCTGAATGACTCTCTACAGTTTCGACTAAATGTTAATTATTTGTCTAAGTTTAACGCTTATGCTTGATTACAAGAAATGTAATCTAATCATTGACGCTTATTTTATAAAATTTAAAAAAAATATCTATTGATCCGTTGAAGAAATAGGAGAATTTATTTGAATAACAAAATACTGTACTTGAAAACAAAAGGCAACACAGTCTATTGTGATACTGTATTGTGAATGGAAATTTTCATTATTTTTAAGTGAAACTAACTTTTACTGAAAGGTTGTCATGTACAAAGTCTTATGATCTTCTGTCAAGTGGTATTTGAGAAAGTTTCCGATGCAGAAGATAATCGTCCAACATTTTTAGGTGATCGGAAAGTTAGGTTTCCAGTTTTTTCATGATAAATGCAGTAAGCGGTTGAAACATTCAATTATATAAAATTGTCTTATAACGGTTTTAGTCTGACTTCTCTTCAAAATGCTTGAAATAATGCTCATCCATTTGTACATCACGACGTTGGCGCAAATTACTAACAGCAAATGTACTCTTCACGCGGAACATATTTGTGGGATGTTAACTTGGATGTGATTACTAAACTTTCTCAAGGGGGGGTAGGGTCTAACGGGTAAAAATAACACCGTTTTCACGATTTTTTTCTAGAACTATCGTTCAAACAAATGTATTCAAATTTTTTGCATTATACAAAGCATTGTTAAAAGAACATTTAGTATTTTTTTCGTAGAAAAATATTGAAAAATGAGCCGGTGACGGAGCACTTTCGAGGATGCCTTTTAGAAAACAGGATTTGCGGTGGACACTGTATCTCAGCACAGAATCATCTGAGGTAAAAAAAATCAGAGCAAAATATTTTTATTAGATGTTTTTCTGGACCCCAACGTTTTTATTTAACTTAAAAAAAATTTTATGAAATTTTTGTGGCTGTTTGAAGTAAAAACTACGATTTTTCACGAAAAAATCCGCCATTTTTCACCTGTAAAATCTCCCCAAAGTAAAAAAAACAAAAAAATAAAAACGTTGGGGTCTGGTATTTTATATGTAGAAAATATGTTCCAAATTTGAAAAGAATCGGATAAGTAGTTTTCAAATGACGATGTCCACGGACTTTAAAAAAGTGCTTTCGAGAAAAACGCGTTTGAAGTTTCTGCTCTTGCTTTCTTGCAGTATAAGATAGGAGGAGATAAAGGCCTATAATTTCTACAGTTTTGCTCCAATTGACTTGAAAATTTGACACAACATTCTTGAAATGTTTTGCAATAAGAAAATAAAAAAATTAAAAAATCAATTTTTTGAAAGTGTTAGACCCTACCCCCCCCCCCCCCCCCCCCCCTTAAGAGGCAGAGAATAAATCTAACCAGCCAGTTCGATTCCGAGTCAGTTTTTTTTTATTTAGAATCAAAACAACTTTAGTGATATTGACTCAAATAGGTATTATGTATTTTAGAGTTATTGACTGATGTTCATAAAATTCGTCATACAAGTTAGTTTAGAAAAAACGATATTGTTACGTACGGGTTTGATGACCCTAACTGTATCAAAAACGTGAAATTTCTTGACAAATTCAATTAAACATCGGCACAACCACAGCAAATTTCATACACAAGCAAGTTTTGATATAACGTGACAATCTATTGAATTGAACCCCAATATTGCTCTTCAATTAAAAGAGAGGGGGTTCAGCCTAAAACAGGAAAAATTTATGTACAATTTCAAATTGATGTTCATCAAAACTGAAACATTACAAGAAATGATCAATTGCACTCAAGGACATGAGTAGTTTCCATCATAGGGGAGAGGCTGACTATATGCGCATATTAAGGAAAGCACTCATTTTCTCCCATATTCCAAAAGATAGGAGTCTGAAAACTATATGCACATAAGCGGACATCTGTTTTACATACGTTAGACCAATTTTTCAGTAAAAATCTCTTACGGTTTTTGTGAAAATCATTTTATAATAAAAGTAGTCAAAATTGCCGATTTCCGAAACCGGCATGTTAAATGCGCATATTTATGTTTTAAACTATATTTCTGTTACACTTGCAATATTTTGATATTATTTAATTGAAAATGGTAGAAACGAATGTTATGCATACGTCAAGGCTGAAATTTTGGTGAAATTTTAGATATCACTAGATCTTTTGCATGAAAAACAGTTAGGTATGAAATATGGCCAAATTTCATGGTAATATTTTGTTCATATCATATTTTATCGGATCAGTATGAAGTTCTTCTGTTTTCGCTGTAAGATTGTGATTTGAGGGTAGATTTAATGCTTCAATGATAAAAAGAAAAAAAAAATAATAAGACTTATTGATATAGGCATTTAACCTGCCTGCTATGGGCATTCAGAACCTCTCTCTCTCCCTCTCTCTCCCTCTCTCTTTTTTTTTCTTTTTTTTTTGTTTTTTTTTTTTAAAGACAACACCGTCTTAGCCGATTTAGGCTTTACAGACTGAATAAATGACGTGAACAACTTAAGATTAACATTTAACACCCAGTACCGAGATGGGAATCGAATCCATGCCATCAGTGGACCAGCGATTACCGTCTTACCACGCTAACCACTCGACCACGAAGACTTATTCCAATATCTTATCATTTACTTCTTTGCCAAAAGCTTCAATTTGTTGAATTTCCGATTTTCAGATGAATAAGAAAAAAAACCATTAACATTTTTGTTCACAGAATCTGTGCGCACGATAATTAAAGTTCAATATATTTTAACAGAACTAACAAAAATCATGTTTGTATTTTTAAATTGGTTTAGCTTTATATACCAATTAAATTTCTTCATGCCATGTGTCAAAAGCGTATTACCCTCAAACTGCACTGATTAGATATGTTGAATCTCCAGCCGTATCGTCAATCGGCTGAATGCGCATATTACCCAACATGCGCATTTAGGAACACTTCCCTCTACCTGGAATAAGGTTGCCAGATTTTAGTTCAACGTGTATCCGGGCCGGACAAATCCGGGTAATTTTAATTAAAAACCTGTAAAAATCCAGACATATGATTTTAAAATTGCCGACCATATATCCGTGCAATATCCGGCTAATTTTGTCAAAATACAGATATAAGGAAAATGAAGAAAAAAATTGAATAAAATTAACTTCCACAAAACTTATCGACTGATATCAAATCGTATTCTAGGCTTCAAAAAATCCTTTCATGATAATTTTTCAGTAAACTTGCAGTAAATACAACACAATTTATGATTTTTTTTTTGATTTTCCAAATAAAGTGAATAAATCAGGGTAACATTCGGGCATTTTTCTATGAAATCCAGTCAACCAGGCCAAGCCGGGCTGTTCCCAAATTTTGTATTAATTATCCGGACGAAACCGGATAAAACCGGGCAATCTGGCAACCTTGATCTTGAACGTCCACCAATTTTAAGAAAAACGAAATGATCTAAACACAATTTGTTTATTAAGATACGTCAGACAGAAATGTTTACCTTATTTTCAAGGTCGAAAAAACTTTTTCATTTGCGATTCCCGATCAATACACTACCTACTTTGTTTATTAAAAAGTAGACTTCTTAAATGGACAAGAATGGAGTGTTTTCTACAGTATAAAAGACAGTTAAAACAATCTGAAAGACCACCAGGATATTGCCAAGTTTTTTTTTAAATCTTTATAAGAACGATATCTTCAGTAAAACGCTACTGTGTAACGCAAAATAATTTGAAAATTTATTTTACGGTGTTTTTCACGTAAACTTAGCTTTTGATGCATCCCTTCGATTCTACGTGAATCTGGTAGTAACTGATATTTTTCCTCATGAATTTCACGTTAAGTCAGAGAGAATGGCTTCTGGAATCCATTTTTAGGAACTTCCTCAAGCGTTTGGTTGAAAATTCTTATAAGAAAAAGAGTTGGTATCAATCAGCTGAGTTTGTTTGAGTTGTGAAAATTGTGTTGCACGTTTGTTTTGTGTTATTTCGTGATTTCTACGGAACCCTGATCGAGGTTACTAACGCTGACATTTTTAAAAGCCCTTGAAGATAGAAGAAAAGGGTAAGTCAAAATAGTAATACACCAAGGTCTTTTTTTACACTGATATACGTACCGCGTAAAAAAAACCGTGTAAAAAAAAACCGTGTTAATTCCCGAAAACCGTGTAAAAAAAAACCGTGCTAATTGCGGAAAACCGTGTAAAAAAAGACCTTTAAATTTATGCAGCTTTGAAACTTGTAACAATAAGACATGTAACTAGACACTTTAGACCTTAGACCTGACACCTGAGACCTGAGACTTGAGACCTGTAACTTGAGACTTTAGACTTAAGACATGAGACCTGAGATCTGAGACTTGCGAACTGGTACCTTGAACTTGAGACCTGACAATTGAGACATGAGACCTGAGAACTGATACGTGAGACCTGAGACTTTCGACATGACACCTGAGACCTGAGACCTAAAACCTGAGACATGAGACATTAGACATTAGACATTAGACCTGAGACCTAAGGCATGGGACATTAGACCTGAGACCAGAGACACAAAACATGAGACCTGAGACATGAGACCTGAGACATGAGACCTGAGACCTGAGACCTGAGACCTGAGACATGAGACTTGAGACATGAGACATTAGACATTAGACATTAGACCTGAGACCAGAGACACAAAACATGAGACCTGAGACATGAGACCTGAGACATGAGACCTGAGACATGAGACATTAGACATTAGACATTAGACATGAGACCTGAGACTTGAGACATGAGACATTAGACCTGAGACATGAGACATTAGACATTAGACATTAGACATGAGACATGAGACATGAGACTTGAGACCTGAGACCTGAGACATAAGACATGAGACATGGGACCTGAGACATGAGACATGAGACCTGAGACATGAGACCTGAGACATTAGACCTGAGACTTGAGACCTGAGACATGAGACATTAGACATTAGACATCAGACATTAGACATTAGACATTAGACATTAGACATTAGACATTAGGCATTAGACTTTAGACATTAGACATTAGACATGAAACATTAGACATTAGACATTAGACATGAGACATGAGACATGAGACATTAGACATGAGACATTAGACATGAGACATTAGATATTAGACATGAGAAATGAGACCTGAGACATGAGACATGAGACATGAGACATGAGACATGAGACATGAGACATGAGACATGAGACATGAGTCATGAGACATGAGACATGAGACATGAGACATGAGACCTGAGACATGAGACATGAGACATTGGACATTAGACATTAGACATTAGACATTAGACATTAGACATTAGACTTTAGACATTAGATATTAGACATGAGACATTAGACATTAGACATTAGACATTAGACATAAGACATTAGACATTAGACATTAGACATGAGACATGAGACATGAGACATGAGACATGAGACATGAGACATTAGACATGAGACATTAGACATTAGACATTAGATATTAGACATGAGAAATGAGACCTGAGACATGAGACATGAGACATGAAACATGAGACATGAGACATGAGACATGAGACATGAGACATGAGACATGAGACATGAGACATGAGACATAAGACATGAGACATGAGACATGAGACATGAGACATGAGACATGAGACATGAGACATGAGACATGAGACATGAGACATGAGACCTGAGACATGAGTCATGAGACCTGAGACATGAGGCATGGGTCTCAGGTCTCAGGTCTAATGTCTCAGGTCTTATGTCTCAGGTCTATTGTCTCAGGTCTAATGTCTCTTGTCTCATGTCTCATGTCTCATGTCTCATGTCTCATGTCTCATGTCTCATGTCTCATATCTAATGTCTCATGTCTCATGTCTCATGTCTCAGGTCTAATGTCTCATGTCTCAAGTCTCAGGTCTCAGGTCTCATGTCTAATGTCTAATGTCTAATGTCTAATGTCTAATGTCTAATGTCTAATGTCTCATGTCTCATGTCTCAGGTCTAATGTCTCATGTCTTATGTCTCATGTCTCATGTCTCATGTCTCATGTCTCATGACTCATGTCTCATGTCTCATGTCTCATGTCTCAGGTCTTAAGTCTCAGGTCTAATGTCTCATGTCTCAGGTCTCATGTCTCAGGTCTCATGTCTCAGGTCTCATGTCTCATGTCTCAGGTCTCAGGTCTCAGGTCTCAGGTCTCAGGTCTCAGGTCTAATGTCTCATGTCTCAGGTCTCAGGTCTCATGTCTCATGTCTCATGTCGCATGTCTAATGTCTCAGGTCTAATGTCTCAGGTCTCATGTCTCATGTCTCATGTCTCATGTCTCATGTCTCATGTCTCATGTCTCATGTCTCATGTCTCATGTCTCATGTCTCATGTCTCATGTCTCATGTCTCATGTCTCATGTCTCATGTCTCATGTCTCATGTCTCATGTCTCATGTCTCATGTCTCATGTCTCATGTCTCATGTCTCATGTCTCATGTCTCATGTCTCATGTCTCATGTCTCATGTCTCAGGTCTCATGTCTCAAGCTAATGTCTCAGCTCTTATGTCTCAGGTCTCTGGTCTCAGGTCTCAGGTCTCAGGTCTCAGGTCTCAGGTCTCAGGTCTCAGGTCTCAAGTCTCATGTCTCAGGTCTAAAGTCTCATGTCTCGTGTCTCGTGTCTCGTGTCTGCGGTCTCAGGTCTCATATTTCAGGTCTCAAGTCTCAGGTCTGATGTCTCAAGCCTCAGGTCTCATGTCTCAGGTCTAATGTCTCATGTCTCGTGTCTGAGATCTCAGGTCTCATATTTCAGGTCTCAAGTCTCAGGTCTAATGTCTCAGGTCTCAGGTCTCAGGTCTCAGGTCTCAGGTCTCAGGTCTCAGGTCTCAGGTCTCAGGTCTCAGGTCTCAGGTCTCAGGTCTCAGGTCTCAGGTCTCAGGTCTCAGGTCTCAGGTCTCAGGTCTCAAGTCTCATGTCTCAGGTCTCAGGGGTCTCATGTTTCACGTTCTTAGTCTCAGAGCTAAGATTTTCTCAACTTCAAAAAGATTCTAAGTGTTTGAAGTTTGAAAAGGACTTAGAATATTTTCTCTCAAAAACCGTGTTAATTCGCGAAAACCGTGTAAAAAAAAACCGTGTTAATTCCCGAAAACCGTGTAAAAAAAGCCGTGTAAAAAAAAACCGCGTAAAAAAAACCGCGTAAAAAAAGACCTAGGTGTATATATTTTGATTCCCACCGAAGGAAAATATATTCTTCCACAAGTCGAAAATGGTTCAATGGGAGAAGTTCTGGCACATCGAGAAGGAAGAGCTTCGTACGTTATGAAACAAATGCCGTAGGGTATAGTGATGCATCGTCAATGGTGAGCTGTTTATCATTCGTAGATATATTTTTTTAAATAATAATTGAGGATTTTTCGATTTCAGGATTTTAGGAATCGAATTAAACTGGGTCGTAGTAGCTAGCGAAATTCAATTGTTTTCCCATCACACACTAAGATCAAGTTCACTGGTGTTGGCAAAAAGTAGTAGATATATTGTCACTTTTTGTACATTTTTAAAGTTTTGCCATGCAAAAACATTTTCAACATCTGTGGCCTTCAAGTTTTCAACAATACGTGTTGTAGTTTCGCATGCTGTGAGGCAAAAATGTCAATATTTCTATCACATACGACTGAAATAGAAACAGTGCTGTAAAAAAATACGCCCAAAGATCTTGAAAATATTTTGCATGGTAAAATTTTCAAAATTTCTACCACTTTTTCCCAACACCAGTGAACTTGCTCTAGGGGCACTAGAAAGAAGTGCAGTGATAGTGGTTGCGATTTGTATAAAAGAATAGTGAAAATGGATTAAATTTAATTATATTTTCATTGTAACAATCAAATTATTACTATCAAAAGAGAGAAAAACTTTTAATTAAACCGAACTAAATTTCATTTCCAAACTAAACTTATTTTACGTCATCTTCACATCACATCGAACTCATTTGAAATTCACGTAAGTTGTAGTGAATTTCATAAAGCATGAATTCTCATTGAGGTGCGTTCGTATGTATTAGTAGAAGCTACGTGAAAATCAATTTAAAAAAAATGATAAAGTTTTTCACGTAGCCACGGCGACGTGCGGATTATTTTTCATTTTACAGTATGAAACATACAATAAGTGCTGCCGCATAATTTAAAAAGTGGAATGTTTCAAGAAATAGCAGGACACTACAAAAAAAAGCACTCGACACTCGACATAATTTCAAGCTTTAGAGTTAATTTATACAAATTTATAAGTCAGGGTTATCTATGTAAAAAAAATTAAATTTGTTTCGAAGAAAGTTAAGACCCCAGCAAACATAAATTCGCATAAGAAATGATATCTCAAGTCGTTAATAACGTTACTGAGAATCGCTTTTTCTACAAAATAAGTCAAAGGTCGTAAAAGTGGATACTTGAAGTCGGTTTCAATGGTTTAAATAGTATATGATAAAAGTTCGCCGTATTTGCAGATTTTGAAGATGATTTTGCCCAATTTGTTCTCCCGCGTGGGCTTAAAGTGAGAGAACAGCCTTGTTGTCAGGTGGTGTTTTAAGAAGAATTGTTTAATAAAAGAACCAGCAAATATTGTAGCTGGCAACGGTTTGCATGCTTTTAGAGCAAAAAGTTATGCTCTCTTGCATTCTTTTAGTAGACACAAATAAGCTGTCGAATTTAATGCCTCTTTTAATTTGGAACTGTTTTTGTTATGTCAGTGTAATTTTTATACAAACAAACAACCGTTTGACACTTTAGAATGGCTAATGTATTTTTTGATATCTGGATAAAAATTATAAAGATATTGTCAAATTAATTGATTATAAACTCTGCATGCTTAATTTAGTGTCCATTGAAGAGGAGCGAATGTCACAGTGGCTCGATACGTATGGACAACTGATAAAAAAGTTTTAATCATTTCAAAACACGCCGACAAAGGTCGATTAGATAATTCATTTAAAATCCATCGCGGCGATAAAAAATGTGAATTAAAAAAAAAGTAAATAAAAAGTATTCATATAAAATGCTTCAAAAAAAAAAAAAGATTTATCGAGGTTTGTTTTGTAATAACCCGTAAAATTGAAAAAATATTCTGAGGTTTTATTTCGATAGAAAAAAGCGCGACAGTCCAAGTAAACAGTAGGGAGGGAATTGTATAAAAAACAAGAACTTTTCGAAAAAGTGAGACCATTGACAACTTAACATCTATTGCTATTTTATAGTTTATCAGCGAAGAAAAAATGGAATATTGACGCCAAGTTCAACAAGGCAAGACGAAGTTTACCGGGTCGGCTGGTATATCAAGTATTTTATCCTCAAAAAAAATATTAAAAATAGTAATCAGTGCATGTAGGTACACAGAAAAAATTGAATTTAACAAACAAAACGTATCACTGGTACTTTAACCGACAAAATTGGCTTATTGCTACAAAACTTTGACTAAATCTAAATAGTGATTTCTGCATCAAGTTGCAAAATTCAGGCATATGAGGATAAAGAAGTGACAAACTAAAAAAAAAGTTTCCTTCACAAATTTCTGAAATGCATAGTAGATGAATGGTCCACAAATTCAAACTCTAATTCTATGCAACCCAACAAAAGTTGTTTGGTGCACTCGGCCGCAGGTGTTGCAAGTTACAGGTGTCTGAGTTTCGGCTACTTTTTTAGGTTTTTGGCCTTTAAGTGTTTTCTGAACAACGAACGAAAACAAAAACGAAGCAGTAAATTTTCGCGATGAGATTTAAAAAAATCTTTAACGGCATTATCACTTGAGGCTCGAGGGAGACTTCAGGGTGGTGCATGAATCCAGGGATGAAATATAGGTTCACTTTTCACGGTTATTTTTGTTCAAATTGAGCACCATTATCAACGCCTGATTGTATGAATGCTTTTTAAACGGAATGATGATAAAATGATAATTTGTTTTGTTTTTGATCGACTTATCCCTGAAATATACAATGAATATCAGCTAGCGAAAATAATACTCATTCTCACCTTAGCGCCAATGGATATCTAACCGACAAGCAAGTGGATTAAACTAACCCGCCTTCTTCAGGAAGAGCTAGTAGTCACTTTGGCTAATTGAAAAATTTGTGTGAGAAACGTGATCTCGTTGAGGCGTAGTAGTCCGACTTGAGAAATTTTGGTTTTTTTCCAAAGCCCAAGAACAATCAATTGAAATTTTTTACTGAAAAAAATTTGAAAACAGTCGGAATACGAGATCACTGCTCACTTATAATAAACAATCTTTCATAAACACTAAGCTGGAACCGCTAAGGGCGTAAAAAGTTTAGATTCGAGCCAGGTTAATATAATTTTCTGTTTGGGGAAGCTATCGACCAAAAAATATAAGTTGTTAATTGGGTGGATCATGGATAAGATTCAAAGACGTTTTAAATGGAATCAATTGCTTCAAGTGACAAAGTCTGGAAAAGAGATTCTAATTTGAAAGAATGGAAATAGTTATTCATGCAACGAGCTGTTAAAAGTGGATTTACCAATACGAATAGTAAATTAATCGAAAAAATCAAATTTTGAAACGAGTTGCAATAAAAGTTTGATGCGAAATCGGAAAATTCCCTTATAATTCCAGTATTTAATCATATCTCAACCAATAATCGCATGCAAAAGACCGGCATGACATGACTGAAAATTTCTTGTAAAATAGGTTGTGGACTGTAGATTTGCAAGCAAACAAACACTGTCAAAGAGTGGCACTTTTCGATACTGTTTTCAATGTTGAAAAGTGTTGTTCGGAACTGAATTGTATAAAGTAAACTGCACACTTAAACTTGTTAAAAGATAACAATTTGCCAAAGGAGCATTCAATATTACAAACTATCTAAGTAATATCATTATATAGCTTCTTTGAGAAAAAATCTCCAAAATACAAATGATGAGTCGCTTTCAGATACTAATCGATGAGTAAGCACTTTTATAGTCTTAAAAGCCTAAATCCTGAAAACACTTAAAGGCACCACATTTACTTCAAGAAAATGGCATTCTTGACAAGTTTCTTAAAATTCAAGATCGTTGTCAACTTACTTTTATTTTCACCAGGTTAAATTTGAACGGTTCCTGTCACATCGGTAGAATCGAAGACGTTTACAATAAACTTTCGCGCACTATCGGTTCTTCTGAAGTCAGTTCGCGGTAGACGGTGTGCAGCTTCTTTTCCCTCGGTCGTTACTGATTGAGGTCTGGACTAGAACTGGATCCGTGAAGATCAGTGCCGAACAATTCTACTCTTTACTCGAAACTACGACGACCTGTGTTGACAAACTTATCGTTTGCATAGGTCCACCACAAACAGTAATCTTTAAGACGCGCGATGTTGCAGAATTCATTCAAGAATACGCCAAGTGCAAGTTAAGTGCCTCTATTCCGTTCAGTCAAGATAATCCTCTGGGCTTCTGTGCTCTCTTGCTCTGCGCTCTGCCCGATTAAACAACACGAGTGACCGGTAGTTGATCATCGTCGTTAACCGGGTAGGTATATGAGGGTGGTTCGCACTTGAATGATAACTTAAAACTTGAAATTAGTTTTATCCTTAGTAGATTCAGGAGTTTAAAGGTCAATGATGAAGCAATTAAAATATCTGAATCGAACAATAAATTGAACCAACAAGTTAAATAAAATCAAAGAAAACATTTAATAGCTAAAAAGTCTCTGGAATCTGCAAAATGCTTGGAGTTTGAAAAACGATTCGAATTCTGCTGACTTATAAAAAAAATATTTGTAGTTTTTCGTCACTTCCTTGTTGATTTCTTTTTATTTTAATCACGATAATTAAATGTCTTTTTTTTTCAAATAATCGTGATTATTGATGTCGATTTCTTTTTTTTTTTAATGTTTTGCTTAGATTTGTTCGGATTTTGTGATGAAAAATTTCAAATGTCCCGATTTTGTCAAGTTTTGAAAAAAATTTTATCCCGATTGACTCAGCCCACATCATTGCAGGAAAATTCTGCAATGCTTACTACAGACCCTCTACCCCTCTCTAACTTGTGTTAGAGTAAAACTATTCGAGATATTATTTCAAGGGAGTTCCCTTAAATAGTTTAGCTACGTTTTTATTTCAATTTTCGTGTATTTTCTAGAACATAACGTTGAAGTAATGTTAAACTTTTTTCCATCGGGGAGCCCTCAGTATCGCTAAATTTAACTACCATTTTACCCAAAAATTGTGTGATGGTTTTCTCGATGCTATTTCCTTATATTTCATTAAAAATTCATAAAAAAATTGGGTCTTTTCAATATTTAGCTGAAAAAATTAATAAACAAGATTGGCAATGTTCATTGGTAATCAAGGCCGGATTAAGGGGTGGGGGCAATAGGAACAATTGCCCCGGGTCCCTTGGCTCAGGGGGGCCCCCGAGAGAAAAAAGTTTTAAAGTTACTTTAATCATACTTCTTCAATTTCTACAAATCTATGAAAACAAATCAAAACTAGAAAATCGGAAAGAAAACTTGAAATATAACAACCAAAGGGGCTCCCGTAATGTAATATCTAGAAAATTATTTCCGTTTCATAAGTTTAGGGGGCCCCCTAGAGTAAGCAGTGAAGAAGTTTCCCGCATTTCGCAGGCTGAAAATATCTTAATCATGGTAATGAATTTCAAAATTTTCTACCCAAAATTTAAAAAAAAAATGTAAACCGAATTCGAAAAAAAATCCGAATAAATTTTAAAGAATATGAGCCAAAACACCTCAATTTTCATTTTTTTTATCGAAACATGTTAGACAAAATATTTTGTACAGAACAGGTAAAATAAAGAAAAACATCTCCTCATTTTCATTACATATAAACGTCTTGCATAAAAACAATGTTGATTATTACGTTAACTTTCGAAGTATTGGTTCCTGCACTAAAATAGCAGCTAATATCGCCAAAACTGGCTCATAGTGCTAAGAGAGAACTGAGAAGCTTTATGATAAACATTTTCGAATTTTACCTGGGCAGTATACGAGTTTATACCGGGTATTATTATAACTTTTCACTTTTCAATCATTATCATTGAAATTTCCGTTGGTTTATAAATTTTTAACACTTTTCCCTCCCTATTTTTGAAAATAATATCTTAAAAAAACTGTAGTTGCTTAAATTGGAGCAATCGACAGTACAAAGTTTCTCTATTGAACTCCCATCCCAATTTCTGTATAGACTTGAAATTCTTATTGGAACATAGCAATTGATTTAACCCTAATTTACCATCCACTGAAGCGAATATCCTGAATTCAGCAATCATTTTCCAAATGATCATTTGCGAATGATTATCATAAAAACGATCTCATAGTTGCCCAGCTAATATCATCCAGTGCTTCTATTAACATGAATATTTCTATGTTTTTTGATCTTTTTTTTTCAGATTCAATTCATTGAGATTTTCACGTTTTGTGTTGTTTCTTCAGTTACTGAAGTTCAGTTTCATGTATTTTTCTAAATTTTGAGAAAACAGGATCTTTGTTTAAGGTACTAAATTCATTAGGATTCCTTATCTGACTTTTTTTCAGTGATAACTGATCCTGTGTTTCTATTCTGAATTATTTTTTAATCGATCATTTTTGCATTTATATCAATGAGAATTTTTTGTGTTTCAGAAATATAAAATTGAAATTCACATTTGGTGCAATTTCTACTTTAGCTCTAATTGTAACAATGAATTTCTTTTTTAAATTAAATTCATATTTTGTTTCCCAAAACTTGATTTGAAATTATGATTTAAATTTGAGACACTGAGTGGTGGTTTTTAATTGTAACCTGATTTTAAGTTTTGAATTCTTAAACTCTTATATATGTATCTCTATGGAATTAAAATTAAATTATTTTGTTTATTTTTTCAAATTTTGCATTCTATGTTTCAAATCTTCATGATTCTTCCCAATTGTCTTTAGGTATATATTTCTCGATGAAGCACAATTCAGATGATCAACGATGGAACGAAATTCATTTAAAATATCTATCCGGTCATTTATCTGAATCAGAGATTTTTAGTTGATGATAAGGATATTAAAAAAAATGAGAATTAAATTTACCATTTCTCCAGTTCAAATCAGAGCTTTCATTTTTGAGAAATTTCTAAAGTCTTCCGCAATGTTTGCATATGATTAATTAACAATTTTTATTTGAAGATACCAGAAACTATCTTCTACGCAGACAACATGGCTAGTTGAAGACAGTATACTGAACTCATCTTCAGTTCGTTTACACGTTTAAAAGGTTTAGTATTATCTGAAAACAAATTTTGTACTGAATGTATTATCTTGAAAAAAAAATCACATCATAAGGGCCTTCGAGAAAAATTGCCCTGGGCCCCCCATGGCTTAATCCGGCCCTGTTGGTAATCAAACTTATCTAATTCAGAGTAAGATATCTCAATTTTATATTGGCAAAAAAAAAGAAATTTTGGAACCCATTCCAAATTTAAAAGTTCGGGAAATCTGTGAATATTTCATGTGTTCTGTGACACAGATTCTGTGATGAAAATTTGCTTAAAATTCTGTGTAATTACAGATTTTTCGGCAACTTTTGTCGCACCATTGGAAATGCATTTGCGTTCTGCGTTGTGTACACCTAATTGATATTTCATATTTGCTATTAATCAAAATGTGAAGATAAAAAAACAGTTCTACCAAAGTTTAATTTTTAGTAAAATCATTGCATCTGGTTAACTCTTATTTTCTGGTTACCCAATTTTTTGCAAATGATAGAGAATCTGATGGAGATCATTTCGTCAGATCCTTTTAATGCTCTTAAATCAATAAGGTCGGAACAAATTTCAAATCCTTCTTTTGTCACTCGAAGTTAGAACATCGTGCAGAGGGGTGGAGGGGGGAGAGGGGGGATTTTATAGAAAATAAAGCGAAAAACAAATAAATTGGAATAAATTGCACGAAAACTTGTATATAACCAAATTGTACACTGTATCATACCACAAAACCTAACAATAAAGTAATTTTTTAATGAAAAATTCAAGAATATAAAAGGTAAAATAACACCCAACTTCCAATATCTGTTTTTTGGTCTTGTAAACTTTCAGATAATCGATTTTTTTTTCAGAAATTTACATAAAATTCTTCAAACTTTATTTATACCCCCTTTCGTTTTTTTTTGAAAATTCGTTTCTTTCGTTTTCTTTCTTGTTAAAATAATATTTCTGAAAATTGGACTGAAAATCTGTCAGTGATGCTGGTTTCTTTTCATGAAAAAAAGAACGCTCTGTTTAGGGCGTTACAACTTTTTTCTTGCTACTCCTTCAGCTTTGCTGTCTTCGGTAAAATTGTAGCCAGAGAATTTTCCAGTAATTTCCATATAGTGGTTTTAAGTTTGCGTTGCGTGAGAACAAAACATTCTAGAACAACCAAAAAGTGACTTTCTCTGGACAAATTTTCACGTTTCTCAAACAAAATTTCAAAGCGAAACCCGGTTAGATACTTAAATGTATGTTGGTTATCCACCCGGATTCACCGCAGCTTCTGCCTAAGTATTATCGAATTCTTCTTTTGTCAGGGGGATGATTTTCCAAAAACCCCGAAGGAGGGAATAAATAAAGTTTGAGAAATTGGTGGAAAAATTTGATAAATTCTTCACAATTTTGAAAGAACGAAAGTAAAATTATATAAAATGGGAATTGTTTTACCTTTTGCGTTCGAGAATTTCAAAGTTATTAAGTTAATGTTTAAAGACCTAAAATAACTTGATTTTGAGGTTTTGAACAATGTAGATTGCATGCAAGTATGTTGCATGCAAGCTTTTGTCCAACTTGTTTCAGTTTGTCGAATTTTTTTGATTATTTTTCAGATTATTCCAATTATATTAATAGATGATTACAACGGTGATTTAAGAAAGCCACTTTAATGGATAGATATCTCGAAGTTGGACTAAGTAATTGACAAATTTTACAATTCTTTCTCACCGTATACCAGAACGGATCTGGAATAAATATGGAATGCTGTCCAAAAGGTGCTATTCAAAGGTAGTGAGAACGTGTGGACAAAATTCAACATTACTAATGATTCAATTAATTCAGTGAAAACCGAAATTTACCGGGCCAGCTGTTTTTTAGCACATTTGGTGTCGTTTGATTAACACCAGAAAAAAACCTTTGCCCCCCTTCTTTTTAATATGTATAGGGGAGATGAGGGCATAACGAGCACCCAGGGCATAATGAGCACTACTCTTTTCTACGAAAGTACGTATTTTCTTAAATAAATTTTCATGAGGATTTGTTTCGTACTTCCTATAGTATTAATTTTTCACAAAAAAAGGAATCTCCTTATCATCTTTACAGAGATATTTAAAAAAAACTGGCTTGGTTTTCAAGTTACGAAAATATTATTATTTTTGAGCACCAAGAAATATGCTCTTATGATCTTAAAATAACCTTGATCTATAATGTACGCACTGCAACATGATGTACACATTGCTTCTTAATTTTTACCATCATAAAATTTTTGATTTTTCACTTTTATCAATTTTAAAACGCGTTTTTACTTAAATTTGTTGACTAGGGGCATATAGAGCACCATATTATCGAGGCATAATGAGCATTTTCTGCCATAGAATCTAGCAGCGAATTAAAATTGATTTATAGCGTCACACCTTGACTAGTTTTCATCCGACGATTTAGCCTATTGGTAAGGTGTCGGAGAGGTAATCAAAAGACTAGCGTTGGATTTCTGTTCGAGGTGTTTTTTTTTCATTTACAATTCATGATCGATTTTTTTATTGTTACATTATACGGCTAGTAGCATCATCCTCCGAACAAAGCACTTAATGTATGAACGTGCGTGAATTGTTTGTATTCTACAAACAGACCTAGATTATTTTGTTATTGCTTTTTTGATGAATCTACGACTCACCTGACTTCATCGAATTGAATTCGCTGCTAGATTCCCCGGCAAAAACGCACATCTTGCTCTGATTAATGGTGCTCATACTGCCTCAGGGGGGGTTCTCATTATGCCTCCACAGTGGCTGGTTTTCAGCTTTTGGCAAAAATTTTTAAAATGCATTTTTTAACGTTTTCATCTAGTTTTTCACGTTTCGGCCCTTTAGGGAATAGGCTTTTCAAGTGTCTGAACACGAAACAATAATGTAACCTCCATATTGTAGCTATTTTCTATGGTTAAATAACCGTTTTCCTTAAGGTGGCCATTATGCCCTCATCTCCCCTAGATTGATAGATAGATTGTTCTACAGGAGAAATAAAATTATTATTTTTAAGATTATTTTTAATTTGTTATTTTTTAAAAGATAATATTATATCCCTCCATACTAAATTGAGATTGACTAATATTCACCTTATTATAAAACTCTGCAAAACACTATGGATGAATTTTGGAATAAAATGAAGCACTCAGTATTTTCGAAATCCAAAACCCAAACCGTCTAAGTTTACTGTCGTAATTCAACGGTAACCTTTTAGTCGTGTGTATGCGATCACTTCGTCTTTTAAATGAAGCATTCTTTCACAGAAATATTTCACATTGCAAAGTCCTAATGAATTAAATTTTATGTATGTATATTCTGATATAATTGTGTATTTGTTCAATGCATTGAAATAATTGACTATAAAATCACGTTTTCTTTCTTTATGGCAGGTTGTCGGTTAAAACATTTGAAGCTTTAACTGTTTATTATGCTAACGTCTTAATATGACTGTAATGTACAGAAACTTATTTACCAAACTAATACGCCTACGGTCAGCTATCTCGAAAAACGTGCAATAAAATCCGTTTATCGCACGTTTTATCGCGATACTATTTCGTCATTATCTTTTTTTGACGTATCATTCAACAGCACGTGATGTTCAACAACGTCGTCGACGTTTTTCCCGAGGCTTTCCAATTTGATGTTGTTTGATAGGTGATGCCGGGTGTTATCTTCGGTTTTATTCCGTCGTCGCTGCCTCGCAAATGGAGTTAACAACCGTTGATCCACCTGTTGCTCTCCGTTTCCGGTAGCGAGACTCACCGGGTAAGCTACGATGAGGAAAATTATGAACCCTATGAGAGAGTAATACATGAAGCTTATTCGGGCCAGGTAGGGTAGTTCATGTTCCTGTTCTGTGGGTTTTGGGGTCGTTGTTACCTTTGGCATCTTTGCTAGGACAGATTCGTCACATCCATCGTTACGGAATGGTAGGAAGTCGTATTTCAGTTTACCGAGAGCCGTGAGCCAGATGGTGATCATACAAGTAATGGAGACCACTACTCCTGAAACGACACCTTTGGTTGTGGCACGGGTAGAGCACATGCCTAGGGTAAACATTCCCATGATTGAGCCCGATATAACTCCGGTACAGGAAACGGCCATCTGAACGATTGAACCAAGTTTTTCGACTACGAAAACCAGAACCATCACGATGAGTCCAAGAATGACGACTATAAGCTTCATGATTGCGCTGGAAGATCGCTCTGAAGCATTGGGTCGGCATGGTCGGATGAAATCTTCGTAAATTGTACCAGCCAAAGTGTTCAAACTGGATGACATCGTTGAGAGTGCGGCCGAAAATACTCCAGCGATGAAGAGACCAGCCAATCCGGGTATCTGTCTTCCGGAATCCATCACATAAAAAGGCATTACTTGATCCAGCTTCTGAACCTGTTTGGTCGTAACGGGATCACAGGACTCGTACTTAGCATACATCAGCAGCCCCATGAAGCATGCCAAGGAGTTTATAATCAGCAGTCCAGTTATGTAAATTTGAAGTGAACTCTTGGCAGCTTTCCGCGAAGGAACGGCCAGGAAGCGTTGAATACAGGCTTGGTTTATTCCGAAAACAGCGATCCAATTGGTTGTCATTCCAAATGCCACACACCAGAATGAAGTTCGCATTGTTGGGTCAGGGTTGAGACTAAAATAAGATGGAATTCATTGAATTACTCTACTTTCAAATTCGAACTACTATTCTCACTCGAAAAATATTAATCTTCCACCACGTTCGGCCCGAGCCCAAACCTCCCAAAATCCACCGATGTCAATCAGTCCTAGCGTTACAATTGCGAAAATGGCCAACAACATCAGCAGAAATTGGACCGTATCGGTCCAAACGACTGCTCGGAGACCCCCTACAGTCGTATAGAACATACAAACCACACACAAGATCGGTGTGATGAACTGCATGTTCATGCCGGAAACCTGACTGAATGCCATGGCCGGGACGTAGATGACCACCGGAACCAGAAACAGAGCGGACAGGGCGTATACAAAACTGGCCGTCAGCCGGACGATTCGGTCGAAGCGGAGTTCCAGGTATTTGAAAGACGAGGTTAGTTGCATATCGTGGAATACCGGCAGATAGATGTAGTGCATGGCTAAACCGACCTTGTAATGATATAACAAAAAATCAATGTTTCAATTTTTGACTTAATTTCTGATTTTTTTTCAAAATTCTTACATATTGATAGATCTATCATATATCTATCATCATATATCTATCATAGATAGATTTATCAAAACACTTTTTCTACTCAAATACTATTCATAATCCAATAATTTTACTTACAACTGTGCCTGATATCACGAACATCCATATCTGAGTTCCGTACGCGTAAATATCCGTGGGGACACCTAGAAGGGATATTCCTGAAACAGATCTGGTAGAATATTGACAATACATTAAAGGTAATAGTAACTGAATCATATGATCCTTTCACAAAACTTTGAAGGTTTAAAAGAAATTGAGTATGTTTTCGTAGTCCAAAATTCCGGTTTAGAGATTCTAATTCGATACACACTTTCTATGTTAGCGCTTCGGGCACAATTACAAATTTTCATTGAATTTATGGTAATACAATTTTTATTTGGTCGTCTTACGTTTAGAAGCTAACCCAATCTTATGAAGTAATTTGGAAGTAAATTTTGGAGAGATAACAGTACATCTTATTGCAAAGGTTCAAACTAAAAAATTCGGAAACCAATACTTCGTCTGGAATGCCAATTGGAATATTTAAAGCACAAATGCATAGAACTGTATAGATAACAAGGAATAACAGAATCAGTATCACTGAAGGTAGTAGCACATCCAGCATGAGTTTTTCTAGAACAACTCGCAACAAAATCCCATAGAAACATAAATTAGGTTGAGTGATCTCTAGCAGGGTTGACATATGTGTCAAATGTTAAGTAACGTAAGTTTTTTTTAATGTGTGTGTGCTCACTGTATACGGCAACATTTTCTTCTGCTGTTAAATAAAACGTTAATTTAAAGTGGTTTAAAAAAAAACAAAATTGCCGTGGAACCATTGATCGCAAACCGGAACCGACGTAGCCTTAACTGCACATAAAGCCCTGATTGTGCTAGCACCGAGATCAGCAGTATTTTGGAAAAAGATCACTGGATTTTTGCAACCCCGCAATTGTCAAGTCACCCAACAGTTGGAATCACCAATTTACGAATCACAAATACACCTAACAGATGGAGGCCAACTCACGACTCACTATTCCAAACTCCGAAAGTTTGCTGATGGAAGTTCGAAAAATGGTATTGGAAGCATTCCAGCAATCACTGTCGAAAGTGGTAGACATCACCGAAAGCGTACGCTGTTCTCTTGGAACTCTAAACGATGAACTGAAGTCGATTAAAAAAACCCAGCATCTGTTCACCACCCAGCTAGACTCACTTCGCCTAGAACTACAAGCGACAAAAAGTTCAGTTGATGCGAAAAATAATTCCCCCGATCAACGGCAATCGACTGATATGCGCATGCAATTATCGGAAGTCACCCGAAAAGTCGAGTGGTTGGAGCAAATGAAATATGATGCTGACGTTATTATCTCGAATGTAAGTCAGACCGATAAAATTGAACACACACAACAAATACTAGAAAAGCTCACCACGCTTTGCAAATTGCCGATCGATCCAACAAAAATTCAATTCTGTACGCGCATGAAAACGAACGGTGCAAAAAACATCTCACCGATCGTGGTACGTTTCATCGATGGAATTTCCAAACAAACATTCCTTAAAAACACCGCTGGTAGAATGCTGTACGACCAAAGCTGCGAGAAGGGAGCTCACCGAAGGATCTTTGTCCAGCAGCGATTTAGCCCTGTCTTCTACCAAATCTATCGTGCCACCCGAGGGATCGCCGCTGCCGGTAAACACATTGTGTGGTACTCCAGAGGAACGTTTTTTCTACGACATCAAAGAGAGGCGACGCCGATCGCAGTACGTTCATTGGATGACATCTCGCATTATCTGCATAAAGCAACTGCTGGCCCCAACAAAAAACGGTAAAACTCTCACAATGCTAAATAGATCGCTGCCAATACCCTTCCAATTCCTCACCTTTCCTGTCCCTTGCCTTATCCAAACCTCATCAAATTACTCATTCAAACCCATAAATTTTTCGCTGCTGCTGCTGCTGCTGCTGCTGACGTTGTTGTTGTTGTTGTTGTTGTTGTTGTCACTGCCTATCTTAATCACTCTAGCCTTATTGGAGAACGATTTTTATGACCAATTTTTCGCAAAACATAGTTACTTGTGATACTCACATCAAGAATATTCCACCGCATTCTCTGAATATTCTTTATATGAATATACGCAGCTGTAGAAATAAAATTGAATTATTTGAATGCTTTTTGAATGCTCTGAACAAAAAGATCGATGCGATTATTTTTACTGAGACGTGGTTATACGCAAATGAAATCTGCAACATAGCAGGGTATCAATCCTTTCATTGCACCCGTGACGAAGCAAGAGGAGGTGGAGTATCCATTTTCATTAACGAGCATTTAAACGCTCATATCGTGTACATGGAACATGAACATGAGTCTGACTTTCTTATAGTTAACCTGCCAGAATATAGAATCAATCTGTCTGGAACATACAACCCGGGAAGAAATGTTCCTACTTTTCTTAACCATTTTGATTTGTTGTTGCAAACCAATCCCAAAAGTTTGATATTTGGAGATTTTAATATCAATCTTCTCGACATAAACGATTCAACGGTTCTCAATTATTGCTGTACCGCACAAAGCAATGGATTTATGATACTGAACCCTGTAGATAAAAAATATGCTACAAGAGTTTCTAATACTATATCTACTATCATTGATCATGTGCTAACCGACTTGTGCTCAAACACTTTCCATTTCACTTTGCTCGAAAGAGATCCTGATTTATCTGATCATCAAACAATAATTTTGTCACTAAACCAGCAAATACCAACCAATCAACAAGTCCTTCCTGTTAAAACAATAATCAGTTATGATAATATTTCCGGAAATGATATTTGTGTAGATCATGTTGATAACTTTGAATGTTTCATTGATCACTTTAAAAATGTAATTGATCGCAACACTAAAGCGATCACGGCTCGAAAATGTAAAACCAAAAAACCTTACATTACTCAGGAAATTTTGAAGTTAGTTTTGAAGAAGCGAAAACTTTTCGACGCTCTTAAACATGATATTAGTATTTTAAATGAATATAAAAGGATACGAAATATGGTAAGCAATAAAATAAAACTTTCTAAAAAACATTAGATATTACGATTCTAAAATACAAGATAATTTGAATAATCCTAAAGTTATGTGGAATCAAATAAACGAATTGATTTTCAATAAAACAAGGGGAAATGAATCCTCAAAATATACAATTCAAATAAATGACATTTCGGTTTCAGATGAAACAACAGTATCGGATGCTTTTAATAACTTCTATGTGGATGTTTGCGATGCAATACCTGAGCCTTCGGCATCACTAGCTCTTCACAGCAATATCCCGCATAGTTTCAATTTCTCTGTAGTTCTACAAGACCAACTATCTAAATCTATTGATGAACTTAATAGCAATGCAGCTACTGGTCTGGACAAAATATCCACGAAGTTTATGAAGAAATATAAAAACCATTACATTTCAAAGTATGCGACCTTGGTTAATGAATGCATAAGAACCTGTAATTTTCCAGATATTCTGAAGCTAGCAAAAGTAATTCCAGTTCATAAATCGGCTGATAAAACCATTCTGGGTAATTACCGTCCAATATCCGTTTTGAATGCATTTTCAAAACCCTTTGAAAAGGCCCTATATGCACAGATCCAAGAATTCTGTTTCACAAATAACATCATACACCCTAATCAATTTGGGTTTGTTCCAAAATCAAATACCTTATCCGCTGCTGTCAGCCTTGTAGATGGAATCTCTAGTGGAATAGACAAAGGAAAATTTGTAGCGTGTGTATTCATAGATGTAAAAAAAGCCTTTGATTCAGTTCACCACAAGCTACTAATGAAAAAACTTGCAAACATAGGTTTTTCTCATGCTGCACAACTTCTAATGCAATCGTATTTGCAAAATAGAAAACAAGCAGTAAAAATTAACAATACGACTAGTTCGTTTCTTACGATAAAACACGGAGTTTCACAAGGATCAATCCTTGGGCCGCTATTATTTATAATTTACATAAATGATATATTTTCGTTGCCTCTAAAGGGAAAACTACAGCTTTACGCTGATGATGCTACAATTTTGTATCTCTCAGAGGACCTTATTTCGCTGAAACAAAGTATTGAATTCGACCTAGAATTACTGATGAATTTCTTTCTTTCAAATCACATGGAAATGAATTTAAAAAAAACCAACTTCATGACATTCAGTCTCCGAGGAAATTTACAAACTCTGCAGATTTCGCTACGCGGATCTCCAGTGGAACGAGTCGATTCAGTTAAGTACCTAGGTTTGTTAATAGACGAAAACATGAAATGGAACATACATACCAAACACGTCTGCACCAAAATAACCCCGTATGTATTTGCTTTGAGGAAAATACGTTCAATAATCACTGAACCAACAGCTTGGAAAATTTATTTCGCCTATATACACTCCCATATTACCTATATGAACTCTATATGGGGCAGTTGTGCTAATATATATCTGCAACCAATACGAATCTTACAAAACAAAGCTATCAAGATGATAAGAAATCTTCCCTTACTACATCCAACTGCACTGCTTTATAATTCAAGAGTGCTATCTCTGGATATGCTAAATATTTTTGAACTATGCCAGTACATAGATATACAAAGTTTTAAACAATCTTATCAAACATCAACTAGATTTTTCCCTTACATCTGAATCTCATAGTCATAATACTAGAAGTTCGGCACACATAAATCTGTTAACAAGAAGACTACGAACCACTTTTGCCCAAAAAAGTGTTGTGAATAGAGGAGTTAGCATGTTCAACTCACTTCCAAGTGAACTAAAAAGTTTACACAGTTTTTTTGATTTTTAAAAAAGAAGTGAAATTATTCTTAAACCTTAATCAAAACAATTACCCGTTTAACGAAAATCAGCACAGTAGAGTCCTCCCGCTCTTACGAAACCACACTGTACATAGATAGTATGGCTAGTGGAGGGGTGTGATTTCACTATGCTTCTACAACCAAATACCAAAATCAATACTGCACGGACCTCCCAAGAAACAGTTTGCCACAAAAGTAACGCGTGACAAGCGCGGTAAACCTTGTCATAACCATGGGCTCTTGGGAGGAGAGGACAGGAAATGGTCTTCACAACCGTGTGCAACCTGGCGTGGGAAATTAAAGTATCACCCCAAATCCATCCTTTACCTTTCCTTTTCCAAACATTTATCCTAAGCCCCATCCCCTATTCCTTCCTTCTCTTTCCCTTAGAGGCAGTTAAGAGAGTTTTAAACTTAAGTAGTATTTAAGGAAAAGCAAACACACACTGCACTAAAATGGTATCACCGTTTAGAGACCGTCAACAGTTTTTCAAACTTCTTCGGTCGTAATAAAGTCGAATAAAGTAAAAAAAAAAAAAAAACTTTTCCCGAGATTAAGATGGGGGAATGGTCGAAATTTTTGGGACCAAATAAGTAAAAAGCTCTTGATATTACAAAGAAGAGAACGGATGTAAGAAGCGGTTTGAGAACACATGATCGAGGCCTTCGCCATGTGATCTGTTCCGAAATTTCCGAAAAAATGTTTTTTATTATAGCACTAGCTGACCCCATACGAACTCCATTTCGCTTTCAACTTGGAATATGTCATGAACAGTTAGCATGGAAGTCAATTGCCAAGCATTTTCCAGATTCACTTCCGAATTCATTGTTATTCATTTATTTCATTGCAAAAATATTGGACGAACACTTTACTGTCGTCTGCTACTAAATTTGAAATCAGGAATCAATTTACCGTCCAAAACACCCCCCGTGTATAAATTTCAACTCGTTCGTTGCATAACAACGGAATTATTGCCGAAAAGTTAAGCCCCTTTCGGTGACCTCTTATGCAATTTTTGATATCTGAAATCGATTGTCCGTCCCTCAAAACTCTCGTTTGCAAATTTTAAAGGCAATCCATTGCATAATACGTAAATATAGCTAAAACAGTAAAAAAATTAATTAATATGGACGACCTCTGGCAAAACATTTGACATCTGATATCGATTGCCCGTCCCTGAAAGCTGCCTTGTGCAAATTTTCATACCAATCCAATGTATAATAACGACGATATTGCAAAAATATAGAAAAGTTCATATGGACGACCTTCTTTGCCGGCCCCTTACACTAAATTTAATCCATGCAATCCATTGACCGTCCCTCAAAACTATCGTGTACAAATTTTCATCTGAATTCGATTTATAATAACGACAATATCACATTTACAGTGAAGAGTTAATATGGACGACCCCTTTGGCTGACTCCTTACTTTAATTTGGATAAGTGAAATCAATTGTTTGTCCCTAATAACTCCTACGTGCAAATTTTCATCCCAATCCGATTTATTAAAACGTCATTATCACTTAAATATTGAAAAGTGAATATAGACGACCCCTTTTGCCGGCCCCTTACACTGAATTTGATTGCTCAAATCGATTGCACGTCACTCAAAACTATCGTGTACCAATTCTCAGCTAAATACGATGTAAAATAACGTCAATATTGCAAAAACAGTGAACAGTTAATATGGATGACCCCTTTGGCTGACCCCTTACATGAAATTTGACACCTGAAATCGATTGCTCGTCTTTCAAAACACTCATGTGTAAATTTTCAACACGATCCGACGAAAAATAACGACAATATCGCGAATACAATATTGGTCTTGTATGGACGACCCCCTTCTGAAGGGGTCATCCAAAAATCTAAAAACATTTTTCATCTTTCCTAGTCCTAATGAGCATCCATGCCAAATTTCAGACCTCTAGCTCTTAAGACGGCTGAGTCTATAGAGGACAAACAAACAAACAAATATACGGAAATTGCTTTTTATATATAGGTACCTATAGATATTGCAAGATGGGAGAAAAAATTAGGCCTGTACGTACATGGAGGCAGGGTTGGTAAATTTTGCCCGTCACGCTTGACCTGACTAGTTTTGTTTCATCAACCGAACGGCACCGTACTCAATTGACGGAACCTCACTAGTCACTCGCATGACGGATAAAACACGACGTAGTCAACATTCCTCCGTCTTGTGACTGGCGAAGCTCTACACATAGATAAGCTTCGTTCAATCGTTGTTAAAAAGTCGGTTTCATCTGGTTTCTGTCAACTGATAGATTTTCAAGGAGCCAATGTTTTGGTCAAAACTAATCAGGTCGTTGTTCAATGGAGCAAGTAGAAACTAGTCGAAACCAAACCAGCTGGGCAGCAGGATTCGTTTCGACCTGATAGAAATCGGTCGACGTCAATTGGAAAGAGACAGGTGATCATCTTTCAATCCATTTCTACTTGTTTCGATCCGTTTCGACTAGACCGTAATGAACAGACTTAATATTAATAAATGCGTTTCCAGTTCGGCTGCTATAATTGAAAGCAGAGAACCTAAACAGCTGTCAAATCGCTAGTAAACGCACCATACCAAAATTTTCCAAAACGTCAGTGTGGTTCCCGAAATTAATCATTTTACCCCACAAGAGACCCAAAATAGGGTAATATATTAATTGCCAAACGCATCTTTTGTTGTCATACTGCAGAATGAGGATCGATTTTAACAAGGATTTTGCTGAGCATTCTACATTTTTTGCCAAACTATAAGTGATTAATGTCACCAAAGATTCCGTTGATTGACATTCCCGGGCCGCAGAAATCGTTTAAGAGATAATCGAAAAATTACTTCTGGTTGAAATTGTTGCAATGAAGACGCCATGCTGCCCCTTAACGTTTTATTCTTCCTGAGGGTTTCTTGACTGGAAACTTGGTACGGTGATGTTTGTGTTCTGCAGCCCCGTGATTGAAAGACTTGCTAGCAGAGAGCGACAATTGACGATGGGCGCTCTCGCAATCCAGGTATACGTTTTCTCATGTGTTGAACAGAGAAAGCAATAGCCTTCACTCCAATTAGCTGTTATTCTTATGGAAATCTGTGTAAGAGCAAGCTTTATTCTTCTTCGAAAGCCTAAGCCCAGTAGCAATATAAAACTGAAAACGGAATTTCTGGCAGGAGCAACAATGTGAGTTATTATGTAAACACAAGAGACATCATGTCCTGCATGGAAAAGTTTAGATTAAATAGGAAGTTTTTGGAAAGCTTTTGAAAACGGCCATACATTTGTCCAAACAAAAAAACCTCAAACATTTATCTGGCAACCTTCATCTGTCAATTGACGTAAACAATGCAGTAATACAAGTTTATGCTATATCGGCAAGACGACACAAACAAGATAGTGACCAATTTGCTTCTCGCCCAAAAATCTTCCAAGCAAATTGCGGCGGCTGTAGGATGCCATCTAGCGACTGTTTATCGCGTGAAACATTCTTTCCTCAATGAACCATGTCCACGGAAGCTGGGTAGTGAAAGGTTACAGTTTGCACGCACTGTTAAAGTGGTAAAATCAGTCAAAACATTAGTTAGGCGGAATCCAGTAAGATCAATCCGAAGGCTTGCTAAAGAAGCGAATGACTCGAATTCTCCGATGCAACTATTAGTCAAAGATGACTCCAATGCATCATCAAAGACAATAGCAAATCGTAATTTTAGAAAAGAATTAATTACTGCACTGCGATTTGAGTACTCGAAGCGATTTTTGTCTAAGTAGAAGCAGCTGATCGTCGCGTTCTTAGACGAGATTTTTTTTATTGATTCGGTGTCCAATTCGCGTAAGGATTGGTATATTTCACCCCTGAAAGCAAAGGATGTTTCAGGGAACATGAAATTCAAGTTTACTATCAAGAATCCCACCGGAGTCTTGGAATTTGGAGCGGTTGCTTGGAATGGGTTGAAGTTGTTTCCTGTTTTCATAAAAGTTGCAGCAAAAGTTGATACTGAAGTCAACATGAATATTTTGAAAAACCAAGTTCTTCCGTGGATTTGGGCAAACTTCAATCAACCCGAAAAATTTATTTTCCAACAAGACAGAGCCAATGCTATACCTCGAAACGGACAAAAACCTGGATTGGGGAGAGTATGAAGTTTTGGCCGGAACCCTCTCGGCTTGTTGATAAGGGCGTATGTTCAAGCGAAGACCTGTGGATCCTCTCATCCAAGTCTAGATTCTTTGAAAGCTTCCATCTCTGAGGTGTGGGTTTCAATGTCAGAGGCTTGTATTCCGAAGTTATGCTCCCGTTTTAGATCTTTCCGGGAGAGAAGAGTTGAGAACGAAAGAGGACACATACCGGTTATTTTATTCCCTAAATACATGTCTGAATGAATAAAAAGGTTCATAAATCATGATAATATCAAGACAAGGGTTTTTGAACCCCGAGGACCGATTTTCGCAGTTTTTTTTTATGCGTCATACTGTATATTCAGTAATATTCACACGCTTGTGGGTCCAAACCACGAATAGAACAACCATTTGGACCTCAAATCTTCTTCTGTTGATTCTCAGGACTGCGTAGTTACGTTTGATCACAACAATCACAGTTGCAGTATGACTCCAAGTTGATTTCCAACGTCTCGTTGAAAGAGTTTTATATATTTCAGAAGTTTGCGCACTATAAATTTGATTCGATCCTCTTTCAACTGTCAAAATACAGTAAAAATTAAAAAAAAAATGTAAATGTCAACAATACAGTTTAAGCTATCTATCAACTATTTTCAAGAAAAATGTTATATCAGTGGTTTTTTACAGCCGTTTGTAATGTAATGCAGTGTTTATTCGCGCTTTGTAATATCGTACGCACTATTTTCACATAGATTTTAAGCGATATGGCATTATAAATCTGAAATTATAAAAAATGACTACGATTTATGTCAGAAAATTAAAAAGAAGAAGCAAAGATTTCTCACAAATTTAAGTTATTACTGATACTTTAAAGTTGCAAAACAAAGCTGAGCTCTAAATACAACTTCCGAAAAATTATCCGATGGGCAAACACAAAGATGTCTTACTTGCTGCCAGCACTTAGAATTCTATCATCCGTGTTTTCTCTCAATATCATAGCTTTTATCGGGCGTTTACTTGATGTTTTATGAATCAGGCGGATGGAAAGCTCGTTTTACTGAACCACTTATTTGAAATATTGCACAACTTTATCATTATTCATATACTTTGCTTATCATCCATAATTGTGTCTTGTAGGTTGTCTTCCAAAAATATATTTTTGTAAATCCTAAACCCTAGAGCACTTTAGTAATTAACAACGCCAAATATTACTAAACAGACTGCTTTTTATCCTCAACATATTGAATAAAAATTTAGGTAAATACAGAGCATTTTGATGCTTGTGATATTATGTTAATCAAGTGTATATAGGAGCATCGCACAATAAAAATGGAAGAAGACAAAAAAATAATTTAATTAAATTGTAAAAATGATACAATTACCGGAAAATTTAAATAAATGCTAAAATCTAAAACATCTGAATTGATGCCGAACCTAGTGCTGGGAAATAAAAAAGCAGAAATATGTGCTTTTCAGGCTTCATATAATTTTGGACTACATTTTTAGGTAATGCAATTGTTGGATACTGTGCAATGTAATATTACCTTTTTCATCACATCACATCATCACATGTTAAATCGTTTTTAAGGCTTCCATAAAAGTGTTTTCTAGGATTAAACTTTGATGAAAAAAGTCATTTTTGGACGCCATATTCAAAAACTTAATTTTAGTTTTTTTGTTGTATTTTGCAATTAAAGTGAATAAATCCTGGCTTTTTTCAACGGAATCCGGGCAACCGGGCCGAACCGGACTTTTCCTAAATTTGGTTTCGAATATCCGGGAAAGTCCGGATAAAACCGGACAGTCTGGCAAGCTTAGTATAAATGCATAACACCTAACTTCGAGACAACGCGCCTTCAATTTATCCTGTTGTGTTTGGCCATTTTCCATACATTTTTGGAAAATTTGTGTTTTTGTTTTTACAGTATTTAAACGTATGTAAGTAAAATCAAAAAAACCATTAGATAAAGATTGAAATGTGAAAAACTTTAAGGCAATATTCATTTTTGCACTTCTACCCCTTTGCTTTGAGGGCCTCAATTAAAATAAGGATTTTGTAGCATATCCATCGAATGTGAATTTGGCTTATCAAAGTCACAAAGATGTGCGAATAAGATCTTCAGGAATGCTTTAAACAGTAATACTAAAACAATAAATCCAATTCAGATGAGCATGTTGTGGATGAAAATTTCTATAAACCATATTCAAAAAAATACTCCTATTTATCTCTAAATAAGTATCTCAAAATCTTGATGAAAACTATTAACGTGCTTTACTAAAATAACTAACAACTCGCCCAAAATATTGATAATACATATATAGCCTAGATGAAAAAAAATTCATAGATTCTAATATATTCTTATTCTATTAAGTTTATACTTACGTAGCAATCAACGAAGCTGCTACCGGAAATTTGGGCATCGATTTGCCCCCCAGTAGATACTCTTCGGTATTGTTTTGCTTGATCTTGGACAGGAAACCGAAATAGAACCCAATAAAGACCGAGATCGCCAACAGAAGCACAAACAAGGCATAGTCAATCAAGGTAAACCTTAGTTCGGATTCAACACTGGCGATAGTTTGATTGACATTTTCCACTAAAAGTTGGATGGTCAAATCCGGTAAGACTGTTTCCGTGATAAACTCCATTATCGAGCTCGTACCACCATGCCGCGAAATGACTGTTGCAAAAATGAGTAGAAATCATCTTCAAAAAAGGAATTCATCTCACGGTGATGATTTTTATCTTACTTTATTGAAGTTCGTAAAAGTTTATGATGATAAGAGCTTCGGCACAGGTTGGGTAATAATCGGCGAATGTCCAGACGCACCAGACAACGTGAATGATAGAGTGAGCAAATTTAGTTAAGTTATTGCAGTTGGTTGTAACAAAGAGTCGAAGGTGAGTTATCCAAATGACAAGAACGAGATCATAAATTTGACTTTTTCCAATCAAATACCAATATTACCGATTTAATTTTATCATTTGAACGTCCATTTAATCACGTAACAGTTTAACTTCCAGACCATCAACTGGATCATCTACCCTACTTATAAAGCAAAATGCTTTCATGCTTTCCGAAATTTGACATTGAATGTGACTTCGGGTTTATCGTTCTTTCGATAACCAAAACTACAAACCATATCAAGGCGACGTAACATAAAATCTTATTTGTTCTATAATCCTGAATGGAAAAAAAAATTAAGTGTCGGAAAATACTACTGGTAACGCCAATACACCTTTTAATTTGGTTAACTAACTCTTTTCCTTGTAGCTTCAAGATTTCAAATATTATCTTTATATCTTTCCTTAATGGTTTTTTTAATTGAGATAATGTACTGTAATCAAATAGTATAGACATCGTACATTTATTTTTTTACCTTCATGCGAGTTTGTAAAGTTTTTTTTTGCAAGCCAAATTGACGATTTTTCCAAACAAATGTAGGTAAGTTCGAAATAATGTAAGCACAATCAGATCTAAGTAGATAAATTGTGTATTTATTTTGTTCGTAATTACATGAATAAAGTTCAACACTTCAAGTATCGATATTCTTTCACAACCAAATGCAAATTCTTGAAATGGTAATATTTACTGCCACAATAACTATCATCTATCTTCACTACTACATGAAATTTGATCGTAGACGCTACACGCTTTATGATACACAAGATTGCCCTTAAATAATAAGTCTTTCGAAAAATAAGTAGATTGGTTGGTCCTTCCTAATTCTCGAATCACGGATTGCACAATTTCTTAAACCCTATTGTAAAGATTCTACACAGCCTTTTCGAAACTAAGGTTTGCTCTCCTCGAAAAATTTAACCCTAACACTGAGCAGCGAATTCTTCCCGATGTGTTTTATTCCTCCGACACAGCTGCAGAACGATTTCGCCCGTTTTGATGCTTTTGAACAATTTTACCGCTTCCTGGTGAGTCAGATCGTGACAAACTTGCCCATTGACTGCCAGTACCTCATCGCCGGCTTTCAATCTTCCCATTTCTGCTGCCTGTCCCGTGGGCAGGATACTTTTGATGAATATCCCTAGCGCACCTCTAGGACTGTCTCGACCTCCAACGATGGTGAATCCTAGCGATTTTTTGCCAGGACCCTTTTCGAAAGTCACCGTATGGAAGGAACAGAGCGAGCTTTTTGGTCTCCGCGGCAGAGTACAGAAGTTGGTCATGGTCTTTTCCATTTCCAGCGAACTGGTTCCGCTGCTCGTTTCGGCATCATCGGACGCGCCTCCGCTCAGTTCCAGCTTCTCATCGTCGCAAAGGTTTATTGAGCTTTTGGTCACATGGCTGGGACTGTAGCCGGATTGTTGTTTTCCCACCAGGGAGCGACGGATCAACTTGGAGGAACTATTGCTAGGGCCGTTGCTGGAGGTGCTGTTACTGTTTTTGGTGAACGATCGTCGCTTGGCACAATCCAGTGAGGGAGGCTGTGAATCGACGTCGATGCTAGGCAAATCGCAAGGTGGTGGAAGCGAAGGGGGTGGTGGAGGTGGTGAAGATGGCGCTGGAGATAGCTGACGTTTGTGGAAGCTGGACAGCGACAGCGGCTTCTGACGGCGTGGCGTACCCAGGGTATTAAACTTGTTACCATCGATTCTGCAAAAAGAAAAAGGAAACGTTAATTATTTATTAAGCGTATTTCCACTTCGAAATCTTAATCCAATCAATTTTAAAGCGATGCTGGCAAATTTAAGGTCATTTTGATAACTCTGAGGTGGCCTTCAAAGCTTTGAAATTTGTTTGGAGTCGCTAAGGAAAAAAGAAAATTTTCAAGAATAAATATAAATCATTCTGGCATCATTTTACAATTAAAAAAAAATGATGTGTCGCAAAGGTCCGAAGTTTAAAAACATATGTGCTGAACATTAAGAAATTGATTTGTTCAATATTTCCATAAGCAACGTGTTGGACACAGAATGTAACGTCCTGTATTTTTCATTTTGATCACCACGATTTAGCCACCCATGGTTTTTAAGAAAAAAAAATAGGTTGATGCCATTTTGGTTCCGATCAGTTAAGAATTAAATACTCACTTAATAGCGACGGACGTGTAGGTGTCATGGTCTGAGCTGCTGGCATCACTGTACTGCTGCTCGTCGCTGCTGCTTCCATGAGCCATGACGGGCGACCGCAGCACTGGTTTATCATCGTCCAGGTACGAGTCCAGTGAAATCATTCGATTATTTCGGAACAACCGTCGATTCACCAGCGTTTGTTGATCGCTTTCCTCAGAGGTGGTGTTTTTGGCTGCTGACTGAGGATCATTGTCACTTACTTTGCTCCTACAAATGACAAGATCTATGCTGGTCCGGCCAGAACACCGACGGGAGCAACTGTTGAGCAGTTCCTGGACCTGGCGCATCGAGAGGCCCCGCAGCCGTTTGCCGAGGATGTTGACGATTTCGTCGTTCGGTTGGATGGTTCCTTCCCTAAAATTTAAAACCATGATTGTTAATCAAACGTTAAACAGCTTTTTTTTAAATGCGTTATTAGTTCTGGATATAAAATTTAATTTTTTATAATTCGGATCTGTATGCCCTTTGTTTGTCACTGAAAGAGAAGTTAGAATTGGAGTTCGATCCACTAGCTATTAGTTTGATAAGAGTATCTTAGAAGCACCCAACATTATTAATATTTCATTAATATTCTATAAATGGAATGCATGCAGACGGCAATTCCAATTTTGAAATACATTTTTTTATCAAAGATCGCACTTCTATTTCACAAAATTTGATTTGTCTTTGAAATCGTTGATTTGAATCACAGGAGTTCTTTAAGTATAAGACTTTGTGGACTTTTTTCATCATTTTGCAATATATCAATTTATGCTACTCTTATACAGTATAACAGAACGAATAAAAGCACTGTGATTTGAGCTCTCGCAGTCATTGCTGTCTAAATTGAAGAAGAAGAAGCAGCTGATCGACGTGTTCTCAAACGTGGAACTTTTTTTGAATGATCCGGTGTTCAATTCACGTACGGATGCATATATATTACAGTTGGATGCTGATGATGTTCTAGATAATGTGAAATTCAAGCTTACTAATAAGAATTCAAACAGAGTCATGGTATTTGGCGCGGTTCTTTCGAATGGTAAAGATGCCTCCTGTTTTTGGGAAGAAAAACTGGGTTAAAAGTTAATACTGAATTCTACATGGACATTTTTGAAAAATCAGGTGCTTTCGTGGATTCGGACTCACTTCGGTGAACCCAAAAATGTTGTTTTCCAACTAGATGGAGCTTATGCCATACCTCAAAACGGATCCAAACCTGGCTGATTTTTGCCCTTCGAGCAGTCCGGATTTCAGTCCTCTCGACTTTTGATATGGGCAAATATTCAAGCGAAAGCCTGTGGATCATTTTACCAAAGTGGAGACATCGAGTGATTGTTTTTTTCGTACATTTTATGAATTTCTTAAAAGGTTTATGAATCATGTTAGCATAGGCTTGCCAGATATTTTCAGAAAAAGCGGATTTGATATTGCGTAAAAAACCTTTGTGTAATTTGTATTAAAAATAGTTTGTTTGGCAATTTGTTTGAAAATTTGAAAACTCAAGAAATCCTAAATCTTTAAATACTTGGCATAACTGATGACTGGTGTATATTAATATATCCTGCGAAAAAATAATCTCTTTAATTAGATAATCTATAATTATTTGGAAGCAACTCAAACAATATTTTATTCATACATTTATTGAACGTGCTGCAAGAACACTTAAATTAATCAGAACCTTACTATAATTCTAAGAGCTTTAGAGTTATCCAGTACTGTCTTATACGAGCTATGAAAACTGCTGCTTATTTTAAGAAAAAACGAATTTGTGTTCATCACAGAATTCAAATTGAAACCTAAGTTGGATTTTTTCCAGTGTTAATCAGTTAGCTTTGTTAAAGTTTTTCAAGAAAAAAGCGAGACAGTGGGACATTCTATAGAAAAGAGGGACGTGTCCCGTTTTTGCGGGACGGATGGCAATGCATAAAGAAATGCGTTTTTGAATCATGATGACAGATTTTCGCCTTTTTGTATGGGTCATACAGCATACTGTAGTCGAAATTTTACAAAGTTTTTCTTGAAAAAAAAAATTCAACATGTGTCAAGTTTTCCAAAAACAAATGAAAGCCGATAGGATCAAAAGACACGAATTAATATAACTTTTACACATTTATCATGTTGATTTACTTCCCAAAATTTCTTCAAACATTGCAAATCGGTGGGTATCGAAATGAGCCATGACAAACAACAAACGAATAATAGAAACTTCGAAACAATAAAGAAAATTGGAAAGATAGACAGAGCACGTAAAAATCGTGTTTTTTTTACCTTTTGCCGATTGTTGATAATTTTTTAAATCATTCATTTTAAACATTTCAGTCCAGTAGGTATATATTAATGTTGATAATAGTTGCAATTTATTTTGATTCTATACGTTGAACAGTTCAGCAAAGTATGGATACTTATAATTTAGTAAACAAATTTGGTTACTTTGGTCAACTTCATAAATTCTGCGTATTTTTTTAATTAAAATTAATCTTTAACCCTTCGTTTCATGATTTTTTATTTTTCCTTAAAAATCAGTTTAAACAGTTGAAAATGATGAGTACATCAAGAAAAAAAATTAAAATAAAATACGATTTTTCCATTTTTCCATACATTAATTGTTGCAAATTTGTAACTTTATGAAACGAAGGGTTAACGGAGTATTGATCTGATGAAACTTGTATAAATACTTGAATATTACAATAGTTTACAAAATTTTTAAAAAAATCTTGAACTCTATTAACCAATCTATATTTTTGATTTAAAATTGAGCACTGAATCTGAAAATGAAATTTAACAACATCTCAGCAGAACAGTTATGAAGTAATGCTCCAAATATGAAATTTAGGAAAAAGGAAAAAAAAGTACTTGTACCAAGATTCTAATATCTCAGGCTGCATAACAATAATTTGAATTCTCTTTTTTTGCATATTGAAGATGAATAAATTTGCTATTGATCATACCAACTTAACTTTTGCGAACGATCGACAGTATGGTTGATATTAGGAAATTTATGATTCAAAAAATTATAAAAAAAAACGCGTTTTTTAATAGAAAATTTTGTTTCATCGACAGTTTTTGACTCGAAAGTGACATTTTAAAATCTTATTTACTCTAAATTTTGAATTCTTAATAAAGCTTTAGAAGAAGAAAGTTATTCATCAAAATCGGTTAAAAAATTGACAAAGATATTGTTACTTTACCATAACAGTGATTTTTGTATAATTTTTTTTGCAATTATTTTTATTAATTTTTTATCTCAATATAGGAAGAATTAAACGTGATAAATCTCACTCACTCCCAGCTTAAATTGATCATTAGCTTACCAAAAGGTGCATGTAAGTTTGAGCAAGATCAGACTAAAGGGAGCGGTTGCTTGAGCCTCAAGTGTGAATGCAATTTTCAGGTATTTTGTTCGGAAGGAGCAAACATTACTTGTTTTTCATTTATAACATTTTTCTCATAACATTTATAACATTTTGGCATTGCGTTTTATACGACAAATTTCGGCCAAAATACAATTTGAATTGCAATAACTTTTTTGTGTTAAGTCCAATCGTGTTGAAGTCTTCCAATGAAATATTTGTGTTAACTTAGGCTGTAAGAAAATTATTCATAGAAAGCTATCGGCCGGAGAAGAAAAAAGTTATTAATGAAAAATAAGTATTTTTCGTTCTTCCCAAGCAAAATACCTAAAAATCGCATTCACGTTTGAGACTCAAGCAACCCTTCTACATGATCAGATCTTTTTGAAATTTGGCATGAGACCGTTTAACGAGCTAATGATTATTTTTAACTTGAAGTGAGTGAGATTTATCGTGTTTATTTCTTCCTATATTAAGATTACTGCAATTTTTGAATCATTAAAAAATGCAAACATTTCTGTTATGATAAAATAAGCATAACTTCTTCACTTTTCAATCGATTTTGATAAATAACTCATGAAATCTTTGTTTAGAATAAGAATTCAATGTCCATAGAATATAAGATTTTTAATTTCACCATCGAGTCTAAAACTGTCGATAAAACAAAATTTTCTCTTAAAACGCGATTTTTAGCATTTTTTAAATCGTAGATTTCCTTATACTAAAAATACTGTTGATCATAAGCAAAATATAAATGGATAAAATTGATAGCAAATTTATTCACCTTCAATATACAAAAAAGATATCTAAAATTATTGCTATGCAGCCTGAGATATTAGAATCAAAGTATAATTTGTTTTTGTTTTTTCAAAATTTCATATGTAGAGCATAACTCAAAAACTGTCCCACTGATATTTTTTTTTAAATTTCATTTCCGGCTTCAGAGCGCGATTTCACATTGAAAGTGATCTTAAGCTTCCTTAATTCAAAAATGCTGCAAATGCCAAACTGAATAATTATTAATGATCCCCATTTTTTTCTGCTATTGAATGCAAAAATAAGAGATCTTGTAGAAGAATCTTACAAAAATAAAAACGTTATTTCGGTAAATGGATAAACTTTGGTAAAATAAAGGCAAATCCGAGCACGCATGATGAAAGATACATATCTATAGATATTTTACACGTTTCCGTTAACAGTAATAATAAGCATTCGAAAGTGAAATTTCACAGATTTAAACCACTTGTTGGATACGAATTTTCCAAATAAATTTTAATTTTCAAATGGAGGAAGGAAAATAGTGCTAAAAGCTTATCTTACTCTGGAATCAGATAAAGACAATAAAGACTATTTTCGTTCCCAAAATATACAATAGTTTGGTTATTTAGGTGTAAGAGTTGCTAAAGTCATTTTAATTTTAAATAATATTAAGTAGATCATTAAGACACCTAAATATGTCAGATGATTTTGTATCAAATAAACAATAAACAACAATAAAGCGAATTTTAACATGAATGCCATAGTCTTCAGTCTTGTAATCATGAAAAATCTTCGTTATAGGGTATTTTTTCAAACGCTCTTAAAATTTGTGCTGTAGGGTCTCATGTTTTTCCATAACCTAGATTAGGTAGCAAATTGCAAAAAGTTTATATTTGCATTTTTTTTATGCTATGCCATTTTAAGCCAATGAAGTTCTAATAATCTACGAATGAAAAACAGTTTTCAGTACTCATATACGAGAGTAAAATTTTATTACAATTTAATACGACGTTTCGAAGTCGTATGACATCTTCAGGGATTCCAAAATAATTTATGTGTAATTGTAAATTTTGTATGTGATGTTTCCTTATTTCTAACCCAACTTACAAAACTTTTCGTTGTTATTGCTTTTGGAAAAATCGTGCTGTTCGAATCTGTTCGTCATTTTAATTTTACTGTAAATATCGATTAAACTAAGAAAAGACGTCAAATCTTGAAGCAAATTTCAAACTTTCTTTACCCTCCTCAAAACTGCGTTCTATCTTAAGGTCGCGGTACACCTCAGATGAAAATGAAAGATCTTATTTCGCCAATTACTAAAAAAAAGTGAGATAAGTTGGTTTTGTAACATGGTGGAATCGATGGAGAATAGATGAAAGATGAATTTCGAACTGATGTTAGTGTTCAAAACCTCTTGAAATATATTTTCTTATGTTAGGGGACTCGAATAAAAACATTTTAAAGAGGTTTTAAACACTGAAACTGGTTCAAAATTCAGCTTTTAACGATTCCTCCGTGTTGTAATACGATAATATGTGTAGCATTTTTTTTGTTATTGACAAAATAAGGCTATGATCGTTTTAAATCTAGGCACTTCATTTCAGTGATAGTTTCAATCCTAAAATTTGGATATGCATAGTTTTGGCAGCGTTGTGCCGCAGTTTGAGATATTCACAATGTAAAAAAAATGGTAAAAATAATACTGCACAATCACCTCGGAAATTCCTCATTGTTGGTTTGAAAACTTGTGATGTGTTGGTTTTTCTTGTTTTTGTTTTTTGGCCCAAATAGATGAAAATTATAAAAAGCTACTCTAGGATACTCATGAAGTTCAAACAAAGGATCAGAGTGGGACGCTTGATCTCAAATATTTTACCCATAGGTTGCTACGCTTGGTTGCTTTACCAAGGTTGAATGTAGATGCCTAAAGTATGGAATAAATCCGTCTCCGGCAGGCCAAAAGTGTTGCCTGACTAGTAGACATCAAGAAAATAACTGAAATTGATCATTTCCATGGATCGCAATGTGAAAAATGTGTTCAGATGGGAAAAGAAATTACTGTTAAAACCGAATTTAAGAGGTCAAATTCTTCGAAATGTCTGCTCGAAAAAAGATTCGAACCAGATTCCAATTGGTTTTTCCATGTGAATTTGTGTAAAAAATCATAATTTTGCAAAGATTCTGCTACTGTGGTAAAAACAATAGCTCAGTACATGACCGAAAAAAGTGTGCAGAGATGAAAAAGAGGCTTTAAGATAAAGCAAGAATATTTTTTGTAATCAACGATTTTTTTTAAATTTTTATGTTCAATACCATTTCCATCGTAGAAAATTTTAAGATCATTTGAAAATTTTTTAAAATACACAAGTTTGTAACTGCCCGGATTCCAAATGATCATAGCTTTAATACTTTTCATTTAAATTTTCTCTTCAGGTGAACCGTGATCTTTATATGACAATAAGATATAGAATACATCTTTTTTACAGTGTTGTAAATTTGTAGTGTAAATTTGTCACGGTGCTGCCTGTTCCTTTTTTTTTGAAATATTTTTTTCATTATGTGTATGAGTAACAATGTTCGAAAATTAACTAAAAATTACATTTTTTTTGTTCCGATTATAGTCGTTTTACCATTTTTGTGACATTCGCGACTTTATCAATAACAATAATTTGTTTGTTGTAATAAGTGAAAGAAACTAGAAAAAACCCGTTCAATTTTGGCAATACAAAATGTTCGGGCGTGTTGCCTAAATCGAACGGGGTCTGTATACATCGTTTGATTCTGGCAACATGCCCAAACATTTTTTTTGCCAAAATCGAACGGTTTTCAATGTCTAGTTTTTGTTTCACTTATGACTACAAAAGAATATTGTTTTTATCATTTGTATTTATTGATTTATTCTTGTAACTTAAGACAAAATCTTTTTAGTCAATTTTCGAACATTTCGACTAATTTTTATTTATTTTGTATCATGCATCAGGTTGCATGCATTCATGCATGCATTGTGCACATTTCTTGTTCAACATAAAATGTTTGTTTTTTGTTGCCATATTTCAATTTGTGTCCTTCTTCATCAGTTTTTTTTTTGTTAATTCAAGTCTTTTGTTTATATTTGTTTTTTTTTTAATTTTATGAAATTTTAAATATTTGAATATTTCAGATTTTTTTTTTAAATTTTGGTTTTTTTTTAAATTTCATTACCATTACAGATCGTAAAAACTTGTAAATGGTGTTTGTCTAGATTATATATGTCAAGAATTTTTTCCAAAAACTCATGTATTTTGTCTTAAATCTTAATATGATAAAATTTCAAATTTTTACGACTTATTCCTCCAGTGAGATAAAAATATATTGCAAACATCAATCGAAAAGTTTTGATTATAAAGATAGGGTAAAAGTACTTACGCCGATACCAATCCTCCAGGAAGCACGTGGGCCACCTTGTACCGATTGCTGATCTCCCCATCACCGTTGCCCATGTGACTAACGATGATCCCTAGACTGTTGACATCTTCACCTGTCCCAGACGGTACCGAAACCTGCTCGTCTAACCTAATCCTTACAAGTTTAAATTCCGTATTCTCACTGCTACAACTGTTTAGTAGTTGTTTCTGGGGAATGTGCGGCAGAAAGGCCGAATCTTCTCCGTCCAGGAGTATGCTGGAGGCACCCGATTCGTTGACTATGATACCGGAATCACAGTCTTCTCCAGAATCTGGGTTTTGATGTTGTTGTTGCTGCTGATGTCGATGCTGCTCTTCCTGGTGAGATTTTTCCAGGGATTTTTGGAAATCTGTTAAGCCAGGAAGGGCGCCATAGCTCATGCTTCTCCGATTGGCAGACACTTTGGAGGGGGACTTTTTGAGCGATTTCGAAGGTGAAATGTGTGGTGTTTGAACGGGGGTGGTGCTGCTTCCTTTGTAGGCGGAATTGTTTGAGTAGATTTTTGAGAATAGCTTCTGGGTGCGGTCGGACATTGCTTTGATTTTGTGGGTGAAGTTTTCCTTCTTTTTGTGAGGCGTTTTAAAGTTGCTGGAATCGTTGAGCTTTTCCTCATCTTTAAGCGCGTCCAGTTTCATTTGGTACATTTGCTCGATGGAGGGTTTACAACGGAGCTGGGCGAACCCGTAGGTTTCGTCGTGATCCACTAGTCCACTTGCTGCCATGTTGGAGCGATCGTTCTTTGGTTCATCGGATTCTGCGGCCACTACTACTGATAAGCTGCTGGAAGACGTCGTTGGCGCTCCTCTTGTGTTGATGGCGCAATTACTACTAACGCAACTACTGATAAGAAGACTTTGGTTGAGCTGACTTTCTGTTGTGTTCTTGTTGTTGGAGCTATTATTAAGGGACGTTGCTGCATTTGACCCGTTTTGTTCTTTATTGTTGTTATCGGCTGGGCCGGAAAAGTCACTTTCGCAATTCTCTGCGGTCAGTCCGCCGCTCAGGAAGATTAAGTCGTCGACTGATTTGTACAGCAAACTTTTTGTTCCGATATCGCTGCTGTTTTCGAAATTTATCGGCTGATAACATGAAAGCCTTGTACTGCCCAGTGGGTTTTTCTTCTCCTTCTCGCGATAAACGATCGACCGGTGACTCAGCGAAGGACTTTTGCTTTCACCAAACGTCGCATTCAAATTGCCGATCGATTTACTTAAACTTCGAGCCAAGGTTCCATCGGCAGGTGATTCAGATGCCTCTGCTGGAGCTTTATCACGCTGTAGTATGCGCCTACTTACAGGCGTATGCGTACCGTTTGCGCCATTCGCGAGTTGCGCCTGGTGTTTGTTCTTTATCCTAATCGGCGAAATGTAGCGACCTTTTGGCCTCTCCACAACACGTCCCTCCTCGATATTGTAACAGTTGATGGATGACTTCTTCGTCCAGTTCACTGGCGATAAATCTGCAAATAAAAACGAAAAGAAAACAATGATAAAAATCATTCATTTCACACAAAAAAAAACGAAAAACTTTCAAAAGTTCACCTCATTTCCCATCGTAAATAAATTGAAAGAAACGCGTTGTACCACATATACAGAACTTTAACCCGGCAAAAGGTTAACGAGTGCAGTTCAGCAGTATTGTCCCACCGCCAAGCCTCAGCAAGAAGTACTGAATGACTGACAAACTGGCTGGTCGGCCGGACACAAATAATGAACTGACTGCTGGCTGAGCCGGACGCCGCAAGAGAGATAGGAGCTGGGAAAAACTAGAACAACAACAGCCAACAACGACGATGCTCAGAAACTTTCCGAGAGGACCTTTGCCTTGCCTTGGCTTCGGCTTGGCGCGCGTTCCCGTTCGTTTGTCGTGAGAATCGTCACATGCTTATTGGAGCGGATGGCTTGCATTGCCTGGTATAGGGTTCCCGGATGGTTTGGAACGTGGTGAAATGAATTTTCGAAATTGGGGTTTTTGGTTACATTGAAAACTTTTAAAGGTTGTAAAATTTTTAACTGGCAACACACAACACAAGACTGGGTTTGACATGTGACTTAATGTAATATTCTGTGAACTTTTCTGTAACAGTAATAAATTTTCATTACACCTATCGTTTACACGGAAAATAATAAAAAGGTAAAATTAACTAAGAGGAGAAATCACCGTGAATTTGTTTTATGAAATGAATTTGCGGCTTTATCGGTGAGGGTTAAAGAGTTGAAATGAAAGACGGATAGAAGATCAGAAGAAAATTCTAAGGTGGTGAAAAGAGCGAAGAGCATTTGAAATAGAAGCTTGACCACATGCTAAATTCTTTGTCCCACATCAATTAACTGTATTGAAGAAGTAGTACCCAATAGAGAAGGCACTACATTTTTCGATACAGTTAATTATGGATGGTTCGACCGCCATGTGAGTGTGCACATGTGCCGAACGGACAAAAAATTTAGCATGTGGTTGCTCTGTTAAGTCTTCTATTGTGCGATATCGTTCCATCGATGGCTAGGTAGATTTCTTATTTTCGTTTTGTGCGGATGTTCCAACTGGATTGAGTTGTCGCATACGGTCAACGGTCAGAAATCTTGGCCTAACTATTTTCGATTATCGGAACGATGTTTTGTAATTGATTTTTATAGCCGAATTATTTTTATTATTTAAGAGGAGAAATCACCGTGAATTTGTTTTATGAAATGAATTTGCGGCTTTATCGGTGAGGGTTAAAGAGTTGAAATGAAAGACGGATAGAAGATCAGAAGAAAATTCTAAGGTGGTGAAAAGAGCGAAGAGCATTTGAAATAGAAGCTTGACCACGATGGAACGATATCGCACAATAGAAGACTTAACAGAGCAACCACATGCTAAATTTTTTGTCCGTTCGGCACATGTGCACACTCACATGGCGGTCGAACCATCCATAATTAACTGTATCGAAAAATGTAGTGCCTTCTCTATTGGGTACTACTTCTTCAATACAGTTAATTGATGTGGGACAAAGAATTTAGCATGCGGTCAAGCTTCTATTTCAAATGCTCTTCGCTCTTTTCACCACCTTAGAATTTTCTTCTGATCTTCTATCCGTCTTTCATTTCAACTCTTTAACCCTCACCGATAAAGCCGCAAATTCATTTCATAAAGGTAAAATTAACCGAAATAGAAAAATGAATGCTCGTGAAAGCCAAAAAGGTACAGTACCGTTCATAATTGTATAGAAATTGGAAGCACGCGCACTGCAACTTCGAATTTTAACTTCCATAACTTTTTACTCTGATGATATTTTTTGATCAAATTTTCTCAATATTATATCACAAAATTTGAATTTTCTGAAGTTTGTGTGGCCTGAGATACAGTAATTCTTCGCTGCTCGCTTTATGTTTCGCTGCGACATGCTCGCTTTATGTTTCAACAATCACTCTGCAAAATTTCAATACAAAATGTAGCGTAGTTTCAGAGATAATGGAGTTTAAATGAGAAAATTCCAAAAAGTCCGATTTTCGTAGGATTACTATATCTCAGGTCACACAAACTCCAGAAAGCTCAAATTTTGGGATATAATAGTGTGATAGTTGATCTATCTAACGCAAAAAAATTGATCAAAAAATATGATCAGAGTAAAAAGTTATGGAAGTTCAAATTCAAAGTGACAGTGCGCGTGCTTCCAATTTCTATACAATTATGAACGGTACTGCAGTGTTCCGAAAATCACTCAATTCTCATGAGAGACACTGATACGTTTTCAAAAGCGAAAGCAAAACCTAAATTGTCTATTGGTTTATCTCCCAGCGGGGCAAAGATTGTGTTCGACAGCGCTGCTCTGAGAATCAAAGAAATAAAATTTGAAAGAGAGACATTTCTTCTCCAGTTGGAATTCTCAACTGACTGAGGAGCTACCTGATATTCAGTTTCCTCTTTCAGTCAATAACTTTTCTTGCTCAATCACTCACTCACTCACTCGTTTACTGATCGATGATCGAATGCTGTCTGCCTGATACATCTTGCTTTGTTGTTGCTGTTGTTGGGGAGGACCAAAATAGCCATTCAAACACGCAGGCAGTACGTATGAACATATGTTTCTGCCGCTTTGCCAGAAAGTATGCAGGCAGTATGAACCGATGCAAGGCCGCATTGATTGAGTTTGAGTGAGTGAGTGAGTGGATTTTCGAATTGGATCTTGTATCAGTAAGTGTCTCAATCACTTCTGATACACCAGGCAGTGAGCTTGAAAGATCGACTTAGATGCGAATCCGCTCTCGCTTTTGAATCTTGTTTACATTGACTTCGCATTGTCGCTCTGCCGATTCTCTAGGGAACAACAGGCAGCAGCAATCGGCTTTGAATGTTTCCAACTGGAAACCTATCATGAGCGTTTCTTCTGAGTGATTTTCGGAACACTGCGGTACTGTAGCTTTTACCTCTTCGAGGTGAAACTCACCTCACAGCGAAGTAAAATTTACCTGAATCGAGGTTCGAAAAAAGGTACATTTCATCGAGAAAAAATGTGTAACCAAGAAAGATAAATCTTACCTCGCAGCGAGGTTCACCTGAATTGAGCTGAATAAAAAAGTATAATTCACCTAGAAAAAAAGGTAAACCAAATAAGGTAAAAATGACCTCGTAGCGAGATGAAGTTGACCTGTATTGTGCTAAACAAAGTAACTATTTGCCGAATCTGTTCATTGAGGTTAAGCTGTTTTGTCGTTCAGAAGGGAAATTTTGCTTCATACCCAATATGAGACAATCGGAACAGAATGGTAAATGTTTTCTTAGATATCATTTAGTTGTGCTGGTTCTCTTCATAATACTTTGCTTTTGTTTCAGATCGGCCCGGCTTCGAGGTGTATTCCACGTCATCCTTCAGATATCATTCCGGAAAAGCCGGACCTGACCGGATTAGTCGACGGAGAAGGACATGAATGTGTTGACGCAGTGCAGGAGGATTCAGTGGCCACTATGGCGCGGAAGAACGCTAAGCCGAATTGCCACGAGCCTGGCCAAAAAAGGACTTACCTCAATAATTTTTTTAAACACGGTGAAACATGTCAAAAATAAATATAAGGTAAATGTCCCTATACTTATTTTAACTAGATAAAAAAAATTTAAAAGAAAATTGTTTTTATTTTTATTGAAGAAACCAATCAAACCTTTTAAATCAGTGAATGGGAAAACGATTCTATTTACTATTTTGCTAGGTGAATGCGAAAAAGGTAAAATTTACATTTTTGCTAAGTGAATTGAAAAAAGGTAACATTTACATGCTATGTTAATGAAAAAAAGGTAAAATTTAGGGGTAGAAAAAAACCACCTCGCAAAACGGTATATTTTTCCTTTTTTTTTATTTTCCGTGTAGAAAATGCTAAAAATATTTTTTCAATAACAACACAAAATTCCTTAACTTAAGATTGATTTTCAAGAATGAAAAGGAAATGACACGAGTTAACAACTTATGATTTTAGAGGTGGTCATGGGCCACCTATTTAAATATTTCAAAGGTAAAATTCTCCGACTATAATCTTCGTCGCTCTAAGCAAGCATTGTTTTCCAATATTTGACCTGTGTACGCATCATATGCTGCTTAAATTTGACATGCCAAAATTAATGTACCCTTTTTCAAGCGTGACAATCTAACATTCATGAAAAAAATATGCCTGTATGATGTAATAGACTAAGTGGATTTCAGGACATTTTTCAATTCATCAAACCTTGGGGTCTAAAAAGCTTTGTATTGGTTCAAAACTCATCCATGATTTTTTGCAGAATTTTTAAGTAACGGTTTCATAAGTATATTTGAACTTATATGTTTGCATGGGAAAATTGAATATTTTGTACTGAAAAATCAATATAATTTTTGATTCTTCTGTGGAACCGAGCCTGTTTTTGGTGTTTGTTTCAATTCATAATTTTTCTGAAGGAAATTTTCCGCTGAACAACAACTACAACAACAATTGTTTGAAATTTCAGTGAACAGTTGGATTCATATTAAAAAAAAAGTTTCGCTTACTGAAGGCCCCATCTCTGGATCACAGTTTAAAAATAAATATTTCTGTAAGACTCAATCTTGCCAGTTTTTGGATGACTTTTAAAGCAGTGGAAGCGCTGCCAAATCATGTGATGGGTTTATAATGATGCTGCTAGAGTTTACCTCAAATTTTGACAGATCTTAAAGGTTTTTCTGAAGGAGAGAAAGAATAGGTTTTCGCTTCCATTACCAAAATTGAAAAAAAAAAAACTCATGATCAGAGGTCCTGTATGTAGAGATGAGATGAAGGAGGTGCAGAAAATAAATCAAACTTAGTTAAAAATAAAATAAAACTATAGTTGTAATAGGCAACACTAAAGAAAAATCTAATAAAATAAATTTCTATGGCAACGTTTGTTATTTTGTCAAAACTAGTCAAAACAAACAAATCATTGTCAGTCATTGATCTATTTTTTGTGAGCCACAGACGTGTCTGTCTCTGAATTGAGATCCGTAAGAATCGTAAAAACACGACAACGGCGCAGTCGGTAGAATAAGGACAGGGAGTACAGATTTTTAAGGCTGCTGCTACGAAAAAAAAAGTTTTTGATTCGGCCTCCGATAGAAAAACGGATTCGAAAAGGGATTTCAGATTTTTAAGGCAGCTGCTACGAACAAAATTATTGCGTATTCGGCCCTCGGAAAAGATGGGTTGGCTTAGAAAGTGCAGATTTTTAAGGCTGCTGCTGATTGTTTGTTTTGATTTGGTCTTCCGGTGGATAAAGACGGGATTGGTTGAGGATGCGCAAACTTTTAAGGCTGCTGCTTGTTTGTTATGATGTGGAATTCCGATGGAAAAAGGATGAATGGCTTTGGAAGCGCAAATTTTTAAAGCTGCTGCTGCTGATTGTTGGTTTTGATTTGGTCTTCCGGTAGATAAAGACGACTTTGGCTTACGAAGCGCAGATTTTTATGGATGCTGCTGCTGATTGTTTGTTATGATTTGGAATTCCGATGGACAGGATTGGATTAGGAAGGGCAGATTATTAAGGCAGCTTCTGTTGATTGTTTGCTTTGATTTGGCCTTCCGGTGGAAAAAGACTAAATTGGCTTAAGAAGCGCAAATTTTTAAGGCAGCTTCTGTTGATTGTTTGCTATGATTTGGTCTTTCGGTGGATAAGGACGGAATTGGCTTAGGAAGCGCAGATTTTTGAGGCTGCTGCTTGTTTGTTATGATTTGGAATTCCGGTGGAAAAATGACGGAATTGGCTTAGAAAGCGCGGATTTTTAAGGCTGCTACTGCTGATTGTTTATTGTGATTTGGAATTTCGGTGGAAAAAGGCAGCATCGGATTAGGAAGCGCAGATTTTAGAGCATCTTCTGTTGATTGTTTGCTTTGATTTGGCCTTCCAGTGGAAAACTGCTACTTACTGGCTGAGCGTATGGAAGTCTATTGCAAACTTGTGATGTTTTCGTTTGGGGATACTTTTTAGAAACTTATTCCAATATTCCATAGAAGCTTGCACGCTACTCAAAAGCTCATTCAATATTCTATGTTTTCACATTACAGACAACGAGATGGCTTTTTCTTCAAGGCCGTTTCATAGAATCAAAAAACGTTCTGGACAATTAAAACGAAATATTACTGTAGAACTAACAATTTTTAACATACCCATATCTATATTTTATATTATTTTTGACTCATTTGATGTATATCGTCCAAACATTTAATTATATAATTTTTTTTGTCTTGTCCTCATAATATTAAAACAATTAGAAGTTAAAAAAAACCAGATAAGCTGATTTTATAATAAATCAACAAAATTTTTAAACTTTTCCAAATCGCCAGATTTCTTGATACAGGCAAAATCAATATAGCGAAACGTCGAATATAGTAAGTTAACATCGTTTTATGATTTTTGAGACTGAAGTCGCCGAGAAACTTTTTCAACACTATAAGATCAGCGGAAAGGAAATTTAATTATTTCCTAAATATTTTTTACTGAAAATTCAGCTTGTCTTAGCTTAGCTTCTCTGAAACTGTTTTGAAATAAAATGAATTGTCCGTCAACAAACATACTTATTATCGTTTTAATATATTTCAATATTAAGAATTTAATAATTGAAACGAATTACCGGCGATTAATTGCTTTCGAAACAGTATACAGTTAAAAACTCTTTTCAAAAGTTATTGGTTGAAAATGTTGAAGTGGCGAAAGTAACATCAGTATCCACTTTTGAAAACAGGCCGAAAAAATATTTTCATCTGTCAAAAATGTATAAGACACCATAAAATTGTGCATTAAATCGCTTCAAATATATTTTTTAAATTTATTGCTTTTTTTCAATTGTTATAGCTAATGCAGTTAAGTTTATCTGAGGATGTTTTGTTGTATTTAATGCTGTGTGTTTTGCTGTAATTTTTGTATTTTATGCCATTTTTATATTTTTTATTTAATTTAAGAAAGTACCTAAGTATTTTAATTTTTTAATTATTATTTTTATTCTAGTAATTTTTAAACTTTTCTAATTTTTTTTAATTTTTGTAATTTGAGAAGTTTTTGTTATTTTTGTAATTTTTCTAAATTTTGTCATTTTTCTAATTTTTGTAATTTTTGTAATTTTTGTAATTTTTGTAATTTTTGTTATTTTTGTTATTTTTGAAACTTTTGTAATTTTTGTAATTTTTGTAATTTTTGTAATTTTTGTAATTTTTGTAATTTTTGTAATTTTTGTAATTTTTGTAATTTTTGTAATTTTTGTAATTTTTGTAATTTTTGTCATTTTTGTAATTTTTGTAATTTTTGTAAATTTTGTAATTTTTGTAATGTTTGTAATTTTTGTAATTTTTGTAATTTTTGTAATTTTTGTAATTTTTGTAATTTTTGTAATTTTTGTTATTTTTGTAATTTTTGTGATTTTTGTGATTTTTGTAATTTTTATAATATTTGTGAATTTTTAATTTTTGTAATTTTTGTAATTTTTGTAATTTTTGTAATTTTTGTAATTTTTGTTATTTTTGTAATTTGTGTAATTTTTGAATTTTTTAATTTTTTAATTTTTGTAATTTTTATAGTAATTTTAATTTTTTTAATTTTTGTAATTTTTGGAATTTTTGTAATTTTTGTAATTTTTGTAATTTTTGTTATTTTTGTAATTTTTGTAATTTTCGTGATTTTTATAATTATTTGATTTTTGAAATTTTTTTTTTGTAATTTTTGTTATTTTTGTAATTATGGTTATTTTGGTTAATTTTTTTTGATTTTTTTAATTTTTGTAGTTTTTGTATTTTTTATTATTTTTGTTAATTTTGTAATTTTTGTGATTTTTGTGATTTTTGTTTTTTTTTGTAATTCTTGTAATTTTTGTAATTTTTTGTAATTTTTGTAATTTTTGTAATTTTTGTAATTTTTGTAATTTTTTGTAGTTTTTGTAATTTTTGTAATTTTTGTAATTTTTGTAATTTTTGTAATTTTTGTAATTTTTGTAATTTTTGTAATTTTTGTAATTTTTGTAGTTTTTGTAATTTTTGTAATTTTTGTAATTTTTGTAATTTTTGTAATTTTTGTAATTTTTGTAATTTTTGTAATTTTTGTAATTTTTGTAATTTTTGTAATTTTTGTAATTTTTGTAATTTTTGTAATTTTTGTAATTTTTGTAATTTTTGTAATTTTTGTAATTTTTGTAATTTTTGTAATTTTTGTAATTTTTGTAATTTTTGTAATTTTTGTAATTTTTGTAATTTTTGTAATTTTTGTAATTTTTGTAATTTTTGTATTTTTTTTTGTAATTTCGTAATTTTTTTAATTATGGTTAATTTTGGTTAATTTTTGTAATTTTTGTAATTTTTGTTATTTTCGTAATTCTTGTATTTTTTGTTATTTTTGTTATTTTTGTTATTTTTGTTTTTTTTGGTTATTTTTGTTATTTTTGTTATTTTTGTTATTTTTGTTATTTTTGTTATTTTTGTTTTTTTTGGTTATTTTTGTTATTTTTGTTATTTTTGTTATTTTTGTTATTTTTGTTATTTTTGTTATTTTTGTTATTTTTGTTATTTTTGTTATTTTTGTTATTTTTGTTATTTTTGTTATTTTTGTTATTTTTGTTTTTTTTGTTATTTTTGTTATTTTTGTTATTTTTGTAGTTTTTTTTTTTTCCTGTAGGGGAGAGCCCACTGCGACCAGTAGTTGATCTATTGTGGTGTTTACCCCGAGTGACTATATGCTGTCAGGTTCACCTGCACTATTGATTGGAGTGACAGTTGATTGCTGACTAAGCATTTTATCCCAATCGGGTATAATATCAAAGATGTATGATATAACCTTCTTAGGGCTGATATGCAACCATATGTCTTGTGCGCTTATTAACTTTGCCCCAAGAACACGCTCTCTCCTCTTAAGGAGGGCGCAGCAGTTGTATAGAAGATGCTCTGCAGTTTCTTTTTCGAACCCGTAGAACCGACAGTCATCGTTCAGAATTATTTTTGTAGTTGGTAATTTATTTTGTTAGAGAATAAATTTCCATCAATCTTTCCACAAAATCAATTTCATTTGATTATTTAGATAAGGTTCAGGAACCTGATGAATTTTAAAATAGTTTAAGCCTTTGGTCGCCAAAATCGTCCCAATAAATCGATTTTTGGGAAACAATTTTTTCATATGTTCATTATTTACTTGGACATCTTCTTAAAAACCAGTCAAAGTTTAGCAACATCGGAAACCCTAACGGGTGCGAATGATCTGCAAAGCGCAGGGAAACAAAAACAGGAACCTTTATTTTCTGCGACATAGCTGGATGACGAATCGGGACCAAACACAACAACCGAACCCAGTGTGTCCCATCATCATGCTGCCTTTTGCATAAAAGTCCTGTACTCTTTCATTCTCTGCTGAAGGTACAGAGCCTGTAAGAAGTTGCAATAAGAGGAGAAAAAAAGAGAAAAAAACTACGATCCAGAACCCAAAATATGAACCTGGCCATCTGTAAGTCCGTTCGTCCGGTTCTTTTGCTTCCTTGCATGCCGCCACGGTGTCTTTCTGTGGGGTCTCTCTGGCTGACTTGGCCAAGCGGCTCATGTCGATGGATGGATGAGTTCGTTTCGTCCATCCATTCAACAGGCATCGAAAGGAAAGCAACCAGCAGTGGGAACCAAACGAGAGAAGGAGATGGGGAAAAAAAGAAATGCCAGCTCTAGGTATCATATTCATATTCATATCGTCCGAATAACATGCATGAAAAGTTTACGAGCTCTAAATTGGTCGGCCGGCCATGTGTCACCAATATGAGATCCGGTAATGTCTCATGCAACAGCTACGCGCCCTTTTTTTTGCGTAGTATGAAATTGGTACCTAATGAAAAGGTTCTTCATCATTATATTAAAGAAAAATGAAAGCGGTTTATCTACTAAAACCTAATTGCTGGGTTTTAAAAATGTGCAATTAGCCGTTGTGGTCCTTTGATCAGAATTATTTTTTCGGCTATTGCATGAGAATTACTGAACCGATTTTCAGACTCGACTTTTTTTTATCTGTAGATAGAATAGAATTAGAACTAATTAATTAAATGATCCAGATGGTGGTTCAGATTATGTTTGATGACTATGATTTGCAAAAAATAATCCCATCATTGCTATCCTGAACTTCTATTTAATCTAGTGATTCTATTTAGTGATTTATTCGAAAATTTAGTCCAATATTGATAATTCATAAAGGAATGGAAAAATTCATTTGAATTACGAAGTAGTGATCAGAGTACTTGTGACGGTAAAATGTAAGGAAAAGCAAATGGAAGGAGCAGTTTCTGAGATAAATTGATAAGGGAATGGAAGAGCCTTTAATGCGTTTTTAATTTGAATTTAATGTCCTTATAAGGAACAACATAAACTTAAAAAGAAATGATGAAGCATGTGTAAGGTTCCACAACTCAAGGAACAAGTTGAAGGACAGTACTATTTATAATTTTCAAAACATACATATTAAAAACTTTTGAAGGAAGATAAAGCACAGACTAATAGTCTGTGGATAAAGCTTAGCCATGTGACAGTTTTGCGTAGAAATTCGTATCCGTATGCGTTCAGATTCTACGCAAAAATGTCACACGAAGCATTTAACTTCGGCTGTTACTTTTAGGTTTTGTAACTGTAACTGTAAGAAATATATCTTTTATAGATACCCGATGTGCTTTGCTACATATTCCAAAAATAAATGAAATTTTTGAACATTATTCAAATTTATACACCAGTTTCTCAATAAATAAGCAATTATTCCTATTCACCCCACTTGGAGGTTGAACAAAAATCAATGATTCAAAATTGAAGTCATACACAATCTAAAACAAAATGGGTGCTAAAAGAGCAGCATTTGACAGAAATGTAACGGAAAAAGACCAAAATATGAGAGCTGAAACTAGAGTTTCGAATTACAAAGATGGTTTGATTTTATGTTTTGAATCTTGATTTCGATATTTGTTTTTCAAAATCTGAAAATGTTATTCTGTTTTAAAAGCTTCATGGATTCTCAAATTAAGCAATGAATATCCCTTCCAATGTGGGAAGAGCTTATGAACTACTGAAAAAACATTTTAGTATCTATTTATTTTATCATTTTTTAATAACCAAATACCCTCTGGTATAAAACATCGTTCTATTTAGTTGTAAAGATTTTCAGTTTAACAGCTAACAGCAAAGATTCCTAAACATTTCTCCCCTCTCCTCACGGCAAGGCATAAGGGTCTATAACAATCATAGAAACATATCTCGTGTGTAAAACCTTAAAATGCTAAATTTGATTACATTTCCCAGATAAGTTTTTCAGTTATGAACCCTACCCCCATTCTTAGTTCTTTCTGAAGGAAGGGTAGTGTCTCAAATAATCATAGAACTATTTCTCGCACCCAAATAATTGCCCATGTCCATTTCCATTTCCTTTGAAAAGTTCACGGTTGATGCAAAACAAACTGTATGGCTCGTCGGTCCCTTTGTTATTCATGGAAGGAGGGAGGTGTCTTAAGTAAGTATAAAACCATTGCTCGTATCCGAATGCCTTACTGTGTCAAACTCGGTTCCATTTGCGTGATTAGTTCTCTAATAATATCAAAAATTTTTAAGAAGCCCCCGCCTTCATCCTATCTCCCCACTGGACAGTGTAAATACGTCATAGTCTACTACTATAAAAATTAAAAAACAGTAACTGTTTGATGAAATAAAGACAAAATTTCTTCAACATAGTTGTAGATATTATCAAAATATGAAACTTTGCTGAAATAATGAGTGCTCTTTACAGTGCAGAGATATAAAACTTTCATTATACAACATACCTTAAATTAATTTTCATACTTAATTATTGTCAGTGTTTAATTAACATGAATCATAGCAGTAGGAACGGGGATGTGGGGGGAGGGGGGGGGGGGCTTGAGTTTAAACCCCCCATGAGTATTCATCAAAAGCAATTCTTCTCTACACTCAAAATTATATATTTTTTATCACATTTTTATAAAGCAGTAAGGTAACAAAATTGACTCAGAACTGATATCGAAATCTCGAAAACTAATCGAAATTTCGACATCCAGCAACAGTTTTTCGAAATTTTCTCACTTATTGATAGTTATTCATTTCTGAGTACTATATTTTAAATAAGATTGAATTCATTTCAGAAATTCCGATTCCTTTTAATTTAAATCGAAATTGTATTTGTCTGTCCATATTTCATATCATGTGTCCAGTTTATGATTCTTTATTTTCAGTTCGAATCTTCATTAAAAATTAATATGAATAGCTGTGTTTCACATCGTCTTTCAAATATGGTTTTACAAATCCTTCACCATTTTTAACATTTAGTTAATATTTTTACAAATATTACAAATAATTGAAATCATATGCAAAAATCAAACATAGAAAAGCTTCGAAATGGCGTTAAAGATTCATCATTCGATATTTTAATTTTTATGCAATTTGAAAGTTGTATTAGAAATAGAGAATGATCATTGGAACCCAAAATAACCAATTTTATAATAATGGATTTATGATTAAGGGCTTTAAAACTGATTTCAACACTTGGCTCATATTTCTAAATTACAGAATTCAGGTTCAAAATTCAGATTCAGATTCAGCTCGTCAGTTCAAATAACATTATTAGAATGATTATTTCAGTAAGAAATTTGAAGTCCAAGAGATCGCAGGCATATAATTCTTATTGTAAGATCGATTTTAAAATATAACCAAAGCCCGTTCGTTTGCATAATCAAGCTTAAAATGAAAATAATTAGGTAGAATTTGAGTTCATTTTGCAAGTTCTCTCTTATGAAAATCTTATTTAAAAAAAAATTCGATTTGAACCGCAAAATTCAAATCTTTAACTTAAACTTTTGAAAAATTAGAATTATTTTTAGAGTATTTTTTTCGAAGCTGAAAGCTTTCTTAAAAAAAACTAATTGCAAGTATAAATCAAATAAGCAAAATTCAGCTGGCCAGATTACCCAATATTATTCGGACTTGCCCGGGAATTTTATAAAAAAATGGGAAAGGTTCGGCGCGGCCCGGTTGCCAAATTTTTTTGAAAAATATACTGATTTTGTCTGAATTCATTTAAATTTCTTTTGGAAAAGAAATTAAAAAACCAACAATATAGTTATAAATTTTGTCGCCCCCCTATGAGTCAGTTCTTTCTACGGCTCTGACATGAATAAAATGTTCATAAGATGTCTTGAGAAACTCAATACGCACATTTTGCACTAGATAGTCCCGATAACAGAAAATGGAAATGGAAATGGAAAAGTTTTGGAGATGCAAATCTAAAACATTGCGAGTCAAATACACGAAAACTCGTTTTTTGCCTAAGTCTTGAATGTATTCAAAAGAGACAAATTGGGATACTTTTGTCCAGTATGTTTTGTAATACAGAACCCGTGGAGTTCTTCGCGGTCCTTAATGTGTTTATAAACATCCTTAACATATTTGAGATGAAAAAAATCTCAGCCATATCATGTAGGTAGGTAATTCAAGTTTTCAACATAAGTCGAAAATTTGTCTTAAATAAATATTTTATTTGAGTTAAATATTTCATTTTAGTTTGAGTTAAACGAGTTTAATAGTCATTTAAGTTTTAAAGGGTAGATTATTTTATGATTTTTGTGTAATGAAAAAAATATAAAATAAAAAAATTGTTTTTTTTTTAAAGTGATTAAGTGACTGCAGTTTGAACAGGATACCTTCGTTAACCTCCCCCTAAAGTTGGAGAAGCATCGATTCCAGGTTGCCTACCACAGGACAGCGATGGAGTTTCCCAGATCCCTTGTACATCGGTGGAGATCGACGTTTGATAATTCTTCGGTGAGTCCGTTCCTTTGAGGTGTTTTTTATCAATCAATTTAATTTTTATAAAACAGACCGATAAAGTCCAACTATTCTAGTCAATTATCATATGTGATTTGTTCACGTACCTTATATTATTCTGATGGAAATCTTTATTGGAAAAAGTATTTTTAGTACAAACGCAATTGATTATTTTAAACTCATCATGCGTTTCAAAATTCATCGATTCCTCAAAATGCATTTTGCAGAACGTTTTATTTAAATTCAGGTACAACAACAGGTTATGTATACGCAAAGTTTCATTTTTCCTTTGCAGAAAATGTAACTTTATTCGTTTTATTAATGTTCTGTCGTTAGCTCAAGCTGCATCAGCATAATTTTTTTATTTATTTTGATTGGAATTCAAATAGTGAAAAGATCTCATTAAATTGCAAGGTTTGGTGTACAATTTTTATTTCAGTATTTAGCATTCGATATAACTTTATCAAAATAATAAAAAAATATTTTCAAGCAAACATTTAGTAAAGTTTGCTATGTTTCGGAGGTTCATTTACTCAATCAATAAATAAATCAATCAACCATGCAAAAGTAGAACTATCGAGCTACTAGGAGCAAGTTCACTGGTGTTGGGGGAAAGTGGTAGAAATTTTGACACTAGTAGCACATTTTGAAAATTTTACTATGCAAAAATATTTTTAAGATCTTTGGGCTTTGTATTTTTTACAGCACTGCTTCTATTCCAGATGTGTGTGATATAAATCGCTATTTTTATATCACAGCATGCGGGAATACAACACGTGTTGTAAAAACTCTTGAAGGCCACAGATCTTGAATGTTTTTGCATGGTAAAGTTTTCAAAATGTGCTAAAAGTGCCAAAATTTCTACCACTTTCTCCCAACACCAGTGAACTTGCTCTAAGTAATCGAAAAAATTTTTACACGAGAATTTAGTTCCAAATTGAAAACGAATTATTGAAACAATGTTTATAATGATAACACTGAGTAATAAAAAAAGATTTTTTGAAAATAGTCCGGGGTTTTCCAACTGAATTAGACTAATATTGACGCCCTGAGTCCGAAAATGACCATTGTTTTGTTCAATCAGGTCAGGATAATCCGATGCATGGTCAGACGGCTCCCTCCAAACCATCGGTATCCCGAACTTCAGTGAAGTTTTCGTGCCCTTCGTCCACCGCCGGAGGTATTCCACGCACGTCTTGCACACCTTGTGCGGTGCCTAGGACTTATCTGTGTTAATAAGTTAATTTTATAATTACATAGATTGAACTTAAAACCCCTATTACTAGCATATTGAAGCGTATATAGCTATATGGCTGTATCTCAAAAAGTTGACCTGATACAGCAAAATCAATGTGATATTCTCATTGGACACAAAAATTAGTCTAAATCAGCTTAGAAACCCCAGACTATTTTTTGGCTGTCACCCAGTGTAATTAATCCTCCTCTCAAGAACGGTATTTCAACGTTTACTGTGATTTCATTTTTTATGATTGTTATTTTGGAATGATAATAGAATTTGATTGCTGTGAGGCAAAGATTAGAAACAAATTCAACAATTTATAGAACGGTTCTATCCTTTACACAGGAGAAAATATTCAGAATTTTCAAATTATTTAAAGTTTCATAAAAAAGTCTTGAATCATGTTCATCAAATGAAAGTGTAATATAATTCTTAAATACAAAACTCTTCGAAAAGATTTTGGATATTGAAATAGTTGGCGAGTTAAATAGTTCTTTTGGCCCTTGCACAAAATTTATGGCCTCGATCAATCACGGAGTAGCAACCATTGGTGATGTGGAACTCGTTCTACTTAGCCACGCAAGCGATCGTGAAATTCGAAATGCATGGATGCTCATTAGGACCAGGAAGAATGAAAATTGTTTTCAGATTTTCGGATGACCCCTTCTGAATGGGGTCGTCCATACAAGACAAATAATGTTTTCGCGATATTGACGTTATTTTTCGTCGGATTGTGTTGAAAATTAGCATATAAGAGTTTTAAAAGACGAGCAATCAATTTTAGGTCTTTAATTTTGTGTAAGGGGTCAGCCAAAGGGGTCGTCCATATTAACTGTTTGCTATTTTTGTGATATTGGCATTATTATACATCGTATTCAGATGAAAATTGGTACACGATAGTTTTGAGGGACGAGCAATCGATTTGAGGTATAAAATTTAGTGTGAGGGGTCGGCAAAAGGGGTCGTCCATATTAGCTTTTCAATATCTTAGTGATAATGACGTTTTTATACAACGGATTGGGATGAAAATTTGCTCTTAGGAGTTTTAAGGGACAAACAATTGATTTCACTAATCCAAATTAAAGTAAGAGGTCGGCCAAAGGGGTCGTCCATATTAACTCTTCACTGTTTATGCGATATTGTCGTTATTATACATCGGATTCAGGTGAAAATTTGTACAAGATAGTTTTGAGTGACGTGAAATCAATTCCAGGTATCAAATTAAGTATGAGGGGCCGGCAAAAAGCGTCGATTTCAATATTTTTGTGGTATTTTCGTTATTATACATCGGATTGCGATGAAAATTTGTACTCGGTAGTGTTACGGGACGGCAATTGATTTCAGATTTCAAAAGTTTTGCCAGGGGTCGACGAAAGGGGTCGTCCATAATAATTATTTGTTTACTGTTTTTCGCAATATTGACGTTATTATGCAATGGATAGTTTTGAAAATTTGCGCACGGGAGTTTTGAGGGATTGATTTCAGATATCAAAGATTGTATAAGAGGCCACCGAAAAAGGTTTAACTTTTTGGCAATAATTGCGTTGTTATGCAACGATCGAGTTGAATTTATACACGGGGTTTTTTTGATCGGTCAATTGATTCAATATTTAAAATTTAGCAGCAGACGACAGAAAAATTTATCGTCCAATGTTTTTGCAATTATAACTTAAAAATGAATTCGGAAGTGCTTCAAAAATATGTTTTTAAATTGACTTTCATACAAACTGTTCATGACATATTTCAAGTCGAAAGCGAAACGGAGTTCGTATGGGATCAGCTCGTAGTTTTATATTTTTATTAAAACCATGAGAAATTGGTGGTATTGTTGAAAACTAACTGAAGCATTTCGGGTTTAATAACTTAAGGTGGATATGAGAAGTCAAACAAGTTAAGCTAAGCTAAGCTAAGCTTATTTTGAATTAAAGTTTTTAAGTTCAAAAAAATACGCTAAACTGACAGCTCACTTCGCATTTCCTGTGCACGGTCATTTTTCATAAACTTCTTCAGAATACCTCTACAAAATGTAATCTTAGCATAAACAAAGGATTTGAAAGAATGCAATACATATACATAATCCAAATCCGGTTTTAACATTGGAGGGTGGAGGGTGAAGAAGTGAGAATATTGTATTAACGTTTAATTACTACACTTTGAATTTCAATCACATTTGAGCAAGTTTTTTTATATTTTTAAACTTTATTTAGTACTTAAAAATAATTCAAGTGAATCAATGAATTAAAAACTTGACACCGAAGACATATGTTTCAATTGTTTTTATGTCAATTTTTACAACAAACGATAGTAAAAAAAATAAAAAGTCATGAAACGAAGGGTTAAGAAATAATTTTGGTTTTTGGGATAAATTTGTTAGTAAGAGGCCAGTAAAGTTATTTCCATTTAAAAAAAATAAATGGAATTATAATTCATGCAGTAGAGGGTTGAAAGGAAAATTTAACAACAAACTTATATTAGAAATTCATATTTCTCTGAGTATTGAAATTTAAGAATACAAAATTGCAATTCACTTTTCAACGAGAGCCTCCCAGTTATTGAATGGAGTCAGGTTTTTAAAGTAAAGTTTTTCAAATTATTTTTGAGGTATTTTTTGTCACAACCACACAGGCTCGTAATGATATTCGAACTAGCAATTTCAAAAGTGAATTTTAATGAATTCCCCCTGACTAGAGCCGTCACAACATGTGAGTTCTTGGTACCGATTGCATAATTCCGAAGCGATCGAAACCGGTGTCACCTTCCCTGGAAACAACTCAATAACAGCGGAAAAAACACCGACCGGCAATTGAAGTCGGTATGCAAACCGCAACACACAACTTGTCAGTTAGACTGAACCGGTCGCTTCTTCGCGCAAAATGAAATGAGCAATGAAAATATTTAATGAAGTTTTAACTTCTTGTTTGGATTGATGTTCTTACCGGGTACTGAGCTGCTGATGGATATATATTTAAATACAGTTCCTGCTAATTTTGTCCCAACGCGAAGTCAGAGGAAAAAAGTCACCTCAGACAGCTCAGCGGGTGTTCCTTCGACTGTTTCTACTCTGCTGGCGCTATTCTCTGCACAGGAACGAGTGGCCGATGTTATTGCTCCAGCCAGGTTTTTAACGACGTGTTCCGGTGATAACTTTACGAGGAGATCATCTCTTGAGGCGCGCGCAGTAAATCCGTCGAATTACCTCTGCGTGCGAACCGTCGACGTTTTGCACATTAAAAATCCACACCGTATCGGTACCTGTTCATCACCTTTTCAAGAGGGGGTTTCCAAATAATTTGTGGAGAAGATCAACAAGCCATAACATTATAACCTACAGCAATTTGGAGTTCCAGAAAAAATCGAAAACAAACGAACGAGGAAAAAACAAATTAACAGAACTAAACTACGAACGCGTCTTCACGACTACTGACTGACTGACTGACAGTGGCAACTGACTGACTAACTACTTGACAAACTGTTGGAAGCAACAACTACCGAAGATGGTCGAAATCACTTGTTCACGGCTAGGGTGACTATCAGGGGAAAGAATCATAATTTACATTTGGATTAGGATCTTCTTTAAGGCAGCATAGTCAAATTCATACATTATGCTTTATTAGAATTCATCCCGATTCACTTGTTTTAAAAGTTCTCGAATTAACTAAAAAGACACCACAGCTAAATCGGACAAGTTTGCATCCAATTAGCTCGAAAAAGTTTCTGCATAAAACTAGCGAATGAATTTTCATTTAAAAAAAAACTTAGGCTCAAAAAATGTATCAGTAAGAATTTTCTGGCAAAAAACTCTCGGATCGATCTTTGGAACATCGATATTTTCAACTCAAATTTTAGATTGTTTGGATCGATTCTTAACCGTGAAAAAAATCATAAAGAGCGATTTATTATCAATTCGAACTTTTCAAAACTATTTTTTTTTCTCAGGAAGCTGGGGATATTTTAAGCTTGCCAGATTGGCGGTTTAATCCGGGTTTACCCGGATATTCAAATAATAAATTTGGGAAAGTCCTGTCCGGCCAGGTTGCCCGGATTTTGCCCAGAATTATTCATTGAATTTGCCAAAGAACACAGAAAAAAACAAATCGCGTTGTAATTTTTGTCATTTATGCGTCCTATACGAAATTACAGGAGAGAGTTTTAGAAAAATAATCAGAAGAGGTTTTCGGAAGCTCAAAATATGATTTAAAATTTGCTTATGGGTTTTGATGGAAGAAAAAAACTTTAAATTTTTTTCCTTGATTTTTTTTTTTTGTAACTTCTGGGTTTTGACCAAATTTGCCCGGATATTGCACGGATTTCCGATCGAAAATTATTTATCAAATGCCCGAATTTTGCCAGGCTTATTAATAAAATAGCTCGGATTTTTCCGATTTTTCTGGTAACCTCAGGATATTAAGAATAAATTTTGAGTACTTTTTAATGCCAAACATTAGTTGTAATTTTTGTCTGTAGTTTTCGACATGTTGCGTACCGACATGAAGGGTTAGAATGCATGTTTTATCCATAGGTAAAAGGTAAATATATCCGTGAAACTTCATGTCTTTATTTGCATTTTTTGCAAAAAGAAGCTCCTCCTCGTAAAAAATGGGAAAGATCGATCTATCGCAGACATGCGCGGATCTACGGGGGGGGGGGGGGGGGGTGGGGTGATGGGGGTGATCACCCTCCCCAGGCGGAAAAAAAATTAATCTTCATTAAAATGGTTACAAATTTTTTAACTCAATTAAGATGAAATATAACTTTTTCATGTGCCAAAATATCATACCATTTTTACGCGTGCGTAAGAATTAAATAGCTGCTTAAAAATATGCTTGAATTGATGCGTATGTGGATGCTCATGTGTTGAATTTCGTGTTGGCTTCGGGCGTGCAAAAAGGATAAAGCTTGAACCTCACTCTTTAAGGAATTTCCTTGAGCATGACAGCAGATTTGTTTTCTTTAATAACGGATTTCCAGAGTTGTTGTAAGTGACAGTACCAGAAACGTCGGTTGAGAGTGACTTATTCTAAATGATTTCTTGAAAAGGCCTGGAAGAAACCAATATTTATTTTCAAGGTGATCATAAAGTGATTTCTTATTTATGCATGTTTACCATACTTAATGGTTTTCTAAAAAAAAAAATTAATCGGGTCCACAGATGAAAATTTTCAAAAATTGTTCTACTTTCGGCAAAAAATATTCGTGACATTATTCTGACCTTTTGAGTAACACTTTTTAACTGTGGGAAAATAACCTCAAAAGCGATCATGTGTTTGAACGGACGTCAAAGTTTTGTTAACTAAATTTTTTTTTTTTGTTGTTTTCATCGACTTTTTTCGGTGAGGAATGAAACAAAATTACTTGCCAGTTGGTCCAAACGTTTCAAGCTACTTTTGGCTGTTCGCTCCTCTAAAAAATTCTAAAAAAATTTTAAAGATTATTTTTCCTTTCTTATCTATATACGCATCTGCTGCAGACCCATTAGTCTATGAAATAGACTTAGGTGCTGTTTTAAAGGATCATCCTAATCCTTACTCAACTATTGATGATATCACAAAGCTTTACATTTTAACTAGACACTGGGTATCTCCACCAAATTTTTCGTTTCCATACTCCGAGCATTTGAAAAGTCGAAGTGCTGAAAAAGAAAAACGATACGCAAGTGCAATGCATTTGGAAACATTAAAAAGTTGGCCAGTTTTATCCAAATTGAGCCAGGTTATTTTTGTAAAGTCTGACCGCTTTTTGTAGTCAATCTCACTGGTGCCGTTGTTCAATTGTTAAATCTTGTTACTAAGCCACTGACTTGTTTTTCAAAACTCACAGCAAGCAGAGAGACGAATCTATTCAGCAAACCTCTTTAAAAAAATAAATATAATGATTTGCAATCTATATTTTATTTGTTTAGATACTTGCTTATTTGTGTTTTAAATGTTTATTTGTTTTAGATAGATTTTAGATTTACGTCTTTAAATTGATATATTAATGGAATTCAAAAAGAAAAATATGTGAAATTATTAAATATATACATTGACGGGTTTCGATAAGTAATGAAGCAGAATACGGTTTAAAATTGGAACTCAAAAGAGAAAATATATCGATTAAATATATTTGAAACTCGCGTAAATGGCGTTTTTGCCCAAATATTGTAATAGTTTCAAAATTAATAAGACGTAGTTATAACCATGAAACCAGAGATGCTCATTTGAGTAAGTTGAAATCATACCAACAGATTTATTTTTGACTGAAAATAAATAAAGTACGATTTCCAAAATTAAATTGCTTATGGATTTCTAATCTGATAAAAAATAAACAATTGGTCATTCCATATCCCCAACTAGATAAATAAACGTAAATTCAACTTTATACCAGTGAAAAAAAAACATTTGTCCACGTTGCGACTAAGCCATCCACAAACAGATGTACGGAATTCTTTGAACAAATTTTTTTTAAATTGCTTTTAAAATTATTTACAAGCTGCTGACTTCTCTTCATCTTTATCATCAACATTTTTCCTGCCACAGTTTTTATTTTTCCCAATCACTCAAAAAATGTTGGCCATGTTCTTTGAAAATTAATTAAATCGATCATTGAGTTCCGATTCCTGAAGATTGAACATAAATACCTTTCTGAACATTACTGGATACACGACTTTATTTTAACAAAATAACAAATATCCCACAGAGGAAAGATACATTCGGAGCCTGATTATTTTTTTTGTTTCGATTATAGTCGTTTTACCATTTTTATGACATTCGCGACTTTATCAACGTTGCAGTTGGCGGATCGTTTTTGAAAAACTTATCCGATACAACTGTGTTCGATGTTTACACTTGGGCTCGAACTCGCAGACATCTGCTCAGGAGACAACAGACTTGTCAACTGAAATATATCACAAGCCCGGAGCCTGAAAGAATTTTGCATATTGTGTGTGATTTTTCTTAGTTTTAGACAAAGGCGTTTTTAAAAAAATAATTTATTACAAAAATTTTTGATAACAGATGAAAATACAGCCTCAGTATCATAGTTTTGTACTTAATTTTATGATTTTGAATCAATTTACATTACTCGCTTGATAATCAAACGGGTGCATCCGATTATCAAAACGTCTGATTATTATAGATCGTTAGTCCGTTGATAAAACCCGTTAATAATCTTAAAATTGATGTATAAAAAAAGTAATATAAACTGAATTTAGTAGACCTAAAAAAAACATAACTATCTGACTTTATTGCTGAGCCACAAGTCATGGGCTGAAATTTCAAACAGTAAATGACCGAAGGAAGAAATCATCTGCTGGCATAAGATTTGTTAAAAAAAACTTTTGAAAAATGGATTATTTTTGAAAAAATATGTTTTGTATAGAGTAACCTAAAGAGCTAGTTTTAGTTCCCAAAAACTACCGATTATCGAGCTTGTCCGATTTAAAAGCGAGTACTGTATAGTTTTTTCGTTCAAATTGAAATGCAGATTTTTTAAAACTTTTCTGGTTTTAGAGATACAATGCTTGCAAAAACAAAAATTTCACAATTTTTGAAAATTTAAAAATATTGAACAACTTTGTTGGAATTTTGATTTCAAAGTTAAAATCGAAAATCTTATTTGAAGATTGGAATTCTTGCCCAAAATCTGAATGTAAGTTCAAAATCTGTATTCTAAAACACTTTTTCAACTCTATTCCGTTGTTTTTATTGAAAGAAGATATTAACCAATTTGGTCAATCATCCTGGTATCTTGAACACGAATGAAAATGTAAAACTCAAATTTTCATCCATAAAACTTCAATATGATAGCAAAAGTAAAATACAAAACTCAAATCATGTCAGCTAACAAAAATTCTGAGAAAAAACAGTTTTTATTTGAATTTTTTTTAAAAGGTCTGATTTTTTTTCGTCCAAATAAGGGTCAAAAAACTACTTTTTAATTTGAGGCCGACAGAGCTAAAGGAGTATAAGTGATAAAAAACGATCAATTTGAGTTAACAATTGCAAAAGATTTTTCATATTTCTTACTTCATCTGGTGCAATTCACAGATTTTTAGAATATCATTTTCAAATTTTTTATTGTATTGAAAACTACAAATTGAAAAAAAAAAAAAACAAAGACAGATATTTGATCTAAATGAAACTTGATGTTTCTTTGAAGAGTTTCGAAATTCAAATTTAGCTGAAAATAATAACAACACCAAAAATACACAATAAATAAGGTCATGGATTCTTAACATAATTTTCTTACTCATAATTACTACACAAACTAAAAAATAATAAATGTTACTGAAAAAATAAATCAAATTTCTTATTTGCACAAAACACAATGAAAGTTTCAAATCAGTGACATTTTCGGTAAATCATTGATAAAATTTTCAAAATGATTTTTCTTATTCTAAACTAGAAATTCTCTTCAAAATAATTTTCAAGCAGTCTGGTTTCAAAATATGAAATAAAAATTCTCAAAACACTGATTTAGGAAAAACGTTGCATTCAAATTTCAAAATAAATGTCAGATCAAGTAAAAAAATTAACCACGATTATTTGTTAGGATAAAAATAATTATTGTTATTCATTATTCATCTTAATTGTTATTTCTTTATTTCATTTTCAACTGAATGTTAGAATAAAAATTCCGCTGTAGAGTTATGAATTTGAAATAAAAATTTATCGCGATTTGATATGTGTATTTTTGTTTAGAAGAAAAAATTAAAGGTTTATGTTTTAGAACACCAAAAATTCAGAATTGAAAAACATAGACAAACTAATTAAAAAAAATTGCTTAAATTCAAATATTTACTTTAAAATTCAGCTAAATTTATTAAAAATGGAAACAAAACTGTTCTTTAAAATTCGGAAAATTCTTTTGAAACTTCAAATAAAATATGAAGATTAAAAAGACAAGTTTTTTTCTACCATTTACGAAGGATTTTTTTTAAAACACTTTTTACCATAATAAAACTTTTTTATTGCAGGTATTTAATTGATAACTCAAGGGAAGAGCATCTTGAAGCGTTTGTTTTAATTATTGATTTGGTACATTTTAGCGTCCTGAATTCGAAGAATTTGTCAAATTTAGACTAACACATTTAGTTTTAGTGGTGTGGAGTTTTAAAATGTGTCAGTTTTAAGTGAAATCGATCTTTGATAACTGATAACTATCAAACCTTTATTTAAGAAAAAATCTTATACTGATTTTTTTATAATACTTCATTCAATAAAGGAATAATATTTTGATGATGTGATGCATGATCTTAAAAAAGTAAAATTTAACATTTTTTACATATTTTGAAAAATACTATTAGGTTCAAGTATTTTGGACATAACTGCAGAAAGTAGAAAAAACTTGATTTCTTTAAAAACTCGTTAAACGAGGAAAAGTAAACAAATAGAAAACTTATAAAACTTTTTTCGCAGAACTCAAAATTACTTGAAGTCTTGAGGAAGATGATGGTTGATTTAAATCTTTTAATTTAAAATGTTATGTTTTTGTTTTAAAGTTTGGTCAAAAATGTACAGAATTTTCTTAAACAATTTCAATCTTTTTTTCAAAGCTATTCCAAAGTTTCAAATTCATTGCACCTCGGAGAATGTAAATTTTGTGGTTTGTTGACATGAATTTCACTGCAAGAATCATGAAATATTTTTCATTCAAGGTTGTAATTTCTGGAACTTTCAGCACATGTCTGGAGATTTTGGAATGAAAAATTTTATTTTCCCTTACACATTTCCATACAAAGTTAAAACTCGTTGAGCTAATTCAGGGCTGGATGGATAGCTTCTAAAATTTTTATTACTGTTACTGGCAGCAAAAAACACCCGAAAAAGTTGTGGGAATTGGAAAAAACTTGAGGATTTGAAATTTCCATACAGAGATTGCAGCGGTCTCAGCAACAAAATTCACATGTTTCTATGGTTCAAGGATTTTAAGATTTATTTTATTTCATTTAATTTAGTGGTTTTGATTCCAAGTATGCAAATAGTTTTTTTTCTTTCAAGTTTGTGTTCGGGATAACTATTGACAATAGGTATAAATTCAGTGAAAAACTTATTTGGCAAAACTATAGAATGTAACATTGCAAATAAAGTTCATATGGTTTACCTTCTCTTAAACCACGAGTAATTTTGATTTCTCAGAAAACAAATTAAAGCAGATTTCTTTTTGTAAATTTTTCTAATTCTACTATATCTTCAAAAAATAAGAGAATTTTGAGGAATTTTTAATGAAGATTTATACCATATGGAATCTTTGATATTTCTTAAAGCATTAGTAAAATGACTGTGCAGTTTTTAGCCAAGGTGATGAATGAATTAAAATCTTCAGTGTCAAATTCTCGAAGGCTGTCTTATGAAATAGGTAAAATCTCAACCATCCATATTTAAAAAAAAATAAAGTTTATATTTCTAAAGCGTTGTATTTCTGTAATTATAATATCGAGGAAAGTTCTGATTCCTTCATAGAATAAAGGATGATAAAAAAAAACAAAAATCTGTGTTGTGATCCAGTGTAGGTTTTCAAATTTTTCAGTTATCAAAGATCGATTAAGTTATCAAGAACCGTTCAATGAAATGCAGAACATGTTGTTACCAAAGGCTGAAGAGATGAGCTTTAAAGATGCAAATTTCCACTAATACGTTTTATGGGGTAGGAGGTGACGGTAGATTTTCCCTTTGATTTGTTAAGAAATTTTCAACTAACTTGTGTTTTCTTGGTTGAATTCATCTCTTTTGCCGCACGAATAGTCCCAAATTAAAAACAGGGCGTGGTTCTATAAGATTTTGATTTTTAATGATAATAGTGGGTAAATTATGATGCATCACACAAGAACCAATTGAATCGAAAATATATGCTTATTCCAGAACAAACAAGCACTTTTTCTAACTTTTTATCATCCAATTGCTAATAATAGCTGTATTGGATAACGGAAAGATAATTTAAAAAAATGTGTTAACATCAAATCTGTTTAAAGTTGTTGTCACTAACCCCAGGTACGGTCTGGAGACAAAATTTTAGTGTTTTGTAAAGAATCGTTTTTTTTTTATTTCTAACCGCCACGTCGTTTCTTTTCTCAATTTGTTATTTAGAATGTAAGAACTATTCCATTGAAGAATTGGTTGTCAAGAGCCAGCTAGTTTCAGAGAATCAACTGGACATCGTATTTAATTATAGAAATTTAACAAAAAGTTGCCGCAAACATCCGTTATTGTCGGAATCGTGTCTCTTTTACAGCTATCGGATTGTTTACAATACAAGTAAATTAACCCTTTAATGCATGACTTTTTTTAAAATGAGAATTGCAGTTATTGATTCAGTGAAATAATAACATTTTGATTCGAACAACAAAACTCAACAGATTTGAAGTGGTTATTATGAGCATTATAAAAGTTATGCCATATCAAAGATGAATTTTTTTTTTTTTTGAAATTCTTAGTTCATTTCGAACCGGTTTGCTAATTTCATCAAAACTTTGTGAATTGGGTGCTGGAGGGTGTTTGTGATTGATTGAGATTGAAAAATTTGTAAGAATTTGCAAATGTGAAGAAATAAAAGAAATTTTCCAAAAAAATTAATAAATTTGATTTTTGCAATTTTTCCGCGTACTTTTTTTGATTTCTCCCATATACATTAAAATATCGTGATAAAAATACCATGAGCTATTTTTTTTTTTAATCTCTAGAATATTTTTTGTGAATATATCACTCAAAAATATCCACGCGTTTTCGAGATATTTGGATTTTGATTAGTGTTGTTTTAAAACAACACTATGTATTAAAGGGTTAAAAAATCTGCTTTGAAAGTTTTTTGGAAATAGTGCACAGTATTGTTTCAATAGCCATCGTTCCCATTTACTCGCGTGTACTTTATACAAACATAGACATTAAAAATAATGTTCCCTTGTGTTATCGACGATTTCGCAGCGCAGTTGGTCACCTCGAACAAATTGAATGAACGTGGAAATAATTTGAATTTCGATCTTGGCTTCGAATACGTGGGTAAGCTATATTGACGATCAACAAATTCATCACCGTTTGGCTTTCAGCCACGGAAAACGAAAGGAAATGACTATCGATGGCCGGGAGACGATAAAAACAAATAGCCCTACAGAACCTAGACGTTCGGTGGTTGAAAACAAACCAAAAAAATCTGGTATCTGACGTTGAATGGTTAGCATGAAATTTTAATTATGAAATCCTGGAACATAAATATGTATGTAATTTGGGAAAGTAATTTTGAAAAATAGATTCGATGCAGCAAAAACGTTAAAATCAGTCAGTTACCAATTAATTCAAAGCCACAACCTCACACATGTTTCATAGACGCGTTGAATGACTCCCACACGATTGATTTTTTTTAAAACAAGTCAATCTAATCTCAAAGTCACGCCGCATGGTCTAGCACTATTAACATACGCCTAAGAAGCTACTGTTTGGATGAAACTGAAAGCCGGATAGTTTTGGAATAAACTTTGTTATGCTAATAAGGCTGATCCTTATTAGTAACTGTCTACTATTAGTAGAATGATGGTGGAAATGAGTTTGTATTATGGAAGCTGTGATTCGCTGAGTATAGAAAATTGATTAACCTTCCAAGTCTGGTTTAAGAAAATTGATGTCGCTCAAGCTCAAGGCATCAAACTAAAGAAAGGTCAACCAGAGGATTCCCAAAATGTTTAATTTTTCGCAAGAGGGATAACTTTTCTTATAAAGCTATCATCTGTGGCAGATGATACAGTAATAATTTTTAAATTTTTTTTGTTATTAGTTTTAACCAAATTTTATAAAGATCTTCTTAGAGGAACTCTCTTTGAACGGTCTATAATCTAAAATTGAATCGTTTGACGGGGCATTTCCAATTGGTAACCTATTTTCTCGGCGCTGCCCGATCAAATTGATAGATCGTTTCAGTAGATGCCACGTGCAGGAATCTCGTGATCTTCTGAAGGGTTACTCAAAAAGACATACGCCCAACAGCATTCAACAGCGGATGGAAATCTCTTGGGTTACTGGAGAAAAAAGGAAAAGAAAAGTTGATGCAATTTCCAAACAAAACAGCTCAGAAAAAACTGGTTCGTCGCTCGTGCCAAACCAACAATAACAACAACAACAATCCACACTCGGAATAAGGCGGTTGAACAAAACTTAAAGACATGCAACAGCAAACACTTTTCTTAACGATGCAGCTGGTCTAAATAAGTGAACAGCATCCGCGTGTGCAAGTTCAAATCTTTCACTCCCTTTCTAATAACGCCTAAGTGGTGGTCTCTAACCCCATTTTTTTCGCTAGCTTTTTATCTGTTACCTTAGGGAGAGGTCTGTCTGTTTCTCGTTGGTTGTTGGGTCGAATGTTCAAATAAGCCTATGACTTTCTGCCCCGAAGAACACTCTTTTGATCCCGATGAACGAGGAAATTGTTTGCGAAATGAGGTGTGGTGTTGACTGGAAGATATGGGTGACTCCGATTTCAATCAAGCTATGGTACGACTTAAATTGAATTTGTATTACAAGCCTTTTTCCTTCAAGTATTTTTTTTAAATAATGAAATAACGATAGTTCGAAAAATAGATCAGTGTCCCAGACCAAAATATTGCGTGTATATCAATACTCGATACAAAAATATATTTATTGATTGGATGCTGATTTCCATTCTTAAACAAATTTTTCATTAACGTTTTGAAAAAAATAGTTTAAACTCAGTAAGGATATTTTTCCATGCAATGAGCCCAAAAAGTTGTGCCGTTTTCGAAGATCCTAAAAAATGAGCTTTGTCGCTTGACAACCAAGTTGAGATTTTTAACCTTTATTTGCGGTTAAAAAAAAAGCACAATTAGCCTGTTAGGTTCATATCGACCAGGATAACTATTTTGGCTGCTTCTTCAAAACTACTGACCCAATATTCATAAAATATACCATTTTGGAATCGTCTATATGTTCACTATCTATTTACGAAGAGAAAAATCATTATAATTTTTATGGCGTCTGAAAATTGAACCGAAAGACAAAATGGCCAAAAAAAGATAGCGTTTTTGAACAAAGATCGTGACCATCCCGGTTCGTATAATGAAATTTCTTTATTCCAACTAAATTGAGGCTGGGTGACTCTGGTAACCCTATTCATGTATCTAAAAATGAGAAATTGTAAAGCTTCTCATTTCAGGGAAAGTCAGAAATTTTTTATATATCTAGCTTAAACCGTTCCTGAGATATCGCGTCGAGAAAGTACAGTTCGGGTCATATAGACCCTAAACTGAAGGAAAGGTTAAATACCTACTTTAGTAAAGTGTAACAGAAGATTTGAAGATTTTTTGTGATTTTCCGATTTTTTTACCCCCATGATGCATTTTTGGGGGACAAATTGTGAACAGTGACAAAATCGAGTAATTTTTAAAATAATTTTTTGTAATTATCATGATGAAATGAATCAGAAAACACTGCGTTATTTAAAACAGTGTTGAGTGTTTTTTGTGTGCTATCAGTTGATTATTAATGGTTTAAGTTTCTTTTTTCATCAAAATATCATTAAATTTTGTTGCTTTGTTTCTTAAAACACTATGTTTTTACCGGTATTATCTAGAAAAATGAATTATCATGTCTCGTGAAACCGATAAAGGTCAGAGCTTGAAGAATCATTCGTTGACTGATGCATCCTTTTGAAAGAAGTACAACGTTTAGTAATTTAAAGATTCTTTTTAATGGAGTAATTATTGAAGACAAACTTCTATACGAAGACGAAGTAACTTTGACTAATTTGATAAGTGAAAAAAGTACGAAGAATCCAATTTTGCCACATTATTTGTAGGCAGACCCGTGCGCAGGACTCGTCCAGGTTAGGGGTTTCCGAAATTAAATTAAGCTAAAAATAATAACAATACGAAAAATACACAAAAATAAAGCAAAATGATTTCTAACTTGATTACTACACAAACTCAAAATAAGATATATATGTTTGATAAAATAAATCAAAGTTTTCAAAACAAATCACAATGAAAGTTTCAAATCAATTTTATTTTCGGTAAGTCATTGAAAAATATTTAAAAATGTTGTTCCTTATTCTGAACTACAAATTTGATTCAAAAAAGTTGCAATGCAATCCAGTTTTCAAATTTGAAATGAATACTTCCAAAATTCAGATTAAAAATAAGTTTGAATTTTACATAACTATCCGATCAGGTAAAAAAGAACCATAATTAATTGTTAGGAAAGCCAGAGGACCAACAAGCAGCGAGATGTCCCTGGCTAGCCAGGAGGTTCCGCCAAAGGTCGAGTCCGGAGAGTTTCGTCGACCGAGAGGGTTACTCTCGATGCCCTCACGAGCCACTCTGCTATTAGCATGCGTGAGCTCAAGTCCGACGGTCGGGAGGAATCCCTGGATCCGCAACCGGACAACGCGATAGTCAGGAGGCCCACCCTGGAGCCAAACACAGCTGACCACCAGCGCGGAATATCGTCAGCGCAGAGGTCATGAGATGCTCCAGGTCAGCCAGATAATGCCAGTGGAGTTCGAGGCAGCGAAGTCGGGTTCCGAGAGGGTTATTTACTTTTGATGCCGTCACGAGCTACACTTGCCGAGTTCATTTCCGATAGACAGGAGGAAGACTCTCGGGATCTGCAACCAAGATGAATCAGCGTCGAAAGCTACAGATCCAGCTTGGATCGAATTTTGAATAAGCTGCTTGTCGGGATGTGGAGGTATACTGTAGTCAGCACGCGTGAGATCATCCAAGCCAGTAGTGTAATTTTTCTGTGGCTTTGGAGGCGATGTTCTGGACGACGCACACAGGGGTAAAATATGAAATAGGCGATCAAAACTATTTTCCGCCGAAACTATGCGTTTTATACCTATTGTGTCTTCGAGACAAATGACCAACATTACAAGGGCTAAAAAATTAGTTTTTTGAAAAATTGATTAATCCACCTAGTAGTGAGTTAGAAAAACTAACTTTTTTAATATCCATTTAAGAGCTATATTGTCTGAGAAAAGTTTTTAGCTTGTACCAATTCTTGCAATTTTGCTAAAGAAGTCACAGCTGTAATATTAATCGTTTCAAAGTTATGACAATTTTTAGAAAAATAACATCAATTTCCAGTTTTTTTCAACATAACTTTTTTGCGCGTGATTTTTCATATAAAATATGTTCTAGAGAGTTTTGAAGACAAAAAAGTTGTACACTTTTGCTGAATATACTGTATAAAAATTTTGAAGTTTAAACGAGATACCTTAAAAATACTTAACAAAAATAGTCACTTTGAACTGGTTATATCTCCTGAGTTCGGACGAGTTCGGTTACATATTTTACAGTTTTGCAATCAAAAAAGTATCGCCATTCAAATAATGTACAATTCAAAGTGGCCAATTGTGATCTTCATAGTGTAATTGTCAATAGAAGTGAGCCGAAAGTGAAGTTTTTATACTAAGTTCAGCATAACTATTACTATTAGGCTGCATTATGTAGGATTCCTAACAGTAGGCCTACTTGAACCACTTGGACTTGAGATGGTAGATGCGCTCAAATTAGTATAAAAACTTCATTTTTAACTCACTTCTATTGACATTTACACTATGAAGATCACAATTGGCCACTTTGAATTGTACATTGTTTGAAAGGCGATACTTTTCTAATTGCAAAACTGCAAAATATGTAACCGAACTCGTCCGAACTCAGGAGAGATAATCAGTTCAAAGTGACTATTTTTGTTAGGTATTTTTAAGGTATCTCGTTTAAACTTCAAAATTTTTATATTCAGCAAAAGTGTACAACTTTTTTGTCTTCAAAACTCTCTAGAACATATTTTATATGAATAATCACGCGCAAAAAAGTTATGTTGAAAAAACTGCAAATTGATGTTATTTTTCTAAAAATTGTCATAACTTTGAAACGATTAATGTTACAGCTATGACATCTTTAGCAAAATTGCTAGAATTGGTACAAGCTAAAAACTTTTCTCAGACAATATAGCTCTAAAATGGATATTAAAAAAGTTAGTTTTTCTAACTCACTACTAGGTGGATTAATCAATTTTTCAAAAAACTAATTTTTTAGCCCTTGTAATGTTGGTCATTTGTCTCGAAGACACAATAGGTCTAAAACGCATAGTTTCGGCGGAAAATAGTTTTGATCGCCTATTTCATATTTTACCCCTGTGTGCGACGGTTAGTAGCTAGCAACCCAGAGCCAGATTTGACATTTTTTGCTAAACGTTGTCTTCCGCTATTTCGGAGCGAAATTAGCGAGAGAGCATGAGTGAGTTTATCCTTGTCGTTTGGAAGGAATTGCTGGCGCTATTGAGAAAATGGTTTAAACAATGGTTTGTCGCTAGCGGAATCAACCAATTCCTAACATGAATACTTTAAGCGGAAACGCAAAGACAGCTACAAGAGTTTATGTATCTGGGATTAACAGAAAACAACGTTCCAGAAATCGAAATGCTGTACGTTTGCATGTTGAGGTTATCAGCCGCCAGAGTCAACAAAAGATTGGATTCGTCATCGATTCTGGTGCCAGTCAGTGGTGCGAGACGAGAGCCTGCTAGTGGATCCCCCAGAGCCAATTGAGATTGCAACAGCAAAGAGCGGAGAAATAATAAAAACAATGCATTTTAGCAGCGTAATTGAGAGGTCAATTGTTCCAATTGTACTGTTGGATGTGTTTGTGGTCCCAAGTTTGGAAGACAGCTTACTTTCGGTCAGAAAGTGCACCGAAAACGGGAAAAGGGGAACTTTTTTCGGAAAGCAAGTACAGTTTGCGCTTTCAGGGAAGGTTTTCAGATGAACATCGGCAAGAGTGTTGAGATCTCCCCCAAGGCCTTCACATCTGAGCGGTTAGGCAATGTGTACGAGCCAGAACAACATTCACACTCGAGAAGTAGCTGACGTGCACGAAAACACATCTGACGATGATGAAAAAGATTCCGCCAATCCAGTACCGAGTCTGGCAGTCAGCGAATCAGAGAAGCGCTACGTGGCTAACGAAGCTGCTGATATTATTGAGGAGCTACCTCAAGTCATCAGCGAGCTTCAGCGCCGGACAACTGGGTCTTCTGGAAGACAGCTATCGAAAAATGGATAGCAGCTCTGGCGAAGTACGCGGCATGGGAAGCGGTTGGCTAACCCTAGGTCACAGGTTCGCTGGAGGAAGCTGAACGATGGTGAGGTTATCACCGAACAGCCGTTCAAAGAATTGATCAATTGTCTACAATACCTGGCAACATCTTCGAGACCAGATAACTGCGCGCACTGAGCAAATACCAGGCCAGCCCGGTGGATAGGCATTGGCAAGGCCTAAAGCGTATTCTGCTATACCTTCGATGTACGACCGATAAGGCGTTGGTTTTCCGCAGAAACGCGAAATCGGAACCACTCATCGGATACGCTGATGCAGGTTTTGTCAATGACTTCAATGATCGAAGATCAGGCTACGCTTACATAATCTTTGGGAATCTCGTGTCGTGTACAACGAAACAACAGCAGACGGTCAGTCTGTCGTCGACCGAAGCTGAGATAGGAGCCTTTTGTCATGCAGTTAAGGAAGGTTTGTGGTTAAAAACATTTCCTGGGTGAATTGGGTGTGGTTAGCACTCCTTTCACGTTAATGGAGGACAACTTTCCTTGCATCCAGTACCTGGAAGAGGCAAGGACCCATCAGCGGATGAAGCGTCTGTACGTGAAATATGCATCCATCAGCGAGATCGTAAGAAGCGGTCAGCTTTCTTTGAGACACACCTCTACAATGGATCAGCCAGCTGATGCGTTCACTAAGGGGCAACCAAGGGCGAGGCACACGAAGCTGTTCAGCATTCTCAATTTGTGAACTTAGGGGAGGAGATACTTACGATTTCGGACGCATGCAGCAGAACCGGTTATCCGGATCGGGCAGACCAAACCACATTGTTTTGTTTCCTCTTGCTATGTCAATGAGGAAACATCCTATGAGAACAATAGGATGGTGATGAAGATGACAGTACAATTGTTTACATCATCAAACGGTCGAGCGAGACTACTCACTACTCACTACTCACTACTCAATCTAGGTTCGTGGTAACACAACAATGTTGCCAGAAATAATGAGTAGTAATCTCATTTTACTCATTGAGAAATCAGTGCTTTCCCGGTTAGGGAGTATTGGAAAGTGACTAATAGCTATCGCAAATGTAATGTGTAGTTATTTAAGGACTTGACGAACAAACTGTATTCCACCACTGAAACCCGCGTTTTCAACAAGTGGGGTGTTAAACCCCTAAAAAGAAGAAGGTTGAAATCTGAATGTTTTTACATTGATCCGAAGATGCTGACAAAATCGGGTAAAAAAGGTAAAAAAAATCGGGGGTAGACAAAATCGGGGCAGACATAATCGGTGTGTGACAAAATCAGGGGTATACTGTAAAACAAAGAGTTATCGCTTCCTTATCTTTTGCATCGTTGATTGACGGTTCAAAATATAATGCACCTCACCCACTCTAAATGTAGGTGGTCAATGAATGTGATAAACATTATTCAGGTATTAATGACATATGAATGACAGGCACAACTCAGCATTTTTAATTTCCTGACTTAACGAAGCATTAAATAAGTCAATTATGAACCACTTAAGACCATATCAACATTCGATTTTGAAGGAATGTTTTAGCAAAGTTTCGACCATCACCTTCTACTTAGCTGGCCCATTCTTAGGAAGGGCATGAAGCTTCTCTAGGACTATTTCCCCAACAATGACCTTCGGTTGCAAAGTGCAAAGTTTAATGTACTCAAAAGTATTGCTCACCGGGCTTTGTTTTAACACTTTAACCTGATTCAACCGAAACAATTATCCGCATTTCTGGTTCAACTGAATGAAGTCTTTTTTTTCCTTCTCGGCTCCTTCCTGTGCGGTGGAGAGCCTCAGAAGATACGGCTTTAATTATCCACAAATATTTCCGTTACCCCCCACTCGGTATGAGTGCAAAGAGTTTCTACCTGTTGGCCGTTTGGCGGAGCCTCTCTGTACTTACGTCAGCGTCAGATGGCATTAACTGCACCGTTTTTATTATTTAGTCTAATTAGAACAATTGCAGCTCCAAGTATGTTTTTATTTTGCTTCCTTCTCTGTGTTGTCTTCCATTTATTCGTTCGTGCCGCCCATTCATTCGTTGCAATTTTTCTTATGCTAGCTACCTCATCTTTGGGCTACATGGGAGGCTACAAATTGGTAGCAGAAAACGCACAATGCACCATTACGAGAATCGATCAGAAAGGAAGGGGTCAATCGTAGATGGTGTTAAACTTTTAATATGAAGACACAAAGTCTTCTTCAAACATTCTGAAATCGTCCGAATTCCACTAAATGTTTCCTTTCATGTCAATTGTTAAGTACTTTGAGCTTGACCACTTCTCAGAATCGAGAAGATCTACATCCGTTTTTAACGGATGTAACCTATCAGATTACTTATTTCGCACATCTGTCGTGTGTGGTGGCTTCTGCCGTTTTGTTTTCCCCTCCCGGTTCGATTTGATAAGATCGATCTCTGCCAACTTAGCCAGAAGCTATGCCACACACTCTGCTTTTGCTGTAGACGGAACGGAACGGAACGATCCGGTAGATTGGCCAACAATTTGCACGCACTGCTTGATTCTTGATTCTTGTTGGGATCTTCTTAAGTCATCCTGCCGGCTACCGTTGTTGGAAACGCATTGAACCAAATGTGAATGGAATGAATGTTCGGGAAGATGTATTAGCAGAAAAACGGGACTAAGTGCAATTTGTTGTTGATGAAGGAATTATATTTCCTGTCGCAATGTTGGCGTTCCCGTGGTGCATTTGAACGACTTCTGCTAGCGGAAACATCCGGTAAAGATTGCTGATCGTAAATTATTTCAAAGAGAATTAAATCGAACCTGATATGATGGATTTCTATATAGAAAAAAAAAAATTATGTTAGAAGATACTGTATCCAAAACTGTATTTTTGATGAAGGTGTTTTTATTTTTAAGCGGAGTTTTACAAAAAAAACAGTTTGGTTTGTTAATAATAACCTATTAACAATTCTCAGGTTGAAAAAATTAAAATGATCCGCTTATTTCCCAGGTTTATTATACCATTGTCAGGTTTTAAACGTGAGTCTTCTACATGATTTTGAATTTTTTCCAAAAACAGTTTATCTGGTATTCTAATTGCAACAAGTCTCTCAAACTTGGACTTGTGCTAACATATAAGGCAAACGAGTTCGTCGTCACGTCATGTTTGTTTTTCTTGAATAAACAACGAAAAAAATATCAAAAAGGGGTGCGTTAGATATTAAATTTGATGAGCTTTAAAAATATGTTTACAAAGATTGTTAGGTTTGATTGAAAAATAAAGAGAAAATTGTACACTAGCAGAAAAACTCGTCAAAAGATTTTTTTGTCTCGACAATTTGCCTGGCCAAAATCTGGCAAATTACGGGCATCTGATTTCAAAATCCCAAAATCCCCAAAAGACCCAAAATCCGGACAATATCCGACAAATATGTTCAAAATCCAGGAATTATTCCATACGACAGGGCCGAAGGAAGACCCGCTTGAGGGGGGGGGGGGGGGGGGGGAGGGGAAGGTGTTTGTTTGGTGTCTACTTTTTCCTAATGATATTTTCCGATAAAAAAACGATGGAATTACAAATGAAACTTAAAAAATAGGTTTAGTAGGTGCTATTGGATTATTCATTATTAAATTATTTAACATTTTTAATTTTTCAAATTGAATAGTAACTTTTGAAAAAACGTCCCGAAATAATTTTATAATGGTTAATTACTAGAGATGTACCGAATAGTGGTAGTCGGCGAACGGCCAAATACCGAATATTGACTTTTTCAACTATTCTGCCAAACGAATATTCGGCCGAATATTCGGTCGAATATTCTGTTGAGTTTTTGATAGAAATTAAAAAGCGATAATTTCATTTTTTCTTCTATTTCATTCATCTTAGTGCTCCTTATATTTTCGAATCGATTGTTTCAACTAGATGTATAACACATCCGATCTTCCTTACGTATTTAAAGATGTTTTTGAATTTCAAAATGTCTCCAATAGCTGGAGGGACATCAGAAACACATGTCAAAACAGGAGCCAAGCTTTTTGAAATGGCTTATTTTGTTTTGAATCAGATGAATGTCGAATTTTGGCTAGATGTCTTCAAAATAGCTGCCAAAAAACGATGATCTTTAACTTCGAGCATGCCATATTTTTTACCAGACGTATCCACACGGCCGGGTTTCAATGATTTTTTGAAAAATTTGCAAAAAAATAAGCATATCTCAACAGATTCTATAGGCTTAGTTCACAAACACACAAGAGAAAAAAGAAATTGAATTACTTAATACTTGATGTTCACAGCAGCAGTGTTAAAATCGTGTCAAAGAATTAGACAAAAATGTATGTATACATTCAAATTTACTATAAAAAATCTATTTTGGACGCGAAATCTAAAAAAATACCTCAAAGTTAAATTTGACTATTTTTTCGATTTAGCAAATAATCTGGATAAACCCAGGTTAAATCTAAAAAATTGGATACAAGAAAAAAAATATGGAATGAACAAATAATCAAAATATAAAGCTATCTACTGTGAAATACACGGATACACCTAAGATATTCTACTGAAACCATAAGTTTTAGATGATTTCGTGCCTTTTTTACATCATTTATGAATATTTTATAAATTATACAACATCAGTTGAAAAAATTGCCACAAGTATTGTCAGATATAAAAATGTGCTAATTTTTTAGCCAAAAAATGCGTTAAAAATTCTGCATTGATTACTGTACTGAATTAATTGGATTGAAAGATATTGGAATGAAACTATTCGAGATATCATTTTAAGGAGACCCCCTTACCTGTTATATAAAACATTTTAATTCCAATTTTTATTTTCTTTCCTAGTTTTCTAGAACTTAAAGCATTATGATTAAAGAAATGTTTATATTTTAAACTGCCCCCATTGCCTCTCCCCCTTGGTACGGGCTTGCCCTCGTGTTAGACACCATTCTAACCATTTATACGAAATACCCACCACTGGTGATGAAAATGCTAATTGAAAAGAAAGAACTTAAAAATATCTGCAAAGCTTAAGCGTTGAAAATGATGAAAATGATGAACTCATTATTGCTAAACAACGGTTCTCATTTTTTTCCGAGATTCATATCCCCTGGGATGATTCCAACGGTTCCAAAATTTTACAGGTTTCTCAATCACCATCAATGGCCTAACTCACCCCGCTCGGGTGGTGCTAAAATTATCTATTGTGATAAAATATTTAAAAATCCTTATTCGTTTATTTCATTTCTGCTTTGATTTATATATTTTAAGGTTGCCAGAATTTTTTCCACTCCCATCCGGGCCTAGCAATTCCGGGCATTTTTTCAAAAAAACCTGACAAAATCCGGGCATGGATTTTAATTTTTCAAATCCAAAAACCGGGCAAAAACCGGGCAAAATTGAGATTTTATTGTATAAAAAAGCAAAGAAAAATTGAAAAAAATGAAATTAATATTTTATTAATGTAATTGCAGACTTCCAACAACTTTTTGGAACACTTACATATTTAAAGGTTTATAGAAGTAAATCAGCGAAATTATTTGAAACAACGGTTGAAAATTTCCATACCGTCAATCGATTTTGCTGAAACTTACTCAAAAACTGTGATTTTTTTTGGTTTCTTTGTGAAAATTGTGAAAAAATCCGGGCAATATCCGGACTTTTTCCACGATATCCGGGCAACCGGGCCGGACCGGACTTTCTCAAAATTTTGCATCAAATATCCAGGCAAACCCGGATAAAACCGGGCAATCTGGCAAGCTTAATATATTTGATATCTTTGATTTATATGATAATATATGATAAATAATATTAAGTAATATGAAATATTTTCGAAGGGAATCGAAAAAAAATCTGGTTAGCATTAAAAAACTTAATTTTATTGATTTTTCTGGCTTTTGTGATAAATGGCACCAAAAGAATAATTTTGAATGCGTTAGAATACGATAAAACCATGCTGATCAAAATTACGGGGATTTTTTTTTATTGGTGCCGTGGGTTTTTGGATTTTCTCCTAAATTTAAAGTGTTATGTGATTATGTAGATTTCTAAAACATTTATTTTTTTGAGCTAGATAACGTTTAAAAAAAAATCCTCTTTTCCAAAGCCCATAACTTTGTCAATTTAAAAAAAAATGCAAAATAGCACATCAAAACGCATTAAAATATTACCAGCAATTCAAATAAAATTAAAAAAAATTATAACATATTGATTTTCGGTATAAAATATTGTAAATATGTTAACTACAACGTCCAAAAGTACCGTCTACACCACGAAAAATTTTGAGATATTCCATTTTATAGTCCTTTTAGTTTCGCAAATTTCATCTGAAGACACCAAAGTAGGCCAACAACTCCTTTAAGGGTTATCAAAGAAACAGTGATAATGAATCCACTTTTTAACGTCAAAAACTAACAATTTTAGAATAACTGCACTCACATATAGGGACTTCTTCTTTTATCACACGCTTGTGCACCGGGGATTAAAAATCTGCAAAAAACTGCCATTTCATACCATTAGTTTTTCAGCTTTCACCTGAAGCACTAAAATGGGCCAATCACTCCTTCAAGTGTTATGAAAGAAATAATGACCATAATGTTATATCCGTGCCCGTGTCAGGATATAACCACATATAACAATTCTCACACAGTCACTCGCTATCATGCAGAACACCATTTACACGAACATTCATTCAAAAGCATACCCTAGAAAGTAGTCTACCCTACCTGTTAGCATTATAAAACAGCAAATAAATATAAACGACCCTATAGCGACCCTATAGTGTTTCAAAATTTTTGGTGGTGCAGACGGCATTTTCATACCAAAAATCACTATATAATATTTTTTTTGTTATTTTATTTGAATATCTGGTAAAATTTTAATGCGCTTTGATGTGCTATTTTGTATTCTACTTTGAAAATTGATAAAGTTATGGGCATTTGAAAAGAGAGCAATTGAAAAAAAAAATCAGCGTTATCTAACTAGAAAAAAAAAGTTTTTAAAATCTACGAAAACACATGTTTTTTATAGTAGGGGAGAGTGGGGATACTTGATCCCTTTTTTTATTCTCACCATATCTTTTTGGAAACATTTAGCAACTCGAACTCTTTTACATTTTTTGACAGCGTGTAACTTCAAGTTTCTATGCTCCTAAAATTAGAACGATACTTGAACCCGTAGATGAACTAGAAGCATTTTCGTGGGAGTAAAAAAATTGCGATATTTTTAAAGTTAGGGGAGACTTGATCCTTTATTCAGGAAGTCCTAATCCATGGAAAAAATCAAACAAAACCCAAAGATAGAATGTTAATTGACTATTTTGGTCATGTTTGTTCGCATTTCACAATCTATAATTGTCAGAAAAAAAAAATTCTATAGCTTATTCTCAACCCTTAAGACATTGCATACTTACGGGCGCAATTTTTTATAAACAAGAGAAAATCAACAAGTTTAGGCCTTTTCTTCAGATAATTGATGGATGAATATTAGCTATTGGATAAATATGAATAATCTCGTAATCAGAAATGACCACGATCCATTGAGAAGAAGAATATACCGGGATCATTTGTACCCATATATTAGGGATCAGTTGTACCCAAAATCAACATTTTAGAAAACTTTTTCTGAAAAAAGTTGGGAGTTTTCCATCGCTTTGAAAACATTGTAATTTGAAGTTCATTTTACACTCGAAAGATTGATGTATTGGAATAAATATTTTTGTTATAATATTTCCATGTTAGGAACATTTTAAAATGATGAAAAAAGATCTTCAAGTCACATTTTGTGAAATTTTTCAAACAAAGTTCAATAACTCAAAAACTTATTTTGTTAAAATTTTTTGAGCTTCAACCATTGCTGTTTTGTTCCATTTGGCAATTTTTTCTAGAACATTTGATCTTTGTACAACAATCCAGTTTGGAGATATAGCTAAAGAATCAAGTATCCCCAGCGATCAAGTATCCTCATTTTCCCCTACTGAAACGAACAAAATTTTAAATTTTGGAGAAAATCCAAAGACCCCTGCAAATTGTCAGATAATAAAAAAAATCCACTTACCCCGAGACATGAAATCTGGTTTTGTGATAAACATTAAATTGTAGCCGCTTATATATGTCATTTATATATTCTGCAATCAATGATCATGCTTTATACTGTTACGAAAATGCAAACCTTTCTAAAATATTCAAAAATGAATGAAAAAAGTGATCAAAGTTTTTCTTTTTTACGAAAATGAAAAAAAAAACTAACAAAATTAAAATAACTTTTTAAAGAAGTATAAATCAACCGCTTCGACAGTCCATGCGTGTTTATTTTAGTGGTTTCATTGTTTCAGTAAAGCTTTTAAAAATTTATCAATTTTTTTTTCATGAAAATATGAACGAATGTCTTGAGGTTACTCGTCTTTTTGAACATCAGCATTTATTGATTCATGGTTCGTGGGAATTGATATTTCCCAATAGGGGAGAATGAAGATACTTGTTCCTCTTTTCTAATTTACATCATACCTTTTTGAGAATATTTAGCAACTCTCTGTTTTTTGCATTTTCTGACAGCGTGTAATTTCAAGTTTATATGCCTTAAAAGATTAAACGATACATGGATCCGTAGATAAACTAGAGGCATTTTCGAGAGACGAAAAAATTGTGATATTTTTAAAGTTAAAGGAGACTTGATCCTTAACTATTGGCGACTTGACCGCTGACTATTTTTTGCCATATTAGTCTTAAATTTCGTTAGTATCAGACAAAAAAAGTTCTAAAAATTTGTCTACTACCCTACATTTATTGAATACTTTCAGGCGCAAGTTTCTAGTTTTTAGATAAATACAGTATTTTGAGTTAACTTATGTTTATCCAGTAATTCTCTGACTGGATAATCATAAGTTAATGGAATAATGTGAGTTATTTCTTGATAACCAACGAACACGATTCATTTAGAAAAAAAATATCTTTCTGAACTTTAGGGATCAGTTAAACCCATAGCATACATTTTGGAATTTTTTTTCTCAAATAAAACTGAGAGTTTACTATTGCTTTGAAAATTTATCATGGTGAAATTGATATTGTACTCTAACGATTGACTTGTTGGAATCAATATTTTTATTATTATTTTTCAAGTAGGGAAAATTTAGAAATGATAAAAAAGATCTTCAAATCACATTTTATTAAATTTGTTACACAAAGTCCTATAACTCGAAAAATATTTTTTTTTTAAATTTGTTGAGATAATAGCATCGTATTTTTGTTCTGTTTGGTAAATTTTTCTAGCACATTTGATATTAGTAAGACATCCTCGTTTTGAGATATAGCGATAGAATCAAGTTTTCCAAGGGATCAAGTATCCTCATTCTCCCCTATTCCTTAAAATAAATATCTGATACATTAATCAACCATATCGTGGTAAAAATTGGAACACGTATGTCAGTTTAATCGATTGCAATAAATATTAAAAAATAGTCATCCTCGATCACGAAAGTTTAAATTTTTTTGATTGTTATTGTCAATCATCACTTTTAAATATAGAGTTGTGATATTTAAATACCATGTTTTTTCAGAAGTTAGAAAATAATTGGTTTGAATGGTAGACTTGAATGGGATGGAAAATTACATGTTTTATGCAACCTACGTTAAAAATATCATATAATGTTTTCATAAATTATTTATATTCATAAATCCTTATTATGAAGTCCGGTTTCACTTTCATTTTCAAAATTTACTGCGTACATGAACTGCTTGATCATTCACTCAGATATTTTAAAACGAAAAGAAACCAATAAATGTTCATGACAACTTCATTTGCAAATCTCCAGAGTATCCAACTCCGGGTGGAATTTCTGCCATTCGGTCAACAAACGATCAAACATCTTAAACCTCCTCACTTCAGGCCTATGAACGTATGAATTCATCAGGTCCCAAAACGTCTACTTATCGGCAACCGTCTGCGTCTATGAAGATAGACGCTGCAAGGTGCGAAAGAAACGATATTGATCTGCACCTTTTCCGCCGTACGCTCTCTGTAGAGGCACCCATAAGATTGTTTACCGGCTGCAGGAAAAGGTTTATGAATAATTCAGAACGTGAAATGTGGATGTACCTCAATGGTGGATTGATGGAATTCACAGCTTTCCTTCAAACGTTTCTTGAATGTTACGTTCACATATGATGCAGGTCTTCTGAAGAAGTCTCAACTTATGCGATCGATTCAATTCGACTGTCGTCATATTGTTCAATGGCATTTTGATGCAATATCTATCAGAAAGTAAATCTTTAAACTTATTTAAGAACATAAAATTCAGAACTTAATTTAAGAACCCCGAATTCGCAAAACCGTCTTGTTTTTTATTGTTTTTGTGTTTGAACTCAATCTAAGCACTTCAAGCCATCTATCATCTTCACTTCATTAACCATGACACCTGAACATCCTGAACGAATCGAAACATCAACTTAATGCAACCACATCGTTATTCAAGAATAACAAATGCCTGATTTATGAATCGAAATCAAATCAAGTCAATTTAGGAACCGCATGATATAAATTAATATCACTTGAGGAGTTGTGTTTTTTGGGATGTTTTATTTTCGCTTCCACTTAAAGGTGACCCTCAGCGTGCTTTTCTTCAAGCCTCATTTCATCCAAAAACACCTGAAAACAAAAGTGAGACCCAGCTTTGCTGTGGTTTTGGTTTTGTTTTCCTTTATTTTTTATGGGCGGCATACAAACAGCATGCGCAAAACTCGTGCCTTCATGAAACTTAATACAATCTTTGCGGTTGGCAAATGAATAAAATTAATATTAATACAAGTTTCCGAAAGCGAGCGTGCCTGACTTGACTTGGCTTGGCTTCTTACAACATTTACAGGTTCGGGGTTTCCGATCTGGCCGCGCAGATTGGCCTCAGCTCTCAGAGCTTTCTTCGCGGGCAACACCTGTCCGCCCATATCTGTCTACTACTGACTTCATACCTATATCTACTTATGCGCGCACAGGTTGATGAGACTGATTGCAAAGTTAATTGACTTTTACTTTCTTCCGGTTTTGGGGCGATTTCCGCATATGTGTCTGTGAGCGACGACGTTGATGGTCATATCATCTTTACGGGGGAGTTACTCAATCAATTTTATTGGTGCAAATTGGCCCCACTAGCAAGTGGAGATAGTTTCTTGTGAATATTTATGATTGACGGTATGCATTTTGCAACCTCTTCAGGTTTCAGCACGTTTGGATGAGAAAGTTATGCAATTTAATTGATGAAATTGTTTGTTTTGGTGCTCATCAAACAACAATCATTGTCAACCTAGTTTTGAATAAAAAAATATAGTTAGCACTAGGAGACAAATCCACGCCAATATCTTCGGAAATTAATAGCACAAACATATTCAAAGAGAACTGAACTAGAAATATTAAAGAATGTGGAAGGACTAGTAACAGGTGTTTACCCCATACGATGGTCATAAGAATTATCAAAACAAAAATCTAAGAACTATTATCTTTTTCTTTATTATTAAAAAAATTGATTTACAAAAAAAACGTTCGTTACAAAAATTATGCTGATTTGAAATATTCTTCAAAAAACCAATTTCAGTCTCAGTTTGATTTTGTGTTTCTTGTTATTTTTCTTCAAACTTTATTCCTTCAAACTTATAAGTTTGAAGAAAAATTTATAAATTGGAATAAGATCCACAAGCAGGCTCAGTTCCACAGAAGAAACAAAAATTATGTTGATTTTTGAGAACAGAATATTCAATTCTCCCATGCAAACTTAAAACTCCAAATTTAATCATGTTAACGTTATTTAAAAATTCTGCAAAAAAATCATGTTTAAGTTTTGAACCAAATCGATTCAAATTATTTTTATCAATTTAAATTCAATCAACAACTACATCATCATCAACACAAATTTCAAATTCAAAATACTACAGTGGAATTTTGACATCAACCCTTCAATTTAAAATCGGAATCGGTTTTTGAAATGGGCCAATGCGTCAAGACCTCTGTTTTGAGTAAAACGCATTTGAAGTTTCAGAAAATATAATCAATAGCCTATTTCACTGTATCTTATCATTTTTCTAACTTTGTACCTAAACTCTTTAAAAATAAGCATAATTTCATTCCGCGATACCTAAACACAAGTTTACCGTGATTGCTACGTGAAAAATGAGTAAAATGGTTTTTAGGCTCTTTTGTTTTGCGAGCGCCCTTTAAGAATCCAGAATAACTGTTCGCCTTTTGGATCACTAACCACAGAAGCAATCTTTTGACCAGTTTTTGCTTTGTAAGGCAGCTTTAAGTAATCTTACTGAATATATTTGAACACTTTAGCACATAGCCATTCAAAAATCACTTTTATTCGCATTTTTTGCCTTGCTTAATTGAAACAAAAATAAAAGAATGCCCTTTTAAATCCCGGAATTACTATTGGCCTTTTTGTTACGGGATGAAATTTGGAGGAGGAAAAACCTCGCCAGATGAAAATAAACGAAATTTCATTTCGTTTCAGGATGAAGGTGGTTTTCACCTTTAAAAAAATAATTTAAATACACTGGAACTGAAAAAAAGACCACATTTAATATATAAAATAGAAAGTTTAGAACGTTTTTGATAGCAACGGGATTAGTTTACAATTGGCGCATACGCCTTTTTCAAAAATCGATACTGAAATAAAGTACATAAATGCAAATCATGATGAATATTCAATAACAATTATTTTCATTTTACAAACAAATTTTAATCATGTATTGTTTTTGACCGGATCCATTTCTTTTTAATTCAATTTTTAATTAATTCTGTGTTTTGGAAATATTTATTCCAAGTTCGAAAACTTGTTTGCTTCGAATTCTTATTTGTAGGAAAGATGGAACTATGAAATAAGAAACATCATTTTGAACAAAATATCAATGACTTAGCAAACATAGCATTAATTCGAAACTTCCATTTTTTTGTTGCTGAAAATTTTGAGTTAGTTTATCAATAGAGTTTTTAATTTTTGAGACAGGTCCTTTGCACGGGCTTGGTTCTTTATGTACTTATGTTCATGTAAGGAAAAAATGTTGCATATATTAAGGGGTCTTGAGGATTTAAATACCCTATTGTCCGAAGGCAAAATGCTTTTGAATATCAAAAACCCCTGAATTTAAGCAAACAATTTCTCTACTGATGTGCAGAAAGAACCCGCAGGCGGATCCAAGATGCGGTGTTTTCATAAAGAAATTAAATTTCTGCTGTCAGCTAGCTTCAAAATAAGTCAATTTTGGTGAAAATCTCGTCTAACCATGCTTAAAAGCTTTCTGACTTTTCGCTTCTCTTTTATTTATTTTTTTGCCTTTTGACTCTCTGTATTGGTGATGTTTCACAATTTGCCTACTGAGCTTTTTCAATTTTTCAATGTTTCGTTTAATTAAGTGGTTATTGATTTTGTTGTGTTTTTGGTTAGCTGGCTATCGAACGTTCTTTCTTTAACTTTGCAAACCAAACGATTTGAAGGGCTTGGTGCGAATTGAAATAAAAATGAAATAATATTACTTATTGGCTTGAACTTAGCGTCAAATCAAACTTAGGCAAGGAGTTCTCATTAGTGTGATTGATTTTTCACACGTTTTTTTCGACACTTTTTGGGTCACCAAGCCAATCAGTTTGGGTCATCAGTGTAAAATTTGAGAGATTTGGCTGATTCTTGAATTGGCGCAACGCGTTTCAATTTGCTTTGGAAGTTTGTAAGGAAGAAGAAAATTTTGCGTTTCAAATCATCCAGGAAACTTTAATAAGCTTAATATGAAGAAGAGTGACTATTTCTCGACCATTTTTGCGTTCCCGGGATTCGGGAAGTCTAAGCATCCATTTTCCGAGATAAATTGGAAAAGGATATTTTAACCCTCAACGAAATCAAATGTTACCCAACATATGTATGTTTATGGTATTTTAGCATATTTTATACTGATTCAGTATTTTTAAAAATTCACTTTATTTTCACACCATTGAAACATTAAAAATACTGATTCTGATTTCTTTTTTTTTATATATATATAAACTTCATAAAAGGAAAAAAGTATTTCCACCGAACAAATTCATATTGTAACCGGTTTAACCAGTAATGCTTTAGTTACAAGCTCTTTAGTTTGAAAAAGTGAAGTAAGTTAATCAGTTCACTTAAAAAAATTGGAATCAAAAAAAAAAAGTGTATGAATAAATACATTTACAAAACTGACTATTTTTTGCTGCAAAAAATTTAAAAATTGGGATTTTTGTTTGTTTACGATAAAAATTTGTTGAATAGACTTTAAGTTATCCATTAAATATCGTAAATTTTCAAGTAACTGCCCATTTGTTTCAAATAGTGTAAATTTTTGCCGACAGTTTGACCGAAACGGACCATTAAAATACTTCTCATTGTGTTTTATTTGAAATCATTTGTCGTTTTTCACTTTTAATACTAAGTTTTCAGACGAACAGAGCCATTTGCTTTATATTAACGTATAAACTATTTTTAAGAAAAAAATCGAAATCTTGTCCAAATATTAAGGTAGAACAATCATTTTCTTGCTGATTCTGACCATTTTTTTTTTAAATTAACCCATGAATTCGTTAAAATATCTGGAAATGCGACTGAGCAAAAATGTATGAATTTTGCTTTTCTGGTGTACACTGATGTGCAGTATACGGTTTAAAAGTTGGCATGTGGTCAAAAGTTATGAATTGAAGATTTTCATACATTTTTGGTCATGCCTATTCTAAAGCTTCAGTTTTTGTTAACATGTGAAAAATGTAAGTATTTGGCGAAAATAGTGATTACCATTTTGAAATGAAGATTCCTAATCCGTTGCAAAGTATTTAAAAAAAGGCGGCTCTGAAATTTCTATCAATAATTTTATGAACAGTTTTTACCAAGGTTATAAATATAAACAAATTCAAAAGCGCTGAAATTAAAAATATATATTTTTATTTTTATTTAATTTTTATAACATCGAATATCTTTTCTTAGGAACAAGGTGGGTTTGCGAATTGTTCACCAGAAATTTATTGCAAAAATTAAGAAATTCTTCAAATACAAAGTTGTATTCTTTGGAGTTTTGAGTGAATTTCTGCTGGTTTTTGGAATGAAAAATGTTGGATCAAGAATCTATAAATATATCCCTTTAATGACAAACTTAAAACAGCACTTTAATCTTCAAGAACCCAAATTAAATTTTGTGCCGAAAAATCCACAGAAGTTGTTGTTGTATGTATGTATGTATGGTTCCCCCATCGGTAGCAAGGTCCTGCCTATGGCTGTGTGGCTTGGCCTTCGAATTTCTTCTAGGGCTTCCACGGTCCGATGGTTCGTCGAAAGAAGGCATCCAACCCTCAGAAACCTACAATGGCCGGCTACCCGTGCCGCTTGCAATGATTTCTTTAGGTTATCCCCAGATGCATTCCCTCTAATGATATATGTATCTTGAAAATAAGGAAATTGAATATTCTTGTAGGAAATGTACAGTGATATAATAATAATGGCATATAATTATGAAATAGCAGTAATATGTTGAAATTAATGAGACATATAATGTTTATAGTATTTAGCAATAATTAAAGTTTTCAAAAGGATACAAACCGCATTTGCTTACAAATGGTGAAAAGTAAAAATAAAATATATAATTAAATGCATTTTGAGTTTAAAAGGATACATTTATGAAAGGATACCCTGACATATTCATTCAATGGTACATCTGTTTCTACAGACTGTGATAAGCTGAAACTCAAACAAAAATATTATTACCAAGCATACATTTGTATGTGTGTGTGCGTGTTTGAGTTGATTTTTATTTTGTTTTATTTTTGTTGACTTTTGTGGGTTTTGGAACAGGAACTGAATGAATAGTGGTGTTTTTTCACAGAAAAATACAGTTGTAGTATATAATATAATACAAAAATGTAATACCTCAATTATTGTATAATTTTATGTTTATTTCTTTTATTTATAAGTAAAATTAAATAAGTTTAAAACGCCGACATGATAATGCTGAAACAAAAATTAGGATAACTAACAATTAATAAAACATAAAGTTCGATTTTTCTTGTGTACCTGGTAATAAACAAGTAAGTACTGAAAAGATTGAACAATTTTAAATTAAGTAGAAAAAAAGATTAATAAAAAATTGAAATAGATTAATAAATATTCAACTTGAATTGAAACGATTTTCTCAAGTCGACTTCTGTTATTTGTTTTAGTATACAATTTTTACTAATAATTTTCTTATCACTAACTTATTCAAAGAATAATTCTTTATTATGAAGAAATATAAGAAGACATAGGATATTAGAATGTTTTGATAAATAAAAATTAAATATGTGTTTTAATTTTCCAAAAATGGGAAAATAATTGTACTAGTACGGTCAGCTTTTAGCTTTACTTTATTTAGTACTCAAATCAATCTTAAATCGTATAACCCGGAATGCCTCAATAATTTCTATTTCTTTTCAAACTTAAAGATTTTACCATACAATAGAGTGTGTCAAATTCCACGATCGATGGCGTGGCTTAATGGCTAACCAAAAATTAATGAACTCTAAAACTAGCCTTTTGGATCGAATGTTTTAGGTGGGCAAACCTATGAGAAAAGTTAAGAGGCCGAGCCCAGGAAATATGATCAATTGATAGTACTCGACGTTTTTTTTTGAATTGGTAAAATAAAATCATAAAACTTATTTCTCGAAGGATTGTTCCTTTTAGCCTCATTATTAAATATAAGTCAGTATGAAAAATATTACCTCATGATCAGTTCATTTCTTCAACTGGTGAAGGTGGAATTAAATAAAACAAAATCATAACACTGGAAACTAACTTTGATTATAATGACAGAGAGAATTAAAAATGAGATTAAGTTGTAATTTATTTGATCAAACTTTTGATTGAAATACGTATGATATAGAAATAAAACACTATTTCATTGAAATTCATATCGCTATTTCTTATTTCCCCTAGTGGTCGCTCAGATTAGCTCTGTTAAACCTGAATAGCTTTATTGATTTCTCACATCTATTTTTAATTGTTCAGTGCTTTACTTATTGTTGGGACCTAGAAGTCAATAATAAATAGTGTATTCTGAAAAACTAAGTTTTTTTTTATGATTTGAAATTTTTTTGAACCGACAGCATATCTGGCAGTTTGTTTAACAAAACTTTGCATAACGGGGCATGAAATAGAGAAGAATGCCTCCAAGGTAGCTTATTTCAAATTAAACCTAACTAATTCTTAACTAATTCAGTTGCAATATCATAAGTGCCAAGCAGATCACAAGTACAAAAGTAGAATAAATGTAGCTAAATCCGCTATGCTGCTACCTTACATCTATAAATGAAGATCTGCTCATTTAAGTTGACACTTTACGTTACTCTAAGATATCCTACGCTTCTACGAGAAGCTAGAAAAAAATGAGGAACACTGGTAAAATTGGGGCACTTACCCTATGCATATATGTTTAATGTCACGCTTTATGACGATATTTGTTTTTTGATTAGGGTTGAAGTTCCCTTGATTATTATATTCCACAGTAGCATTCAATGCAGTAGCTTCAAATTACTTCCAACACTAACTTGCTTTTCCTACTAGCTAGCTCCAATTGATGATCCAAGAATACAATTTTCAGATTTCACAAATACTTAAAAACATTTTTGCCTATTATTAGAAGACCGTCGAATAAACATCTCTATAAAAAAAATTGTTACACTACCTAAATTTTATAAAATTAATCACAAAGTCCTACGTTATGTTTTGAATTTTCTAATTCTTTTTTTTTCTTAAGACTGTGGAACTGAAAGATGAGATGTTTATTATCATGCATGTTATCAACTCAGACACTTAGTTAACGCAGGTAAAACGATAATCTATCACAAAATTTTCGGTTTCTGCATAAAATCAACTATCACCTTGCCGTAATATCTTTTGATCAATATGAAAATCTGCCAGTCTTTACAAAATCTACCATCTTTTGAATAAACTTGTAACACGACTAGCATACAAGTTGCTATACAACCTGAAGTTTTGAAATATTTCCGAAATATTTCTTGCATGCTTATAAAAACGCTATGAAAATCTTTGAACTCATGAATAAAATTCAACAAAAAATTTCGGAATGTTCAATTAAACCATTCAGTGAGATAATTACTGTATCTGTGGTAAAACGTAATAAAAAATGGACTTATCTTTTAAGATCCTAGTTGTATTAAAGACTCTGTCTCGTTCAGATGTCCGGGGGCGTAGCCCGAGCCCTTTTTTTCAGTAGTAAGTCGTGGTCTTAAAAACTTATAAATATCACAGCCACGATTATCAAAATCCACTTTTTTCACTTTTTCCACCAAAACTACTTCAAAACGCTTCACTACAAACAGATTAAATTGATTTTCACAAAAGATTTCGGACTAAAATTGAAAATTCTTTACGCGAACCACTTGAAAAACTTTTCTTCACGACCGTGCTGCGAGTTTCTGAATTCCACAGAAGTTGTTGTTCTACAAAAAATCATATTGGTGTAAAATATTTGATTTATCAAACGAAATTTGTTTTTGAAAATTTTTAATTACATCTTTTTTACTCAACTTAAGTTTGATTTTTCCCAAAAAAATCAATGCAGTGCAGTATCTTTCTTACATTTAAGGCTACATTTTTATGATGATTTTTATAACCAAAACTAATTCTCAAATAATAACTAAGAATTCCCGAAAACCGCGTAAAAAGGCGTTAAAAAATCCGCGTAAAAACCGCATTGAAAAACCTTGCTGTACTTTTCTTTAGTGAAAATGTCCGAAAAATCTATTGGACATAGCTTAAGACGCTACACGAGCTTACAAACGGAGATATAGTCCCCTTTCAACTTCTAATTCTCTTAGTTTTGTAGACAATCCAGAAAAAAACACTGATTTGGACTAGAAAATTTAAAACAAAGATAGACCTATCTTGTCAGATTTTTTCCGAGGAATCAAATGAAAGCTGTTTGAGCTAAGGCTTTTCAGCAATAACTTAATTTTACGAAGCGTACGGTGGCTCAACCAGTCTACACTAGATTCCTCGGAAAAAATCACACATGGTAAATCCCATTTTGATAAAAAATTATCAAGTCCGATATGCCTTTTTTAAAATATTAAAAATAAATTAGGGGAATTGGGGTTAAAACAGCCATAACTCCAGTTTCCAATGTGTATTTCCAATATGGTGGCTCAAATGGCTTTTTTTCGTTTCCTCGAAAAAAAAATACATACACTTGATAGGTCTATTTGCCCCTAAATCTTCCAGTTCGAATAAGCTTTTTCTGAACTATATTTAAAATGATGGGAAATTGGAAGTAAAACGGCCATTACTCCAGTTTCCGAAGCGTTTATTGGTTCAAAAAGCCTTCATACGATTTCTCGAAAAAAATCACACTAGATAGAACCAACTTGGTTCAAAACTTGGAAGTCCGACCATGCTTTTTTCTAACCTATATTTAAAGTATAGGGGAATTGAGAATAAAACAGCCAAAACTCCATTTATCATTGCTTCGTTTCATTTGATTTCTCGGAAAAAAAATCAAACTAGACAGGTTCGATTTTGATTAAAATGTTTAAGTCCGAACTTACTTTTTTCATAATTAATTGACAAATATAGGGAAATTGAGGGTAAAATCAGCCATAACTCTATTTTTCAAAGCGTGTGGTCACTCAAACAGCCTTCATTTGATTCCTCGGAAAAATAAATCACACAAGATAGGTCTCTTGTGGTTCGAAATTTTTTAGTCCAAATCAGTGTCTTTTTCTGGATTGTTTGAAAAAAATATAGGTGAAATATAGGAGAATTAGGGGTTGAAAAGGGACTCTTTAAGCTCGTGCGGCGTATGAAACTATGTCCAATCGATTTTCCATACATTTTCACTAAAGATAAGTATATTTTCATAGATTTTGTTCGTGTAGGAGGGAAGATATTGAATTTCTTCGCAGCTTATAGACTTTTCCCCTATTCGGTTTTTACGTAAATTTCTTCGTCCATCAGAACACATATGTCAAATTACGTAAAAACCAGTTGCACAGATTGCGATCCATGAACTGCTCATTAATAGTTCGAACAAAAAATCTTCAGAAACTTGTGATTTCCAGTGCACTCTTTTTAGGAAGCCGTCAAAATGATGAAAAACAGTGCCATATTTTGCTGTATTTGTAACTTTTGAACGGCGCAACAGATGGCACTTTTTCAAGATAGCTCTTTTAAAAATAACAACTTTTCGAAAGGGCTCAATGATATTTGAACTCATAAAGCAAAAAAGGTTAAATACAACGAAATGAATTATTCTATACAATTAGATTGACCTCGAATAATTTTAAAATGAGAAAAATTGCACCATCATAATCTTTCCTACAGAGACTGCCAAAATAACAAATAGATGTACAATCATGAATTATATAACTCTAGAAACCAGTGCAAAATTTCAAATGCTATCATTTAAAGAAGCCGAATCAATTTTTGAAGTACCTCATTCTTGGAAGAGTGTAGTCGTATATGATCTCAAAAATAAATAAATGAACATCGTAGTAGAATGGACAGTTTCAAAATATTCACAACAAGGTTAATTTACCTGATTCATTTTACTTTCATTATTTTTAATGAAATAGACTTTCTAAGAACTTTTGACAAGCCAGACGGACCAGTTATTTTATCCAGTTGAGTTTAATAAATTAAAATCAATACGATTCTAGGCTTCTCTGAGTGAGCATTTAAATGTATTATATTTGCTCCTTTTGAATTTTCTTGAAATTCGTCAAATAGTAATACAACCTATTCATAACTTACTAATAGTTTGTTATTTTGTTTTGTTAACATTGCACTTTCTTCTTAACAGTTCTCTTTGGTGTCCTTGGAGACATCTGGTGATTCAACCAAAATACATAAAATTGATTCAAAATGGTCGTTGGAACTTTACACACGTTTCAAAGCTTAGATTTTACATCTGTTCATCTGTGTTAACATTTATTTTCTGGATGTCAGGCAACGGAGACGGATTTACTGCATTGTTAAGGGGTCTGCATTCAGTTATTCGCAATAACCATATTCTTTTTACCCATATTTGAGATCAAGGGTCCCACTGGTTTGAACTTTGTGAGCATCATAGGCTGGCTCCTTACACTTCTTAACCATTTGGGCTAAAAAAAAAATTCAGTAAAAATGAATCGACAATGAAGATTTTCTGAGGTAATTGGGCAAAGTTATTTTTACCATGTCTTTATGCATCGTAAATACACTGAGGTTTTTTTTACGCGGTTTTTTTTACACGGTATTTTTTTACGCGGCTTTTTTTACGCGGATTTTCGAATTAACGCGGTTTTTTTACGCGGATTTTCGAATTAACGCGATTTTTGAGAGAAAATATTCTAAGACTTTTTCAAAGGAAACACCTAGAATCTTTTTGTAGTTGGGAAAATCTTTTCTCTGAGACCAAGAACGTGATACATGAGATCTGAGACCTGAGACATGAGACCTGAGACTTGAGACCTGAGACATGAGACCTGAGATTTGAGACCTGAAATATGAGACTCGAGATCTGAGACACGAGACATGAGACATGAGACCTGAGACCTGAGACCTGAGACTTGAGACCTGAGACTTGAGACATGAGACATGAGACCAGAGACATGAGACATGAGACCTAACACATGAGACCTGAGACATGAGACATGAGACCTGAGACATGAGGCATGAGACCTGAGACATGAGACATGAGACGATCTGAATTCCACACTGTTAAATAAGCCTCACTATATTCTACTATCCTATTAATCTAATTCAGTGGTTTTCAAAGTGGTCCCTACCGCCCCCTCGGGGGCGTTCAAAGCCTCCAGGGGGGCGGTGAGTTCTATTTGAAATTTGGGGGGCGTTTGGGGGGAAGGGTGGGCGGTTAGGTCGTAATTCACATTTTCACAAATCACGAAACAACGAAGATTGGAAATAACAACGAGTAAGTTCAATGCAAAACAATGAAATTACGTTACAGAATTAAACATCAGGTTCAAGACTTAAGTATCTATAATTTTAGAGAGCTGCAAGTTAATTTTTGTTTCAGTATCACCATATTTTTTCTTAAAATGTATCCAAAAGATTTTTTAAATTACAGACCCTGTTTGTTTTTGGCAACACGTTCGTAAATTTTATGTTGCCAAAATCGAGCTGTTTTTTTGTCACTTTTTTATTTTTAATTTTTATTTCAAATTAATCAAAATTGATGTTAAACATAATATTAGCATAACATTTCTTAAATTCGTTCAATTATATTAGTTTCAAGCAGTAAAACATGGAAATGTTTTGACTGTTTAAAACTATTATTTAAACCAAATTTAAAAATTTCATGCTAATATTACGTTTTACATTAATTTTGATTAATTTGAAATGAAAATAAAAAATAAAACAGTGACCTAATAAAATCATCTCTTATGGATGTTGCCAAATACGAACGGTTTTGTTCGGATGTTGCCAAAATCGAAAGGGGTATTCAAATTTCCTATCGACTGATCCAGTAATGTTGAAAAAGTTACTCGGCGATTTCAGTCTCAAAAAATCGAAAAACGATGTTTATTTACAACATCCGACGTTTCGGCATGTTTATTTTGCCTTTATCAAGGAATAATAATTTTTCGTTTCAATTGTCCAGAATGTTTTTTGAATCTATGAAACTGTTTTGAAGAAAAAGTCGTCTCGTTGTTGGCTGAGCGTATGAAAATCTATTGCAAACTAATTATGTGTTCGTTTGGTGATTCTTTTCAAAAACTTCAAAATATTCTTATGAAATGAGAACTTTTTGGTTTTCCTGTTCGTTCTTTCGTTAATCACTATCGCTTGTTATTAAATTGCCAACAACGAGACGACTTTTTCTTCAAGACAGTTTCAAAGATTCAAAAAACATTCTGGACAATCAAAACGAAAAATTATTATTCCTTGATAAAGGAAAAATAAACATACCGAAAGGTCGGATGAAGTATTGTAGGGATCATATAGGCATAGAACAGAATAACGATAAAAATCAGAAAGCCATGATCTATTTATATAAGTTGTGTAAGACCTTTTCCATTCGTCAAGTAATAAACATCAAAATCAAAAACCTGCAAATCTTTTCATTTTGTCCGGCATCCTACAGTAACAAAACATCGTTTTATGATTTTTTGAGACTGAATACTGTTTACGCTTTACATGTTGATCTTGTTTTGTAAGATAATTTTGGGTTATGCTAAAAAAGATATATTTTGGATGGCAATGCTTGATAATCTTTAAATTTTATTGTCTCAAAAAAACCTGCTGAACCAAAAAAACCTTCGAAAAAATCTGTGTAAAAAGGTGCCATCTGTGATTTAATGATATATTTTTTTGAAAGAAAATATGAAAGAATTTTGTTAGGTTAGAGAATTTTTATTTTAAGTTTTTATTTGTTAAATATATAAATAAATAAGTGCATAGAAGCTTATTTCGATAAAACACGGTTTTAAGTTGTTATGTTTGGCCATTTTCCATATATTTTTCGAAAATTTTCATTTTTCTTTTGAACGAAACAGTATAGAAAAAAAAATTAAAAGAAATCTGAAAAATCACAAAATATAGTTTGAAATATGAAGAATAGTCCGACATCATTAAATCAAAATCGACAATTTTTACACATATATTACTCTCTACCCCTTTGGCTCTGAGGGTCTCATATAAATTTAAAAGAACTTTGAGATAAGTCTTACAACAACATAAAGCCAAAACCTAATGATTTTTCAACGATCCATTTTATCTTTTTTTTAGATTTTCTAAGATTTGCCCAGGGGGGCCTTGAGCTCGATTTTTTCCAAAAGGGGGCGGTGAGTGAAAAAAGTTTGAAAACCACTGATCTAATTGATTCTTTATCTTAAAAATAAACTATAACTAACTAATAAACTTACGCGTTTTCTTAGTAACGTGCTTTTTGCGCGATTTTTTTAATTGAAATGGATTTTTTACGTTTATTTTCGAATTAACAAGGTTTTTTTTACAAGGATTTTCGAATTAACGCGGTTTTTTTACGCGGATTTTCGAATTAACGCGGTTTTTTTTAAGCGGATTTTCGAATTAACGCGGTTTTTTTATGCGGGACGATATACCGCGTAAAAAAAACCTCAGTGTATCTCAAACACACGTTAACGTAAAAATCTGAAAAAAATACTCACCTCACGATAGTCTGTTTCTTAACCAAAACAATGCTGCAAAAACTTTGCATATCCTAACTTTAGGTATGTAGCTATCATCGGAATAGAGTGCCCGGATTCTTAATGATCATAGCCTTAAACCAACTATGAATAAAATCTATATATCTATCTTCTATATCTATCTTGTATAACTATCTTCATTAACCTTTACTCTCAATTATTTGAAATTTATACACAGCCCCATTCTTACTTATTTGGTTTCAAGATTTAAAAAGTAATATTTTCTTTCAATTTCCATAATATTCAAATAGACTCATATTTTTAAATTATTTTAATAATTTCATATCTTTTTAAGAGCTGTTTTTATACTCTGTGTTTGAAAATATAAAATATTCCAATTTTCACACGATATGTACAAATCGTAAATGACCATTTTAATTTCATTCATTATTAATGGCATTCTACTTTGTAATCTTTCAGAAATGCCATCTCTTAAGATTTTCTTTGCACTCCCGGATTTTTTTTATAACTTTTTTCTTATTTTCAGATCTCATGATCTATTTCATAAATTCGGATTTATAGGGCTGGAGCGTAGATTTTTTTTTCTATTGGTCTATGTTATTTTTATCAATGTATTCATTAAAGTTTTTAACGGTTTTGTGTGGGTTTTTGTCAAATATTGTCGATACACTGGTTATTTAAAAATGAATCGATCCCAAAGAGGACGAAGCCACCTCACTATTTTCAAACAGAGCTCAGTTAAACTTCTCAAGAAATTCAATTTCAACAGCCAAGCCTACCTAACATCTAATCAAGCATTGCCGGCACGAACTGCCGTCGGAAGAAACTGACGCATATTTGGCCGTTTGGTATTTTCCGTCTAAATTTGGTGTGACAATTGGAGACGACGACGGCGACAACGACATAGGATCACAAACAACCGAAACAAAAACAGTGAATCGAAACTTTGGATCTTAGTTACTACAAGTAGCGGCCCCAAATGACGGCCAACGACTGTCAGTAATGTCTCTGGTTAAAAAAAGATCCGAAAACCTTGAAAGAAAGTTGGAACCAAAACATGGAACTGAATGTCATTCGAGATTCATCTCACGCTGCCGACTGGTGATTCAAGGTAATATTTTCTTTCTGTCTACCTTTCTTGGTGAAGAGAGGCTTGACAGACAAGGTTAATTGTTCGAAATTAGATTGTTTCTTAATTTTTTTTTACTCTTCTCAAATAGTGGCACTATTTCATCTCGGTTTCGTTCAGGTGATGTGACCTGAATCGCTAATCTCTGGATGGAATTGCGTGAGATTACTTTTTTTTTTGGTATATCGACAAAACCTAAATTTCTTATGGAAGTTGTATTGACTACGATATTTGTTCGATAAAATTAAGAATTTACTTACCAATGCGCGATTTTCTGGCAACTGGTGCTGCTTGTTTCTTGCCACCGGATGCAGTCACAAGGGTTCCGTTTCCTGCCTCGCTGGAGTAGGAAAAAGTAGTAGAGGTTGATGGCGAGGATGAGGTAGCTGAGGGTGAACTGCAGCTCAAGGTAGTCAGCGATGCCGATCCGGACGAGGTCGATGAGCTGATCGAGGAAGAGGCGAATAGATCCAGTAGAGGTCCTGGAAGTCGGCAAGGTGGTTCCGATCCAGATCCTCCTGGACCTGGGCCAGGTGGTTGATCTCCGTCTGCATCAGTATGAGCGCTTCCATTGGTTGGGGATCGTGATTCGCCGTAACGGCCATCATTAGCCGCATTCGGATCCGAATGCCTTAGAGGTGATAGGCTTAGCAGTCTTGGGGAGTCGGTGGATCGCTTGAACCACCGCATCATGGATGCGAGGTTTGAACGTTACCTTTAGTATTTGAGTATAGCAATTCAGAGGTGATAAAATTCCATTATCTGCTGTAAAGTTGTTGAGCTGTAAGAAAACAGGAATAAAACATTTCGTTATAAATTTGATGGGAAAAAACAGTGGAAACTTGATCCCCTTTTCTTATTTTCATCATATTTTTTTGGGAAAATTTAGCAACTCGCCGTCTTTTGCATTATCTGACAGCATGCAATTTCAAGTTCATATGTTCCAAAAGTTATAACGATACATGAAATCGTAGATGAACTTGAAACATTTTCGTGAGACTTAAAAAATGTTATATTTTTCAAGTTACAGGATATTTGATCCTTCACTAAAGAAGAAATGATCCTTAATTAAGGGTGCCCTGACCCTAGGCGTAAATCTAGTAAAATCCGAAGATAAAAAAGTCTGTGAGTATTTGTTGCCATATCAGTTTTCATTTCATCAAGTGCCTCTGAAAGTGTTTGCCTGGTAAAAAACACTTCTATTCTACTTCACAGATGGAAAAATGTATTGCTTCGCGCAGTGCTGCCAGATATACAGAAATTCTTGTGAATAGTTAATTAAATCTATATTAAATTTAGGAATTTTAAATACATTCGTTTATATTCAAGTTATGTTTTCCAATTCAACTTTAAAATATCTTTAAAATTGGTGTGATGAAACTGCATATAAATTTAACCAAATATGAAACATACTTAAAGATAAACGGACATGGCGCGTTTTGCCCTACCTAGACATGTTTATTAAAAATCGTTCAAAATAACAGAAAAAATATTTAAATAAGGAAATTTTTCGTTTTGTGATGATTTTCAAGACCAATCGTCATCATTGTAACAGATGTCAGGTTTTTTTTTTGTCGACAGATGCCGTAATTCCTTACGAAAGTCAAGGCACAAATTGCAAGGAATATGGCTTGAAAAGTATTTTTGGATTTTTGCAGGGATTCATCGCTTATTTGATGCAAATTTTTTGTACTAAAGGTTGCTACTGTTAATTAGAAGGGAATAGCGTACCGAATTCTTAAAATAAGTGTATATCTAGCTAGATTTCGCAGTGGGGCGTTTTGCCCACACTGGGCATTATACCCCCAGTTCCCCTACCCAGGGCCGGATTATGCCTTCGGGGGGCCCGGGGAAATTTTTCTCGGGGGGCCCCTATGAATAATTTTTTTTCATATGCCGTCCCAGAGAAAACATAATATTTTAAACATTTGAAGAAACTGGAAACTAGTTCAGTATATTTCCAGATTATCCGGCTTTATACGGGCATGATCCCATATATTTTTTTTATTATTTATTTATTATGATCCCATATTCAATTGTGAAATTTAAGAAAGTTGCGGTCGGGCTCAGTAAGCCGAATATCTTTGAAGAAAGTCCAGTGTTTGCCAGATTTATTCACATTACCTGCTAAACCAAACAAAAAACTAGAGTTGTGTTAATTTTTTTTTATTATATTGCATTGTCAACTATTATGTCTGGTGACTTCAAACAATAATTGCTAAAACATCATGAGCAAATGTTACCTAAGAGTTAATCTATCTTAAAACTCTGATTAAAGCTAAAAATCATTTCAATGTATTTAACACTAAACGTACCGGAGGCGGTCAAATGACGGTTTTTGAACTTTAAACGATGATTACGCCTTATATAATTGTTTCTTCGCAAATCTAACGACAGGACTATTTTTGTTTTTGAAATGCAAGTATTTTTGCGTTTTTTAAATTTTTTTAAGTGTTACGGTTTTCGAATAACGTATGTGGTATACCTATTCATACCGCGAGCGGTCAAATGACGGCAAACACCGTTTTCGCTAAAACTCCCTTGTTTCTCAACCGATTTCTTCCAAATTTAAAGTTTTGAAAAGCTTATAACTCGACTCAAATATGTTTCTCAGACAATTTTCAGCTACAATCAATAACTTTAAAGTTATTTACAGTACAAGAAAAATTTTATGAAAAAACATGCTTCAGGAAAAAGGTTGTAAATCAGTTATTAAGTGCTCGAAAAAAATTTCACTTAGTGCCTGAGAAAGCTGAAGTTAGAAGCTATATGTTGCACATATGGAAAATTTTTTTAAAAATTTTCTAAGATCATGGCCACTAAAAATGTAAAAAAGTTGTGTAAAACCCGTACTTTTCAATCAATCAACTGCCAAAGCTGTTCCTGTTACAGTAGAAAATTTTGAAAAAGTGAATTGAAAAGTAGACGTAATTTGTCACATTTTGGCATCTTTAGATTTTTTGAAATACGAAGTACATAATTTATGACGACTTTTCAAAGGTAGCTGTTTTTCGAACTTTTTATCAATTTGGATTTTCTAAGACAATTCCTACACCTAAGCTCAGCTTTGCACTGGATTTTGAGTACGTTAACGTATAGTTTAGGCAATAAAACTATATGCAAAAGAAAGCTTATTTTATACCGGTTCTAGTGGTGTAACTGCATTGGCGGTGCAATGCTTGGCAAAAATATGATAAATAAAACAGCGAACTAGTTTCTGAATTTTGAGAAGTCAGCACAAATTCTTGCTTGGCAGATGGGCGCAGTGGGTGGTAATATATCAAAGCTATTTTGCACACGAAGACGGATGAAAAGAAACGAATAAACAAACAAGCATTAGCTTGATTTTTCTAGTTTTACTTTCAGAAATATATTTATTATATTTTTGTAAAGCATTGCACCGCCAATGCAGTTACATCACTAGAACCGGCATGAAATTAGCTTTCTTTTGCATATAGTTTTATTGCCTAAACTATACGTTAACGTACTCAAAATCCAGTGCAAAGCTGAATTTGGGTGTAGGGATTGTCTCAGAAAATCCAGATTCATAAAAAGTTCGCAAAACAACTACCTTTGTAAAGCCGTCAAAAATTATGTATTTAGTATTTTAAAAATTTAAAGATGCCAAAATGTTGCAAATTACGTCTACTTTTCAATTCACTTTTTCAAAATTTTCTACTGTAACAGGAACAGCTTTGGCAGTTGATTGATTGAAAAGTACGGGTTTTACACAACTTTTTTACATTTTTTGTGGCCATGATCTTAGAAAATTTTTACAAAAATTTTCCATGTGTGCAACATATAGCTTCTAACTTCAGCTTTCTCAGGCACTAAGTGAAATTTTTTTCGAGCACTTAATAACTGATTTACAACCTTTGTTCTGAAGCAAGTTTTTTCATAAAATTTTTCTTGTACTGTAAATAACTTAAAAGTTATTGATTGTAGTTGAAAATTGTCTGAGAAACATATTTGAGTCGAATTATAAGCTTTTCAAAACTTTAAATTTGGAAGAAATCGGTTGAGAAACAAGGGAGTTTTAGCGAAAACGGTGTTTGCCGTCATTTGACCGCTCGCGGTATGAATAGGTATATACAAAGTGTCGGTATGTTTAGTGTTAATAACTCTATTATCTCACAAAATTATCTAATTTAGAAAATATCGGAGAGAGATAGTAACTTTTTTTTCTTTTCATGAGTTATTGCAGATCATCGAAAGCAGGGAAATAACATTTAGATCTGAGATTTAGAATTGAAATTAGAAAAAAATGGAAATGAAGACGAATTACATAGAGATACAAATAAAAGAGTTCAAGAGTAAAATTCAAAACCGAATTTTCACCAGAACCACAATTCTGTGTCTCAAGTCACAATTTCAAATCAAAATTTGAGAAGCAGATAATAGATTTCTAATGCAAAATTAAGAAACAAAGTTGCTACCAGGACCAGAGCAGGAATTGCAAAAGTTATAATTTAAATCCAAAAGTTTTAGGTATTTCAATTTCATATCTTCAATAAAAAAAATTTTCATGCAATCCGTTGGAAATCTAAAGAATAATGCGGATTATTTACAATTTTGTATGCAGAATAAGATTCACAGCAGATCAAATATCACATAAATAACAGAAAATTTTGTCAAATAGTTCTTCTATAAGTGACAAAATGTTCAAGACACAGAATCATAAATCTGGAAGAATATAAGAGTAAAATCATATGCATATTAAAAGAATCACTCAACGAAATTTGAAATTCAACTATGAGCGAGTTTTAATGATCAAAGCTTATTTGAGATTGATCAACTAGAAAATAACATGCTGATATCAGCCTAAGTAGAAGATAATTTCAAATTAAAGTGCAAAATTCAATAATGGTCGAAAAGCTTAAAACAATTTTGCATTTTTCATCTTTTGCATTTTTATAAAGTGTTACTAGCAAGTAACTTCTAGAATATTTTCTTTATTTTCATAGTTTTCACCGGACAAGAAAAGCTTCAACAAAACTCATATTGGTCTGAATTTCACTTAGCTATCTTTAAATTGTTTTTTTTTTGTAGTTATAAAAACGATTCGAACGTTGTTGAAATGTTCATTAAAAAGTGAAAAATTGAGGTGTTTGGTGTTAGTCACCTTGTAATAGATATATTTTTCAAATGATCGCTGGATTTGATTTGTTCGGATTTTATGTAAAACAATTTAAAATCAAATGTCCAAATTTTTCTAGGTTTTAAAAATATTTAAACCGATTTGCCCAACCAATAAAAACGTGGAAAAAATCTGAAATTATTGTTTTAGGTGGGCCCCTTAAAATATATTATAGTGAAACTATTTTAGATATTATTTCACTGGTGCCCCCTTACTTGTTTTATTTTACGTTTCAATTCCAATTCTCTCGTTTGGTTATTTTTCTAAAGCTTAAAGCAGTATAATTAAAGTAATATATAAGGTCTCGTGATTGGCAGTTGGCAAGTCTGTTGCCTCCGATGTCCGCGAGTTCGAGCCCAAGAGTAAACATCGAACACAGTTGTACAGTGTTTTTAGTCCTATGAAACAGATATTCAGTGGATAAACATAAGTTATTGCACAGAAAGAAGGAATTTCATGGTAACCAATGATCGCGATCCATTCAGATGAAAAATATATCCAGATACTTTCAGAAAAAAGCGAGACATTTCACGAAAAAAGCGAGAAACAGCCAAAAAAAGCAGGACATTTAAGAAACTCTTAAACAATTTTAATTGTGTATTAAAACTTATACGTATACCATCAGTCAGAGTTATTAATAGAAAGTACACTCAGTTTATTTAAGCGGATTGATATTTTTACACAGTTTTCTTACATGACTTCTCTTTATACGGTGTTTTGCCGTACGCATCGTTTTTTATCACGGTTTTTGTGAATTAACACGAAATTTGAGAAGAAATAGTTCAAGTCGTTCATGTAAACGGCTTGTTTGATATTGGGTAAAAAAACTCTTGTGTAACATGTATGAAAATAAGTTTGTTTGGTTATAATTGAAAATTTAAGAAAACTTTCATCTTTATATACTTTGGACAATTGACTCGAAAAAGGTGGTGTGAAATATAAGACAATTTAATAAGGATTCCGTCGAAAAAAACTAATCTCTATGATTCTTTAATCTTTAATTATTTGGAAGCACTTTAAACAATATTTTCTTCATATATTGGTAAAACGTGCTCTAAAAACACCTTACTTAATCAGAATCTTACTCCAATGCTAAGAACTTCAGAGTTATTCATTGTAGTCTTACGAAAAGTGCTTCTTATTTTGAAAAAAAAACACGTATTTGAAAGATTTTCTGTACATCACAGAATTCAGTGTTTGTCAGTTACATTTATGAAAGATTTCGAAGAAAAACGCGCGAAAATTTGAGGAAAAAGCGACACAGCGGGACATCCAACAAAAGTACGGGACGGATAGCAACCCTATGTTATAGTCTAACGCAGTGGTTTTCAAACTTTTTTCACTCACCATCCCCTTTTGTGAAATTTTCGAGCTCAACGCCCCCCCTGGGAAAATTTTTAGAAAATCTTAAAATAATGATAATTTCAAACTATATTTCGTGATTTTTCATTAATTAAGAATTTAGTTGTACCTCGTGTATCAGCTAATTCAAGATATGTGTAGTCACCCAATGCTATGCTATGCTATGCTATTTTTGATTAATTAAGAATTTTATTTACATACCTACTATTTCATCCGAAAGAAAAATACAAATTTTCGAAAATTATATAAAAATTACCAATCATTATAACGTGTTTTCTTGAAATTAGCTTTTATGCCTTATATCCTGTTAAATCTCAAGGCCTCATTTTTCTGAACAATTGCTTAAAGTGATTTATTAGTTTGTTTTCATATAAAATCATAAATCTTAAATTTTATTAAACAAAACTCTATATTCACCTTTAATTTGCATTTTTGAATACAAACTAATTGCTATCCAGCCGGTGAAATAACGTAAGAAATAGTATCATTTTTTGATATCTGAATTCAAGTCCTATTCCAAGTTATGCAGAATTTATGGGTCTTAAAGTATAAATTAGATTATAATAACTGAATTCCGGCGATATTAGTGATAACCGAATAGATTTAAAGTTTATCGATTGCAAAAGGCACAATTGATTTTTGAAATTAATTTACAGGGTGACAAAAAAGTCCGGTCACACAGAAAAATCACAATATTTCAAAGAATAAGATGAAAATTAGAATCTGACTTTCATAGTTTTATTCAGTAACTCATCAACATACTCCACAGACGATAACTCGGAATTACACCACCTTTCTCTGATCGAACCAGCTTCAGACGTCTCGGAAAGTCGTCGCAAGCGGCGCGCACGTCCGGTCTCGTATAATTTTTTTCAACCTTGGAGTTCTCACAGACCTTGGTCGTCCTCGGTGCCTCTGGTCTCTAGTAGGGTGGTCGGATTTACCGGTTTTTTTCAAATCCGGTATTTCGGTATTTGTAATTTATAAAACCGATAAAACCGGTAAAACCGGTATTTTTCAAAGTATATCGGATTCATGGAAGGATTTTGGCTAATTTCAGTATAATGGCATAAAATGCTCAGCATTTATAACGCAATAGAAGTAGCAACATTTCCAATGGAAAAAATGGTATTGTGCCTTTAAATTGTCCCTTTGTCGTAAATCTATCATCGTCCTCATGATAATCATAATATTTCTCATCTGCATTTTATTATTATAATTTCGCTGTGAGGTTGCGGAAATTCTAGAAGTTTCATATTATTTTCAGCAAAATGTTGTCCTATACTCTAGTCTTTCATGAAATTGGTATACAAAAAGAATATTTGTTAAAACAATGACTTAACTAATTAATAAACAAAACTCAAAACACTGTCACAAAGCTTTTGGTTGACTCACAGAACCACAGATTATTGCTATCTAAAAGACGGATGTTTTCCCCGCAACCTAGATCGTGATCGCATTAAGTTTGCATTCCCAAAAATAAAGCGAACAAATAGAAATAAAAATCTATCAAAATTAAAAACCAGTCAAAATTCAGCAAAAAATATATGTAGTTGTTTGGATCTGATCCATGAGCTCTTTGTTGCTATAATACTGTTGCACATTTATAAAAACTTTGTTACTGCGTTGCCTGAAAAAAAGAAAATGGTTCAATAGCGTTAAAAATAAAATCCATCAATTACCTTGAAAATATTGATAAAAAAAATTCATACAAACAGTCTAAAATATGTTTAAATGCTGACTCTGTTGAAAGTTTCGTTAGAACTGAAATTAGAATTGAAGTTAACATGTGTTTGAATGCTGACTCTGTTAAAACATTTTATGTTTTGAAACAAACTAGGAAGTTTCTGATCAGTTTTCAATATTTTCATTTTAAATTGCAAGTTTGTATAAGCTCGGCACCGCATAGAACGATTGTGATAAACTTAGCCTTTTTATAGATAAAAACATTTTAGCAATTTTTTTTTAATTCCAGCTTATCAATGAAAAAATCAGTGATTATTGTAAAGCAATCTCTAATTTCCTGTAGCTGTATCTTTGTTTCAGTCATTGTACACGTGTACAGTCTTTAAATGATGTAGTGCGTTAGTTCGATAGCTGAACTGAAATGTATAAAGTTTCATGATAAATCTTTGATTTAAAAAGTTACATCGACAAGTTTTAGCAATAATCAAATCTCACATAAACCTTGCAATAAGGTTGATTTAGCTTGGATTTTGAAGCTGATGGAATAAATTTTTAGTATTTGTACTTATTAATATTTGGTAAAAAAACACTTAGCCGTGTCAATTTTAGAACAATGCCAAATAATTATGGAAAATTTACCGGAAATACCGGTTTTTTACCGTCCCAAAAGTCGGTATTTCGGTATTGAGAAAATGGACGGTTTTACCGGTTTTACCGGTTTCGGTAAAACCGGTTAGACCACCCTAGTCTCTAGGTATCGATTTATGGTCTAGTACACAAATTTTCGGTTGATTACGAGCGGTTTAAGGTGTTTGAATATGTTGAATGTGTGTCCGGGTTTGTATCCTCTCACATATTCAGCGATAACAGCTGCTCTCAACTCTGCCACTTACAACTTAATGTACACAAACTGAACCGAAAGGAAACTCTGCCACTGTGAGCAGCAAAGCTAGCACTTTCATTTGACATATAGATGGCACCAGAGAGATGCAAGGTATAGGCTACAGGCGACCCCAAAAAAAATTGTGAGATCGTATTGGCGATTTGCAGCAAAGCTATTTTGCAGGCAACGCCAACTGGTTGTCACTAATGGAACTAACAAAAGGGTGATGATAGCAGATTTTCAACATGGTAGTGAATACAAATTGATTCAAAAACTTAGTTTTTTATGGAAACTATCAAATTTCGGACAAAAATAACTGCTAAATCTTGTTAGAAAATCATAAATTTACTAGTTTCAATGCTTTGCGCATTAGTAAATATAAGTTTGCATGTTTATCCAGATAAAATTTATTTTCGATATTTTCAAATTAAACCAAAGTGAAGTTATTTTGGAAGAGATCGATTAGGTGCAAATATCAATACTCAGAGGAGTGAATGGGTCGCTTAATGAGGTATCAAAGACTCCCGGGCAGCACAATTACTTACGATCGTTTAAACAAAACAGTAGAAAAATGTATATTTAAAGATAATTTCCATGAAAAATGAAAAAAATGTAACAGTAACGAACAATGTATGGTATATTTGTACGTTTATTAACTATTTTACCAAAATATTAATAATAACTGTAAAGCTCTGGGTCACATGCGGCTCGCAAAAGGACAGTTTGACATGCCTGTTTTTGACTATCAGCATTTTTTTTTAATTCCGTAAAAAAACAAAACATCCTTTGCGAATACAGTTCCTTTTTGGGTACGTCAGTTCCATCACATTCTTTAGCAATTGTTTTCCGAATGAGGTTTGAGAAGCTAAATTTTTTATCCTGAAACTTGACACGTAGCTGAAAATTATAAAAAAAATTGTTTTATACAAACGAACTTGCTAAAAATGCAGAAAAATATTACGAGCTATCAAATCTTCATCTCAGGGTTGCTTCAAAAAAAAAATCCTTTTCATGTCATTTATTTACAAATCGCTCCTTTTCAAGAACTTTTGCTGTCGAATAGCGGCACTTCAAACATTCTTTCTCCGGGTAGGTCTTCCAAGTTGCCGCAAGTTGACTCTTACAATTTTCCGAAAAACTAAAATTTAATGAAGTTTAAATGATGAAAATGTTACAAAAAGTATTAGCGATTCAAGAATTCACTTTTTCTTACCATATTCTCCAATCCCAATTGTCTAAATATTTTATTAAACTGCTAAATTCTCAAAAATTTTCATGTGTTTTGGAAAACTACTACTTGTTTTGACACTTGAGTCCCTAACATCATCATTTTGATCGCAGGGCCCTCTGAGAGTCGTTTTGAACTGCAAATCGCCAATTGGCGATTTGCAGCTCAAAACGACTCTCAGAGGGCACTGCGATCAAAATGATGATGTTATGGATTCAAACGTCAAATCACGTAGTATTTTTTCAAAACAAACCCGAAATTTTAAAAATTTCGCTATTTAAAGAAATCTTTGATAAGAAATAATTAAAGAATAAGGTAAGAAAAATTGAATTACCTAATCCCTGATAGTTTAATTGTTCAATCTCTGATGCTGTTAAGCTTTCGGAAGGCAATATGTTGTGCGAACTTGCAGCAGCATGGAGATCTTATCCGGGATAGGTGCCGTCCTTTGGAAAAATGAACTATCGAAATGCAGATGAACGAAACGTTACGTTTGTGATGGAAAACTGACGATTTCACCCGCAAAACAAGGCCAAAACTGAAAAAATGGAAAGACAGAATTCTTTAAATTGAAGTCGACAAGGATAACATCAACCATGAAATCCGCTCGGAACTTTTTGATTCATGTATCGACAAAAAAAGAAGAAGAAAGCGGATATGTATCCGATCAAACTCGTGATCTAATTCGTCAATCTTAAACAAAACAGAATGTCGAAAGAGGAAGCAGTTATGCATTCTTTGGAGGATTGCAGATTAAGAGCAGGTCGAAACAAAACGTGATGCACAATATTATCAAGGATTATTTGCTTTAAAAAATCATAATGAAATTAAAGTTCAGAACATGAGAACTCTGTAATAACAAGATTTTGCATTTGTTTTATTTGTTTTCATATTTTCTATGAATTCCTTTTAAAAAAAATAAAACCTTTTTTCCTTATTTCTTGTTTTAATTTGTGGGTCACTTTTCAATCTGGTATAAGTGCTTCTGTTGCTTACATTCTACTCTTCGGAACCTACATAAATAAAGTTTGAAGATTATTCATAACATCGGGTCTTTTCCCTGTTTATTCATAATTCAAATCTTAAAATTGATTTTTGTTAAAAAGAACGCGAAAAAATATTTTTGTGTGAAAGAAAAACATTGAACGTTTTAAATTTTTAATTTTCTTATGCAATCCATTAATTTCTTTTGTCCGAAACTTGATAGATTTCTCGAAAATCACAATTTTGAACACAATTTGAATTCACTTCCATGTTGAAAAACAGCTATCAACACCCTTTTGTTAGTTATGTAAGTGAGAATCAGTTGGCGCTGCATGTCAAATAGTTTTGCTGCAAATCGCCAATACAAATGAGAAAAAAATGAGCTACTGGATCAAAAATTTGAGTGCAGCTTTGTGAAATTATCGATATTTTAGTCTTGAACCTGATGTTTATCCTGTAACGTAATTTCAATGTTTTGCATCGAATTCAACGTTGTCATGAAAATGTGAATAACTACCTCACCGCCCCCTGAACCCTTCAAACGCCCCCCAAATTTCAAAGTTGAGGGTAGGGACCACTTTAAAAACCTCTCAATATTTATATACATATCATTTTTTTTTCATGTGAGAAACATTTTAAAGTGATTAAACAAGATCTTCAAATCACATTTTGTTAACTTTTCAAACAAAGTTCAATAACTCGAAATTTTTTTATTTTTTAATTTGTTAAGATAACAGCCTTGTTGTTTTTTATTTGGCACATTTTCTAAAACATTTAATATTTGTAAGACATAACTGTTTCGAGATATAACCAAGGAATTTGATAGGAAAACACACAGAAGGCAATCTCTCTTTTTTTTAAATTGAACTTCGTGTACTGAAATCAAACTTTTCTAAATTCTGAACAAGACTGTCCTGTTGTTAGATAATCCAATGTTAGATCTTACATAGTTTTATTTTTGGGACACTCATTTTCGTTCGCATTGTTGTGAGTTTAGTTATTTACAGAATTGAGCCCGTGAGGTCTTTATAAACAACCATGCAAAAACAGCAAACGCTAGCCTCTGGATATAAAAAAACTTCTTCAGTTGTACTTCTGATGCCTCGAACACAACATGAATCTGCTACTGCTTTCAGTCTTGACGCTAGTCACTTTTTGCTGGGTAAGTTGCGCTTCGCAAATTATATTTTCTTAATCAAATTTTAATTTACTTTTTTAACAGGCTGATTTGAGTAGACTGTCCCCGCAATTGATATCTGGAATACATGATGTTTCGGCAAATTGTGAAAATGAGCTGGACATTCCTCCGGGCAGTTTTACTCTCAAAAGACTCATCACCAATGATGACGTATCGAAAGAGGATATGGTAAGACAGAGTGCTGCTTATCTACACAAATAGTGACATAATTTATTTTAACTTTACTATTTTATCGTTTTCGCCAAAAACAGCCCTTTTTCTACTGTATGATGAAGCGAATGGAGCTGCTCGATGCGGAAGATCAGTTCAAACGGCCCGAGTTGGATTTGTTTTTGTCGTTGATATTCGACCCGATGCGTTTTCAAAAGGTTGCTGACCAATGTTTGCAGCATAAATCGGACACGACCATCGATCGATTGTGGACCTTCCATCAATGTATATTTGAAGCGATTGGTTTTTAACAATCAAGTGTTTTTCGTGACGGTTACTAGTGAATGAAAAAAGTTCGTATAAAAAATCTAAACTAACGATTTGTTGTTGTTTTTTGAATATTTAACGTTAGTTTGTCGAAACACAATTTTAGAAATCAGAAAAGGGGTAGGCCTCAAAGCGGCACGTTCTCCAAACATTCGAGAGAATTGTGCCTTTACATCTGGTTTATTTTGAACGTCTGTTAGTGCTACAGAATAAGAAAAAAATGGATTAATTTTGGAGATGTACCGAATATTCGGTCGGCCGAATATTCGGCGCCGAATACCGCCAAAAAACCGTTAAGCCGAATATTCGGCTCACCGAATAGTTGAGCTAAATATTCGGCCGAATAGGCCGAATAGGCCGAATATCTACTACAGACTTGTGAAATTTTTCAAATGACTTTGGATAATTTATAAAAAATTGAAAAGTAATGTTTTAACAGCAACACAATCATTAAAAACTTATGGCTTCAGCAAAATATCTAAGGTGTATCCGCGTATTTTCATTGTAGATCGTACAGGAGAAACTTTATTCTTTGATTTTAGTTTATTCTACATTTTCCTGGATATATTCAGGCTTGCCCATAAATCCAGTGAAGATTCCAGATAAGTCAAATTTGTCCGGGATGTCCAGATGTTGTTTAAAACGTCCCGAATGTTGTTAGATTATTTGCTAAATCAAATAAAAAACTCAAATTTTTTCAAACTTTTAGATTCTGTGTTCAATAATGATTTTTTCAAAATTTCAAAATAAACAGAAATTTTGCCCTTTTTAATATGTTTTTTTTTAAAATCGTCTCGAATGCCTGACCATGTGGATACGTGTGATTGAAAGTATAGTTTACTTAAGGTTAAAGATAGCTAATCTTTGCATTCGAGACGATTTAAAAAAAAACAAATTAAAAAGGGCAAACTTCATTTATTTATCTTTTCAACAACTATGTATTTTGAAGATATCTTCCTCAAATTTGGCCTTCATCTATTTCAATATCATAGAAGCAAATTCAAATGGCTTGGCACCTATTTCGACATTTTTATCCCAGATTTTACAGGAACGCAATCTCTTTGGGGATAAACGCCCTAGAAGCGACTAGTCATCTGATGTCTTTTCAGTTGTTGGTGACATTTTAAAAATCAGAAAGACCCCTACTTAAAAATATCTTGTAATTCATCATCCGATATTATCATCCGGTTAAAAATAATCGACTAAAAAACATGAGGGGTATCATATGGAAGAAAATGAAAGCATTGAAATAATCCCTTAATTATTTTTTCATGAAAAACTCAATAGAATATTCGACTGAATATTCGACCGAATATTCGGCCGAATATTCGGCCGAATATTCGTTTGGCCGAATAGTTGAAAAGGTCAATATTCGGTATTCGGCCGTTCGCCGAATACCACTATTCGGTACATCTCTAATTAATTTGTAATTTATTTGTTTGGAAAGAATTAAATTGATTAATAATGGGGATCTCCCATGCAATTTTATAAATAACTTGAGTGCTAATCTAGCAGATGATAACCAGTTGGGAAAAGTATTTCAATAAAAGAAATATTTCTAAGTTCCCCTCACAGGATGGGAAAAAGAAGATAGGTGTCATACGTAGGACATATGTTTTGATAAATTCAAGAGCACATTACTGCCGCTCATAGCAAGTCCGTCCCATTTGCATGTTCATCATTTTTGAGTTTATCCGTGGAATCACCTTAAAATTATCGGTAGTTTTAGGAGAAAAAAATATTTTGAGTACTTTGTTCTGATGAACATTGAAAAAAACCTCAAGTAAATTTGTCACATCGTAAAAATGAACACAAGTCGGTTCCATCGAAAAAATCATCACAAGTCGGTCCCAAAGTCAATAATTATAGTGATAGACGACCATGTAGTGTGCTTTGAAATATAACGTTGCTACTGTAACAGTTGTGCAGCTTGCAGTTAAATTGGATATGATACAGATCAACCCGGTTGTTACAGTAATTTTTCGCTTGTTATAAAAAAAAGAAGTATTTTTTTGCTATTTTCCCGAACATCATATTTTGAAATTTTAATTGTATAAAATGATAACGCAAAAGAGGTCTTTACTTACAGTCCTCTTCATACCCTACATCAAGCATTCTAAATTTATTTTTAAACGTATCCGGCCAGGAAAATTCGATCATTTATTACCCAAAAACAAGGCAATATTCTGGGCATTAGATTTCTAAATTTTAAACTCAAAAACCGGGCCATAGCCGGTCGAATCCGGTCAAAATCCAGGTGTTTCCCAATAAAAAGCAAAAGAAAAGGTGAAAAATAAACACATGAAAAAATATGTTTTACCAAGACACATCAACGGCTGGCGATTAAATCGTATTTTACAATTCCAAAAATGCATGCGAAACTATTTTATTTTATATTCGAAGTAATTTGTCCCAAAAATCATACATTTCATGATTTAAATTGAAGTTTTGGTTTTGATTTTGCTAAAATTGTGTAAAAATTCGGACAAAATCCGGGTTTTTTCCTCGATATGCGGGCAACCTGACCAGACCGGGAATTTCCCAGTTATTCTTTAAAGATCCGGTAGCCTGGTAAAAATTGGGCAATCTGGAATGCTTACCCTAGGTTGTTCAAGAAATAGGTTCCGTTAGACCGGGAGAAGCTCTCTTCTAGCCTTGTTTTTCATCAGCGTTTACAGTTGGCTAGAATGGGACTGACTTGCTATCATTCTTGGTAGATGCCTACCGTGAAAATAATCGCATATGCGTCCCAGAGTATAATTTTCAACACAATAAAACCAAATTTTGACATTTTTGAACGAGCAATGATGCAAAAGTATTTGTTTGTCACGTAAGTAACAAATGCTGTTGATTGCTGTCCTCAAAACCGCGGGAAAATACGAAATTTCTCAAAATAAGTTACAGAATTAAATCGCTGTTTTGTCAACACAACAAAAACGCAAATGTGACGGACTTGCTATGAGCGGCAGATTAGGCCCTTGGAGCCAGAGTGCATAAAAGCTTATTTCGTGAAAACACGCTTTAAAGTTGTTGTGTTTGGTCATTTTCCATATATTTTTCGAAAATTTGTATTTTGCTCTCGAACGTAAAAGTATTTTAATAAAATTCGAATAGTCTGAAAAAAAAAATACCAAATATAGTTTGAAATATGAAGAATCGCTTGGCATCATTAACTCAAAATCGGCCATTTTGTCACTTATACCCCTTTGGCTCTGAGGGCCTCACATCAAATACATTCAACCAAATTTTACAGGGGAGAGTAAAAGGGGCCGAGTAATGATTCTTTGGTTATATAAAGAGAGAAAGGAAAATAAAAACGAGTTCTTGATATAAAATTTAAAACTATTATTGAAAAGCAATTTCAGATCCAGTTAGAAAAAATCATTTCAGAGAATGTATGTATTCCAATAATAATTTGGTGAGAAAACTCTCATTTTAAAATATCGAAAATTTATTTATATTAAGATTATTTCTTATTCTTAGTCTCAGAGCTAAGATTTTCTCAACTTCAAAAAGATTGTAAGTGTTTTCCTTTGAAAAGGACTTTTTTTCTCTATTTTCTCTCTAAAACCGTGTTAATTTACGAAAACCGTGTATAAAAAACAGTGTTAATTCCCGAAAACCGTGTAAAAAAAAGCCGTGTAAACCGTTTAAAATTGCGTAAAAAACCTAGGTTCATTCCATTAATAATTTGATGAGAAAGCTCTCATTTTTAAATAACGAAAATTTATCTATATATATAAAAATGAATGTTTGTCTGTCTGTCTGTTCCCTATAGACTCGGAAACTACTGAACCGATCATCGTCAAAACTGGCATCTGAGGGTTTTTGAGGCCGGGGATGGTTTCTGTAATAGTCAAAACTCCATCCGACTTAAGGAAGGAGAGGCTTCCATACAAAATTTGTAGTTTTTCGAAACAAATTAAAGTCATGACATCCATTTTCTTGAGATTTTTTTTTCCTTTGGGCGGTTTGTTTTTCGTCTCTATGGTCGAGGCGTCGCGAAAGGAAAGTAACCCAGGCATAGCATACTGATCAGTAGGAATATTTTGGCGCGTATTTCTCAACCTGTAGCTGTTTTTCGTCTCCATGGGCGAGCAAACGTCGTCGCAAGAGGATAGTAACCAAAGCACACTGTTCATTGATTGCTGGAAAATTTAACAATAAGGCGCCTGTTTCTCAAACACATGGGGCGATATGCAACCTAGATGTGTTTTTATTCTTGCTTATTTGATTTGTACACAGCACGTGGTAATAAATGACGCCTAGATGTGACACGGATTGATATTTTATCAATCGAATCAAAACCAATTGAAAGATTTGCAAAAATACTTCCATATTTAGTTCGTGTTAATGAAGGTAACATTCGACTTTTCATTCAAGGAACATTAGAACATGTTCAAACGATCAACTTTTTCTGTTAAAAAAAATTAAAAATTAGGTTTTCTTCTAGAAATTGTTACTTCGGCCCAAATACACAACTGAAACGAATTTAGAAATGAAAATGGGAGCTTTTTATTTTAAATAATTCTGAAAAAAACCATCGTACTTTGTGCTTACATACCAATTCAAGTACGTACTTAACATGAAAAGTGTTTTTGTGTTACATGGCTGCATAAAAGAGACTTTTGATCCGCTTCGTTTTTGAAAAGCGAGACTTTAGAACTGATATTCAACTGGATGCAAAATTTTTAAGAGAAATTTTAAGTTTACCCTTAAGGTGTTAAAAACAATATTCCCTCCTGTCAACTTACACGGTGCGGCAAGGGCAAACGTCGAACTTTTAAGAAATTCATCTTCAAAAGGATTCAATATGTTTTAAAGACCAGAAGGCGTATTCCGAATGTTGAAACTGCAGCGGATATCGAAAATTCTTAAATGTCTTTGTAAATGAAGGTCATTCCCTTTGAACAGCATTCGTTAAAAGTGGAGTAACAAAGATAAATTTATATTGCAGGAATACTGCAGATATATCAGTGAAACTTGATAGAACAAAAAACAGGAATTCGTATTAAATCCATTTTAAAGCCATTACTCTGACGCATCTGTTAATAAGCTTTGCATTGACACTTGCCCCAATATACAGGACAAATGTAAACTTAGAAATTTGTTTTTGCCTACATTTTTGAATATTTGACTTTCAAAGAGAAAATTAAAAAAAACGCTGAGAACTTATTTAGTGATGCAACTGATATTTTTTTTAAATATTTATATGTTTATCGTAGTAAATTATATTTAAAAAAAAATTTTGCACTGTATTTAATACATAACTAATTTAATATATTTTTCATTACCATGATAAGTACTGTTTGGGTATCGAGCCGGTTAAATTTGCCTACCTTCTTCAAGCAGTGGGGGACAAAATTGAAAAGATGGGAGAGCTCCCATGTAAATTTAAGATTAAGAGCTTTTCAAAGAAGGAACCATATTTAAAAGGTTTTTTTGGGTACAGAGTACAAATTTCAGATCTTGAAAAACGAGTTTAGAGATCAAGTTTCAGTAAATAATATATACCATCTTTGAATTGCAATTCAGAACTGCAGCTGGAGCTCTCATTTCAAAGTTGTCGGTTCTGAAGTATGATGAGGTTTGATTAAAAAAAAATGCTCTCTAAAATCTAAATTTGAATAAATTTTTACAAATTACATTTATTTCCGGAAGGTGTAGCAAAGCACAACGGGTCAGCTAGTTCATAATAAAATTATTTTCAAGCATTTTATTGATTATTTGAAGGGGTAGCAAAGCAAATCGGGTCAGCTAGTTTCATATAAATCTAAGAGAATTTATGAATGAAAATTATGAAAAATTTCGAAAATGGTAAAAAACATATAAAATGATCTAAAAAACGTTTGATTAGTCAAAACAATCTCATTTATTGACTTCAAACCTGAAAAGATATTTTTGGCCAACTTTTTCACTCCCGTGTGCAACGGTTGCTTCGATGATTTTGTATGTTATTTTACGTTGACGATGTCAACTCAAACCATTGACCACCATCGAGGGTGTACAAGATATTTTAGATGCCTGCTGTGATGCTTTCTCTCTGAAGGGAGCAGCACTGGGCGTATAGAAAGGACTTTCGATAAGTTACATGGGTGTGCCTAGAGTAAACAACAAACACAGTTGCTCCGGATCAATTTTTGAATAAGTTTCCGTCAACTGCACCGTTGATTTAAGGTCGCAAATGACATGTGAAGATGGTAACCCGATCCTCCAAAAAAACAAAACAAAATTATATCATGATGAGATGTTTTGATACTATTTTTTTTCTCTATCTAAATGAGTTATAATTCAGCACTCGTAGGATGTTAAAATATCTCAAATTATATCAAAAAATCAATACGATCATAGCTAAATTATATCAGTTTTTGATATGCTCCTATCAAGATTATATCTGGTTCAGATAGCATAGTTTGATATTAGGCAGAACAAATCCTATCAAAATTATAACTTATCAAGATATGAATGCTTCGAGAAAAATTTCTAGTGGAATGTCAGTAACCCACACTATTTGCTTAAATCATGCTCCATTTTTGGTATCCCAAAAGTTTGATTCATTTTTATGAATCTGCTATTCAAGAATGCCAATTAAAATAAGATATAACCAAGATCCAAGAAACTTAGAGTCGAAAATTATGAAAACAGTATTCTAACTGGAAAAGAGATAAATATCTCGTTGAGATATGTTTAAGTTATTGTTTTGATATGCTCTCCTGATCGGGAAAACAACTAGAATCGAAAAAATACAGTTTTTAAAAGAGGACTTGCAGTAAAGGTAGAATAAAGAAAAATATCTCAAATGCGTTTTTTATTCGGCAGTTCAGTCAAAAAATTTCGAAAACGATTTTTCTATTATTCCGACGTTTCGATGCTGTTTAGCATCATCTTCAGGGAATTAATCGGATCGTATCACGTAAAAATTGATTGCTTATGTGAAGCTTATTGTCCACTGAAGATGATGCTAAACAGCATCGAAACGTCGAAATAATCGAAAAATCGTTTTCGAAATTTTTTGACTGAACTGCCGAATAACAAACGCATCAAATTCTCCAGTCGACCTCTCCTTAATTTCCAATATCTCAAATTTTCACTAAGAACAAATATCTTGCTCAATTACAAGGTATACCTATCAAAGATTTAAATATCATTTTGGAAATTTCATTAAGGAATCAATTTTCAGGAGATCGTAGTTCCATAATGTTACCGTTGCGATATTTAACTCGGTAAAGCTTTCATAAAGTAAGTCGTTATTTGTTTATTTGCTTTAATTAATTGTTTTCAATGTATGTTAATTATTCAATATATTATTTCATCAGAGCAAGGTAGGATTAGTTAAAATATAATACAGGACTCACAAGAACACAACATGTTAACACAGGGACACTGAAACAAATACACAAAATGCTGTACTAGAACGAGATAACTGAGAACGCACAAATTAAAAAAGCTAATTAGTCCAGTCGCTAAAAATCTGGTATAATGCAGAACTTTGGGAGGTAAGCTACCAGAAATACTAAAAAAATAGGGTTCTTTCCGCTTGATTCGCTGACACGTTAAGACCGGAGATCACCATACCTCGATCGAACGTTACAAAAAAGTCATCAAAAAGTGATATACTTAGTCGTTAACAAGTGTATCGGTCATTATAAAAATCAACGGAAAAATATACAAGTGACGAAAACGATAGACGAATCAGGTAAAAGCGCGATACTGAACAACCTTTTTGAAAAACGGTAGTCCTCTAAGGAAACATGTGTTTTGCATTATCCACCAGGACCCAAAAGTTCATGGCATAAGTCTCATGCCATCGAGGACTAGTTCGCTTCGACCAAGTTCCAATCTGGTACCACGCGTCTGCTCTTCGGACCAGATTGGTTAGCCAAGATCCGCCCGGGTAGAAGGAGATCTACCAATAGGAGTTCACTGGTTGGTAGGCTGAACGGAGCCCTTTCTCCGTTCCGGCCTGAGGAGTTGATGAGGGATTGGCATCGTGATCGCCAATTCTCGTCGACTGCCTAGCCACAACAAATCCACATCCCAGAGCGTTCCGGGGAGCAGCAGCAGCAGCAGCAAAGGCCGGCCCAACGATCACACACTACACACAACACACAGGTATCCAAATAAAAAACATTAAATCTAATTTTTACAGCGGTAGTGTGTTTAACTATATCCGACGGGTCCTTGATCAGCAATTTTGTGAAAGCCGACCTTGAGGAGCTCCGTTCCTGCTCAAGATCGAGCTAGCCAGAAAATAAGGCCTTGTGTGCCCACCCTCCACTGAGTCTCCAGAGGAACGACCAGGGACTCGAGGGCTTAGGTTTGGCCCCCTCTGGTCCAGACAGTAATAATAATTTTAATTCTTAATACAAAATCATAATTTTATACTCTCTCAGAGTAAATTTGGCATCACAAATTATAAGAAAGCACAAATACATAAAATATAATTTTGGTTAAGAGTTTCGTTCCATGAAAAATCTAGCTTTTAACTTAAAAACTTTTAAATTTTATCTTCTCTAAACTCCCAATAAGTGTAGATGTTTTAGCCAATTGTAGAAACAATAAAATGTTACTTTTTGTACATTTGTAATAATGTGTGCATTTGTTTGATTGAACGAAGAAAACATCCGTTCCACCGTCATGGCTCGGGAAATTGTCCCTGGAATATACAAATTTCTTGAAATAAAACCCTCAAAATCCCTTATTTATTTTTAAAACTTCATTAAAATGTTGGTAACTACTAGGAATTATACCCGAAAGTTGAGATTTAAAATAAAATAATTTTTATGTGAAACAACTTAAACCTGAATAATTTAAGACAGAACCTATTGATGTTTTCACTTTTCTTTATGTTCAGTTGAAAAAGAAATTTTACTTTTTCTTACATGGAGGGTCCGAAAATTCCAAAATCGTGCGTAAGATGTAATGTTAGTGAACGGTCTCTTACGTATTCCAGGATGGTCCAAAAGACGACCATCTTTTAGTCACGATGTCTGTGAATAAATACATAAATTTAGATATGAATAGAAATTACTGCAATTTCTTTTGTTAACGTGAAAATTAAAAACCACATTATATTTCTCCGTCTACTAAGCGAATTAGGCAGAGCTTATCAAATTTAAATAAATGAAGAAAAAATCTTATTTTACTAGGAGAATTGATTAAGGAATGAAACAATTTTTGTATGTGTATGACCACTGCAATAAACATAACGAAAATATAGAAGCTAATTTTTGGATCAACTTCAAATACAATTTGCATTTTTTTTTTGTTTCCGTAGTACATTTTCTGACAAATGAACTCCCATGACAGGAAATTCAACATTCAAAAATCGATAATTCTTAAAGAGGCTGGATCGATAGAAGTGGCACGTAATGCCAATTTTCTTGATTTTTTATGAGCTGGTTTTATATGCTATTGATATCACATATATTTGAGAAAGATTATTTTTTGCAAGCAATATTATCAGCATTTGTAACGTGCATAATAATGCACCTGCATTTCATTTTGGCAAAATAAAATCATTTTAGGTTTATCAAAAGGTCAACAAACAATCGATAGCTGGTAAAATTAGGGAAGTTTGAAAAGGTGAAATTACCTAGATCAGTCGGTGCCTGAACTTTGACGAAGAATGAAGGTCTTTATTGTTGTTGCGTTGCTGTTCTGTTTTTCGACGGCATATGTAAGTTTCTTGAAACATAAATAATACCAAAATTATTAAGTGTGTTGAATCATTTATTTACATTTTTCCATTCTTATTCCAACAGGCCGAAGTCACCAAAGGACAGATGAAAACGATCCTCGAGAGGGCAAAAATATGCATGACAAAGTTGAACATTCCCTTCAACGATAGCATCCCTGAGCGTGCTCTCTACAATATTGACGTTACGGAGAAGGATTTAGTAAGAACCTGATACGAAAAATTAATATTGTTCAACAAATAAAGTTCTATTTTAATTTATTTTATAGCCGTACATCGAATGCATCCTGCGTCAGTTTGGATTTTTCGACGAGAACGATAACATGGTGCCAGATGAGGTGGTGGACTTCCTATCGCAGAAATATGATCGCTCAAAGATTAAACCGTTGGTCGAAAAGTGTATCAAGGTTCAAGGAACGCTGATGGAACGCGTTTGGAAATACTATCAGTGCTTCTACACCGAGAAAACTTTCGATATGTGAACGATGTCACGAGGTTTGAAATTTGTTTTTATTGAAAAATAAAGGTTTTTTAAAACTAGAGATAAAAATTAGATTTGCTGTCTGATCAATCAATAAAGTTTCATCCTTATTAAGCTAAGGAAGGAATTGAGAAAATAAAAATGTCTTATAGTGAATTTCAATGTATGTACGTACTGTCTTGAAAGCTATGTGAGACCTATGTATTTATAAATACTTTTAAGCTCAAGGCAGAAAAAAGTCGGTTTCAAACTCAAACAGCTGAAAATGACATTTTTTGAGATATATTTCAACAAATAACTTTTCTTTAGTATCTGAGATTGTTAAATTTAAAAATTATGGCCATTTATATACTGCACATTTCAGAAATTTGTTACGTAATGAAATGCAGAAGCAATTTTATTGGTTAAGTGTCACTATTGTGCCCTCATATGTCCACATTAATGTAACACGAGCAAGTGATTATGAATTTTGTATCGGCTTCAACTTCTGAGCTGCTAAATTCTTCGTTTTCTTTTGAATTGTGATGGCACTGAAAAAAAATCAATATAACTATTTTTTATATTCAAATGCCTTACCAAGCCAAATTTGTTTCCATTTGCTCAATTTGTTCTCGAGTTATGCGAAAAATTGTAAAGGAGTCCCCTTTCTCCTTCTCATGATAGGATCCCACTGGAAGGAGGCAGTAGTATCAAATATACATGGAAACATTCATCGTCTTCAAATACCCTCCCAAGCCCAATTTAGTTCCATTTGCTGAATAAGTTCTCGAGTGATATAAAACATTGTATGGGAGTACCCTATTTTCTTAAAATTTTCGCACTGGAATAACGAAGGGTTTTCGAAATATCATAGAAACATTCCTGGTATTCAAATACCTTCCCATGGTAAATTTGGTTCCATTTGCTTTAGTAGTTTTCCATATTTATGGTGAACATTTTAGAGGAGCTCCCTCCTCTTTTTCTATCTCCTACTCCCCACTGAAAGGAGGGAGGGAGACCAAAAATTCATGGAATCATTCCTCGTATAATAAGGTATGGAAGTCCCCTCCTCCCTTCCTATATCCCCTATATACGGAAAAAGAGGGGTCTGAAACGATGATTGAAACATTATTCCTATACCAATACCCTCCCTTTAAAAATTTTATTCTATTTGCTAGATTAGTTCTCGAGTTATGTAATAATTGTAAGGTAGACCCCACCCCTCCTCCTTTGTATTATTCCACACTAGAAGGAGGAGTTCCAAATATGCATGGAAACATTTCTCAATCTTCGAATACCCTTCCATGCCATATTTGGTTAAATTTGCATGATCTGTTTTCGAGTTATGTAAATATTTGTCTTTTATTGGAAAGACCCCCTCCCCCTTCTAGTGAAAGGGAGGAGTCTCAAACTATAATAGGAACAACTTCCCAGGCTTTATAAGCACCCACCTGCCAAGCGTAAATCGTTTCAGTAGTTTCCGAGTCTATAGGGAATAGACAGACAGACAGACAGACAGACAGACAGACAGAAATCCATTTTTATATACATAGATGAAGATGTAAATAGAAGCATCAATTTTCATGAAAATTCATGAAGGGCGTGATAATCAACAAAACCTTTGAGAGCAACGATTTTAAAGAATAGTGTATTTAGAAATATTGAAAATATATTGAATTGAAACATGTATAAAATTGAAATGTCCAAAAATACAATAAAGTATACGCGGACACCAGACTTGAAATTTGTTTAATGTGATTTTGACACAATTTATAGTTCATTTCATTAAAATCATAACTAAGGCAATGATGAACCTTTTTTTGCTATCGGTTTCTTTTGTTATATGTATGCAGAATAAAAGTAACTGATAATATTGAGAATAGAATACAGAAAAACAACTGCGGATTTGCATAGCACATCTTGGAATGAAAAAAAAATCCATTCCTATAGCCAGAACAAACTTTTGTGAGTTGGCTATAATTGAGCACCTTCCGTTGATAGGACTGGTTGATTGCAGTCAAAAATCAAATGCAAACATTCAAATTTTGGTAGCCGAACCGTAAAGGTGCAATGAAGCTCTTCCTGATATTACTCGGTTTTCTCCTGTCGACATGTTATGTAAGTTGGTTAGTGTATTAATTCATTTCATTATAGAATTTATCTTGTTTTTTCACAGGCCGACTACAGCAAAGCCCAAATCAAAATAATTTTCGATACTGCAAAGGTATGCATTGAAGAGTTAAATATTCCTGATGACATCGTCGAACGCAGCATGTACAACCGGGACATTACCGAAAAGGATATGGTAAAATAGGTGAAACTAAATATCTTGTGAACATTTGATTATAATTGTTTTCAAACTTTAGCCCTTCGTGGTCTGCATGATGAAGAAAATGAACATGATTGATGCACAGGAGAACTATTTGGTATCGAACATGGTTGATTTCATGGCAATGAACTACGATCGAGCCGTTCAGCAGCGCATCATGAGCAAGTGCACCAAGCAAGAGGGAACCCTGCTGGAGCGGACCTGGAAGCTGTATCAGTGCTATTTCACCGATAAGGAATTGAAGCTGTGAAGTGTTCACGCATTTTTTTTTTGGTTATGAGTTTTGTCAATAAATTTTGCAAATAATTTATGATCATGAGTGTTTAGTTATTCAAAATTTCCTGACTTTGTAAAGAAAAATTTCTATGCCATAAGAAAATTAGTATTTAATTCATTTTTATTTGAAGAAAATGGAAGAAATGTAACTAACGAATATGCGTATTTGGTTCCAACGCTTTTGAATGTTTTAGGCAATTCAAAAATGAAGATTCAAAACAAATTCTCAATCAAATAATAACTCTCAATTAAAAAACTTTATTCCAATTAACTTGACAACTGAGATACAAATCTATTACTAAAACTTAGTTCATTTAGAAATGGAACAGTTACGAATGCGTGTATCTCAGAACCATTTGTTTCATCGAAATATTTTCGAAGAAGGAAATAGAGGTAATCTTATGATCATTCATAAAAAAAATTAAAAAAATATATCGTTTTTTGTAAGAAAAATTGCTACTCTATTCTTGGTATCTCCCATCGGTTGTCACAAACTTTTTTCAGTCATGACATTGATCAGTTTTTTCAACTTTTACTTCGTCTAATCTGTATCCTAGGGGGCTGTATTCTTCTCCTTAAATTTCTGCTACTTTTTGGTCCAATACTTCTGTTTGAAAATATACTGAGGGCAAACTAAACTAAACTTAATTATTTTTAACCCACTAATAATCTTTTTTACGGAATTTCTCCTGTCAAATTTTGACAATAACGAAGTAAAACCTGAGATGAACCTAAAGGATATTCGGTAAGTATAAATCGTAGATTGCGAAGGGTACATACAAGATTACTCTTTCTAGCCTATTAAAACAACAAAAACCAAAGTATTCGTTTTGAAAATTGTTGTTTTTTTTTCTACAGGAGCCAAATCTTGGCAAATTTTTCATTTTTATTTTATACAAAACAACCAGAAAATACATACTTTAATCTGCTTGGAACTTTGCCACAAGCAGAAATGTTATAAGATTCAAACGCTGGAATTTGTTTGAAATCGGGTTTTTTCAAAAGTTTTGTCGTCCATCGGAAATCGTCTCTCTCATTGCCGCAGTACCAACTATACAGCTTATGACCTCTGAAACTAGCAAAATTGTTTTTAAGGTAATTTTTTAATGACTTTTAACGAGGCAACTTTTTCAGCTTCTCAGAGAAAAAAACATTGGGACATTTCAGCGATCTAGGCTTAGTTTTTCCTGATGACCCTTAACCCTAGTTTCCAATCATGTGCTTCCAATGCTTGACTTGAACTTTGTGGACATTTTTGACAGTGTAAACATACTTTTCCACCACTCAGACACAGTTCTTCTTTTATGCAAAAAAAAAATTCTTTCAGTGTATAAAAAGTGCCCACGGGTGGATTAATAATGGGAAATTTTCATAAAAAAAATTAAGTTTCTGCTGTCCGCTAGCTTCAAAACATGTCAATTTTTGTGAAAATCTGTAGATGAAAAAGAAACATTTTCGTGAGACGGAAAAAATTGAGATATTTTTTTAAATTAAACGAGAGTTTATCCTTTACTCTTAATTCAGGGCGCGCTATACATAAGCAAAAACCTAGCAAAATCCAAAGATAGAAAGTCCGTTGACTATTTTTTTTTCCCTTTTACTTCTCATTTCAATGTTAAAAGTTTTTCTACTAACCTAAAGTCATTGAATACTCATCAACAAATTATCACACAAATTATCAAAATTATCAACATTGTCAAAATTGTAAAAATAGTAAAACTTGTAAAAATTGTCAAAATTGTCAAAATTGTCAAAATTGTCAAAATTGTCAAAATTGTCAAAATTGTCAAAATTGTCAAAATTGTCAAAATTGTCAAAATTGTCAAAATTGTCAAAATTGTCAAAATTGTCAAAATTGTCAAAATTGTCAAAATTGTCAAAATTGTCAAAATTGTCAAAATTGTCAAAATTGTCAAAATTGTCAAAATTGTCAAAATTGTCAAAATTGTCAAAATTGTCAAAATTTTCAAAATTGTCAAAATTGTCAAAATTGTCAAAATTGTCAAAATTGTCAAAATTGTCAAAATTGTCAAAATTGTCAAAATTGTCAAAATTGTCAAAATTGTCAAAATTGTCAAAATTGTCAAAATTGTCAAAATTGTCAAAATTGTCAAAATTGTCAAAATTGTCAAAATTGTCAAAATTGTCAAAATTGTCAAAATTGTCAAAATTGTCAAAATTGTCAAAATTGTCAAAATTGTCAAAATTGTCAAAATTTTCATAAATGTCAAAATTGACAAAATTGTCAAAATTGCCAAAATTGTTCGAATTGTCAAAATTGTCAAAATTGTCAAAATTGTTCGAATTGTCAAAATTGTCAAAATTGTCAAAATTGTCAAAATTGTCAAAATGGTCAAAATTGTCAAAATTGTCAAAATTGTCAAAATTGTCAAAATTGTCAAAATTGTCAAAATTGTCAAAATTGTCAAAATTGTCAAAATTGTTAAAATTGTCATAAATGTCAAAATTGACAAAATTGTCAAAATTGCCAAAATTGTTCGAATTGTCAAAATTGTCAAAATTATCAACATTGTCAAAATTGTCAAAATTTTCGAAATTGTCAAAATAGTTAAAAGTTTCAAAATTGTCAAAATTGTCAAAATTGTCAAAATTGTCAAAATGGTCAAAATTGTCAAAATTGTCAAAATTGTCAAAATGGTCAAAATTGTCAAAATTGTCAACATTGTCAAAATTGTCAAAATTGTCAAAATTGTCGAATTGTCAAGATTGTCAAATTGTCAAAATTGTCAAATTGTTTAAATTGTCAATATTGTACAAATTGTTAGAATTGTCAGAATTGTCAAAATTGTAACTTTATCTGAAAAAAATCGCTATGAAAATATGGCATTATGAAGTTCATATTACCTATATTCTATCGATGGACATAGTGGAATACATTTTTTTTTCATGTTAAAGTGTTGAAAAAGATCTTCAAAACACATTTCGTTAAATTTTTCAAACAAAGTTCAATAGCTCGAAAAATAAAATTTTTGAAGTTTGTTGGGATAAAAGCATTATTTTTTCGTTCTATTTGGCACATTTTTTTACAACATTTGATATTTGTAAGGCATTCCGATTTCGAGATAGAGCGGAATAATCAAGTATCCTCAGGGATCAAGTATCCTCATGTATGTTTCTTAATTCAAAACTTGATCTTCCACGCCTTTAAATAGATGGGGACTACTAAATTCGGTATAAAACCAAGGCCAATCATATTTTTCATTTTATTTTTGTGCGGAATGTTTCAAAATATGTTAATCAAACAATCCAAACTGAAGAAAACTGTTTAAACAAGCGGTTGTCAAACTGAAGCTTATAAACACGAGAAAACTGGAAATGGACCGATCATCAGTTTGATGGCCCCAGAAATCCTTGATCCATGTGTTTTTCGATCTAAAAAAAATTAATGGTGGATACGTCTTAGACTCTTAGACTAAGAGTCACCACCATTCTGGAATGATTTTTTGAGGAAAAAAAAATCCTAAGTTAGGTACGAGAGATTCGACATAAACTCCGTCTAAAAGTGGAGTTGGGAAACAACGACAACAATCCGAAAAATTTGCACAACATTCACCTTCACACCAGTGGAAATATCTCAGTTGTTTGTGGAACAATATTAACAAAAATCAAATAAAAATATTGCTAAGAGTCGAGCTCAAAATGTTTAAAAATTACGGAAAAATGGTTGGAGTGTGTGAAAACTACAACCGTAAAAGTACTGAGAGTCAAGTTCCTTAGCCCTTGTACTTATGCAATTTTTTGAAAAATTGTTTAAAAATTAAGCCTCATTTCAAAAGTTTCATGTCGAATTTCGCAAGCCGACCATATACATTTTGTAGATTCGCCCGACCTGTTCTATATTTCAGCTCAAACAAACTATATTATGGGGTGCCTCAAAGCGCTCAAAGTTTCGGTTCTTTTACCTTCAAAAATCACCAAAGGGAGAAACAGAGGAAATCGGAAAATCGATAGTTTAATTTTGATGTCAACTGACTTGAAAACGATAATACGTCAAAATCTGGTGTCATTTAAAAAAAAATTGTCAAAAATTCACTTTAGATTTTCAAAAATAATCCAAAAGGAAAAGCAAATCACGCAAATTTAAATTTTAATTTGTATGCCAAATGACTTAGAAAGGAACCAAAAGTCGAGATCTGGTGTTAACTCAAAAATAAAATTTTTAACAGAAATCATCTTTCAAGAACTTTCGATTTTTCAAAAAATGGCTAGCCTTAGGTTGCCAGATTGCCTGGTTTTATCCGGGTTTGCCCGGATATTTGATAGAACATTTGGGAACAGTCCGGCCCGAATTTTTTTTACTTTATTTTGGAAAAAAATGAGTAGTAAAAATTTGTTATTTAGCCACCAAAACATAATGTTTTGAGCCAATTTAGCAAAAACAATCAAAGTTTTTTCGAAGCCTTAAATACGATTTATAAACTGGTTTAGAATTTGATGAAAGAAATTATTTGATTCAATTTTTTATCTTGATTTTTGTTGAGTAATTTCTGGGTTTTGACAAAATTTGCCCGAATATTACCCAGATTTGACCAGATTTTTATAAAAATTTGCCCCGTTAGTCAGACCCGGATACGTGCTGAAAAAATTCAGGCAGCCTTAAGCTAGCCCAAATATCTTTTCATTCCAATCACACCCTTTTAAACGTGATGATGTCCCCAAAAAATATGAGAATTTTTATTAGGGCCCCTATAAAAATTCTCATATTTTTTGGGGACATCAGCTAATTTTTATAAGCGGCAGAGGTCATTGATTAAAATTTTATCATAATGGTTAACGATTGTTGCTGGTTTGTGTACCGAATTTCTTAAATACCGCCAACTGAGGCAACATGCAACACTTTTCAACCTAAATGGTTTTGAAAAAATTATATCCATACCGCTTATCCACCAAAATTTTAAGGTCGATGGGATGAATCAACATATTGACGTAATCAGAATTATTATCATTTTTTCAGCTATTTTTTAATTTCTAAAACATGCGATTTTCACTCTACTAAACATGATTGCTAAGGAAAAGTTTGCAAATAACTTTGTTTTTAATGAAAAATCTCAAGGAAACGTAAGATTTTTTTTTTATAAATTTGTGAAAACGCATTAAAACACCAATTGCAAAAATTTTTATTTTCGATCGAACTAATTTTTACATTTTTCTGTCGATAAAGCAGTTAAAATTCAAAACAGAAGGGTGCTGAATGTATGCAGGGGCTAAAAATACTAGGTTAAGAACACTATATATTGAACACCATCTTTGAGACTCAACACATTTGTGGCCAATAAATAATAACGAAAGGTTTTTCTGAAAAAAATTTGAAAGCGTAGCTTAAGCTTATTTCTCAGCTTCGAATCGATATATTTTTTTCGCGGAAATATGTTTTGAAATTATTATTTAAGCCTTTCTTTTCAAAATTACTTTTGTCCCAATGATTAAACACAATGATTGAAATATTGAACAGACAATGTTCTAATTATTGGACACGTAATAATTGAATATCATTGCATATATTTAGGGGTATTTCGCTTGATAGTATGGCTTGCAGGGACGATTTTGGTTGAGCTAGCAACCAAGAAACAGTTTGTTTCTGTTATGTTATATTTGTGTTATGTTATTCAATAACTGGTACATGCATTTCTTTACGAAACGAGTACTGCAAGATTGAACGTTCAATAATTGAAACATTGACATTTTTTGTGATCCAATGATTGAACGCTTTAATTTGTTAAATTTTAAGAAAATAACGATAATAAAGGCTGCCACTCTTCCAGAAATCATTCAAAAAGACTTAGTTGAAAACACTCATATCATTAGCTTAGACGTTTATTTGTCTTTTATCCAATTTTTCCCCCAATCAAAAAAATGCTGTTTTCTTCATCCAGTTGAAAAACGAAGCCAAAATTTGAACACATATTCTAGTTTCGGGGATTGTGGCTTAAGAGTCCGAGATTCTTGATAAAAATTTGAACAGATGTAGAAAATGCTTCAAAAGTGGCTCAACGAATTTCGATTCATTTTTCTTCTGTTTATTATTGTTTTAATTGGTAAATGTTTTGCTAGTGTTCAATATCTGGTACCTGTTCAAACATTAGTGCTTCTACCCTACAATAAACTTTACTAGCTGAAATTATTGAATAAATGATTGGATGGATGAAATTTAAATATTGTCAAACGTGCAAATCCATTACAGCATCTAGAAAAAAAATTACATTGTGTCCCTTTTATTTGCATTTTGTTGCAACTTACCTTAGACAATTAACTGAATTATTGAAATATTAATTTAAAAAATTTGGTGATTGTCCTTAACTTATTTTTACTTCAACACTTTTAGGGTAGAATAATAAAATCAATATTGAGTTTGTAAGCCAATCTGGATCAGATTTTTTAATTTTACATGGGAGTCAAAACCTTTAAAAACTAGATTCATATGCAAGACCAGTCTAATTTATCCGAACATGATGTGTTTATTTAACCGACGTTTCGGTGCTGATTGGCACCATCCTCAGGGTAAAATAATGTATCTACCCCTGAGGATGGTGCTAGTCAGCACCGAAACGTCGGTTAAATAAACACTTCATGTTCGGATAAATTAGACTGGTTGGCTATTTATTAAATAAACAAATTGCAGTCGATTCTAAATAAGATTACATATGTAAGACAATATGCCATAATACTTTTGTGATCAGGGGCTTGTGATATAGCTCGGTTGGCAAGTCTGTTGTCTCCTGAGCCGATGTCTGCGAGTTCGAACCCAAGAGTAAACATCGAACATAGTTGTGCCGGATAAGTTTTTCAATAACGATCCGCCAACTGCAACGTTCATAAAGTCACGAATGCCACAAAGATGGTAAAACGACTATAATCGAAACAAAAAAAAACTTTTGTGATAATGAAATGATAGTTTGAATGCATTATATTAAAATAAAAATTGATTAAGCTGTGCAGTGGTATATAAATGTTGGATTTAACTCCGCTGTTGCATCATGTCCCGTTTGACGTTATTACATGGAAAAAGTTTGATTTATAAATGTCTTTTTCCCCTGAAATTTTGTTTGGGACATTCTACTCTTTTCTTTCAAAACAGTGCTGTGTCAAGACATGCTTGTGAAAAAAATATTTCGAAATTACAGACTGAACAAACCAAATTTACAGAATACTCAACAAGGTTTATTAAACAAAACAACGAATCAGTTCCAAATCATTCGGTATCACTATTGAAGCAAGTTTACATATTTCCCCGGGTCCGGAACGAGCACTGGTACAAATTGAAGGCCTTCTCCTCCGGTGTGGCTCCCTGGGCCGGCAGGCAGGTATCGGCCGTCTTGATGGTCTTCTCCTCGCCGTAGGCCTCGGTGAAAAAGTCAATAATCTTCTGCCGATCGTAGTCTCCGGCCTCGTTAACCCAGCCGAAATTGTGATGCACGCATGCGATGAATTTCTGTTTGAGAAAAAGTTTTACATAGCGTTACGACTCGTTAAACTTTTTGTAAGGTCTCATTTCAACCTTTACTGAAAATATTTCAACTAACCTTGATCAATTCGTCAGAACCGTCAATATTTCCGAAGGCGAACACTCGCTGGAAAATGTCAGAATCTTCCGGGATTGAAAGTTTCTGGTAGCATTTCTTAGCCGCTTCAGCACCCTTGTTCTTGATTTCGTCTTTCGGTGCTGCCTTCAAATAGAATTTCATTGAAAAATTTAATTATTCGCATAAATATAAAAAAAAATTAAGAATACATACCAAACAAACGACGGCTAAGGCTAGAACCAGAGGGACGGTAAATCGCAACATGATTGAAGAAATGACTTAACTGGCTAGAGTTCGAGATGCGTGTGAAGCATATTCTAAGCTAGTCGCCTTTATTTAAATCGTTTGGACTAAGCTTAGCAATCCAATATTTCCACAACCTAATCAAATCTGGTGTGTGTGATTAGAGAGTTGATGTCCCATCAAGTCTCTATTCACACACCCCTTCGACTAGGTTAAGAAAACAGTAAAACCGGCAGCCTTATCTTGGTTCAAATTGGGGTGAAAGTTGCTTTTCTTTCTTGACAACGCAACCAGCTCATACAGAATAATGTTAGAGTTTTTTTTAGAAGATAATAACCACAGTTAAAACAACTAGAATTCCTCTTCATATTTCAATTTACAGTGCCAAAATTTAATTTTCAGGACAACAACTGATTTCAGCTAACTTTTTTGTTATAAGTTTGTTGTTTCTAAAAACTTAATAAATACAGCTACTGTTTACCTTTTCTTTTTTTTTTTTTGCAAAAAACGAATTTCAATCTTCATAAAATCAGGTGGCAACAAGGTTCAGAATCAAAAAAAGTTCATCAACCTTTTTAATACTCCCAAAAATTTTACTCTGTGTGTAATTTGTGATTCTTATTGAGCTCTTGGTGTAAGTAGATTAAGTCAGAATAGCAAAACGGGATGCAAGAAATCATTCTTAGCTTACAAAAATAGAGCAAAAGAAAGAGTGAATTGTGAGAGATAACCCTCCATCCAACCACAACGACCCAAAATATCACCTGATGTTGATTAAACATGCATAATGACTGCAATTCTCAACCGTCGGACAAAGGGAGAATGTTTTGTATTGAGAGAGAAAATTCAAACAAATGTGTCAATTCACTTGAATATTTACGCTAGAACTTTTTATTCAAAAACAGTCATGCGACGAAACTATTTCTAATCACACTGAACCTCGAAAATACCCATATTTGAGAACTTTTCCCGCCAACCCGAATGAAACTCCCTCCCTACAGGTTTGGCTTATGGTGGCTTAGCCCAAAGTTAAGCTCTAAAGTGAGAACTCATCCCCCAAAATCTGATACCGCAACAAAATGGAAATAAAAAAAAATACTGCAGGTACAGGAATCACACCCATACCTGCAATGGTACTGCGATTACCATCACAGGATGCTAACCGCTCGACCACCGAAGATTTGTTGAGAGAGGCAGCTACATCATCGTATAAGCGAGATGTTCTGCGAACAAAGCGGGAATAAAAGTTATCCCAAAAAAAAAACAGTTCTTCGCTTTGAACTTACCCCCCAACCCTAAATCTGCCACGATGGAGGTAATAGAATCAGATTCGCGGCCAACAAAACCCCCCCAAAAAAATAGTTCTCCGCTTGAAGGACAAGTTTGGCGTATTGGCAAGCTGTGATTTTTTCACAAACTTGAGTTGTCAATATCGAACGTAGGTTTGGGGGGTGGCAGTTCTCAAGTTTGGGTATTTTTGATTTTCAGTGCACTAAGTTTCTCTGATTGTTTAGAGAATTCATTTATAATATCGATTAACCGTTTCAAGTTCAGTTTAGATTCTATCGATTTTCCTTCTCTCAGAGTACGTCACAAATTCTAAAATATTGGAAATTTGATAACCTTTAATATTGTTTTTGTGCTCTCAAAAAAAAAATCATTCTTCTGAGAACTTTTACGAGACGAAAAAATCATTATCTTAGAACAACTCCCTTACTTGTTCTGGAGAGAAAATTTGTCACGGACAGCTGAAATCTATCATTCTTTTCTAACTCTCTACCGATTTGCATAAAAGGTTCTTATTGATAAGATCTGTCAAGTTTGGAACTTGTATAAATCTCAGGATGAATAACTGAATGTGTTTTAAGATATTTGTTTGGAAGAAATTAGCAAAAATGTTTTAAACTCAATAACCAATTTCAAAAATAATTTAAAACTTTGATAGATGATACACTGATAAAGATGATAGTTTTTATTAAACTTAAAATGACAGTTTCAAACCTGATTGTCCAGTTGTGTTATTCGAGTTGAAATAATGCATCAACACATGCTAAAAATATACACTAAAAAAATGAACCATGATATTTTCTGATAGACTTACCGATCCATGTTGATTTTTCCGACCTGAAAAATAATGACAAAGGTGTTAATTCATATGGAAAAAATTCAATACACTATATTAAATTCAAAATGTTGTAAAATTATTATATTTGTTTTTATTTTGTCATATTTAAAATTTTGAACTTTAATTGGATATTTGTTCTTTAGATATGATGAAATGAACTCATCATCGTAATAAGAAATTTGACACTACTGACTAGAAGCAATAATCACCAGAGAACGATTTGGATGAAAAATAGGGAATTTATTGATTCACATAACCTTTACCCAAACATTTTATGAAATTTTAAAAACTCTAGAAAGTAAAGATTGCCTTTTTAAATACTTTCCAATGGATACAGATTTTTAATTTGGAAATGATAATAACTATTTTCATGAAAACCTTAGCTGCTTATCATGGCAGCAAAAAATGAAGCCAAAAAATCCAAAAATCAAAAACCAACTTCATTTCAAGCTTATTTGAATTTTTTGGATGCATAAATGAGCAAAAATTTGTTCTTCCATAGACATTTTCCTACAAAACCAACTAACTAACCAAATCATTTTAAGTTTTCAGGGTAGCCAGCGAATTTCCATTTTCAAATTCCCAGTTTTTCCCGATTTTCCCTATTGAGATTTCATGGTTCTAGTTGTCCTAACCTTAACCGAAAATTGTAAACTTCTTTTCAGTCATACACACCATCTTCGTTTACCAGGAAAAAATGTTTCATTTTTATTATTTGCATGAGATACATTATAGTTTTGGTATAGGTCATGTATATAATACTTTCAAAATTTCAAGTTGAAAAACTGGTTTTTACTTTTAAAGTCTACTGATTGATATTCTGATATCTCACTTCTAAAATTCTAAAAAAAAATTCGATGAATCTTATTCATATTTTTGATAGGATACATTTAAAAAAAAAATACGGTAGATACTGCACCTATTTACCATAACAAGAATCACATAAAACATAGTATATTTTTACGTCTTCTGCCTTCTGTGCGTTTATCAATAAACCGAATAAAATAAGAGCTTCTTCTTTTCCGGCATTTTTATCGTATGGGACAATTCTCGATTTTCAAAAGTTATAATTGAGCAAAATTATAAGAAAACGTGTTAGAAATCAGATAAGATAAGTACGAGGTTATGTCGTTTCTCAGAAATTTGATGTTCGATTTTTGAACTTACGTTTTGATTGTTTTTGACAATTATTAGTTTGTGAGTACATTTAACACAAACAAAGAAATTTGTATTTTTTGGAATTTGCAGAGTATAGATTTTGAAGGTACATTTTTTCAAGAAATTTGCAAAGAAAGTGCACAGCGGTACAAAATCTTAAACTAATTAATGCTTTAAATTTTAGCTACCAAGACTTAACGTATTAAAACTTCGCAGTTGAGAAATGTTTATTTAATTTAAAATATCTTTTTATTCACTGCAGTGCACAATATGCGTGGTTCTACGACGTTTCTTTGCCCTACAAAATGTATGTGCTGAGTTCAAAAAAATTTTTTTTATATATTCCCGGCATTCTCCTCATGAATATAAAATATCGACATTTTCCCGCTCTTCTTGAATGGCTGAAAATCTTGAAATAAAGAGCCGTTTGTGAAGTTTCTGAGAAAAAGTAATGTCGTTATGGAATGAATGAATTTAAGGAATAAACATGTTTTTATATGGAGAAACATAATCCATAAATAATTTTCCCGGTTTTGATTTGAAATTCCCGGTTTTTTCCGGTCCTGTTTTCAATTCCCGCATTTTTTCCCAGTTTTCTCGGATCACTGGCCACCCTGAATTTTACACTGATGCTTGATGACCCAAAAGCATCGAAAAAACATAGGGCAAAAAGTCATTTTTTGCAGCGGTCTAGTACATCATGTTCCAAAGCGTACATTATAGATCAAAATGATTTATCGATCATAATAGCTTATTTTTTTGGCTAGTGAACGGTAGACAATGTGCAACTCGAGACCCCATACACCCAACCTTCAGGTAGAGTGGTCATATCACCTCTTGTCTGCAACTCCGATTCTCTACCTCCCCGTGGTGCTAGCTGGGGTGCGAGCAACCTTAGCGGAGATCGGGTACCCAACCCCGGTGGATGCTTTGGTCGCATGCAGACTGAGTCAGGGGGCTTCGTACGCGTCTGCTCTCCATGTCAGTGGCGGCGTGCGGAGTGCAACAGCGTCCTGGTGGTGTTCGGGACCAAAAACAGCAACATCACGACGGTCTCCCTGCGAGATAGTGGGGTTAGCTGCGGGTCTTGCGAGCCTGTGGCTACAAAAAAACATAAGCAACGAACAACGAACAACAAATTTCGGATGGAATTCGGCCACGCGACGAAAAGGGACTAGTGATTGGAAACTTGGAACATGGAACTGCCGATCTCTAAATTTTGTGGGCAGTACCCACGTGCTCTCCAACGAATTGAAGAGCCGCAAATTCGACATCGTAGCGCTGCAGGAGGTATGCTGGAAGGGCTCCACGGTACGAACGTACCCAGATGGTCGTGCCATCTACCAGAGCTGCGGCAACACACACGAGCTTGGAACAGCTTTTATAGTGATGGGAAAGATGCAAAAGCGCGTGATCGGGTGGTGGCCGATCAACTCACGAATGTGCCGGTTGATAATCAAAGGCCGGTTCTTCAACATCAGCATCATCAACGTGCACAGCCCTCACCTCGGAAGTACCGGTGACGACAAAGACGAATTTTACGCGCAGCTGGAGCGTGAATACGACCGTTGCCCAAAACATGATATCAAGATCGTCAACGGGGATTTCAATGCTCAGGTCGGCCAGGAGGAGAAATTAAAACCGACCATTGGAAGGTTCAGTGCGCACCAGCTGACCAACGATAACGGCCTCAGGCTTATTGATTTCGCCGCCTCCAAATGAATGGCCGTACGTAGTACCTTTTTCCAGCACCGCCTCCCACACAAGTACACCTGGAGATCACCGTACCAAACGCCAGCACAGATCGACCACGTTTTGATTGACAGCCGGCACTTCTCGGACATCATCGACGTCAGATCATGTCGAGGCGCCAACATCGAATCAGACCATTATCTGGTGATGGTGAAGATGCGCCCAAAACTCTCTGTAGTGAACAACAAGCTGATCACGCAACCGGCGCCCGCCTCGGTTAAATATCGCGCGACTGAAGCAACCTGAGGTCGCGGCAGACTACGCGCAATCGGTCGAAGCAGCGCTGCCGGCAGAGGGCGAGCTTGATGAAGCCCCTCTCGAGGACTGTTGGGATACCATCAAGACAGCCATCAACAGTGCTGTGGAAAACGTCATCGGTTATGTGGAGCGATCTCGACGAAACGACTGGTTCGACGAGGAGTGTAGGAGGGTGATGGACGAAGAGAAAGCCGCGCGGGCGGCATTAGTGCAAAGAGGCACCCGTCGAAATGTGGAAAATCACCGACAGCGGAAGAGGCAGCGAGTCCGACTTTTCCAGGAGAAAAAGCGCCGCCTGGAGGAGGAGGAGCTCGAGGAGCTGGAGCAGCTGCATCGTTCTCAATAAACACGAAAGTTCTATCAGAAACTCAACGCATCCCGCAAAGGCTTCGTGCCGCAAGCCGAAATGTGCCGGGATAAGGACGGGGGTATCCTGACGGACAATCGTGAGGTGATCAAAAGGTGGAAGCAGCACCTCGATGAACACCTGAACGGCGCACATGCAGGAGATCAAGACGGTGGGGGAAGGCACATCGCCGGCGTAGCCAACGACGAAGAGGAGCCACTCCCAACGATAAATGAAGTTAGGGAATCCATTCGCCAGCTGAATAGAAACAAGTCGGCTGGAAAGGATGGAATCGCAGCTGAACTCATCAAAATGGGCCCGGACAAGTTGGCCGATTGCCCCATCTACAAGAAGGGCGACAAATTGGACTGTGAGAACTACCGAGCGATCACTGTCCTCAATGCCGCCTACAAAGTGTTGTCCCGAATCCTACTCCGCCGCCTAACGCCACAAGCAAACAGATTCGTGGGAAGTCATCAGGCCGGCTTTATGGAGGGACGGTCTACGACGGACCAGATATTCACATTACGGCAAATCCTCCAAAAATGCCGGGAACACCAAGTCCCTACGCACCATCTATTCATCGACTTCAAAGCCGCATACGACACGATCGACCGTAACGAGATATGGAAAATCATGGACGAGAACGGCTTTTCCGGGAAGCTGATCAGACTGATCAAGGCGACGATGGATGGAACGCATTGCTGTGTGCAGATTTCGGGTGAATTGTCGAGTTCATTCGAATCGCGCAGGGGGCTTTGACAAGGTGATGGTCTATCCTGCATGATGTTCAACGTGGCGCTAGAAGGTGTTATTCGACGAGCGGTGGGCGAAATGCGCGGCACGATTTTCAACAGATCCAGTCAACTTATCTGCTTTGCCGATGACATTGATATAGTCGGCAGATCATCTGCGGCGGTGGAGGAGATCTACCGCAAACTGAAACGCGAAGCAGGTAGGATTGGGTTGATGATTAATACGTCCAAGACGAAGTACATGCTGGCCTGCGGATCCGAGACCGACCGAACCCGCTTGTCCAGTAATAACAAGGTCACGATCGACGGCGACGAGCTGGAGATAGTCGAAGATTTTGTCTATCTCGGCTCCCTGGTGACCGCAGACAATGACACCAGCCGTGAGATCCGGAGGCGAATTATCAGCGGAAGTCGTGCCTACTATGGACTCCACAAGCAACTGCGGTCGAGAAGACTTAGCCCTCGCACGAAGTGTAACCTGTATATGACGCTCATAAGACCGGTTGTTCTCTACGGGCACAAGACATGGATATTGCTCGAGGAGGACCTGCGTACACTCGGGGTATTCGAGCGACGAGTGTTAAGAACCATCTTTGGCGGCGTACAGGAGAACGGAATGTGGAGGCGAAGGATGAATCACGAGCTCGCGCGACTCTACGGCGAACCCAGTATCCAGAAGGTGGTGAAAGCTGGCCGGATACGCTGGGCAGGACATGTTGCGAGAATGCCGGACGACTGTCCTGCAAAACAGGTGTTCGCTACGAATCCGGTAGGAACAAGACGAGCGGGGGCGCTACGAGCGAGGTGGTTAGACCAAGTGGAGCGTGATCTAGCAAACGTGGGGTGCCCGAGAAATTGGAGAACGGCTACCAGGGACCGAGTGAATTTTAGGAATTATGTTCGTCAAGTTATGTCGCGAGACGGAATACTATGTAAATAAAAATAAATAAATAAAATTATAGCTTATTTTCCGATGGTCAAGAATTATAATTTTTTTCCGTTACTTGGTAACCCAGTTAGTTTTTTTTTTGAATATTTCTGTAAGGTGTAGATGAAGATTGATTTTTTGCTGAAAAATTAATACTGTAGGAAGTACCAAACAAATCTTCATTAAATTTTGTTTTAAGAAAATACGTACTTTTGTAGAAAAGAGGGGGCTTACTATGCTCTTATTTATCTACCCTGGTTATGTTTCTCGCTGATGTTTGCTCAATTCAGACCATCAGAGCCAGAAGAAAATAGGTACAAAAACCATCCATTTCAAGTTACTTAAGCCAAATGCACCAAAATTGGATGTCTAAATCATGTGTGGAGTTCATGTAGGTGTTTGAATACTTTTTTAATCAAGGTTCTGTAAAGACAAATATTGTTTTGCGATATTGGCGAAAATTGGCACATCCATATTAACTTTTCACTGTTTTTACGATATTAATTAACACATGACAGAAAAAGGGGTCATCCATGATAAATTTTTAGTGTTTTTACGAAAATTGTTTCACTTTACATCGCATCAAGGCGAGAATTCATGCATCTATACCTTCTGGGAGTTTCACACGACAGACTGTCTATATCTGATTTGAAATTTGACAGAGAATGTATTCATTCATATTAACTGTTGATTTTTTTGCAATATATTCGTTACTACGACGAAAATTCGTACACGGGTGTTCTTTCCGAGACAAAAAAAAGGGTCGTTCATAAATACTCTTAAATGTTTTATGCAATATCGTCATGAAAAGAAATCTCAAAAACCATTCAAACACAAACTCATCACATATCAAAAGTTAATGCAAAACGGAATTCGTACATGATCAGTTAGTGTGTTATAAATCAAACTTCTTATATTTCCAAATACACAGATAGTATTCGTACGCTCGTTCTTCGTCGGCCATCCACTTGGGGGGATTGCAGAATTTCACTACTTCTTCCACCTTGTCGCGATCATTGTTTATTGAGAAAAAATCAATCATCCTCGTAACCTGGTAGTTTTTCGCATCATCCAACCACTTCAGATTGCGTTGCATACACAGCAAATATTCCTTGAAAAAGACAATGATGATCATTTTTAAATTTTCAATTAAAATCATCTTAAAAAAACTTACTTTCAGAGACAGTTCAGCATTTTGCATATTTTTATTGTCAAGTACTCGGTTGAGAATGTTCGAATCCATTGGAATGGACAATTTTTGATAACAAACTTTGGTACTTTTCAGAATGATATCCATTTGCTGTTTATTGTATGCGCTCTTTAATTGAAAATAATAAAAGTTATTAATATAGTGTATATTCGCTAGGAATAGTATTGAAATTTACCACGCACGATCCAACTGCCACCAAAATAATAAGGCTTATCGTTTTCATTATTGACTTCACAATTTGACTATACCGTCGGAAGGTTAAGACTGCAATGATGCAATTGCAGTACAATCGATGATCCTATATACTCAAAAATCATTCAAGTAACATTCAATTTGCTGTCAAGAATCTTGATAGAATCAAGATTCTTGTGCCATCCAGAAGCACAAAAACATAAATTGCAAACCATTTACATGGCTGGGGTTCCAAGAGTTTTCAATATTTTCTTAACAACTAACTGATGATGATGTACATATGTTATTTCTATGATATAATTAACACGATCGAATCGAAATAAGAGATTGTTCAACTTAAAAAACCCTAGAATTCAAACTTTTTATGCTTCCAAATGCAAACATAATATTCGTAGGCTCGATCCTCATTTGAAGGTCCCTTGGCGGGTTTGCAAAGTTCCATGACTTCTTGCACTCGATTTCGATCGTTATTCATGGCGAAAAAATCAACCAAATTCGGTACCCGGAAGTTATCCTCATCATCCAACCAGCCCATGTATCGATGGCCACACAGAAGGAATTTCTAAGAAAATATTCAGGAGAAAATATTCAAATACATACTTTTGTATCTTAAGATGTCATCATTGACTTACTTTTACATCTAAATCAGTAGGTTTAATGTTTTTATTGTGAATAATACGCTCGATGACGTCCGAATCATTCGGAAGGGATAGGTTTTTGTAGCAAAATCTTGTAAAATCCATAATAGTTTTCATCTGCTGTTTGTTGAACTCTCCCTAATTTTTGTGATGAAAAAAAAAAAACAATAATTTCAGTGCTGCAACTTTGAACGGAGAATAATAATCACCAAACAACTTCCGGTTGCCAACAACAGAACCATGCTTATCGCTTTCATGTTGTTTGACTGAACTGCACAATCGAAAATTCAAATTACTAATGATGCAGTTCTAGTGACCTATCAAATTTTATACTGACACCAAAAGGTTCCACACTTTCTGAGTGGCACGCGCCATATAGATTTGATTTTTTTGTTGCCCTGTATTTTTTTTCAAATATTTTAAAAACAATATCCAACAAAAAAAATGTAAATATCTGATAAGTTTAGAAAGACTGTGGCATTAAAAAGATCATATAAGTAGAAGGCATCCGTTAAAATAAAAAAAAAACTTAGTTCAGCACAAAATTAATTTTTCATTAACTGTTTACTAGAACAAAAACGTTAAAAATATCATCATTTGTCTGTTTTTTTTTACAGAATAATTAACCACAAAAGAAAGAAAGGTTAGATTTTCATTTTTTTTTGTCGCAAAAAACCAATCATCAAACGAAATTGGAAGCGAAATCAAGTCAGGAATACCGCGGTACAACCGCGGTTATCAATTCATTCAATTATGGTTATCAATCAAAAAGGTACGTGCCAAATCTCAACGGAAAAAATCAAATCGTATGATGACCACAAGAGGCGGTAGTCAGTATTCAGATCTTGCTCCGCCAGGCAGCATGAAGTTTTTAATTGCGTTTTTCATTCTTTGCATTGCCTGTTGCTTTACCAGAGTATTCGAGTCCTACTGAGTCTTGAACGCGGAGCAGTTAGTCATAATGAGTGAAATAAGAAATAAATCATCATTTAGCTGAAACTATCAAACTGTGTTGGATTTTTATTTGAACAAGAAAAAATACAGCAAATTAAATGTTTAAAAGTGACCTAAAAAAATAGCAAAAAAAGAATATGATTAAAATTTTGACCGTATTTGAATTTTGTGTTATTAATCACTACTTGGAATAGAAAAAATCTCAACTTTTCTTGGAACTATTAGTATTCAACTGTATTCTTCTGATGTTATTTTTATGGTCATTTAGTGATACATATTTTGGAAATGTTAAAAATAGTACAACTTCCTAGCTAGAGCAACTTTTAAAAGTAATAATGACCAGAAACCCTTTAAAAAGTGAAGTTTGAAAAAAAAAAAACAGGATGAAGGAGGAGCCGAGGAAAAAGCGTGAAGTTAAATTTTGATTGCTTAAGTTATTTAGGAGTGTTATTTTACATAGCTTTACCTCTATTTTTGTGTGGCGTCAATATTTGTTTCTGGATTTAGGCGTTTGTAAAAGAAAATTAGTAAAATTCGGAGTGGATATCACACTAGAGTGCTTCAGCTGAGGTTCTAGTATCTTCAAAGTTTAATGGCACCACGACAATATCTGGGATATGCAAAATCTATAATGAATCACTGTCCATCATTTAATATGCAAACAAAGCATTCAATCTGAATTCAGTATAACTTTCCAAAATTGTGTTCTAAATCCTTCGCTTTGCCAAATAAAAAAGATTTTTTTGGAATACAGAACCAAAGCTTATAATCCAAAAGAAGCAGAAGCAGAATAAAAAATTCAAAGGTTAGTGAAGGCAATCCCCGAAAAAAATTTTTTTTTTTAAATCGAATGTGTATTAAGAAAAAATTCATGTCTTTTAATTTGAAAAAAAAACTCAGATTGAAAAAACAATCGAAGAGTAAATTAAAAATCTGTGGAAGTTTAAAAATGTGAGGTAATTTTTTTTGATTTTTTCAATGAACATCTTAAATTTTTATAAATCGTTCAATTTATCATAATAGAAAGTACCTCAAATATCTTCTTGAAGCGACAGCTTCTTCTATGGTTGTATCTGGAAGAGCTGTCTTAGAAAAAAGCGATCCTGGAAGCTGGCTAAAAGAGTTGTTCCGGAAAGGAAGCGTGCCTCGAAGGCCGCGAAATTGGGTGGCTTGGAGAAGTCAACTTAAGAGAAAAAGCGTGCCTGAAAGGCCGGTGTGGTGTGGCAACTGAGAGAGCTTACCTGAAAAGGAAAAGTGGCTTGAAAACCGCCAAATTGGGAAGCTTGGAGAAGCTAACCTAAAAGAAAAAAACGCCCAAGCAATAAAAAGTCGCGTTTTTACTTAAAGATGAAACAACTAAGTTCACATTTGGCTGAACAAATGTTTTACGGGAGCTTCAGGTGACTCATGTCAAGTTAAAGTTACTAAGGAAATTTCATCGCCTTTTGAAAGGTTAAAATATTGATAACGGTACTTCTAAGCGCTTTTAAAGCAACTTCTTTCAAGAAGGTTGGTTGCGTTTGCTGAGCACTTTCTAACGAACCTTTAAGATACATCTAGGTGTTTTAAAGAACCTATGTCTGTCAATTTTTTGTCTTGGTATGTGTTATGTTTATATCAGTTTGTTTGTTTATTTTATCAGTCCTGATTTTTAAAACGAAAACTTGCCGAAGAGTGGAAGCGTGCCTGGACTGGAAGCAGATGCCAGACTGCAAACCGCTCAAATTTAAATGACGATTCGATTCGGTTTATGAAAAAAAATGTACTCGTTTTGGCAGAATGAAACATGATGACCTTTTTTTCGGTCACCAGGTAGCATTTTCATTTATTCGCAGAGTCCCTAGAGTTTGTCGATAATCTAAAGTATATCTCTAGGAAATGCTGAAAATCCGTAGATTTCGATCATCGATCCGTAGAGTTCGATCATCGATCCGTAGCTTCGTAGAAGTACTTAAAATCCATAGATCTACGGAGAAAGCCATAGATTTGGCAACGCTGACTGGATATGCGACCCTAAGAGTTTGCATGAGAATAAAAAGCGTGCCTGGAATGACATCTGGTATGGCAGCTCTGAGAGCTTGCTCGAAAAAAAGCATGCTTCGAAGGCCGCTGGATTGATTAGCTTGAGGAAGCTAATTGAAAAGAAAGAGCGTGCTTTGAAGGCCATTTGGTTTGGCAGAGCTCAGAGTTCATGCCCGTAAAAGAAAGCGCTTGGAAGACCGCAAGATGCCAGCAGAAGGAAAGTCGCCAGAGGTCAATACTTGTAAGAGCGTAAGAGCTATCCTTGTAAGAGCGATTGTGAAGCTGCTTGAAAACGTGGTTTGGCTAGCTGTCTGAATATTAGCGAGCCTGAAGTGCCACAAGGTGCCTCTTTGAAAAGCTTGCTTAAAAACTGCTAGTAGACGGCTTTGAAAGCACGCTAGAAAACGCGCTTGGATGAGCGACTGCAATACAAAATAATAGGAAAAATGAAGTCTAGTAGTAGGTAAGAAGCGTTCTTCTCAATTTTATCGCAGAGCAAAAGCCGATTGCATGATCAGCTAATGCATGGCGACATGAACACAGTTTTGGGAATGCTTTTTTTCTGATTTTCAATTAGAAGAAGGGAGAAGATATGTGGTATGACAATACGCCAAGCTAAACAAACTGGCAGCACGTCCAACACCGGATCAGTCAGTTCTGCGCATTTTCGGGGGAAGACGCACTACAGTGTCGAAGACCGGACGCAGTCGATATCACTAGAATCGAGGGATTCCATGTAGCGGGACATAGACTCTTAATGTGAATATCTGATATTTTTAATTTTCTAAAATAATGACTTTCAATAGATTTGAAATAAAAAAAACACTGACCACTTTGAACACTTAAAAATAAAATAAATTGCCACAAGCTGAGTTAATCCAAATTTGCTCGAGTTCTTATATAAAAAATAACAAAGAAAGCTTTCTCATTTTGCTGTTGGTGAAATATTAACCACAATCACAATTAGTTCACAATTAGTTCGAGATCCAGGGCTATCTCATTTGCTCGTTCATAATTTCATCATAGGTTGCCCTCATCGAAGAAAGGATGCGATTAGCCAAGAAAGGTGCGCATGTTAAACCAAAGGTGACTGTGTATCCGGTATTCAGCCACCTTGCGACCCGAATCTTAACAGATCATTCGAATCTGATCGCTGCCCTCTGGTAACACTCAATCCTGTGTGCAGATACATTTTTACAATGATCACGGTTAATGCAACTCGATGAGTTCGGAAGCTGAGAAGAATCTAATCTTATAGAAACGATCGGTCCCGTAATCATTAGGTCGTTGAGCGTCACTCCGGGGCTGGATTTCATTGATCCGTTGAAGACGACGAGAAGTTTCATTGTTGTGCTGTCCTCCTTCAGCGCGTAATGGTGCGTTGCTGTTTCGTATACGGATCTGCTCTGCCGATGTGACCTGCTAAGATGAAGCTGTCGATACATTCCTCATACATACGCCAACGTTCCGGGTCCTAACTTGACTGGATCTAACTTGACTGGATCTCACTTGAACGGGAGTTTCGCAACGTACTGCCCAGTATTTCTAACTGCCGATGTCGTTCTGATGGGGTAACTTATCGGAGATCTTGTCCAGAATGGAACACTTCAAGGTCATCTGCAGGTTGGAATTCAAAATCCGATGGTTAAGAGCGCTGCTTTCCTCAAATTGTTTGACATTCCCGATATATCTTTCAATGGTTGTCAAAACGATGTGTTTCGGGCTGCAGTTGCTCTACAAGCTTGGTGGTGTCAAAGAATATCTGATATCCCGAATCAAGAAGACGTTCGCCTGATGCACTCATCACCCAGAGGTGGCCATTGAAACATACGAAAATAATCAAACGCTTCTTGGTTAACCGTTCCAAAGGACAGATGCACAGAGATTGATTTTTTTTTACTTGGTCTTTGGATAAGGAATTACCATATCGACAAATTTCCTAAAAAACTTAGTTTTTCGACTAACGTCTTGTTTACATTGACGTTTACACACATTGAAATCAAACACATGGTACACTACATTAAAACGTTCACAGCATTTGTCGATTGGGCGGTTTCGACCATCACAGTACGGTGGTAAGGTATCCAGAGAGACTGGCGTTGTCGGAGTGTTTTCGTGGATACGTATAAATTGACACGCTGGAGTATGTAAGAGGAGTCCACACGATAAGTCAGGGTGTCAAAGATAAAAGTTTGTTGATGTTCGGTACGACGTTTTTCAAGCGTGGCCAGATTTACAAGGTCACATCTTTGTTCGTAAGACGGAAGACGAATCGGTTCCGTCCAGGGAAGGCGTCGTAAAGCATACCTTTTTAACTACGTTGAACTCGTAACACTGTGTTCTCTGAAAAGGAGCCCATATCTGAGCAGCGTATTCCATAATGCTTCGTACTGATGCGCAGCTAACAGCTTTCCACGTTAAAATCCTTTGCATTTATACGCAGAAATCCTAATGCAGAAAAACCTTTTGCGGAAGTAATTACAATATGTTCAGTAAATGTGAGCCTGTTATCAATCTTTACTCCGAGATCTAATATGGACTTCACGTTTTCCAGACAACTTTCAGATAGACGGTAGTCAAAATTGACGATGTTTTGTGAGCGGGTATAATTCACTTCCTTGCATTTTTTTTGTATTAGCCTGCATCCCGTACAAGCGGCACCAGCTTTCAGGCTTAGCGGTATCAGCTTGCAGTGCCATACAATCTATACTACTTTGAATCCTTTTAAAAAGCTTCAGATCGTCAGCATAGATGAGCTTGTCAGAGTGGAGTGTTTCACATAGATCATTTACAAATGTAATGAAAAGTAGTGGTACGAGGTAGCTTCCTTGGGGTACTCCTGACGGGGTTTCGAATATACCAGATCGTGATCTATTTATTTTCGTGAAAGCACAGCGATTTGTGAGTTACGACTTGATCCACTCGAGCGACCAAGTTGGAATACCAAGTTGGTCCAACTTTCTGGTAAGTATATCGTGCGGAAACGAGGACCACTCACTTTTATCCCCGATGAACGTCTGTAGTATCTCCTTCGTTAAATGTAGCTCAAGAGAAGCAAACCTTATATGGGAACGAATTTGGGCCAAGTCTGCACCATCAGAGTTCCCCTGGTTTAAACTCACACCGACTGCTGGTGCCTCCGGAGCTACTATCGATGTTTCTCGGCTTTCATTTTCAGTTTCAAACGATTCGGCATCGTTGTTTCCGCAGTATTCCTACTTCGTGCCCTTCGGTTGCTCCATTAATGCTAGGAGCTTGGGGATTCAACCGTGTAGCTTGGTTTTTGACGCAGTGAAGTGTTTAAAGATTGATTTCTCCTCATCCGAATGATTCTCGATGTCGTCAACGGCAATGCATTGGTCGGGAATATAGTTTTGAAGCGCATGAAAGGCCACCAAGAGGTCTTAGAGGCATTCGAGCTCTGCTTTCCAGGGTAACTCCCTCAAAATTGAGGGGCGACAATGCGCAGCTCTGCTCGCCGGAGCCTTCCATCGATAGCTGCCCGCTTCCTCAGAAATGATTCCATTGTGATCATCCTGTCTACAACGCTGAACTTCAGGTCTTCTGAGGTTTCACGATTTAAATTTAATCTTGACCTAATTTGCATACATTCTTTTTGGCCTACCTCCGTGGCATAAATAAAGGCGTCTTTAGTACCTGTTTTCCGCCTTAATTTATGCAGTTTAAGAAAATCAAGCGGTGTCCTGAAAAATCCTGATTTTTTCTACATGGAGTCCTGATTTAAAAATAAAAATCCTATGTTAAACTAAAGTTTATGAACCTGCCCCAAAATGTGGATTCACTGGTAAGTCCGAAAAACTTGTCTACACTAAATTTTGTGTTAAAACATGTTTTTCCTTGTTTATTTTAGGCTACATCTATATGCTAAAGGTTAGGGTGGGTCAACCTATCCGAACAGGCGATAGATTAAAGTTTAGGTACACGCAGAGAAAAACAGACTTTTGAAACAGAACAAATCTGATTTTGATTCAAAACACTATTTTTTTTAACCAAACTCCTGTTATATTTGAATCAAAGAATTTCGTTTTTGATTCAAAAAAATATTTTTGGAAAAAAGCAATAATTCTTTGAACTAAACATGTTTGGACTTTTATTTTGAATAAATTCTTTGATTAAAAATTAATGGATCAATTGCTTATTTCTCTTGAAAAAAAGAAAACTTTTTTCAACCAAAGAAAACGTGTTTGGTAAAAATTTCTTTAAATAAAAACATCAGCATTTGATTCAAAAGGTATTTTGATTTGACTTGAAAATAGAGTAGAATACCGAAAAGTCGAATCAAGTTAGACTAGTCGTGTGAAAATGTGGATCAGAGTTAGCTAAATTAGGATGAGTGAGAATCAAGTATGGCAAGTGTATGTAAATTAAAGACTGAATATTAAAGATTTTCTATAAGAGCTTGCATTTTACAGGACCACGGCCGATAGATGGTTACGACCAAGTGCAACGTCGTCATTTAAGTTTTTTTCGCAACTTCGCACTCAAATATCCGTTTTTTTTTTTTCTAAAACGAACTTCTATTGCATAAAGGTCTGCTTTTCTACCAAGAAAACCATGTCGAAAACTATTACTTTTTATACTATTTTCAAAAAGATGTCAAAATGTGCTACTTTTTGACACCGTTTTCATTCTAAAGAAAAAATAAAATCTTTTTCTTCTAAATTTACTCTGGAGGGTATTTTGCAGTGTTGCAAAAGATGTGTATGCAACTCATTGCAATCTCGATTTTTGCTAAAGAAATCAACTTCTTGCAACTTGCTGAATAAATACCTATTTTAACACCCTAAGTTATTATTTTGTAGTTACGCCACCAGAATTCTAGACATAATGACATTTTAGGACACATTAGTTTCACGTTACCGAACTTGTAAGTTCGAGCTTTCGTATTATTTCCATGAATTAAACAACCATGATGAAATTTGAAATGTATTGAAATTTTATTACCCTATATTTTAAACCGTTTTATATATTTGAAACCTTACTATGGCTCTGCCACCATGCTTATCGATAATAAATTGAATATTATAATTTTTATGAAAATCGCCATCACCAAAATAAAAAAAAATATTAGAAAATTCACAGCTCAAACTGCTTGGTACCGAAAAAACACCGATGGAAGTTATAGATCCGATCGGTCGGTTTCGCCAGGTTGTTCAGGTGATTATCATCAACACATCGATCAGTAACTTCCTTCAATTTTGCCTCCTGAGCATATCCGGTTCCAAAAAAGTCCAGGAACACTTGCTTCTGAAAGATTCCGTCAGAATCCAACCATCCGAGTTCCTTCGTTCCGCAAACCATCAGTTCCTAGGGGAAATTAGGACGTGTTGAATTTACTTCAGTCTTTCAAAACAAACAAAAAATACCTTAACACGTTGATCGTCAAAATCTTCCGGTTTTTCGTTGATCGAAATCCGGCGAATGATATCGGAATCTGCCGGAAAATCTAATTCCTGGTAGCATTTTTTGGCTATAGTTGCAAATCTCGCTGTCTGATCAGCCGTATAGTCAGCCTAGAATTCGAACCATTTCTTAGTCGATAAAACTTCAGATTTCAAAACCGGTGTCGCGAAATAAAATTTCTAAAAACTTACAAAAATTCCCAACACTGCAGAAGCAATAACGAGGATGATAAACGATGTTTGAAGTCTATTCATTTTTGCTTTTGAACTGATTTAGCTGCTCCGACCAACTCGATAGTTGCATGTGAACTAAACTCGAGTGGCATTTTACTAAATCCTGTTACCCACGTTTAAGTAATTTGATTGGATCAGCGAAATTCGGGAGAAATTGTATTTCGCTGATGCAAAATGCGTCTGTTTTCAGGTTTCCTATCTACGATCATCAATCAGACCGAGGTTTTAATTTATCAGCACATGGTACCTCCGTTATATAAAAGGATTTACTTAATGTAGCTCAGCGTTATATTTTGTTTATTGTTTCAGAATTATTTGAATTAATCATAGACTAAATAAAGATGAATAAGTCATCGAACAAAGGTCACTCACCTCAACAACATTTGGAGAAGAGTCTGAAACAAAACAAAAAAAAAATACAACGATTAGATACAGAAATTAACTCTAACATGTGTTGTGAGCCTACTTGGTTGAATAATTCTACTGAATCAAAGTAATCGAAAGATTCCCTTTCGATTGCTTTGATTCAACAAAAATAGCGTTCTGAACACTATTGAAGACAGGTTTAAAATCATTATCAGGATATATTGCCAAAAAATGCTAATCATAAAACAAGTTGCAGTCTGCAAACTGGAGGCATGGATTGAAAGGATGACTTGCACAAAATTAGGGAAAAACCTGTTTATTATTCTTTCATTTCCAATTTCATCCATTTCTCATCGAATGAATTTTTGAATTCTCGTATATTAAACTGTAAAATGATATTTTTGGAACTGTGTTCCGGTATAAAAGAAAAAATCTTTTCCGAACGCAGTATCAGTTTATCGGAAGCTATTGCAAAGATAGGTGGCCAGAAATTTTCAACATGGCTCAAAAGTCTATAATAATTTTATTGGTCTTTGGAACTCTCTGTTTGGTAAGTTTAAAATATTTCAAATCTTTCAAAAACTTCGATCAATATACTTCTCATTTTTTAAGGCTGAGTACAGTGAAGACCAAATGAAGAAAATTAATGATGCGTATTCCGTGTGCAAAGAAAAACTCGCCATTACAGAGCTGTCAGAAATTCAAAAGAATCTTCAGTATGGAACGTACAAGCTGCAGGATGATCAAACTTTGGCAAGAACAATTTAAAGAAAGAAAAAAAAATCTCTTATCCTAACAAACAAATTTTATTGCATTTAAGAAATTCATAGTGTGCGCCATGAGACAGATGGGCTTGCTCTCGGAGGAGGACAAAGTCAAGCGGGACGCGATCGTTGAGTTTCTGGGAGATCGATATGAGCGGTCCAAAACGAGCGCCGTTGTGGATCTTTGCATCGATCCGGAAGGCGAAACCATCGAGGAAAAGATGGGCCACTTTTACGATTGCTTCTTCCTGAAGAAGACTTTTAATATCTAGAGATTTGTTTCATAAAAATTTTAAATAAAATGACAGAATGTAAATTGAAAGACTTGATGATTTTTTTTTATGAGACTATACCCACCAATGGTTGCTAAACCTCCAATCGAGTACATTCAGCAACATACATAAATCAACCCATCATCGCACCAAATTTAAGAGCAAGTTCACTGGTGTAGGGAACAGGGGTAGAAATTTTGACATTTGGAAAATTTTACCATGCAAAAATGTTTTCAAGATCTTTTGGCGTAGTATTTTTGACAGCACTGTTTCTATTTCGGCCGTATGTGATAGAAATATTGCCTTTTTTTTACATCACAGTATGCGAAACTACAACACATGTTGTTTAAAAATTTGAAGGCCACAGATCTTGAAAATGTTTTTGCATGGAAAAATTTTCAAAATGTGCTTAAAGTGGCAAAATTTTTACCACTTTTTCCCAACACCAGTGAACTTGCTCTAACTTGATTCGAGAAATAGCATTCGAGCAGTAGGTTGTTACAGGACGCGTTTATGTATCAACCCGGTAGCAACGCAGCCGGTCGTCGCTATCAGAAAATAAACAAACACAAATACCAACCTGGATGGCACCAATAGGTGCGAAAATCAGTAAGTAGATAAAAACGCCAGACAAAAAAACCAATCAAAACATCTAAAATTCCGACCAAAATAGCAACGCCCGGTAGGTTTGGTCTGATAAGATATCATAAAAGATACAAATTTTAATTTATCTCTGTTTTATTTTCAATAAAAGTATTTTTCAGTGTTAAAAAAGTATATTTCTTTCTTTTTTGATTTTTGTTATTTGACTAAAATCAGATTTTACGGACATCGGGGATGAATTCTTCTGAGTAAGGACTTTTTGCGCTTCCTATCTGACGAACACGAGGTCTTGTGGTTAACAAGGCGCCATTTCAAATGTGGTTTAGTCGGAGGCCAAAGCACAGATCCTGAAAGAAAAGCGGCATAATAAGCGGCAAATAACAGATACCGACCTTGGAATGGTTCGAGCCGTTATATCGAGATGCACCGCATTGTGGTTTTCTATGAAACCAGCGTTTTGGAGCCTGTACAAGACAATGCTACACCACAGATGGACATCGAGAAGTCCGCTGAGAGTCCACCTGAGCCTGAACTCACACTTAAGTGGTAAGCCAATGTTCCTGAGCAACAAACCGCATGCGAGCGGATAGCCGATGTAATTTCATCCGAGAGCACACTTGAGCCGTCAGCCGATGTGTCAATACCAGAAAACACATCTGAGCGGTTAGTCAATGTGCCTGCTGATCCCGATCACACTGTGGATAACAGTGTGGTTGATGACGATCACGGCGAAAGTGACTACGAGAGATGACTATGATCAACAAGATTCCGTTACTCGTGAACCAGCCCTTAGACCCTATTGTTGATGAGGAGCTACCTCAAAACATCACTGAGCTGAAGCACTGAGACGACTGGGATTCCTGGAAGATCACCATAGACGAGGAAATGACAGCCTTGAAGAAGAACAAGACTTTGGAAGTGGTCAGCTTACCCCCAGGTCACAAAAAACCCATATTGTCAAAGTGGGTGTTCACCGTGAAGGATAATCGTCGCTACAACGCTCGATTGGTCGCTAAAATATGTTTCCAAAGACCAGAATCGGATTTTTGGGAAACATATGCTCCGGTTGCTAAGATGGAAAGTGTCCGTACAATTTGGGTACGACGAGATATTAAAGCTTGGTTTCTACCCGTTGAAGGATATCTGCTGCATTTACCGATCCTGCAAGCGAGAACTCACCCTCGTCCTGTTCGTGGATGAAATCCTGATTGCCGGAAAAGACGTTTAAGAGGTTACCTGGATCAAGACCGATTTTGGAAGGCTATTCCAGATGAAGGATCTTCTGGAGGTCAAGATTTTCGTGACCATCAAACAAGACTTCAGCAGGATTATCATCGAGATTTCACAATCAGGATACGTCAGAAATTAGTTAGCTCACCGCTTGATACGAACGTTCGCTTGGCGAAGCTGAATGATTGTGGGGTTATCACCGAACAGCCATTCAAAGAAATGACAACGGCGACAACTACAAGGCCAGATATCTGTGAGGCAGCTAGCGGCACTGGCACTGGCAAGGCCTGAAGCGTATCCTGCGATTCCATCAAGGTACGACTGATTTGGCGTTGATATTACGCAGAAACACGAAATCGGAAACACTCTCCGGATTGGCAGATTTTGACAACGACTCCGATATTCAAAAAACTGTATCAGGCTACGCCTCCATGATCTTCGGGATCTGCGTCCGATCCTAGCAGTGAAGCATACAAAGATAAGACTCTACCTTCTGCGTTTGCCGAGCTGTTAGGTACGTCGCGAACGTTGTGTAGGATACCTCCACCACCGCGGAGTATCTGAGTAGAACACGCTCCCTACGAGGGAAGCTGCGGGGATAAGACTAGACCTTCTTCACAGACGAACTCGTTGAGGGAAGAGTATTTACGCTGCGAAACACTCTCGGGTAGGGTGACTTCACGTCATCGGCGGATAAGTTCGAGTCGGTGTAGGATGACGTCTTTGCCGAGAATCATCCGAGTAGTTTCGTAAAGTCCCGGACGTGTGCTGAGACAGGCGCGTGTCCAGGATAAGCTGCTCTTGATTCGGCACACGGACGGACAAAGAGGGGCTCCAGTCAAACCAAGCGGAGCCAAGATCTCGAGTCGTTAAAGGAGAGGTCGTTGGTCTCTTGCAGTGGTCTCGAACAGAGGAGGAGCGCACTATACTCGGGGAAACCAAGCGAGCCTCGAGTTGCGAGTAAAGGCCGGACCTTGCGTTGTCAGAGGAGAGGTCCTTAGTCTTGAATCGTAATAAGAGGCAGGGTATACAGTGTTGGAGTTTTGACTTGAAATTGAGTTAGCCGATGAGCGCTTAAGGGCGGACTTGGTCTCCCATCTCGGGTACAGCCTTCGATGCAGGTCCGGATGGGAATTATGGCCAGAGGCCCCAGGTGGACTTAAGGCGTAGAAGAACTTAGTATCATGAGTCGTCCAATTGCACCCATGGACCCAGAGTAGCATAATTGGGGGGACGCGGTGGCTCGCCGTGCCTGGGAATGCAATCCGTAAAAGGATTTACCACCTGGGTGATCAACTAATAAAAAAACAAAACTGATCTTGGGGAATATTATTTAGTGGTCAACAAAATGTCAGCAGACAGTCCTGAGTTAGTTGGGTGTGGTTAGCACTATTTTCACGTTAATGGAGGACAGCATCCCTTGCATCCAGTACCTGGAAAAAGCGCGGACCCGCCAGCGGATGAAGCATCTGAACGTAAAGTATGCATTCATCAGAGAGATTGTGCGGTCAGCTTTCTTTGCGACACATTTCTGAAGATCAGCCAGCTGATGCGTTCATGAAGATGTCACCGAGAGCGAGGTATGTGAAGCTGTTCAGCATTCTCAATTTACTAATCGAGGGGGGGGGGTGTTGTAGATACCCACAATTTTCAAATGCTGGTCTAGAGTAAAATCCGTCTGCACCATCTGCACAACCCAAACAGTTTGTTTTGTTACTGATCGTTTTCATCAATTCGCAATAGGCGATGGGTGCGCTCACAAACCCGGTATACGTTTTTTCGTGTGTTAAACAGAGAAAGCAATAGCCTTCACTCCAATTTCACTCCGATTAGCGGTCATTCTTATGGAAATCTGTGTAAGTGTAAAGAGCAAGCTTTATTCTATTTAGCAGGCCCAATCCCAATTGAGAACAATGGATTGATGATTGCTGATGACAGATGATGATGATAAACATGGTTCAAATGTTAACATCATCACATGCTTAAATGAAACTACTCAGATTAGGTTTATGGTACACAACAGTGTTGCCAGATACTCTGGGTAGAAGGATTATTAAATCGAGGCTGTCATATTATTAAATCATCTTAATATTTCGATGGAATAAGGTATGATCACCAACTAAGCTTTTCATAAATTAACGTGAACCCATGATGTATAAAATTGTGTAAATTCAAAATTACTGTATAATTTGTAAAATAAGTTATATCGCAGGAACAACATCATTATTCAAACAATTATACCAAATGAAAAGATTGTATTATACTTACCAAAATAGCATATGTGTAGCTACAAAAGTGAAGGCGATACATCTACAATGGCAAGATTCCAACGATTCCATTTCCCCACCAAAAGCAAAACAAACGATTTAAAGTAATTTGAGTAAATCGGAAAAAAATCCTCGATCGAGATTTGAACTCCAGTCTTCCGAGATCGCTGTCCGATATCTTAACACGATGGAAACTCATCAGTTGATATGATCCACGCTATAGCTCTATAGATGAAATTTTCATTTTATGAACCGGTCAGAGGGAGAAAGGGAGAGACCGGATAGAGTGTCCTTCGAAGGACCGCCCATTTATCGTAAATCAGTTCACTTTTAGATAGCTCAAATGGTTAATGTTGGCTGGGACAAGACATAATACGTGTCAGATCAATTATGTTTTCCATAGATTGTGCATTTCGGTCCAAATTTATCTTTCCACATAACGTTAAGGAAAAGCGCAGCGCTTACGCAGAGATGATGTTTTCTTGCAATACATGAAGTATTGGGTTCAGACTTCCGTCTCTGAAATTCATTTTTATCTCAAACTATTCACATAACCCGCTAAGTTCAAATCGATGAGATGTTGGGTTATCCTCTTGAAGTGTTTTTTTTCTCATTTTCAAACAATACTTTTGATTCAGAATTAAAAAAATTAATCCTAGCAGTCACTCGATTTTCATCCCTGTTTACTCTCATCTCAAACTTGCCTCACAACTCGCTTGAAAAATAATTTTAATAGAAACTAAAGCCGTTATCAAGGTATTCTATTCATTTTCAAACCTTCCACTCTACTTTACGTTTTATTTTTTTTAACTTGAAATTTTAAACAATTTTTTTTCAGGTTGTCCTCTATACTCGTCCTTTGAACATCTTTCCAGTTTCAAGTGGAAATTCATTCACTTGAAATTTAAAAAAAAAACATTCGATATGTTTTCTCGAAACGCCTAATAGTTTATTCATATGTCAAGCTCTTCTTTCATCCCGCTTGTTTTTCAATTTTATTCTTTTTTATTTCCTAAAGGAAAAGCTCTCTTTTCAAAATTTTTTCTCGATCCTAAGCAATTCTGTGAACTCGCTTCTTATTTTCAACTAAAGACTTCTTTCGACTAGCTCCATAGTTGAATCTCATCTCAAACTGTTTTTTTTTAAACCGCTTGATTTTCAATTAGATAAGATATTCAAGCTGACTTCTCGTTTTATTTTTCAAATTTCAAGCTGTCCTCTTGACTCGCATCATAGCTGAATCTTATCTCTAGCTGCCCTCTTAACCCGCTAAATATTCAATTTTATGATACATTCAAGCTTGTCCCACTTAAAAAAAAAAATTCAAGCTCTCTTTTCGACTTGCTTTATATTTCTATCTTATCTAAAGATATGGAAGCTGTCCTCTCGATTTGCCTTTCAATTTCAAGCTGTTTTCTCAACTCGCTTGAATTTCTTTCAATGCGATCAGGCTGTCCTCTCGAGTTGCCTTTCAATTTCAAGCTGTCATCTCAACTTGCTTGAATTTCTTTCGATGCGATCAGGCTGCCCTCTCAACTCGCCATTCAATTTAAAGCTGTTCTCTCAACTCACTTGAAATTTCAATCGATTCGTTCAGGCTGTTCTTTCAACTCGCCTTCCAATTTCAAGCTGTCCTCTCAACCAGCTTGAAATTGCGAACATGGTCAAGCTGTCCTTACGACTCGCTTTATATTTCAGAATTTTTTTGATTTACTTATATTACCACTTTTTTCGTACTGGATGATAAATAAACTGCTTGATTTTCAAGAAAATTTGATGAAATATTTTTGAACGTGAATTGGTGCTCGTCTTTGTTTACCTTTTTTTAGTTCAATCTCTTTTGTGATTGCTCATTTTTCGAGGTTAACGAAAAATCCCCTCTCATGATCGCCAAATGTACTCTATACACACAATAAACTCGTCAATCCTTTGTTTAAAATAGATTTAAGTATTCATTGCAAATAAAAGTTTTGAAATGTGAAAATCAATAGTCCATCAACATCAAAAATACTGTTAATCGTACACAAAAGTGACGCAAATGATAGAAGGGTTATTCACATTTTTTTTATTAGCAGAAAACTTAACCTAAATTTAGATCTCCATATGTTAACATATATTTATCATTCTGTTGACAAATATCAGATTTCATTGTAGAAATTAGACATAAAACAAGAAAAAACCCATTATTTTCCAAAATTTACTCCATGACATTAAGGAAAAAAACATCTTCAACTTTAGGCTTGGTGATATCATAGAAGATGAGTGATCTGCATTGCTTTGTAGATGAAATTTCAGGGGTAGTCCTTAGATGTTGTGCTTAAGAAATCCATTTTTTTCGTTTATAGTCAATTTTTCAAGAGGATTGAATCCCAGTAAGTAATCCTCATTTGAAGGGGGAACTAGTAAATTTTTCATAAATAACGCTTTGCATTTTTCTTTTGGGTCTACCAACCCTATACCACCACGATCTGTATCTGAATAAAGCTGTTTTCTTTCTACTCTAAACATATTATTTTTCCAAATAAATTGTCCAATTATTGACTAAATTTGGCGTGATGTTTATTCTTGAGAGCATAAATCTGAGCTACATACCACAAGATAGGAAACAACAATTGTATTAACAAACCAATTTTTTTTCCAATAAACTCAAAATTCTGTAACTGTTTTGCAATATCCTTGCATAATGTTTGTCTTAAGAAAACTCCAAGTATTTATATATCTGCAGTGTCTGAGATAAGAAATGGACCATCTGGGCAACATTCAATATGAGTGATACAGATTTCGAATTGATGATATGTAGCCCAAGATATTTGGAATTAAGTACCTACATATACGTTTACTCTCAAAGCAAAATATCATATTTTAAACATAACTCAAACTCTGTTGTTCAAGACTTTTTATCAATTCCATTTTGAATTCTGCACCCGAATTTATTAAGGAAACATGCATCAGTCAATAAAAATGCGTTTTTTTCAATTTCTAAACAATTGTAATGCACCTCTACACCGTACACGAAAAATCTACGAAATGCGGAAAAATCACTCATTCAATTGCAAATATTTCACCATCAATTTTGAAATTCTTAGCTATATAGTGTACTCGAGGCATATTTTAGAACATAAAGAGTGAAAATATGTTAATTTTTTCATACATTTTGCTGAGAATCTCCATACAAGATTGAAATTGGTTGCGCCAGCTCATGCTTCAATCAATTGAGCTGAATCTTATAGAAAATCATTTTTATTTTTATTATCCAGGTTCGAATATAGATGGAAGATTGGCTAAACCAAGAGTTATCATAAGAATAGATAATATAGCAATTTTTAAACCACTAGCTTAAACTTCGAAAACAAGGAAAGACTATTAGAATTCAAAAAAATGAAAAAGTGTATTTAAAATTTTGAACAAAAAAAATAGTTTTCTGAAACAGTAATCGAAAACTGAGTAATTTTGCTATAAATTTACAAATTCTGGGAAGTTCATTATCGTTAAGAAGAAATTTTATTGGAACAGCAAAAATGTTCTTCTCGATCCCGATATGACCATTCTAATAGTAACTTGTTTTTGGTCATAAAAAGGGAAACGGCCCATTCGAACGACAACAAGCGACACGCAGCCTAGAAAGAGGCCCATCTGAAACCAGTTCTTCCGGAAGAATTATGACCCCTTGTGTGAGCATGTTTACGAATCAACAATTTCTCCTCGGTTCTATGAACTCTTAGAACGAACCATCTTAGATCCGAAAGGGTATAAAAAGATCTGCATTTTTGCATCTGCTGCGTAGTTGTTACCTAGATTCCTGTCTTAGCGAATAGTTGGTGCGGTTTTAAGTTTAAACATGTATTGGGCATCTGCAATTTTTGCCTCTTTATTTCTGATATCGTTCAGTTTGGTAGGTTGTTGGTTAAAAAAATCACGATTTCATAGATTTAAAAGAGTAATTTTTTTTTCTCAGGCCGAATATAGCGATCAACAAAGGATGGCGATGGATAAAATTACCAACATGTGTCTGGAGGAATTGGGTCTCGAAAGCGACTCGTTAATCCCCCAGAAAGCTCAGTACGGAGGGCTGAAAGAACGAGACGAGATATCATCGGTAAGTATCTATTTTGGGAACAACTATTGAATAAATAAATCTATACTATCATTATCTTGATGATTATTTCCTGAAATTTCGACACTCAACCCTGGTTTTCCGCTTTCCAGAAATACATTCACTGTGCGATGATGCGGTTCGGATTTATGGGCCCGGATGGAAAGTTCAATTTGATGGCGATCGAAGACTTCCTGGTGCCCCATTACGCTAAGGAGTCTGTGCGGAAGACGCTGGAAGCGTGCAACGATCAAACGGGCGATACCCCGGAGCATAAAGCGTTCAACTTCAATCAGTGTTTCTTCGAGAAGAAAGAATTTGAAATTTGAAAAGATTTATAGAATAATAAACGATTGCATTTGACGTAAAGAAACTACCTAGCCAATGTTTTCTTTGAAAATTTGAATTTCACCCAAAATAACTTAGTTCACTTTTTCCATCGGATCCAGGACACATTTGATATCATCGAAGCAAGAGTAAATATTGTAAGCTCGTTCGCACAAATCCGTTCCCCCGACTGATCCACATCGATCGAGAATTTCCTGAACCGACTGTTTCGTGTAAACGGTTGTCCATTTTTTCAATATATTTTCCTTCCAGGGTTGACCATCGGAGAACACATATTCCATGCTTCGATAGTAGCAGCTAAGGAAACAGGAAAACGGATCCGTTTCTGGAATCTTTCCATTGGGGGAATTCTTTATGAATTGTAGTCTGATGTCATCTGATAAGTTGTTTTCCTGAGCGCAGCGTTGTGATATCTGCTGTACTTTTTGCAGATGTTCCTTGGTGTACTTCTGGGGGGAAAAATCGTCAATCAAAAAGGTTTCACTGTTCTATTTTCAACTAACCTGACCAAATACACTAAGTATCGAGTGAATAACTAATAAGTTGATAATCCAGTTCATTTTGATTACTCTTAATATTATATTCACTTCAGCTTCTATTTATAGGTCTGGTGTTAGGTTTTTGATAAATTATAAGTTTACTTTCTGTAGCTTACAATGTATTACCTACGGACAGCTAAGTAAATATAGTTGGTATACTATTTCCATTTAACCCCTTTTGTGCCCAACCCCGCATTTCGGCGGGGTTTACTGAAATTGTCATAATACCGCATCGAATAGTTAGTATTATAATTTTTCGTCAAATGAATAAAACTTTGTAAATCTCCTTATTCTTGTTACAAAACTGTTTGACAAGCAGTTGTCAAAAATTTCAGCTAAATAAAAGTTGAAAACATAAGAAAACTGCAACTTTTTTCCAAAAAAAATATCATTGTGATAGCCTCACAAATCATTGGTCCATGTGTAATTCGATTAAAAAAAAAAGCTTGGCAGTTAGGTCTAACAGTTACCAACATTCTGGAGTTTTTGAAAAAAAAAAACTATGTTAGAAAGAAGAGATGAATCATAAACACCGTCTAAAAGCGGGGTTGGGAAAGTTCGACAACAAATCGAAAAATATCACATATAGGTTAAAATGTCTCAGTTATTTGTGGGCTAATTTTAACAAAAGCTATATTATAATATAGCTATGGGTCAGTATTAATATTGGATGAAGTGTGTAAAAACTACAAGCGAAAAAGTACTGAAGGCCAAGTTCCTTTAACCCCTGTAGTTATGCAATTTTTCGAAAAAATGTTTCTAATATATAGGGGAGAATGGGGATACTTGATCCCTTTTACTTATTTTCATTATATCTTTTTAAAAAGTTAGCAAACTTGCCGTCTTTTGCATTTTTTGACAGCGTATAATTCACAATTTTATGCTCCAAAAGTTAGAACAATATATCAACCCGTAGATGAACTATTTTAAACTCCTATCAAAAAGAAAAAAAAGTAGATGAACTAAAAGCATTTTCGTGAGACGATTAAAAGGGAAGGTTTTTAGGTTAAAAGAGACTTGATCCTTAATTCAAAGTGCCTTGACCAAATCTAGCAAAATCCGAAGAAGTCCATTACTTATTTTTTGCTATATTAGTTCTCATTTCACAGTTTGTAAGAATCATTCAAAGAGAACTCTCAAAGTGTGTCTACTGTGTTTTGATATAAATACAGTATTTTGAGTCTCATGCAACAGATAATCACTGGATTAACATTAGTTATTGGACAAATATCAGTAATTTCGTGATAACTAATCACGATCACGATCCAATCAGAAGAGAAATTCATCTTTTGGGACTCTAGAGACATTTTTTAAAACATTGGAAATTTGTAAGACATTCCGATTCCGAGATATAGCGAAAAAATTAAGTATCTCCAGGAATCAAGTATCTTCATTATCCCCTAAAGTTTTTCGTAGAACAAAAAATAGGTGTAATGTAGTTGGGTTCTAGAGGGTTGATCAACAGCACAGACAAGAAACTGGAACAAATGATATCTTTTCATCAATCAATAGATTCAAAACCTTGAGCTTATTAATTCTTTAAACTTCATTCTTCTCTTATTTGTAAGGGAAAAAAAATAGCAATTTTTAGAATTTCTTTATATCGAAGGCATTGAAAATACCCGAAAAACACAAATCCCCCACACTCAGGCAAATTCTTACTATAATTTTCAAAAGATACGTCTTATAAATGGTTTTTTAGAGTAAAAATTGTATTTCATAAAAGTCTTATGAAATTCTTTAGTTTTCATTAAAATATCTAGGGAAAAAGAGAAAAAAAAGTTAAAGCAACGTTTACATGAGTAAATTTGAACTTTTTGGTTTTCCGCTGAACAACTTTGTTTAAGACCGTCACTTCGTGTCTAATTAGGCAAAAAAGATATTAGCTGTTCAACAGGGGTATGAATTTTGGCATTGAAAAACAATGAACTAAATTGACATCACTTCTAGTGCCTAGCGAAGTATTGCATGACTAATTTCCAGGCAATACTTCGATAGGCACCCAGAAGTGATGTCAATTGAGTTTATTGTTTTCCAATGCCTGTTAAATATCTAATAATTTTGTTGTTCAATGAGATACGAAGTTATGGTCATCGACAAAGTTGTTCAGTAGAAAATGTCTTTAAGAGAATTTATGAATTGGCACAAAAACTATTAGCAGGCTAGGTGTCACAGAAGAAATAAAAATGATATTTTCTTTTTTCAGTAGGGGAGAGTGGGGTATCGTGGGCCATGGGGGAACGTGGGCCACTTTTAATATCTCAGATGTGTCTTGAGATAAAAATCTCGAACCAACTGTCATCGTCGTCGCTTTGCGTGAGCATATATTTCTATATGTTATTGACTTAAATACCCATCATATGCTTCTTTTATTTATCAAGCTAAAAAAAGGTAGAAAAATTTAATAACATAATTAAAAAATTAACCGCTAATTTCATCGATGGGGAACCTAAAGTGCATAACAAAAATATGCTCATACGCTTATGATCTAAGTATTTTCATGATCTTTCACGTGGAAAAGGAATTTTTGATGAAACATCAATGAGTCACACAATTGCAACCAATTTGCAAATCATAGCTTGTGGGGAATCATGGGCCACACATCTTGAACCACCTATATTTTAATGTTTTTATACACATTCAGAACTTAGAATATGTTTTTCCAATCTGTAAAGTTTTCTTATGCCAAATGAAGAGTTATGATAAATATTTTGTCCATCCTGTATAAGGAATTTTGCCAAAACGTTCGCGAGCCATGTTTTGGAATCTATTCGATCATACACAGCTCTCTTTTTATTTCATAATCTGAAATGGCTTGGAAATAACGAAATGAATTAGGAAATCACAGTTTTGGGTCAACTCATAAACTTTGCATGTTATTTGGTCAATTTGGATTTGGTGGCCCACGATTCCCCACCATTTTTCAAAATCCAAAAAATATTGCTTTTTTTTAAACAGTCAGAATTTGGGGAAACTAATTTATTAAAAACTAAAAAAAAATACCTTATGATACCTTGAAAATGTAGAAAACCATACTATTTTTTATTTTCTTTTTATCTTTTATAATAAAGAAGTTATGGAACACCGAAAAAAAGTGACCCATGATTCCCCACTCTCCCATACAAAATATTCAATTTTACCAATCAAACCTAAAAGTTCAAATTAACTCATGCAAAAAGTTTATGAAATTAAGAAATGGCATAAATTTAAAATAAAAACACCATTATGACTTCATGGTAAAATTATATCCATTTAAAAAAAAATTGTTATGAAAATATTCCTCAAATGGAAAGACAAAATAAGTTACGTGAAATTTTGTTTTCCAGAAATGTTTTTAAGGCGGGATATGATTGTTTTGAATACAAAATTTTCAACAGGAATGCATTATTTTTCAAGAAATAAGAAAACTATCCCAATCGGTATTAGTGAGATTTTTTTTAACAAATCCTACTTGTTTATTCTGGACTTAACGGGTGATTTGATTTTTCATTACTTTGTTAAAAATATGAAAGAAAAGTTTGAATTTGATAAAAAATCTAATTAAATTTTTATGTTTAAATCATTCCATTGCTGGTAAAAATATTCTAAAAAAATATTATTTTTATTAAAAAATCTCGTTTTTTGGATCTTGTTTTTGATACCGCGGATGGAATAAAAAATAAATTTGATAAAAATATCCAGTTAAGAATATTCTCAGTTTATCGAGTTGGAAGTTTTTAAATAAGTTAGGTTTGCATGTCTGTTCACAGTACGGTACGTTTTTGGGTCTTCCCTAAATCAAGGTTCAAAATGTCTTTTTCTATTGATCTTGCAATCTTGGACAACGCTGCTTGGTAAATTATAATAATGCTATGAATAACTCTTTAGAATAATGAAATATTTTACTGTCGAACTGATTTCAATGAAAAAAGTTCCACTCATAAAACAAGAGCTTTTTGAATTAATTACACCAATCAAAGCGTATATCTTCAAATTTGAAAAAATACAACAGTTCTAGACTAAGGTTGCCTGAATTATTTCAGCACGTATCGTGGTCAAATTTGGTTAAAACCCAGGAATTATTCAACAAAATTCTGGAAAAAAAAATAGGATGACTCATCAAAATTCATCAGGAGATTTAAAATCATATTTACGGCTTCCATGAAACCGATCATGAGGATTTTTGTTGAAACCTGTTCAAAAAATTTCGTTGTTGGCGCATAAATAAAAAACAATGTACTGCACAGTTTGTTTTTTTTTAAGTTGATTTGACAAATAAGGTGAATAAACTTTGGTAAAATACAGGCTTTTTTTAAAGCAATCCGGGCAATCCACACTGGTTTAAAACTCGAAAAACGTGATCATGGGCTTTTTGAAGGCTTAAATGACAGAATAGCTTTATGGTATGTTGTACAATGTTTCATAACTTTTGAATGCATATATTTTATTGTAAATTTTTCCTGATCAATTCACCTATTAGTGAGATAATTTTTCTATTTTTTGTATTCATTATTTTATCACTAAGACGTCTTCAGAAAAGTTGTAGATCATTTAATTTTAAGAAACTTTGTTGAAGACGTCACAGCTCCAGATATATTTCGAAACAACATGTTTAAAAGAAAATGTTTAAAAACTAACCTCAAAAAACGAAAAATTCGATTAACTTTTTTCGAAGTGAGTTTTGAGACATACTTTGTATGAGAGAGTTGTGACAATTGTAAAACTACACAACTTTATAGAAGGTTTCAAGGCACTATTTTGTAATTTAATGGTACTTTTTCGGCGATTTCTTTAAAAAATTGCATGTTTTCATTGCTCAATATCTCCAAAAGTTGCAAATATATCAAAGTAAAAATATATACGTTAGAAAAGGCAATCTTTAAACTTTCATGGAAATATCGTTTCATTCGTATGCATGGCCTTTTACTACTAAAGTTACTTAACTGAAAGATGGTAGATTGGCAAATTTCAGTATATTTATCACACACTTGCTTAAGTTCCCACTTAAACACAAATGTGGTATAGTTGGCTGATCGAGAAATTGCTGAATTGGCTAAAACTTCAAAACTTGTATCTTTCAGTTAAGTTATTTTAGTAGAAAAAACCATGCCCATGAAAGTTTAAAAATTGCTTTTTCTTATGTATACATATTTTCTATGGTATGTTTGCAACTATTGGAGATATTGAGCAATAAAAAATGCATTTTTTTTTGGAAGAAATCATCCAAAAATTACCATTAAATTACAAAATAGTGCCTTGACACTTTCTATGAAGTTATGTAGTTTTACAATTGTCACAACTCTCTCATACAAAGTATGTCTCAAAACTCACTTCGAAAAAAGTTAATCGAATTTTTCGTTTTTTTGAGGTTAGTTTTTGAACATTTTTCTTTTAAACATGTTGTTGCGAAATATATCTAGAGCTTCGACGTCTTCAACAAAGTTTCTTAAAATTAAATGATCTACAGCTTTTCTGAAGACGTCATTGTGATAAAATGATGAAAACATCGCATATCGGAGATGAGTGAGATACAAACTGATCCATTCTGAATGTAGCTCACTCAGTATCTGCCTGAATTATATGAAATTCAAAATTATTTTTTGCAGGACTAGAAAAATCAAACAGTTCTGCGGACACAGTAAATTCTCAGTAATTTAACGTGACGGGCGACAGATTAATAAGAGAACTTGTAAAAATTAAAAAACACGGCGAAAGTGAACATCTTTCCCTCACAAACACAGCTTCAATTTGATTTTGATCGTACTGATGTTAAAAAACGTTATAACAACAAATAAATTTATTAATTTGCTATGTTTCAAATCAAACAAAATACGCTAATGATCGGTTTCATGTATCACTCACTCACTGCCTGATCCATTCACTCCTGATCGAAGACCAACATGATTCGCCATATGCATTGCGCATTGGTGATATTCCAATTTGATGATGGTGCTGCACTGTTTTGACAGCAAGCATCGTGCGAGGTGATCTGTATTTTAGCGATGAATTGAACGATCGATGATCGGGTAGGTCCAGTAGCAATCAATAACGAAACCCGACCACTGTACGTTCAGGTGCGAAGAGCAATCAGAAACATTCATTGAAAATGAGTGATTTTCGGAACACTGTGCTAGGCTAAGGCTGCCAAGTCAAATCGAAGCTATTTGAACTGTAAAACCGACGAAATTCAGGCAGTTGGTTTCAAAATTTTCATCCAAAAAACCGGACAAATTTGGGAAAAAACCAGAAATAATAGAATAAAAATAAGCAAGAAGAACACTTGAAACATAATATTTTTATCAAAACACATAAGCAGATTTCTAATTGTATTTTAGGCTTCCATAGAATCGTTCATGTTTATTTCGACAAAACATGACCAAAAATTTCGTTTTAGTGGCGAAAATAAAAATAAGCAGTTACTTGTTTTGATTTTTTTGTTCTTTTTTAAATTAAAGAGAAAAAAATCCGGCAAATTCAGGGTCTTCCAGGTTCAAACTAAATTTTTTGTTTGAGGCAGATATTCTACCCTTTGTTTGAGCTTGAGTTTTTTCCACCCCAAGAAGTATTCAGAAAAAACCAAAATTTTCCTATAAATAAGATAAAAAAAAATTTGAAGTCAAGTTTTAAATTTCCAAATTTTATTTTTTGTTTCGATTATAGTCGTTTTACCATCTTTATGGTATCAACGTTGCAGCTGGCGCACAGTTATTGAAAAACTTATCCAGTACAACTGTGTTCGATGTTTACTCTCGGGCTCAAACTCGTGGACATCGGCTCTGGAGGAAAATGACTTGCCAACTGAGCTTTATCAAAACCACTCCTTATTGCAAATATAGTTTCAATGTTTCTTGAATACATCACAACAATTTTACAATAAGATTATAAATATTGTGGATATCGTAAATTTTGATCTGGAATTAAATTTTCGCTTATTAATTCCTGATTTGATAAAAAAAAATTTCCTGTCTGTATAATTCTGTGTCCATCAAAAGAAACTTAGCACCTAGACGAAGCCAGCTTATGCAACAAAGTTTACTAATCAGCAACATTGTCAGCAGTGTGTGCAACAATGTTGCGATATTTACAAAACATTGCAATCAGCAAAACTCGGAGTGTACTCACTCTACATTGATGCAAATGATCTTTTCGCAAAATCGGAGCCAACAACCGTACTGACCTCTCTGAGCTTTAAAAGGGAGAGTCCATAACATAGGGTAAAAAATACCTTAATTTATTCTTTATACTATACTATACTATACTATACTATACTATACTATACTATACTATACTATACTATACTATACTATACTATACTATACTATACTATACTATACTATACTATACTATACTATACTAAGTAAGTTGCTATCGAAATCTTAACTTCTCTTATACCGTGGTTGAATTATATGGAATCTTTCGATTGCTTTGATTCAGTAGAATTATTCAGCCAAGTAGGCTCACAACTCATATAAAAGTTGTTTGAGTTAGTTTTTCTGGGATCCATACAATCTACATATACTATTCTCGTCAAGACTTATATAACTGTATTTCATCGGTTTTTTTTTTTTCAAATAAAACTTTATTTCATTCGAAAATTTTCGTAATTTACGGTTGCATGGGGATCTGGAATGTGAACTTATGATTTCCGCAAACCATGTCAGTTGGTTTCCTATCAGTTTCAAGTTGAATTTCGTTTAATCAATACCCAAAAAACGCTATGGCTGCACTTAAGATTGTAGTACTGATTTGTGCAGCAATTTTGGCTTGTCAGGTAAAAATCTACTTAAATCGATAAGATTTTATACCATCGATTCTTTAAGCTGCATGTACAACATTTTGAAATAAAAACTGGGTTTCAATTTTATTTCTGTTCCAATTTTATCCATAATTTTATCATTTTGACATCCTGAAGGCTGCTTACAGTTCACGGCAAAGTGCAGAATTGGCCACTCAGGCGCCGCCATGTTATACAGAGCTGAACCAGGAAGAAACCAAAGAGTTTCACAAACGTGCTCAAACCGGTGACGTAACTGCTGACGATGAACATTACAAGGTTAGAATTTGAACTTTTTATTTGATTCTTGAAAAATAGATTTTGTTATTTTTAAATTTTCCTAGAAATACGTGGCCTGTTACATGCGCAATCTGAAAATCGTGGACACCGAAGGACGCATCAAGAAACCGGAACTCATCGAATTCCTGGGAGAAGGTCGGGATCCTCATCAGCTGAGGGCCGTGGTCGATCTCTGTGCCGAACAGAATCAAGGCAATACTCCGGACGATCGATCCTTCGACTTCCATCGGTGCTTCTGGACCAAAAAAGAATTCCAAATGTAAAGAGAACCGAATTTTTTTTGGGTCTGCCTTTAGAACCAATGTGAGCTGATATAGTGTTTATGTAGGAATAAAAAAATCCCTTAAATTACTATTCGTGAACCCGAAATCCCCAGTCAAGGCCAAGCTCACCTTGACCGGAATGAGCAATGAAGAACTCGTTTTGCTCGCCCGTCAGTATAATTTATCGGAAACCCTCCGACAATTTCCTCCAACGCCCAGGTTCCCCCGATCTCGAAACTTGAACAAAATAAGCTGGGTGCAACCGCGAATTGCACCTGGATATTGGGTGACATTGATTGCGAAGATGCTGCTTTTTCGCCTGCCGTCGAACGAAGGTAGGAATTATAAATGGGTCTGGTTTCCAGCCTGGTGAATCCTACAGCAAGAAGATGAATTATTCCGTACCCCCCACCGGATTTTTTTTTCTGTGCTTTAGCAACAAGAGATTCAGAACAACATCAACTTCATTCGAATTTTAGCTGTATAAAAGCAGACTTCTAGGGAAAACACTTTATCAGATTGTGAGAGTTCGCGTTCTGTTCGATTGGTTTCCTGAATCCGAAGCTGGTGTGACGTTAAGTCTGATTTCATAAGTTTGAAAATGAAATATTTATTGGTATTGTCAGTCCTGGCCGTTGGAGCCCATGTAAGTACATGATAATATTTAAAACTCTGAAGGTGAAACACTGTGTAAGAATTAAAAAAAATATTTAATTGGAATTCCATGGCCACTTAATACCAATTCAAAAACAAATCAGTGACAATTAAAGCAAAAATTGAAACCTTTTTCGTACGCAAATTTTTGTTCATGGCAAAAAGCTAAATAGGTTTCTTTTATTTTGGGTTTAATTATGAAATGAAATGTTCCAAATATGAAAATCAACAACTGATTTTTTAGTTATTTATTTGGAGATCGAGAACTGTTTTTGTGGCAATTTTATTCCATTCACTTAAAAACATTGAAATAATAGTCATCGAAGGTATAAGTCTCCCTGTGAAGCATGATTTCAAATTCAAAAAAAAAAATCCCAATTTCAAGAAATTTCTAAGTTTTTTTTAACCTGGTTTCACAAACCTGGCAAATCACAAGTTTAGTGACACCAAGATAAGATGGCCATCTATTTCTCAGGGAATCCTAAGAGCAGCTTGACTAGGAATAATAGAGAAATCTTGCCTTAGGAAACTCGAATCTTATTCAAAAAATTGGTGAGTTCCTTCTTTTAATGGCTGGAGCAATATCGAGATATCATAATACTGGTTTCAAAATATTTCCCGTAAAACAGTTAAACATATGATGCCAGAATTTATTCAGCATGTATCCGGGCCGGGTAAATCCGGTCAATTTTATATAAAAACCTGGGAAAATCTGGGCATTTGATTTCAAAATTAATGACCAAAAATCCGGGCAAATTTATTCAAACTCCATTCATAACTTAGGGGAAAGTCGGGTAAAACGGACAGCCTAAGGTAGAATCGCAAACGAAAATAAGATATTGCTTTTTTCATCGCAGTTTGTGTGCAGAAGGACAGTTTAAGCTGTTTGCTATCGCGTTAACCATTGAAATAAGTAAATTTCATTTATTAAGACTGTTTTTATATTTTGTAAATTTATTTTTCGGCATATCGGTGAAAAGTAGTTATGAAATTGATAAAGATGGATAGAGAAGTGAGAAGAAAATTTACAATCATCTTTATCAATTTCATAACTACTTTTCACCAATATGCCGAAAAATAAATTTACAAAATTAATTAACGGTGGTTAACTTATCTTAAAAGACTGTTTTTATAGCAATCTAAAATAAGCTTGCGAAATGCACTTTTCCAAAATAGTCGGGTAAAACGGAAACTGCGTAGAAAAGCATCATTTTGATGAAAAAAAAAATGTTGTAAATACTTTTGTGAGTTAAGTATTTGAGAACGTTTATAAATCAAAATAGAACAAGCTGGTCCGAATCCGTTAGCGAAATATCGTGGTTTTCGAAATTTCGTATTATATGAGCGCTTTTTGAAACCGGAGATCATCTTTTGAAAGTTTTTAGGGTCCGTTTGAAATTCTGAGTGCTTTTGAATCGACAGTTGTTCCTGCCAAGGTCTTTTGAAGGTATATGGAGGATCAAACCTATGAAAAATTTGAAATACCAGGAGAAATTTATGTGTCCGTTTTATCCGACCTTGAAGTGTCCGTCTTACCCGACCTAGCATTAACTATTATTTCAAAACGTTTGTTGTTCAAGCCCGTTGGCTTAAATTCACTGATTTTTATTTGGGTGGTCAATGAGAAGCCAAATGAACATTCCACTGTTGAAAACGATTGAAATATCCGAAAATGTGGCAAGTTATTGGCTTTCTGAGTAGCAAGCATTACATCAAATAGTGCATCGTCAAAATTTTGTTTTGATTTGTTTATTATTAGGAAGCCTCGCTTACCGTTTATCAACAATATACTTGGGCAAACATATTCCCATCATTAGATTTGTGCCAAGGATTGTAATTTTCGAAATATTGAAAGTGTCCGTCTTACCCGAATTTCCACAAAAATAAAAAAAATAGTTAAAAAAAATGTTCATCAAAATTCATCGACAGATTTTAAATCGTATTGTAGGCTTCCAAAAAAAAACCTTAGGAAATTGTTTTTATAAACTTACCCCAAAAAATTGGATTGGAGGCACAAATAAAAAAAAATCATCACAAAATTTGATTTTTTATGGATTTGCCAAATAAAGTAGATGAATCAGGGCAACATCCGGCAATTTTTTAATGACATCTGGGCAATTAGGCCGGGCTGGACTGTTGTCATTTCTCAGTTGATAACAGAATGTGGATCTGATTCCAATCTTCTATACCGTCAGATTTTTATGGTATGTCCCATACTCCAATAATCACCATTGAACTCTTTTAAAGGTTCTTTTTTCAATTTTTTTGATATCATGAAAACGTATCACGAGGGATTTGTGATTTTGTTAAAACGTTAAAGAATCAAAAAATTTATTAAAATTTTTACCACTTATTATTTTCGAATTCGTACGCTCAATTGATTCGCTTGAACTTATCGTTTTCCAATCCCTTAGAAAATACATCAATTGTAGGCTTACCAGATACTTTCAGAAAAAAGCGGGACATTTCACAAAGAGAAAGCGGGACACAGCCGAAAAAAGCGGGACATTTAAGAAAATCTTGAAAAAAACTTAATTGAGTAGCCAAACTTATAATTTTATCTTCAGTTGTTCATAGAAAGTATACTAAGGAGTTTTTAATCGCAGATTGATTTTACCCAGTTTTTCTACATGACTTCTAATTACACGTTTTTTTGCCATATGCACTGTTATTTTCCACGGTTTTCGCGAATTAACACGATATTTGAGAGAAAATATTTCAAGTCGTACATGAAAACGACGGATTTGATACCATGAAAAAAATCTTTGTGTATTTTGTTCAAAAACTAGTTTGTTAGGTAATTTGTATAAATATTTGAAAACTCAAGAAACTGCTGTGTGGTGGCGGCTTATAGAATACTACCACTGGGATACTGGTCCACGTCGTAAAAGGCGACTTATCCAGTACTTCCCATATGCGTTAGTCATTCTCAAATGCGACTATCACATTGGGAGGGGGGAAAACTTGGCTTGGGATTTTGAAGTTCTAAGCCAAGTTTTCTTCAGGGAGGATTCACCAATTGTGCTTATTGCTATTAATGCGCATGCACGAGTTGAATTCTCCTAAATTTTGTAAACACCCGCTTCAGGGTGGTTCTGTGCCTGTGGGCCCCAAAGTGGGGGTAGGAGGGTGTATAATAATCCTACCTTAAGCAGAACGTTGTTAAGGTCTGCACTATAGCCAGGCACTGGTGCAAAGGGCCGTATTTTTCCTGGCAACTCGTGGGATTCAGATTATACACACGATTTTTAAATTTTCATCCTGTATGGGATACCCCGCTTCATGCGTCGATATGAAGGTGCAGAGGTTCTTGTGTGTGATGGAAATATGTGTGGAATTCTTTGATAGAAATGCTTTCTATTAAGGTTGCACAGATAAATCTGCAGCACAAAAGAACCGCTACACTTAACTTATGTCGTTTAATCCTTAATGGAACTGCATCAATCGCCTTGGTGCAAGAACCCTATTTCCGAAATGGAACTTTTTACTTAGGGAATTTGCTCAAACCAAACTTTACTGTGTTCAGTGTAATTGGAATGACTAATGCCCGAATAATGCCTCGTGCATGTATATTGATAAACAATTCTTTAAATGCAATACTTATACCCAATCTAACAACAAGAGATATTTGCGTCGTTCAGGTTTCGCTGCCTGATAGAAAATACGTCTACTGTTCAGCATACTTACCATATGAACAATCATCCCCTACGGATGATTTAAAAAATGTCATTTCATTCTGTGAATCACAAAATACACCTCTTGTAATAGGCTGTGATGCCAATGCTCATCATTTTGTATGGGGTAGCTCAGATATCAATCTGAGAGGCTCAAATTTAATGGAATATTTAAGCAGCACTGATTTAGAAATTCTAAATGTAGGAAATAAACCAACTTTTGTTAGGTGTGACAGAGAAGAGGTGATTGACATCACACTTTGTTCTAGAACAATTTCTCAGGAAATTTCAAATTGGCATGTGCCTAACGAAGAATCGATTTCTGACCACAGGTTTATCTATTTTGAACACTCAGGTGAGTTTTTAGAAACAATTACATTCAGAAATCCAAGAACAACTAATTGGGACCTTTATTTGGAGCATATTGCTATTAAATTTCATGGATATACACCTGAAATTACTACTCCTTCTGAGTTGGATGAAGTGGTTGCAAAAACCACCGAAATTATTTTAAATTCTTATGAAGAAGCGTGTCCCGTACGAACGTTGAAATTCAACAAAAACAGTACACCATGGTGGAACTCAAATCTCAGTAAATTACGAAAAAACTGCAGACGCTCTTGGAACCGAAGGCGCACGGAAGGTTTTGATGCCTTCAAGTTGGCTCGCAGAGCTTACCGGAAAGCAACAAGAGCTGCCGAACGCTCAAGTTGGCAGAGCTACTGCACAAACATTTCAAGCTTGCACGAAGCAAGTAGGTTAAATAAAGTCTTAGCCAAATCAAAAGATTATCAGGTTTCATACCTTAAAACCCCTAGTGGTGATTATACATCAAACGACGAAGATACATTAAGTTGTCTATTCAATACTCACTTTCCAGGATGTGTTGATCAAGATTCATCGATAGAGCCTGAGTTCTTTTCTGGCAGTCTAGATTCCTTGCATTTTGCTCGGAAAATAGTTACTACAGAATCGATCAAATGGGCAATCGATGGTTTTGCTCAATACAAATCTCCTGGAAGTGACGGTTTATTTCCAGTTTTGCTTCAAAAAGGTTTCGATCATTTCAAACACATATTAAGAAAAATAATGATAAGCAGTTTTGCTCATGGATATATTCCTAAACTTTGGCGGCAGATAGCCGTGAAATTCATCCCTAAAGGGGGACGATCATCATACGACGAAGCCAAAAGCTTTCGTCCTATTAGTCTAAGTTCATTTCTATTAAAAGCACTTGAACGTTTAATTGATCATCATATCAGGCAAGAATGCCTTGTCCAACATCCGCTTAATGCGACACAACATGCATACCAAACAGGAAAATCAACATTAACTCTTCTGCACAACGTAGTACATAATATTGAAAATAGTTTTTCACAGAAAGAATCATGTCTAGGAGCATTTCTAGACATAGAAGGAGCATTTGATAATGTCTCGTTTACATCAATAATGGATGCGGCACTACTTCATGGAGTGCCTAGTGTTATAACTAACTGGATTAGCGCAATGCTAAGTAACAGGAATCTTCATTCGTCTTTAAGACAGGCTTCAATAACAAAAGTTAGCACACGTGGTTGCCCACAGGGAGGTGTACTATCACCTCTTTTGTGGAACCTAGTTGCAGACGGTTTGTTGAGAAAACTCAATGACCGTGGAATACCAACCTATGGATTCGCAGATGATTATCTTCTGCTGGTAAGAGGTTTGTGCATAAGCACATTATTTGATATAATGCAACAAGCTCTGCGCTCTGTTGAACGATGGTGTTCTCATGTAGAACTTTCAGTTAATCCTCTAAAAACTAACATTGTTTTATTTACTAAAAAACGTATCACCCGCGGGGTGCGCCCTCTGCTGTTTTATGGTTCCGAAATCACCGTGTCTAATCAAGTTAAATATTTGGGTGTCATTCTTGACTCCAAATTAAACTGGTCTGATCACATCGAATTCAGAATCAAAAAAGCATGCATGGCCTTCGGACAATGCCGACGTGCAATCGGAAAAAACTGGGGACTCAAACCTAAACATATTCACTGGATTTATTCCACAATAGTAAGACCAATTCTGGCCTATGGGTGTCTAGTGTGGTGGCAGAAAGGAGAAGTTGCAACAGTTCGGACTAAACTAAATCACCTTCAAAGAATGTGTCTTTTGGGGATGTCCGGATCGTTCACTACAACTCCTACTGCAGCACTAGAGGCTCTGTTTTCTATCAAACCTCTACACTTGTTCCTAAAACAGGAAGCCTTCTCATGTGCTTTTCGTCTACAGGCAGTTGGTCTCTGGCTGTCAGGAAATATCGAAAGATCATCGAGTCATACAAATGTGTGGCCTGAATTAGTTAGATTAAACAAGTTTAATCTAGCGCCAAACGATTTAACACTCTCGAGTAGTTTTCCCTACATGGGGTTTAAAGTCAAATTTCCTTCTCCTCAAGAATGGTTATCAGGTTTCGTAGAGGACCAAATGTCCTCTCATATTGTATTCTATACTGACGGTTCATTATCAAACGGCCGTGCAGGTGCAGGAATTTACTGTCACGAGTTGAACATAGAATATGCTCAACCTCTAGGAAAATATTGTACAGTCTTTCAGGCTGAGCTATATGCTATTATGTATGGAGTGCAAATTGCACTTCAAAAGAAGATTATGTTCAGAACAATTTATTTCTGTTCAGATAGCCAAGCAGCTATCAAATCACTCAGTGCTTCCAGTTCTAGATCAAAACTGGTAATCGCATGCCGGAAAGCAATCGAAGAACTTGCTGAAGGCAATGGATTAAACCTTCTATGGGTACCCGGACATAAGGGAATTTTTGGAAACGAATGCGCCGACGAACTCGCTAGAGCTGGGTCGGAAAAGGAATTTTACGGACCAGAGCCGGCTGTCCCAATATCACCATGTTGGTTCAGAAACCAAATTCAAACTTGGTCCTCTAACCAGCATGAACGATACTGGGAAGAGTTGGACACTTGTCGTCAAACTAAATTATTTTTAGAAAAACCATCTCCAATCATATCGAGTTACTTATTAACTTTAAATAAATTTCATTGCAGCATCTTGATCAGAGCACTCTCCGGTCATTGTAAACTCAACTATCACATGCACAACATTCAGCGTGCTGAATCTCCAGTATGTGGTAGTTGTGAATCAGATGTGGAAGATCCCTTCCATCTTATATGTAACTGTCCCTCATTTGCCAGACTACGTTTTCGTACTCTGGGATCTTACGCTTTAAGCGAATCTGAGTTTAAGAAATTAAACTTAAAAAACATTCTATCATTCCTTACCGAATGTAGAAAAGAGCTTTAATGCTAATAATCCCTAGTGGAAAGGCTTTATGCCATCTTAAATAGATTGAATTTATTTCTTCCTTTTATAGGTTTTTCAGGTTTCTCAGGTAAATGATGAAATCTTGGATAAAAAAAGGCTAGGCACAATTTTCCCGTATGTTTGGATAACGTGCCGCTATTAAGCCTACCCCTATTCTGATACCTGATACCTGAAACTTCCATCACCTTTTATCTTAATATATTTTGGACAATTGAGTCAAAAAAGGTGGTGTATAATATAACGCAATTTAACTAAGATTCCGGCGCAAAAATTAAGCTGTTTAATTCTATAATCTATAATTATTTGGAGGCAACTTAAACAATATTTTCTTCATACATGGTTGAACTTGATCCAAGAACACTTATCTGAATCAAAATCCAACTGTAATGCTAGAGTTTTAGAGTTATTCAGTATTGCCTTAAATAAACTATAAAAAATGCTGCTTATTATGAGAAAAACCAAGCTACAACATTTCAGGTTTTATAACAGGCTACAAGACAAAGTTGAGGTTTCATAAGTGGCTTGGAGAATGAGAATCTCAGTGTGACTTGGGAAAGATGTTTTTTTTTTTTAATTTTTGTAGTGGCCCACCACACTCCCCCACACCAAAAAGCTCATTAGAGCCCCCTGGTAATGGACGCTACTGTTCTCAGCATGTCTGGCAGCAACAAAAACTAATAAAAAAACGCGGGCAAAATTTTACTCATGCTGAGAACTGAAATGTTTAAATTTAGTGCGAGGGAAGGTAATGATAATACTAAATTAAATACTACATGGATCTCAATGGAAAACAGATTTCCTTTAAAGAGATCCACAATTGAATGATTTAATGTTCATCACAGAATTCAAAATGAGATTAAAAGTTTGATTTTTTCCATTGTAAGTTAACTTTGTAAATTTTTACCATTAAAAAAGCCGGACATTTTGAGGAAAAAGCGGGACATTCCCACTTTTGCGGGACGGATGGCAACCCTAATCTATTGAAATAAATTTTAAATCTTATAATAAGAAATATAAGAAAAAAAATCCATTCTTATAAAAACAAAATACTTTAGAATATCAAGAACTCATATTTTTAAACAAAACAATGGAATTAAGAATTGATAAAGATTGTTCGAAACACATCAATACAATTTTATTAGTTTGTTGCAATATGGTTAAATCTTTTCAATTTTTTTTTGTTTTCCTTTCTCAATTTGTTTCAAACTTAGTAATTTTAAACGTCTCGAAGCATTTCTAATTTAGTAAATTCTTGTTAAAAATTCTTTCCTGATATCTAATTCTTTACTGTTTGGCTGAGACAATTTAATTTTGAATGAAATATTTTTTTTTTCATTTGGGTTATTAATTGGGTGCAGTACTTAATAGAATAAGTGAATTGAAAAAAAATCAGATATTCGTTACCCTTAATTCTCATCTCCAATTCATGTGCCATAGAATAGAATTTCATACGTTAGTTCAAGGAAATAATCGGAACACCCGCTCGAATGGTAGACATCATGTTCAATTTAACCTCAGATTAATTATATACAGTTGGCCATACATAAACTTAAATTCAATATTACATTAGACTGAGTCGATTTGAGATCAAAAAGCGTCGTTTTGGCTAAAAACTGATCCAAGATTTTTTGCAGAACTTTTTAGTAATGTTTACATGAGTAAATTTGAACTTTAATGTATGGGAAAATGGAATTTCTTACTACATTCTAATTTTTTGAAAATCTTTCAACAATGTAGCAATAAGCTATTCAAAATTTGTAAAATAAAAAAAACTCATAGCTTTCGATTTTTTTCCTATCGGGAGATTATAATCAGGACTTTAAGCTTTTATATTTTAACTTGAACTAAAAAGCTAAAAAATCCGGATTTATTTCGAGCGAAAAGATATCTACTAGAGATGTACCGAATATTCGGTCGACCGAATAATCGGCGCCGAATATCGCCAAAAAACCGTTAAGCCGAATATTCGGCTCACCGAATAGTTGAGCTAAGTATTCGGCCGAATAGGCCGAATAGGCCGAATATTTATTATTTAAATTTATAAAATAACAAACTTGTCAAATTTTTCAAATGATTTTGGGTAATTTATGAAATATCCTGAAGTAATAGATACTGAAAGAGCTACACAATCATCAAAAACTTATGGTTCAGCAAAACATCTCAGGGGTTTCTGTATACTTTTTACTGTGGATCGTACAAAGAATGCTGACGAAAAACTTTATACTTTGATTATCGTTGAAAAAGACATACACCGTCTTAGCCGATTTAGGCTTTACAGACTGAATGAATGACGTGGACAATCCAGGCTTGTCCATAAATCCAATACAGAATTCGAGATTAGATAAATCTGGTCGGGATGCCCAGATATTGCTTAAAACTTTCCGGATATTGCCCGGTTTTATTCAGATTATTTGCTAAATTAAACAACAACTATAATTTCTCTTTGAAAATTTTAAGATTTCTTATTCAAAAATTTGTTTTCATAAATTCCAAAATAAACAAATTTTTATTCAATCCTAATTTGTCACACTGCTGCTGTGATTCAATGAAAATTTTAAATTTCCAAGTTCCTCTTGTATGTTTAAAAATAAAGCCTAGATTTCGTTCAGATTTCCCCTTTTTTAGTTTTCAAAAATGAGCCAAAATTTCTCGACTACCTGGATTCGTTGTTTTAACAAGTATTTTTTAAATATCTTACTCAAATTCGACTACATCAAAACCGTTATAAAATAAGCAATTTGAAATTGCTTGGCACTTGTTTCGACATGTTTTGTTCCGGATTTTGCAGGAACCGAATCTCCTTGTTGATATACGCACTAGAAGCAAAAGTCATCTGATGTCCTTCCTGGTTGAAAATAATCGACTCAAAACACGAGGGGCAATCAGATGGAAGAAATAGAAGGGTATTTAAATATTTGCTTGTGTTTTTCCATTGAAAACTCCATAGAATATTTGACCGAAATTCGGCCGAATATTCGTTTGGCCGAATAGTTGAAAAGGTCAATATTCGGTACATCTCTAATATCTACCATACATTTTATCATCTCTTCACTTTTTATTTATTTTAATTCAGGCTATTTTTTTCAATTTTGTTAGAACAGTTTTTATTTCATCAAAATAAGAAATTGATAGAATTGCAAACTTTTCCTGAAGGCGCAAAAAGCAAAAAATATAGGTGTTTTCAAATCGAAAACAGGGTTTAACCATAAAAAAATTTCAAGAAAATTCCTGAAAAAAATATTCTTCTGAAAAACAATGTGAACTCAAAACTGAAAAAATATAGTTTTTTGGAGACTACTGTTGAGATCATTGGTAGCATTGCCTCGTATTGATATCCTGCTTTAAGCCAAGGTTGTCAAACAAAATTCTGTGTTTTGCCGTAAAAATTTTTCAACTTTCCCAACCCAAAAATTCTGTTATGGTTTTCTGTTATGCCTTTTCCATTAATTTCATTCAAAGCCCATGTCGAATTGCGTCTTTTTTACATTTACTTAAGGAAAATCAATTAACATTACCAATTTTGTCATATTTTTTCAATTAAAAAATAATATTCCAAAATTTAAAAATTCTGTTATATCTGTGAATATTTCTAAAAATTTATGTTCTGTGACACAGATGCTGTGATGAAATTTTGCTAAAAATTTTAATTTTTTTGTGTGTTTTTTTCAACCTTGCTATATGCTCCTGGCTGTCTTACATTATTGATCATAATCACGATCCACAAGAAAGCTCTCATAGTAATCACACGTTCCCATGATATGCATCTCGGTTCATGTACTGGAATGTACAAATTTTGAGCCGTTATGGTTAAAATGTTACAAATACTGAAACCATTTGTAACTGAACCAACTTCCAGAATTTCATATTAAAGTTTAACTCGTCAGTTTTGCATTGGCCTAGTTTAAGTGTTAATTTTTTGGCATTTGGCGATAGCTTTATGGTATTTAAAAAAGGAACATTTACCAAGAAGAAACTAATATAAGACAAATGGTTTAAACCCTTATCATAAGGTTGCCAGTTTTTATATAAAAACCTAACAAAATCCGGGCATTCGATTTCATATTGACGACCATAAATACGGGCAATATCCGGGCAAATTTTGTCAAAACTCAGAAATTCCTCAACAAAAATCGAGAAAAAAAAATTTGAAAAAAAATAGTTTTCATCAAAACTCATCGATAAATTTTGAACCGAATTTTAGGCTTCCAAAAAACTTTTCATGATTATTTTTATAAAAATAACTCAAAAAATTTTGTTTTGGAGGGGTTTGTTGTTTTTTTTTTGTTTAATTTTCCAAATATAGTGAATAAATCCGGCCAAAATCAGGGCATTTTTCAATGAAATCCGGGCAACCGGGCTGAGCTGAACTGTTCTTAAATGTATTAATAAATATGCGGGCAAACCCGGATAAAACCGGGCAATCTGGCAACCTTACCCTATCACACGAAAATGTTTGAAGACAAAAAGAAAATTGAAAAAGTGGAGGACCTATGGAATTGCACGATGATGAAATTTCATTTCTTTATACCTTTCAAAATATAAAGTTATTTATATAATTTTTGTCCCTGAATTTATGCAACATCATTATATATTTTTTGTTAAAAATGGTTTTGGTTCCAAAATATTCATAAATGAATGAAAAATTGATGAAAAACCTCCAAATTTACGGTACTTTGTGTCTAATTGAAGAGATTTGATTTTTTTTATGGTGAATTCAAAGAGCTCTAAAGCTTAGTTCTTTTAGAAATGGGACACTTTCATTTGCTAATAGCTCGTTAACTAGTTATTGGATATTGAAAATTTTGACAGCATTTTGTTTCCTGTAAAAAGTACTATTCGACGTATTTTTTTCAAAATTTAAAATTTACGCGTTTTTGAGATATGTACGATGCAAGAGAAAAAGAAAAAAATAATTTTGCACAGTTTCCTTGAAAATACGTCATTATCAAATTGATAGCTGACAAAACCGTTGATTATTCAAAGAATTACTGAGTTTTTGTGGTGGATAAGTATGCAAACACTGTCAATAATGTCCACAAAGTTTAAATCAAGCATTGGAGAGAAGCACATGATCGCCAACAACGGTTAAAGATCATCAAGGAAGTCAAGTCTCATACCAGCATTTTTAATTTTCAATAAACGAAAAACTAAGGGTAGATCGCTGAAATGTCCAAAACAATTTTCTCCTTTAAGCTGAAAGTGTTGCCGAGTGATGACTCATTGAAATCCAACATCAAACAACTATTTTTTGATAGTTCCAAAGCTCTTAAGCTTTAAAACCGGTACCGAAAAAAAAACGTTCAAAAATGTGGTAAAAAATAATCAAATTTGTTCATTTCGAATTAACTGTATCCACCAAAATGCTTCCAGTTTCCAGTTTCCAGAGAAGTATTGGACCAAAAAGTCTCAGAAATTGAAGAAGGAGGGTGAAGCCACCTAAAATATAGATTTTACGAAGTATAAGTTGGAGAAACTGATCAATACCATGACTGAAAAAAGTGTGCGCTGGCTAATGGGAGATACCGAGAATAAAGTTGAAATTTCTTTAACAAAAAACGGTAAATATTTTTTTTCAAAATTTTTCATGAAAGATCATAACATTACCTTCTTTTTCTTCATAGAAAGTATTTCGTTCAAACGAATGGTTTTTTAGATACAGGCATTCGTAACTGTCCCATTTCTAAAAGAACTAAGCTTTATTCATTAAAATGTCCAATACGCTGAATAACTCTGATCACAATATTAACACCATTTTAAGAATTGTTAGGCCCGATTAGAAAACACTTCGATTTAAAAACACATAAAATGCACGCATGAAACGCATAGGCAGAAACTGCGGCGATTCCGTTCACCCATGGTGCCAACATACATGTATGAAATTTCTAATCTTCACTACTTATTTTGGCTGAAAATGTGTGAATGCTACTTCTTGGTATATCCAACCATGAAATGTTAGAACTTTGTCAAATTGGTCCTAAGCTTGAACCGTAGCTTTAATGTACATAATTCAAGAGGAATATTATCAATAAAGTAGCGCTTTCGATTTTGATGTTCACCTCAATATGAAATTACAGGAAGTCCATGTAATGGAATTCAAAATTTTCAATCCTTTGTTATTTCTAAGATTTCATTTCCATGATCTCAAAATTGGCACTCAATATGCAAGAAAAGAAAATTAAAGCACTAGTTAAATTGATAAAGTATTGTGTTTAAATTGATCATTTAGAGAAAAATTAAGTATGTATATACCTATGGTTGTGGCTGTTTTTTTTTGTTCCATGGAAAATCAGCATGATTTATACATAAATAATTAATTTCATTGAAATTTGGTTTAAAAACAGTAGAAATTATCATATCTCACCAAAATCTACCATTCTTTTTAGGGCTTCTTCACCCCGGAGCAGCTTGAAATCGCCAAAAAGTTCACTGCGGACTGCAGTCAGCAGCTGGGCGCGGCGGAACTGCCAGATAACATCGGGGAACGTTTCCGGGATGGCGATCTTACGCTAACGGACCCCAAATCGAAGTGTTTCATGCGATGCGTCTTTGCCAAGGCCGGCTTCCTGAACGAGGAAGGAACCATCGATCGGGACACACTGGTAGCGAAATTGGCCAAGGGAAATGGTGCCGAAAAAGCTGCAATGTTTGGCGAAAAGTGTCACATGTTTGAGGGTGCCGATGGCTGTGAAAAGGCTCACGGACTGTTCGAATGCTACTGGAAGAACAAGGCGGAAATCTTTGGCGCTTAAACTGGTTGAACGTGGTTTTGTTATTGAATAAAGTGCTGAAAATCTGTTGCATTGATTTGATAATTGTTTTTTTTTACAGTTGATAAATTTAAGTTCAGTGAAATCTCATAACCCAAACCTCCAAGAAACAAAATTTTCTTATCATAAAGTAAGTAAATGTCTCAAGTTATTTGAAAATAAAAGAATTATGTAACGTTAAAAGGGATAGGCTGCTCGAAAACATAGCAGAGTGACATGAAGCTGCATAAGGAAATAGCAACATTTATGTTACAACTCAGGCCATCTTATGACTTTCACTGAGAAAACTGACAACATGCTGTGAAACTCGAATGAAGATTACATGAAACCGGCTGCTGGCTGCTGTTATTACTTCAACTGAACTGATCAGCTGCTGTACCTACTAAGTCGTTTTGCCTATCGATAGCGCAACTTTATATGAATCGTACGTACGACGAAAATCCGTAAGGCAGGTTCCGCTGCATGGCATTATGTCAAACACCGATTTGGAGGCGTGTTTGCCGGTAATCTGATGAGATGCTGAAATGTGACCACCGGTTTTGCACTTTGCTATCAGGTTTGGTATTAATGGAAGGAACTCGTACCTTGCCCAAAGTTCGAAAGACGGACGGCGGCGGCGAAGGAAAATGTTAACATGCAGTCGAAATGTTTAGGCTGCGACCTTTTTGGCCGGGTTGATGCATTGACTTGTGTTGATATCCCCCTGTATCAACTTAGGAGTCAAAGTATCCGGTTTTCCGGTATTAGTTAGTCGTGATGTTGTGAATTTATCATACCTTGCGATAGATGATTAATGTGGACAGGTGTTGGCATTAAGCATGATCAACTTTCACTCTTAATGTCATAACACTAGCTACGGTTTTGTTGGGGAGGATGGATTACCTGAAAAAAGAAAAACAAAAAAAAATGTTATTCAATATGCAATTTCTCAAAAATGAAATAAGTGTCTTATTCTTGATCATCAACTCTTCAAATGGTATAGAAAGGAAATAAAAGTGATAACTTGTTGAGGTTCAAACTTGTTCAATTTGAAGTTGCTGATGTAAATTTAGAGCAGAGATGAGGAACGCGTGGCATTTCTTCGATAGATTGTAAATTATAATAAAATACTAGTCTATAATAAACCAGAAAAACTATATGTCAGTACCTTATGATCAAAAACCAATGCATTTTCATCATCACCATTGAAATGGGCAGCTTTAACTATTTAAATATTTGGAATATGTGAAAGAAGATTTATCATTCTTTTAAAATTCAAATCAGGCAATACCAGCCAAAATTTATCAGGAAAATCACTCAATCTTAGTTGATTTTCTTGGAAATTTTTAAAAAGATAATTTTACTTTTTGATTGATTATATCTTTTTTGCAAATATAGCTCTTCCAAACAGACACATTATTTGATTTACTTGGTTATCAAAACTAGGAATTTTCGAGCCCTTTGTATTTTCCACAACCAATTTGAACTGTTTTCTAAAAAACATACTTTTTCACATAACTTCAAAGTTTTCTGGAGCTAAACCACACCGATAAATTAAAGCAAGATTTTTGTTAAATCATTAGTTTATAAACGACGGGAATCTTTATCGATATTTTTGATTAAAATTCCCTTTTTTCTAATTTTAAAGAAGTTTAAATTTTTTCTCTATGACCTTATTTATTTCCGCAACAAAACGTTGAAAAATCTATTTTTCAATCTGAATTTTCATATAAGATTAGACATAGAGAAAAGCTGTCGAAATTACAAAAGAATCCTCATTCCATATTTTCCATCCTTGGAGAGCCATTATTTGCTTCTCTTTCAAATTTATCAAAAACGAAAAATTTTTATGGTTCATTTATGGTTCATATAAAGGCCGGACCCGTTTTTTTAGACAGACCTATTGGACCCACAGATGAATCTTTTCATCATCAACCATGGCCGTAATTTGGGGGTTAACCCCCCTCCCCCCCCCCCCCCCCCCATGAGGATCCAATAAAGCAAGCGAGGTATTCTACTTTACATCCAAAATTTTAAATTCAGAACCAAATTATGAACAGAGTCAGGTTCATCAAGAGTAACAATCAAGACTAAAAACTTATGCCAAAACATCAAAAACCTATCTCAAGCTCGAAATTCTGTTACACTTTTTCAAAATTTTCTCACATATTCATAGAAATTCAGGTCTGGGTATTAAATTTTAAATCAAATTAAACCTATTTCGAAGGTTCTAATTCCATAATGCCCATAATCAAAATTGTATTCCTTTTTTCGTATTTCGGAGTTTGTATCCAGATCAGGATTGTTGTTTTCAGTTCCAATAATCATGAGGAAGTAGAATTAAAAAGCTGCTTTGAAATCCTGGCTCAAATTTGGTTTTGCATTTCAAATCAATCGCAAAATTGAAACTCAGATTCGGATTATTTGAAATTCATATTTTAATTCAGATTAACAATACAGATTTAAAATAAATAATTTTAATAGTGAATTTAGATTAAATTTGAACTAAAGAGTTGAAATAATAGATTCATGAATAGAACTAATCTCATGAAAATCTTATCTGGAATAAGATTTGGAAATAGTTTTTTTTGTACATTTTAGAAATTTTATGGAAATCCGAATGCAGAATCAAAGCGCAGTTTTTAAATTAAGGTTTAGAATTCAGAAGAAATTTGAACAATTCAAGAGATTATGAACTTAAAATTGCTTGTTAATTCAACTTTCAGATTTTTTTAACAAAATTAGTTTGTTAACACAATTTAGCTTAAAATCACAAATTAAAAGTACAATTTGATGCTTTGATTTTTGCAAAAAAACAATTATTTTATTTTAAAAAATCCTATACAGGATTTTCATCATAAAATTGATTCTTCATGAAAAATGTTTGTTATTAAAGAAACATGTACCTAGACTTCACCTTAAAAAGCTGCACAAAATTTTATATTTTCTGGGTGTATTGTTTGACATTATTAACGCATTAAGGACACCAAAATTTGGCACATAGTGAATCCCCGATTTTGTCACGCAACGATTTTATCTGGGGGTTTGTCTTCCCTCGATGTTGTCACCTTTTTTGACCCGATTTTGTCACTATATTTGATTTAATTTTTAAGTCAGATTCAAACCTTCTTCTTTTAAGATGATTATTTAAATTGATATCGTGTCAATTGACAACATTGTTTTACAACATGATAACATCGATAGCAATAACGAAGATGAATTTCGAATGACACAAAAAAGGATGTCCGATTTTATACAAGTGTATTTATTCACATTTGAACAGAAATAAATTGGATCAATACAATCAAAATAATAAATATAACTTTTTTTTTTGTTTCGATTTTAGTCGTTTTACCATCTTTATGGCATTCGCGGCTTTATCAACGTTGCAGTTGGCGGATCGTTATTGAAAAACTTATCCGGTACAACTGTGTTCGATGTTTACTCTTGGGTTCGAACTCGCGGACATCGGCTCAGGAGACAACAGACTTGCCAACTGAGCTATATCACGAGCCCATATAAATATAACGATACAGCAAATCATTCATATGATCAACAAGCTTTTTGGACCCTAAGAGCCAAAGGGTTATTTCGTAAAAACTTGTTTCGAGAAAACATGCTTTCAAGAAGTTGTGTTATTCCCATTTACTTATATTTTAAGAAATTTGTATTTTTCTCTCGAATGCAAAAGTATGTAAATGAATATCTAAAAATCTGAAAAAAAAATCACCAAGCAAAGTTTCAATAATGAAAAATTGGTTGGCATTAAAAACTTGAAATCGACCATTTTTGCTCTTATACCCCTTTGGCTCTGAGGGCCTCATTTAAGCTTTCTTCAAACCGATTTCCCTAATACGCCGCAAGAGGATGTCGTCATTTAAAGAGAGATCTAATGCATCAGCCCAATCAATGATGTTGCAGAAGTAATTTTCCCTTAGTTGTCAATTTTGATTTTTTTTTTATTGAAAGCTGTTTGGAACAATCCTTATTTTATTTTAATATCTTGTTTTGTAAACCTCCTTGGCGGATCATTCATTCTTCTTGGTAATACCAGTCGAAATAGAGTGTTGACACAGTTATTATGTTTTCTGGTTAATTTCAACACAGTTATTCAAAAAGAGAGGTTTTTTCAAAATTCCCGATTTTGTCACTTTTCCCAATTTGTCACCTAAAAATGCATCATGGAGGTGACAAAATCGTGGATTCATTGTATTATATTTCAGAAACCAATAGATAAAATTCAGCTAATTCAATATATTTGAGTAAAGGGAAGTGTTATGTTAAATTTAGCCGAATGAGTTTACATTATTTGATTAATAACATTTGAATAATGCTTTTTAATGGGGCATACTAACGGCAAGCGAAAAAACGTGATATCTCGTATTTAGTCCGCAATGTGATAATTGCAGTTTTTTTTAAACAAATTTCAAACTAAAATCATCAATTAAGCTTGCACCAAGAAAATTTGATCCGGAAATCTGATAGTTCTTATCTCTTACTTTTTTTGCAAATAGTTGCAAAATAGTTTGGAAGATCGGGCTTGTTAGATTTTAGTATAGATTTTTTTTAAATGTAAGGATCTCCTAAAAAAAGCATATTTTATGCTCAAATCAACAGAGTCTGATCTACAAGGCTCTTAAACAAATTCAAAGACTTTAACCATGGATGAAAGCGAATTCATCTCACCTTTAGGTTTTGGATAAATTTTAAGAAGTTACGATTTAATACAAAAACTTTTATATGTAAAAGTACTTTAAATAAATGATCATATAATTACAAACATAATTTGTTTTAATTGTTTTGTATTCTTGCATTTTATTGGCCAAAAAATAATAGATAAAAATCAGTCACCAAACTCCCCCCCCCCCCCACCCCCATCCCATGCGTCGGTTCTTCCTACGGCCCTGTCATCAACTAATACCGTGAAAAAAAATATTTTTAGTTTTTAGAGAAATCACTGTTCCCTCAGCGTTGTAGGTTGAATTGTCATTTAAATTTATTGATTCAAATTTCTTTTTTCTGTGTGTGTATTTTCGAGAAATTATCAAACAATTTAAGTTTTTTTCAAAGCCCGATTTTTTCTTCCAAATGATAAAACAATGGATTTCAATTTGGAATGTTGAACAATGTTGTTGAAATCACAGGAAAAATCATGATATTACAAATATTTCAACTAATGTCGTCTTGTCGTCTAAAACTACTGTGAGTGTGAACTATCTTGATTCTAAGAAACTAAACTTTCTAAACTTAATTGAGAATAACACTGAGATAGGATTTCTAAAGCTTATCTAACTTTGATATTTAATGTGTGTTGCTAATTTTCAAGTAAAATGACTCAACTTATCGATGTTCGGATAAATTCTTTATTTTTCTACGAACTTTTCGGAAACAGTCGTCTTAGACTTTTACAGTTGAACCACAGATTTCGTTTTTGTCCAAAACTAAGAATTCAGTCGATGATTTTGATGCTGCGTAATGTTGACAAAAACCATCAATATTCAAGAACAAAAATAGTGCTCTTTTCAATGGTCTTTTTTTGCCAGTATTTGGACATCGGTCTGAGAAATGCCTGTGCCTGTGGAATATATCTAATCTTAATAAAAAAAAAACAATATAATGATTGCTTATTGATAATATTAATAGTTTGTAGTTAAAAGAATGATAAGTGCTCAAAAAGCTAGAAAAAATGGTAAAGCATTGCAATGGTAATGGTAATGTTTTTTTATATTTCAAGTTCCTTATAATATCACTGGATTGAGATGAATTCTTTTTTTTCCTTTTAAATTTCTTTTTAACTATGTTTGAAGTTTTACAAATAGTTAGTTTTGTTTTGAGTGCATCCCATTGGGAAGATTTAAAATTCAAAATGGCTTGTTGGTTCAAAAGGTTGCTCACCCCTGGTTTAGAGCATTGTTCGCTAGCTGAATCTTATTTCTAATGTAACACAAATAAGAACAATTTCGGCCACACAACATGAATATAAAATCTTTTTTTCATATTCATATTCGAGGTGAATAATTTTTCTATCGATCATTTGAACTTCACTTTTGAGTAAGAATAACTTTTTGTATGTTAACACTGCTTTGCCGACTGCCTTTTATGAAAAAAAAAAGATCATTCTGATCGACGATTTCAGACTAGATTTATGCATTTCTCTACAAGTTCCATACATTCCTAAAAATCGTCGATCATTGCTTCAAAACTATCTTTTTATGCAGTAATTATGTAAGTATCGTTTAAACTGGTAACATATATAAATTGCTACTAAGATTAAACTTTCGAGGGATTTAAAATATAAGAATATGTATAGTTGTCGCTTTATTGCATGACTTGTTTAGCTAAATGTGAATTTTTAAATGTAAAAGTCACAAAGGGATGAAAAAAAAATTGATGATAAAAAAATCTTTACTTAATAGTTAAGATTTGAAAATTTTTTGATGCGAAAATAATCTGTTTGGAGAAAAAAAAAATTAACATCCAAAAATCTAAGCTTTTTGTGCAGACTTTAAAAAAAACTGACAACATTAGTTCTGAATAACTTTAATCACCCAATTGTTGGATTCAATTTTGATCAGGGGACTAACGTTTGTACTATCATTTTTAAAATTTGCATATTTTTTTAAATTATTGAGCAGGTACCTAGTGTTTATTCAAGAACTTTTTAGAATCTCATTATTTGAAGCAATCCAAATATTTTAGAAATGATGCATAGTTATTACAAAATAATTTAAAAAAAATAAGATCAGCGTTTGAAAAATTATTGTTTAAACATAATCCCCAATCACAATGATTTTAAAGTTTAATATCACATTCCTTATCGTGGTACAGTAATTTTGTCATCAACGTTAGTATTTGACCAGGCCAGGCCAGGGAGAGAGGGGTTTTCAAAATTCAAATTTAGCTAGAATTAATAACAATATCAAAAATGCGCAATAAATAAGAAAAATTGTTTCTGAAACTATTTTGCTGCTTATGACCAGACACATTATTAATGAAAAAAATAAATTTTACTGTAACAATTAAAAATTTCAATAGTACAAGAATTTTAATCTTCGTACATAAAAATTAATGCAGAAATAGATTGCATTAGAAATGAAACCAGATTTAAATGGAATTTAAATCCAATTTTTAAAATATATTTCAGATCATGGCAGAAATAATACATTAATTTGGAAAAAAAATCATTTATTCACGATTTGGAATTTAAATTCTCGATCAGGAAAAAATATCCATTTTGAATTTAACAGAATTTATTCGAAACACAGCTCCTAGCAGCTGCTAGATTTAATTTGATAAAACGATGAATTTATTAAATTTTGTTTCAGGGGTACTAGTGCTCAAATCTCTAACTTTGGTCATTTTTTATATTTGATTCTTCCTGTTATCAAAATAAATGGTAACTTCATTGCAGTTCACAATACTGACTTTGTATATTTATAATGAAACATTTTAAATTCATCATTGATAGCTTCTATGTACTGACAAAGTCTAGGTTGGGAATTGAATTCTGGAACAATCATTAAGAATCTTATAAAAACAAAAATATGGAATTCAAGGTATTTAATTTAAATGCTGAAAACACAAAATGAATACTAATTTAGTTAATATTGTGCATTAATACTTAGCTTTAGTGGTGCAACTTCGAATTACTTTTCGAACTTTTCATTTGGTGTTAAATCAAGATCGATAAAAAATTAGAATAATACAAATGAAACAAAAATTAATTTCTTTTCTGAAAATTCAGTTTGGATGGTTTCTAAGAAAATTATGTTTCCAGTAAACAAAAATTTAGAATTGAGAAACAAAGCAAACTTTTGTAAAAAAAAATTTAAAAAATGCAATAGTGGACTGTTTAATTGGGAAAATTTGTTTGATAATCAATAAACATAATGTAGATGGAAAAGACCAGCTTTTAGAAGGACATTTTTCAATAAAAACGTATCACTTAAAAATTTCAATTATAAAATTTAACAGAATTTTATGTGCCTATGTTTGAATAATTGTGTTTTGAAAGATTTAAACTTCCTGAACTGGAAGCTTTTGTCAGATTTTGTTTTTTCAAAATTTTGTTTTGGTGAGATGTATTCATTAGTTTAAAAATTAATCAGATCTGGGTGAAATCAATCTTTGATAACAAATAAACCAACAAAAAAACATGAAAGACAAAAACTCATTTTGAATTTGTTTTTTTTTCATTGAATAAAATAATAATATTTTGCCATACTTCAGAGAAAAATTTGATTTAATTGGCTTTTTCCAAAATTTTTAGAAATTCTAAATGATTACAAGTATTTCTGACATCACTGAATTTCTTAAGTTTTATTATTTCAAACAAATTTGTTGAGGACTGAAAATTTTTTAACTTCTGTTATAATTATATCCAAAATTCAATTTAATTTAAAATTACTTTTGAAAAAATTGTTAACATTCTCGTATTTAACAGAGTAGGTAAAAGAAAACAAAAAGAATACTTCTTTTCTTTTTCCTCGGAAGTCAACATTTCTAGCGGGTTTCCAGAAAGTTTATTGTTGTTTAATATAATTATTTTAAATTTTTTTGTATCGTTATACAGTTTTGTCAGAAAAGAGCAGAAATTTTTTAAATGATGTTGGTAGTAAAGTTAATTTTAAAACAAAATCTGACAGAAAAAATTAATAACTGTGATTTGGATGCAAGGCACCACAGTTAACCAAAAATTCCAAACCGAAAACTCCTCAATTCTGTGCACCTCGAAAAAATGTTAATGTTGTGGCCTTGTGTGATCAAAAACCTTTCGAATGTGGAATTGAACATTTAGAAGGACAAGAAACACAAAATAAAATTAAATTTTTTTCCGAAGAATACTTCATATCACCATAAAATCAGGTTTGTGAAATACCAATTCGATATTTACTATTAAAAATTAGTTTCAACTTTTGAACGCATTTAGTGTAGACGGTCGTAAAATGAAATATCTTAGTAGTGTGATATAGTGATATAGGATGTAATGTAGTAGGTACTCAATTTCGTGGGAGGCGAGCAAATTTTCTGAAATTTTTGTCAACAGTAACTTTGAAAAACCTTTTGAGATCAAGTAATTTCCGGTACTACGATAAAATAAAAAAAAATTACTTAGAAAAAATCGTCTTGGTATCATTTGAATCAAAACTTAAGCTGATAGGATAAAGTTTTGTTTGGATGGTTCAATATATTTTTAAGCTTTTGAAGTCGAAATGTTAGTTTATATATATGTATAAAATCATCTTTCATCTCTAAGAAGCGGCAAAAAAACTAATTTAGATTCTTCAAAAAAGATACAAGCAGCTTTTACTTTTCTTTTATAAATTTGAATTTATTGAATAAAATTTTAAAAAAATAATGTGAAGCTTAAAGGAGTGTGTTCAAATTATTCACAGCTACTGTTGCTACGGCCCTGAGAGGGTGAAATTAGGGGGAACATCGAACCCATTTTGTGACAGAATAGTTTTGACAGTTTGATAGTTAGACAGGAGAGAAGAGAAAGGAGAAAAGAAAAAGTAGGAAAGTCGGAAAAATTTGAAAAACGTGATTGATAGATTGGTTGGTGAAAATTATAGTTCTGCTTGAAATTGTATTCTCTCGTGCCGAAGTGCAGCATTTTCTTAGCTGAGTTTGATGCTATTCTAGCAAGATTCCGATCAGTAGTTTGATTAAACGTAAGTTATGATAATATTCTCCAAATATCAAATACGATTTGCTAATTGAAGAAATGTGTTCCGTTTAGGTCGAATTCACTGCCGTGAATTGTCGTTCCCGGATAAATATTGTATTTGCGAAATATCTTGCTTTATATTCTCCATCAGATCGTAAGTAACCTTCTTTGTTATAAAAACACCAGAAAGTAACTTTATCGTAACTTAACAGGAATCCGAATCCGGAAATGAATGTAGGATCTTCGGCAAACTTGTTTTGATCGAAGTAGAAGACTTATTTGTAAGTAATCTGGTCTCATATTTATTAACAACATTGTAAATTAACAAAAGAATAAATTTTCTAGTTGAGTCACGTCAAATACGGACTACAAAAAGTCTACAGCTACTATAAAACTACCCCAAACAAAATTCCAATAACAATTATCTTTCCTACTTACTACATTACTTAAATTGGCAGCTTGCGTTTCTGTAAAATTAATTTCACGAAGAATCCGTTACCGCATAGCTGATTTGAGCCTTTCACGACCTGCTGACCCCAAGGTTTTTAATTCGCTGGGTCCATCATTAAACAGCACCAGAAGATGCCATTAAGTAGCAACAAACACGACATAATTTGATTGACGATGTACCCTTACACCAAACGAAGGGAGCCACCTGACAGCTGACTCAATCAAAGGTGTACCTGCTGAGAGACCTTCGACACTAGAATCATCAGATCGCAAACTCGGGGTTCTTCAGCAGCCTCCTCATCAAACGTACCTACATCAATAATAATAATAAATAATTGAAAGGTGTTTTGAGCCGTTCCATCCGTCGACCGGACGCCTCCAATCACGTCGACCGGTGTGTGGTGTTTTCTCAATGAAGTTTTCTGGGGCGCCTTTTGAGAATTTCGATGAACGCCTTCTCAGGTGATACACAGTTTAAAATTTTTTTTTAAGGAAATGTACTTTTACACAAATTTTTACATATTTTCAATTCTACTGTTTGGAAATGACTTCGAAAAATCTACAGGCTTTGTTTTGTAATTTTACATAATTAATGATGTAGATTAAAGGTGAGTTTAATTATAAAAAAAATTCGTTTAATTTGTGTCCGTGCCAAGTTCGACTCGTGAAAGATTTTGAAGGCATACGCATAACCTATGAATTAATTTCATAATTCACCGTCTATCAGCTGTTCGGCAGACCACTCGAAAATAAAAATAAGGGTGAGCTCAAAATAAAGGATAATTACTGCAATTTTCCGAACTAGCCGAACCAAAAGGTTCTATTTTCTTTTCGTTCAAGGTGATTAACCTTTCGCCGAAACATAAGAGAGCCGTAAATTATGAAAGACCGACGAATTGTTCAATGTTATTGTATCGATTAAATTTTCAGTAAACTGTAAAGAGTAGTTCATTTGAACAAGTGAGAAATCGATTCCCAAGACCCAGTTCCCAATCAAAATGTGTGCTCCCCTCAATTGAAGTCCCATTTAATACAATATAGACAGCAAATCCAGGCAGTGTAATTGGTTCAGTGATTTGAACTTTCTCTTGAACGTTTTCCGAAACCGAATGCAGTTGATCGTGTGGGTTTTTTTTTCGCTGCATCAAATACAAAACTGAATGCACAAGGGATCGCCATTCGATATTGTGTTTGGTTGGGATGGCAAAGAATGCAAAAAAATATTCATGGCAGCAGTGTGTTAACTCATGCTCTGTTGTGTTCCAGTTATCCCGGGAAAAGGAAAATTGATACACCCATTTCTAGCTCTTGCTACTTGCAATGTTTTACTATCGTTTGGCATGAAAATGGGAGGGAAGAACATGAATCGTTGGGATCGTTTCAGCAGGTGTGCTTTTAAAAAAATGAAAGAGTCTGATGCCCATAATTATTTTATTATCTTACAAAGCCAACAGGCTTACTTTTTTAATAGATTTTATCCAACAAAACGAATCTACACCAAGCTTTCCAGATTGCCCGGACTTGCCTGGATTTTTGAAACAAAAATTGGGAAAAGCTCGGATTTTGCCCGGATTTATACACATGATTTGCAAAATCACAACAGCAATACTCGGATTAAGTCATTATATTCTTGTATGTATTTTTCCGAGCAATAATGACATATTTTTTATCAAGTTTCGTCAGAAAAATCATTTTCGGTTTTTTGGAAGCCCACAACGCGATTTAAATTTTTTCTGATGTGTTACGATGAAAAAAAAATGTTTCAAGTGATTTTAGCCTTGATTTATGTTGAATAATTCCAGAGTATTGATGAAATTTGCCTGGATATTGCCAAGTTTTTCGGTTGAAAGTTTGGAAATCAAATGCCCGGATTTCGTCAGGTTTTTAGATAAAATAGCCCAGATTTTCCTGGCTCGATAAGCTGATGCTGAGATGAAATAATCTTTGCATACCGACTCAAGCAAAGCTTAGCATAGCATTGGGTGGCTCCACACATCTAGCATAGGCTGATACACGAAGTACAACCTAATCTTCAAAACAAACACAAGATGCCAAAACGAGTATCTGGATTCAATACTCGTTTCAAGTGTTGGTTTTAAAAATAAATGTAGTACAATAATGAATACCGCGACAAGTCAATATAATCATGCGTCCAAAAATAGGTTCGCCTCCGGCGGGATTAAGCCTTATATTATTCTAGCCAAAAACATTTCTTTTCACGACACTATACAAGAGGGTACACAAATTGGGACGTATTTTCAATTATAAATTTCGAATAGCTTTTTTACAAAAAACTCAAATCTTGACAAATAAAAAACCCCAACTCGTCTTTAGAAAGAATTTTTTAGGAAGTGAAACTAAACAAATTCAAACCATTTAAACTTCATCAAACACTAATTCAACACATCAATTTAGCCACATGACATTTTACTACTCACGATTCAACAGGATAAGCAATAAACATCTTAAACTAAGTATCTTTATTATAAGTCACTTCAGTTCATAAAAAAAATCGTTTAGGTCATAAAAATTATTATACTTATACGAAATATTCTTCAAAACCCCATTTCAGCCTCAATTTTATTATGTGTTTTTTTCTTCTTTAAAATACATAACTCCACATTCACATGGGTTTTGAAGATTTCAAAATTCCACAAAATTCACATTTTCTCGAGGAGCAAATAATGTAAGAGCTTATCTTGATAATTTTGTTTTTCGTTCGACACATGTGCGTGCATTCACATGGCGGTCGAACCATCCATAATTAACTGTATCGAAAAACGTAGTGCCTCCTCAATTGAGTACTACTTCTTCAATACAGTTAATTGGTGCGATACAAAGAATTTAGTATGTGGTCAAGCTACTATTTCAAATGCTCTTCGCTCTTTTCACCATCTTAGAATTTTCTTCTGATTATAAACTTTATATCAGAATATTATAAATTTTATAATAACTTCTATCCGTCTTTCATTCCAACTCTTTAATCCTCACCGATAAAGCCGCAAATTAATTTCATAAAACAAATTCACGGTGATTTCTTTTCTTAAACTTTATAATAACTTTTTTAAGTAAATGGAAAATCATTGAAGAAATTTCTGCGCTTTTTTGACAATACAGTTGTACAATACAAAAATCATGAAAATAATATTTTTGAGTAACTGATCAACACTCCCCAAGATTGCAAGTAATTTTAACTTCTGCGAATTTATTGTTAATTTTTCACCATTCTGTAAATTACAGAAATTTGAAAGAATTTTTAAAAAAGTTGGAGCAAAAATTTAATCTTTTTGCAATCTTCAAAAAATATATTTAAAGGAAATTAAACCTTTTTTTTTTAACTTTTTTTAGTTTTGTCAAAAATATTTGAAATGATATTTTTCCAAATTTTTAAAAAAATTACAACTTAGGTTTTTTAGAAAAATTTAATCTCTGAAATAAGAATATCGAGGCTAAAGGTAGTTGTTTGATTGAATGGATGAGAAAAAACAAGCTCAGAATCAGTTTTGGTTTTTTATGTAGTTTTGTTGGTTTATTAGTTATCAATGATTGATTTCACTGAAATCTGATTCATTTTTAAACTTACGAACGACATACCACCAAAACTAGAGGGTATGGACAATTTTGACAAATGATTCGAATTTAGGACGCCAAAGTTTTCCAAATCAATCAAAAAAGCTGTTTTTTGAATCTATCTATTGAAGTAGGATATTATTTTGTATAAAAAAGGTTTAAAATGGTCAGCGTTTTTATTGAACTTTTTTGAATATAAAAACTAATCTTATTCATCTTCAGATTTTGTTATAATACTAAAACCAATTTGCAAATTTTCTTGTTCTACTATTTATTATTTTTGTATGTTTAAGTTCTGCAAACTTTATCTTCTTGATAGCCTAAAAAGCTAAAACATTGTGTGTACTTTTTGTTATCTCTAGGATAAAATGTTTCAATAAACGGTGACAAAATGTTTAGAGAAAGAAATTTTTAGACTTTAAATCCATATTTTGAAAGTTTATTTACGTTTTAAATATTTAAATTATTTCAAATTTTTTTTTGATTGAATCGATCATGATTATTCTGTTTATCCAAGAGAAGTTAAAAAATGATACAAAGCAGAAACTTTAGAGTTCAATTTTAATGTGCAATGTTTATTACATTTGTATTTGCTTCGTGCCTTTAATATTTTTAACAAAACTTGAAAAATCTTATTTTTATTTTTATCAGCTTCTAATTGATTAAAAAAAAATCAAATTTCTCAACCTACAATTTTTCAGTTGAAGCTATCAATGATGAATTGAACATTTTTAAAATATGTTACCTTATGGTGAACATCAAATACAAACTTTCTTAGACTTTTATTTTTAGAACGGGAAAAATCCGTCTGAATTTGAGCCCTGGCACTTTTGAAACAAAATTAAATATTTTCAACATTTTATCAAATTGAATTCAATCATCATCAACGTCTTTGAAACAAATTCACATGAGTTCAAAATGGCTATCGATTTTTTCCTTAGCCGAGAATTCACATTTCAAATCGTGAATATGTTTTTCCCATATTCAAGATATTACCGTGGAATATTTTCAATGAATTTAAATCAAAATGAAGAAAATTAATTATTTTTTCAAAAAATTTAAAAGCAAGCTGACATTCTTCTCAAGGTTGAAGAAAATTGATGTGAATTAAGATATAAATAATCAAATAATATTATTTTGCACAAATGGTTTAGCATTATGGTAAATTTTCGATCGAACCTGAAATTTATTTTAGAATTCTGATCTCATTTTTTTTTTAAATCAGGGTTTTATGTTTTTTGTACAAAGGTTATCTTTTTCTGTGCACCTATTCTTATGCCCGAATCTTTATTTTATTTTTTTTTATTTTCATTCGTTATTTTATTTTGATTCGTCATTTTATTTTATTCGTTTTTTCGTATTATATTCGTATTTTGTTGATACAAAAATTTAATTTTCGAATTTTTAAACTAGACTGCCTAACATTTATTTACGAGTAAATTCCTTTTTCAGTATAGAGAATACAATTTTAAATCATTTATTGATGACTTTCTGGAAAAATCGTTTTATCATTGGAGCCAAAAATGCTGTTCCTTGGAGTTGTCTATTGAATTAAACAAAAATAGTTTTGAAATTTTTATTTTTTAAAATTTTGAACCGTGACAGTAGAATTTATTATTTTTTCGAGTATGCGTGATGGTAATAAGTAGGAAAATTGTATAGGAATCCAATTTCCTTATTTATTGTGCAATTTTGGAATTTTTATTATTTCTAGCTAAATTTAAATTTTGATCCGACCACCCCCCTCTACCAATGGACGGGTCCTTTGCGTGGTCCTGTTGCAAACAGCGGAATTGTTCAACACAAATCGTAAATTTATCGAACGATGCTTGCCTAGCTAGATAACTTCGCTAAGTGTAGAAAAAATCGAGTTTTGCAACGAATTGCTTACACAATTTCTTGCAATAGGTGTCGAAAAAATTTCCTTCGGCTTCCTTTGAGTCTCCTTCGAATTGTAAAAAAAAAGGTTTAAACTATTCATAGTTTACTAAACATCCAAATCTAAAATAAATGTCAGTTCCAGCAAAAGATAAGACATTTTCCATAAAATTTAAAAAAAAAATGCAAAATGTTTACTTTTCTTAAGAATATCTGTTACTGACAAGAACAACTAGGCATAATCTGAGTCTTTAATTGAATGAATGTATTGGATAAGTAGTAATCAATGTTTGATTATACACAAAACTTATAAGGGTTTAAGAAACGCCGTATCGCCAAATATAGAGGTACAAAATCTGTCCAAATAATGAAATTCAGAGTGCCAAATTTTTTAATAATAAAAAATTGATAGGATTTACTATCTAGTATCTGACAATTTGGGAATGGGGTCTTCAGATTCATCCCTAAAATTTCAAGTTTGGTTCAGTTGGTCGTTTTACGTGTCTTTCTTTTTTGTGTTTTTTTTCAAATGTATTTTATTTATATGTGTTTTTTTTTCACTACTTAATAACATATGAATTTTGTTGGATTTTTCAATTTTTTAAAAATGGGCCTAGTAAGATCTTTTTGTAAATAAAATAAAATTATAATTCATAGCCACATAACTTTCTCATTTTTCAACAGATGTCATTGAATAGCATATCAAAACGCATTGAAATTTCATCAGATTTTCAATTGAATTATTAAAAAAAAAGAAAGTAACAACCTTTAACATGTTAGCAAGCATTAAATGGTGTCTGGAAGTACCGTATGAATCACTGAAAACTCAGCAAAAAATTCGATTCTAATTTTTTTTCAAAACTGATAAAATCGCTATGCGTTTGGATGTTCAATTCTCTGATTTTCGTTGTAAAATGACAAAGTTATGTAGCTATGAATTGTGATTTTATTTTATTTACAAAAAATCATGATCGAATTTATCTAAATGAAAATATTTTTTTTATTCTGAAAAAATTAAATTAATTTTTAAATCTTAAAAATTAACAAAATTTGAAATTTTGAATAAAGTCTGAATAATTTCATGATACACATCATTTGCAACTGATTGAAATGATTTTTAACGAAAAATGGAATGAAGGGTTAAAACTATTGACTACACAACAAAACGATGAAATATAAAACAAAAATCAACACTTTTGATGCCTAAGTTTTATAATTAGATTTATGAACATTTTACGCAAAACAACATTTCTTTGCTTTTGATATAAAAGATTTGAACACATTGAACCAATAAGTTGAAGATCACAGAAAGTTAAAATAATGTACCAAAAAAACTTGCGAAATATTTTCTCTGAGGTCAAAATTAATCACGATCAATGATTAAAAGGACCAAGCTGTATCAAGAATTAAAAAAACTCTCAAACAATTTTTTATTCAAAGCAGGACTTAGGTTTCAACCAGACATTCTCGTATAACAAATAAAACGTTTAAGGAAATTGAATTTGTGCTTTTTCAGGCAATACAATTTGAGATTTTTAATAATTTCTGGCATTTCTAATTCTGTTCAATTGATATTAAAGATTTTATTTCTTTCATTCAGACAACATGGTTAAATGAATGCTTAAAAAAGAAAGATTTAATTAAACATTAAAATTTCATTCATTCATTTTTTTTTTAAGTTTTAATGTTTTTTTTTTCTCAACGGGAAACGAAAACAAATATTCAATTTTTGCAACTTCTTTTCTCTGAATCGAAATTGTTCACAGGCTTCGTAAAATTTGACTTTTTATTCACATTTGAAATTAATTCATGATTTTTCAAATGTTTGATTCCGTTTAGATAAAATAAGCCCTTGCACTTTTAAAACGTTAACCGTTAGAAAACGGGTTGCACATTTGATCTTCGAATCAATCAAAATCAGCTCTCAAACTATTGGTACCAATAGATTTACAAATATGCATTTTGTAAACCTTTGTTACACCCACAGACTAGACTCTACGCCAATCATGACTTCCTGGGACAATTGAAGTTAAATTTGTGCAAAACTATTGCATCTGTTAAATCCAAATTTCTGGTAACCCTAATTTTTTTTTTTTCAAATAATGAATAAACTAATGAAGATCATTTTATCAGAACATTTTAATGCTCTAAAATCAATAGCTTTCTTATTGAAACAATGTTTCTGAGAATTGGACGGAAAATCTGACAGTGATGCTAGTTTATTTTCATGAAAAAAGAAACCAATTATAGAAAGCTTAATATTTAAGTTTTTATCGATACTTTTAAGTTCCATAGTCAAAGCTAGAAGGCTATTTAGCCAATGCATGAGACTTTGTAAATTAAAACAAAAAAAAATTCTCCACCATCTCCTTTATATGTGTTTTTTAATGTATCATTCCTTCTTTACAAGAACTTTATACTTATTTAAAAAATTTCTATGCTGGAAGATTCGAACCCAGACCCTTCAGATGACAGCTGAAACCGTCACCTTTGAGCCATAGCCGGTGCTTGGTTTGTACTTTTTCAAAACATCAATTTGAATTATAGGCATTTAGGATTAACCTTTTCATAGTAGGCAGTAAAGGGACTATAGTAAACAAATAGGCGCCATTTGATCCCTTTCAAAATAATGAGCTAGCAACCCTGCTGTAGGGCTGTCTATAAGACCAAGGTTACTAACTTACAAGGTTCTCTGACTTCATCAGTAAGTAGGCGAGGAGAGCGCGGTGAGTTTCAGTGAAATTGTTTGTAAACATCGGAAAATTTGTTCGAGCTGAGGGCTTTGTTAGTAAACAAACTCCACGAACTCCATAGTAACCAAATCAATATGGCTGAATCGGGAGTTTCTCATGTCTTTATACCTCCTATATATACCCACCTTGTATAAGACTGCTGGGTTTTGCTCGACTGGAATGACTCTGACGGAAAATCAAAAAATCCAATCGTGACATTTCGTCTCTTTGTTTCTCCAAGGTGTGTATATATAAAGGAATTGTTACCGTATAAAAAATTCCCGATTCAGCCATTTAAGCTTTGCAACTGCGGAACTCGTGGAGTTTGTTTACCAACAAACCACAAAAAAGCTGAGTAAAAAATCTCATGTTTGTAAACAAGCTAATTGAGCGTCCCGTTCATTCCTCGCCTACTAACTATGAAAATCGGAGAAACTTGTGTTTCAAAAAACTTTGGTTTACTATAGGTTCATTAGTAGGTAGAAAACTTAAAAATGTAAACATTTGCATTTCACAAAACGGTGCATCAAACTGATTCAGTCCGAATCTGACAACAGTGAATGTCAGTTTTGAAAAGTTTGACGACGTTTTAATTTTAAACTTTCTCCTGACTTTTCAGCATGAATTTAAAGAACTTATAAACCAGTAGTTGGAAAAAAATATCAAAAAATCTTGTAAAATGTTATAAAAATTGATCAAAGGATTCATACGACATTATGAATCCGAAAGCTGGGGGTAATGTTAAAACTTGAATAGCTGAAAGACAAATTTCCAAGGTCCAAAAAATTTCTTCATGTGCTTCCGGTTGCGAGAATTTCTCCTCATAGTGATCGATAGTGACGATACTCCAGTTGCTGGAGGAGCTGCTGTAAGTGCTTGCTCCCTATAGAGAAAAGTAAATTAACGAATCGGAATCTATTTTTTCCAGGGAATTTTCCACATTGTAATATTCCTCCCAATTTCTGAATCTCAAGATAAAGGCTGTTATATACGAATTTAATATGTAAAACAATTTTGAGTAAGCTGATGGTACTGATTTCTTTTTTTTTTTAAATTAAGACTAAATCAATTGATTCATTTATAAACAAACGGACGATTTTATATTAAGTAAAGTTCAATTAAATTACATGTTGAAAAGGCAGAAGCTCAAGTCTTTGTAAAAGCAAAGAATTGCGTTATTATTTAAAATTCCGTATATTTTTTCATTCAGTTTTTTTTTCAAAAACATTTTTTCCTAATAATGATTCTCGTATTAGTTCCATTTCAGTCCTTCAAGGAACCAAAAAGCTCGTAAATAATTCCTACTGGGATGAAAAAGTTCGTAGAAAGTTAATTAAAAGCACAATTGTCACAAATAGACTTTTAATTGTAAGCTTCCAGAATGTACAGAAAAGTGAAAGTATAAGTGAATTAAAATGATCGAAAAAATCGATACAAAACGCATTTTTAAAGAAAATTTATGTTAACGAATTTAAATAATGTTTCCTTTAGCTAAGGAGTGTATTCGAAAAAAATACAACACTTGGTTTTGTGAATAACTTTCGGATGGATGGAAATTGATAAAATTTCCAGTGAATCTACCTTGTTATGTAATGTATACGTAGGTAAATATATAAAATATTGTGGCAATCTGTTGATTGGTTCTTGAGATATCGCCCAATACTGAAGTTCATTGACAAAATTTTTCGGGAAGAATCGAGAAAAAAACATGAAATTCCCAAAGGGCGACCTGAAAACAGTTTGAAATCAACTATTTGACCAATTCTGACATATGAAATCATTCAAGAAGTTCTATAAGATCCAATAGTGAGCTAAAGTTTGATTAAAAGTGAGAATGATTGATTACATGAAGTGAAGGAATATGACAGGATTTTTCAAGCTCAATCCAAAAATATCAAAAGAATAAGTTATAAAAAAGATTATTTTTTCTGGCGGGTGCGTCAAGTTGACTAATAAACAAGCCTGACTTCATTTCTACAAGTAGAAACGCACCACAAGTAAAATAATCAAAATACGGTGGTCAAATCGTGCGCAAAATATTTTTATGACTGCTAGTGGGGAGATATTATGAAAAATTTCGTAATGAACAGCAAAAAGAAACTTTAGCGGTCATCTGGCTGGAAACCTGCCTTTACGTTGACAAGTCTCGCCTGTATTTTCCGGAGATAAAAAAGAAGGAACATTTAATTACTTTTATGTCTAGTACTTGAGGAGTCTAACTATATGTGAAAACTAAAAATCACTCAGTGTTTCATAACGATTGACACAATGAATGGAAAAAATAAACAGAGAAAACTGCCTCCAAATGCGACTGTTTTCCCTGCAAATCACTGCAATAGATCCCAAAAAGTTTATACTCTGTTATATGTAGTTGGATCTGAAATCGTGCAAAACAGTGATGGAGTGATAAAAATCAAAAATATTGTGTTTGTGCCGAAGAAGGACAATCGGCTAAATTCGTTATAACTTCGACCAAATTAAAAACTTTGAATTATTTTAAGGTCAAGTTTCAGCAAATAGAAAACGTAATCAAAAATAGCCTCGATTTGAAAAAAGAATGGTTTATAGTATGTAGTTTAGATGGCGCACGTTTTGCCCAAAAATTAAAGTAGAAAAACTTCTTCATTGGACGCAATCTCAAAAACGACTTGAAGAAACATCACAAAAATTTGCAAATGTAAACATTACATTACCAGGTAGCTTCGCAGAAAATTTCAGAAATTTCTATCGATGCATTCAAAAGTTATTCACAAAACACAGTGTTGCATTTTTTTTTCGAAAAAAAACTTTTTACGTTGTCTTAGCAAATTTAACCTTATTGTTGACACTTTGATCGCAAAAATCGAGAACGCTGATTCATATATTGAAAGGTAGGTAGGAAATGTTTTCATTACAAAATAAAAATTTACTTTTTCTTCTAAGAATAACTAAAACATTTTGTTTTGGGTGGTCGGTATTCGATTCTTTCAGTGTGTTTCCTTTCATTCACCACATCTTAAACATTCGAATTTTTTTCTTTTTCCATTATATGGACCTCCAGTCTTCACTTCATCAGGTTTGAAATGTTCCTTCTGTAGCCTGCCACCCGAGGATAGGTTAAGGTGCAGTGCGTGTAATCGGTTTACGATCCGGGGCCATTATCTCAACTTGCTCTTCAGCTTCCCATCATCATCATGATCATCATCATTCCTCGGGAGAAGGAGTCGGTTTGAATTTCTTTTTTTTTCGGGAGCCATTCAAAGCAGTTAGAGCTTTGATCGTTGCGCTTCCATATGGTCGGCTTCTATTTTTTTTTACTCTGAGCAATTCAGGTTTCTTTTTTTTTTGGGAGATTCAACCGTTTGGAGCCATACTTTGGAAGCTACTTCCGGTAGTTCTCGATTTTTTTTTCTTCGTTTGTTATCCGGCCCCGTAAGGTTTCATCCAAATGTGCAATTAAGTAGAAAATTGCACGAAAATTCATTAGGAAAAAAAAACTGTCATATCCATTAGCTGAGAAAACACGATTCAAATTGCCTATAAATAAGATGTAGGTAACGATCATCGCCGGTCTGGGTGAGTATTGAATTTCAAAAACCCTTTCATCCGCTGATGTGGGATGAGCAAACTTGATTGACGCCTTGTCCGGTCGTTAAAAGACGAGCCCCGCATCGTTGAAGATTCCCGTGGCAGATGATCCAATTTCATGCTGCGATAGTTTGCGATGGTTTGTTGTTGTTCGTTTATTCCACCTCACTACGGATTTTCCCCGGCATCGGCATCAATCTGGATGGGATATGTAGCATGAGCGAAAAAAAATTGGTCTCGAAACTGGGTAAATGATGCTTAAACGCAAACAATATCTCTTCGGATGGGGTCCATCGAACTGCGGTCGGTAGCTTAAACTGCTCCAAATGAGAACTTCCTCTGGCATGTGTGCGAAAGCTTTTCCTCAACTGGCGAGCGTTCGGTGGAGAGTTGGAAGTGAAAATTGATTGAAAGTGTTTGGAAATCCAGTGTCGGAAATAGTGTCTTTAATGTGTATCGAAACGTTTTAAGGCCTTCAATCCAAAACCATTGAGGATTTCCAAAACCTTTTTGTATGTCTTGAGAGAAAAGCATAGCATTTTGAAAAAAAAAAATGCAAAATATCATCGCTATACCCTCCAATATTTATTCCAGCACCATATCTAAGCTTGTTTTCTAACGAGCTTGAACCAGAAATGCCGCTGTAAAGGTCAATGAGACTACGGTCTCAGACTATCTTATCATGCATAAAGTTGGCAAAAGCCGGTTACCTACTAACTTCCTGCAGAAACTGTAAATTTTGGCTAACAGAAGGCACATTAACCCACTGAACTCGCACCGAAGAGTGCATAATCCGGCATCACTAATTAGATACCGCTTTCTGTGATCACCATCAACATCATCATAACATTATGTCATTTGAATAGGTTTTCCCAAACTGTTGATTGTCATTTCGCGGTCTCGCAACGGACCATGCATAGGGTCAGCGCTTATTTTCGCTTCATCGTTTCATCTCTAAGCACCCAATAGCGCCAACAATCAACAGGGGAATTGACGAATTTACCATGCTAATGTTGGGAGTCGTTTTTCGTTGGTCGAAGAAAGTGACAACTAGACGAGGTACGCCTCTAATTTGGCAAAAGCTTAAGCATGAATTAGTAAAATGGTGACGATTGGTGGTGGGGAGAACTGGAACGAATCTATTTTAACGGCTGCCTAAGGTTTGATAGATTGTTATTGAAGTTCCCACGGTTATCATAGGTGAAGAGTTGCTGTTTTTTCTCTTTAAAATAGTTTATCTCATTAATCGAAGTTTAATTTTGTAGTAATTCGTATTAGAGTGTCTTCTACGATCATTGAATTAAAAAACAAAAGCTTTTAACTGAAGGCATACCGAGTACAGAAAATTGTTTTTTTTTACTATTAACCCTCATCCGCACTAGGTTTCGTTACCCTTATCAGACTTAGGGTGTCAACTCCAAGCTTAAACCGTTATAACTCTTTTTATATCTAACCGATTACAACGAAACTTATATCACTAAAAACCTTGTAATGTCAGAAAAATATGTTTACAACATTCTATACCGCTAAAGCTACTAGTTTCTAGTCTTTCTTAAATATGTTAAAAAAAATCGCGTAAAATAGTCTACTTTGAAAAATTGTAGTAAATTCATTTTCGTTGTATAAAAATTCTAAATATATCAAAATGTTAGAATTAGAATAAATTTTGTAGTCATATTGTTTTTTAAACTTCACCATCCCTAAAACAGTCTTTACTAGCAATCGAATGAAAAGTAGGTTTATCAGACCACTTTTTTTAAATTTTTGGGACCCTTGCATTAAAAAATATATATATTTTTTGAATTCATTATGTAGACCATAACTTAAGCTTTCATATGCATAAGATAGATATTTTTTGAGTATGTAATGCATGACCTGCAATAATTTTCTGAGGCATATTTTTTTCGGATTTTTTTCTTTCCCGCTGAATAACGAGAAAACTTGTAGCTTTAGGTATATATAATGTTCTAAACATATTTTTCTGACATTACAGGGTTTCTATTGATATACATAAGTTTTATATGAAATTATTTATAATTCAAACGACTTGGATAGATTTTACTTTTGGAGTGTCAAATTGACACTCTAAGTCGGAAAAGCGAGTTTTTCTGTCCAGGCTTCCAGGGTTCGTCCATAAGAAAAAGTTAAAGTGCAATAGTAAAGAACTTATGAATTTAGGATCCCCGAAGAAATTTTTGTTTTTTTGAAGCTTCTGAAAAAAGTTACAAGCATTCAAACTTGCAATAGTATCAAATTGACACTCTAATGCGGATGAGGGTTAAGTGAAACAAATTTTTGGCTAAAAATGCGGTTGAAAAATCTTTTTCAAAAAACCGACTATTCGTCCAAAATTCATGTGGTAAATCGTTTGCGGAATCCTAGAGGATCTAACAGGGTGCTTAAAATTGAAGTGAATATGATTTCATGAAGATTCTATAAAGTTATGGATTGTGAGAGGTTTTATCAAGCGCAATCCAAAAATATCAATAAAGGTAAAAAGGCTGCCCCATGTCAAAATAACGGAATACCGTGGTCAAATCGTGCGCAAAATATTTGAACCGCTGGCGAGAAAATTTTTTGGTTTCTAATTTTGTGATGACCAGCAAAACGAACAACAGAGGAAATAAACAAGGAGAAAAAATGAAAACTTTGATATGTATTACTTGGGGAAGCTGACAATCTGTGGAAGCTATCAATCAATCAGTGTTTCATAACGAATGACACGAAAAATGGCAAAATATACAAAGAAGACTACCGCCAAATGCAACTATTTTCCTTGCATTTCACTTAAACAGGTTTAACAAAAACAATTCTTCGTTTTGATTGCGTATGTAAACGTGTCATTATGCAAAAACTGTGATAGAGTGATGAAAAGTAAAAAATGTTGATTTTGTGCCGAAAGAGGACTATTGGCTTAATTTGTCATAGCTTCAACCAAATTAAAATTTAAGAGCAATTTTGAGGATCAATTACACGAAACAGAAATCTTATCAAAAATAGCATTGATTTGAAATAAACAAAAGAGTGGTATGTATACTTTCACTTTAAATGGTGTACCCACCAAAATAAATTTAAATTAAATTGATCAATTGAGCTTGGTACAAGGCCTATAAAAGAAACAGTGATAAGCTCCATGAATTTGATTCAGAGAAATGAGGTCATTTGAATTTACTCTGACAAACGGCTGAAAAATAATTTGATATTTTTGGCAATACAAACGTTGGCAAAATAATCATCAATTGCTTGGAAACTGGATAAATTATATTTGAGATTTTTGTATGTTTTGTTTGAGAACAATGCAATCGAGGAAACCAATTAAATCTTTTTGTCTTGGTTTCTAAATTGTATTGCAAATTTACCTTCTCTATAAGGAAGTTTAACGAGGAAAGACAACAAAGATTCAAAAATTAATGGTTATTTTGTTTTTTTTTTAACTAAATCAAAGTCTTAATAATTACCAATTCAATTGGTTCACAGATTTACTGAGTTTTGATCAGGAGTATGTTTCAACATGGACACTCACCAAGCTTCAATGATTTAAAAAAAATTAACAAAAATTGTTAAGTATATTCGTTTTTGACAAGTAACGTTTAAATTTTTTCCAAAACACGAAAAAATCCTTTCCATGAAAAAGTGAATGTTTATACAAATTATACAAATTCTTATAGCTGCACTGATGAAACTTCGTCACTAACCAAAACAAAACTACAATTTTATATCAAGGGAGATACAATATAATAAAAAAAACTACTAGTAACTTTTTAATCGAGCTTAAATCAACATTTTGTCTAAAACGAAAGAACAACTTTTCCATTTCATAGCTCTTGGAAATGTTCGGTTCATATTCATTGTTAGTTAATTTTTAAATTTTTTGAAAGTTTCCAAATATTCAGCTTTATATTAAACGCAGCTACCCGCTGAATCAAATGTTCATCCAATCTAAAATTTGGGTTATTTTAGACTTGAAAATTTGCCTGAGATTTTGAAATTATGAGAGATATCAGAGATTTTCAAGAATTCAAATCGAAGAAAAAATTCTTATCTCAAACTTCAAATCAAAGTCTCCATAATAATTTTGAGATAAGCAGATGTGTAAATTATTTTTGCAATGGTTCATTGTAATCTAATCAACAAATCATTATGCATTAAAATACCTTCATCCAGTAGAAACAAATTGATTCTAAATAGGAACACAGACATAAATCAAATTTATGTCTTTAAAATTTAATTCAAATTACTTATTTTAAACTCCAATGAAGAATTCAATTCGAGTAAATAAATAAATTTGAGATTCACAATTTCAAGTTAAGCTTCAATTTTCTTCATCTAAACTAAGGTTTCCAGATTGCCCGGTTTTATCAGGGTTTGCCCGGATATTTAAAACAAAATTTAGGAACAGATCAGCCCGGATTTTGCCAGGATTTATTCACTTTATTTGACAAATCAAACAAAAAAAAAACAAACGTATCCAAAACGAAATTTTTTTACCAAACTTTACAAAAAAAAAGATTTTTTGGAAGCCTAAAATACGATTAAAATTTGTCGATTAATGTTGCTGAAAAACCATTTTTTCAATTTTTTTTCTCTTTATTTTTGTTGAGTAATTTCTCGGTTTTGAGAAAATTAGCCCAGATGTTGCCCGAATTTACGGCCGTTACATTTGAAATCAAATGCCCGGATTTGGCCAGCTTTTTGTATAAAATTGCCCGGTTTGTCCGGCCCGGATACGGGCTGAAAAAATTCTGGCAACCCTTAATCTTAACTATTTGAAATTATAATATATTATTATAACTGAGGTGAGAAAAAATTCTTTACGCTAGATCTACGAACTAATAATTTTTTTTTTATTAAATTCAATAATTCCACAATGTCTAAACAAATATACAAATCTAAGTTTATGATCAATTTTGAGTTAAAAATGCTAAACGTTTTTTCATACTCCAAACTATATTTGTTGTTTTTTTTAGATTTTCTAATATTCATTAACACACTTTTAAATTAGAAAGTAAACTATAAATTTTCGAAAAACATACGGAAAATGACCAAGCACAACAACTTAAATGAAAGTTTCACGGAATCAGCCTTTATACACTTATAGTATTAAGCTCCGAGGACTATGAAATACTTATTTTTTTTAATAACATAAAAGAGATCAATATTAAATCAATTTTCTCTTCTTTTGTTTTGAGTTCTGAATACAAGTTTAAAATAAGTAATTATCGATATACAGATTCATGAAATTTATATACAACGTTAATTCTTGATATTGAATTTCAAATCTGAACTTTTTCACATCATATCACCAAGTTTTGAGATGGCAACATGAAATATGACAAAAAATTGTGACACTAAAATTTCAAAATTTTCCTTTTTAACAAAACTAATTGTATCACTCTTCCTTGTGGACATTTGAAATATTTAAAATAAAATGAACGACGATTTTATAAGTCAAACTATGTTGAGTGAAATTTTAATGAAAAAAATTTCAACTATAAGAGAAATGGAAGCCTGTCAAAATTGAAAAATTTTGCGCTGCTATTAAAGCTTCTTAAGAGATTGCCAAAAATATCTGTTTGTTTGAATAGAATATCCCTTTTCGGTGATAGTTTTTTCAAATGATTATCTCAACATGAATCTCTTAATTTTTGATCTTATCTTCTTCCGAAGTTCAAGTCTTTTGTTGTTTCTTCAGTTTCATGTTTTTTAAATTTTATTTTGAAAACTCGAGATCGTTGTTTAAGGTACTGAACTGTTTTAAAGATATGAAATTGAATTAAGCCTTTGGAATATTCATTGAAAAAAAAAATCAATTCCTGAATTGGCTCTAATTAAGAATTTGTGTCTTTATTTTTTATTTGAGCTTCATTTGTAATTTGTTTCTCAATTTGGATTTGAAATTATGATTCTGATAAGAGAAAATCAATTGTGATTCTAAATAAAATTTTATTTTAAATTTTGAATTAAACTCTTGAGCTTTAAATATGTATTTCTATTGAATTTGATTTTTTTTAATTCTTTTAAGCTTTTCTCGATGAAGCAAACACCAAGCTATCAGTGGTGAGTTGAGAGAAAACGTTAATATGTTTCTGTTTTTTTTCTTAAACAGAGAATTTAAATTGGTGATTGAGCTATTGAGCAAATTGCGAATTGAATTTTCCATTAGACAGCGGTAGCCAAAATTATCATTTTCGAAGAGGTGGTTAAGTAGCCCTTCCCACTGTTTTAACGTGATGTTAACAGTTATTGTTTGAAGATAGCAGAAACAAAATTCTTCGCAGACATTAGGGAAGAATGGGGATACTTTTCTTATTTTCATAATATCTATGTGAAAAAAAAATAGCAACTCGCCGTCTTTAGCATTTTCTGACAGCGTTTAATTTCAAGTTTATATGCTTCAAAAATTTGAACGATGCAAGAACTCATAGATGAACTAGAAACATTTTCGTAAGACGCAAGAATTTAGGATATTTTTTAAGTTCGAGAAGACTTGATCCTCTATTCAAGGAGCCTCAACCTATTACAAAAATCAAGCAACATCCAAAAATAAAAGCGCTGGTAAAAGGTTCGCTGACTATTTTTGGCCATTAATTTTCATTTCACAAATTATAAGTGTCAGACAAAGAGAATTCTAAAAAAAATCATCTATCCTATATTCATTGCATACTTTAAGGCGCAATTTCGTAGTTTCGTAGATAAATACAGTATTTTGAGTCTTATTTAACAGATTATTACTGGATAAACATTTGTTATTGGAAAAATATTAGTAATTTCGTGATAACCAATGATCACAATCCTTTCATAAATACATCTTTTTGGATAAATTAAACCCATAACATACATTTTAGAAAACTGTTTCTAAAAATAAAATGAGAGTTTACTTTTGCTTTGAAAATATGGCATAATGAAGTTTATGTTATACTCTAACAACTGACACGCTGGAATGAATATTTTAATTATATTTTCTTCATATCGAAAACATTTTAAAGTGATAAAGATCTTCTAACCAGATTTTATTGAATTTTTCCAGTAAATTATTTAATTTCAATAACTCGAAAACTAATTTCTCTAAAATTTGTTGAGATAATAGCATTGTTGTTTTGTTCTATTTGGCACATTTTTCTAGAAAGTTTGATATTTGTAAGTGATTATGGTTTCGAGATATAGCGAAGGAATCATGTATCCTCATTCTCCCCTATGTTTTTTTTAAATGAATATATTGCAATTCATTTCAAGTTTCTTTGTATGTTTCAAATATTATGTATTTTATGAGATGGCATATGAAAAAATATCAATTCAGACCCGAGAAAAATTGCCCTGGGCGTTTAATGCGGACCTGATATAAAAAGAAGTTCATAGATTAACTGATTAATCGCCGCGATGAATCGTTTGATGTTATCATCGACTTTTTTCGGCGAAAATAAAAACGAAATTACTTGCCAGTTGGTCCAAACGTTTCGAGCTACTTTTGGCGTTTCGCTCCTCCTCAGTGGACCTTAAAATTAATTTTATTAATAGTATAATTTTCCATTTTACAAGAACTAATTATCTTACTTTATCTAGCGATCGTCGTACTGTTATTCGCTGTCTGTTGTTTGTTTTTGATGTTATGTTTACATTGATCTGTCAGTGTCTTGATCTTTGGTAAAATGGAGTTGTATGCTGATTTGAAGTTAATTGAATCTTTCTGTTTGTTAACAACGGCGTTGTCGCCCCTAATTTTAATGTGAAACATTTCTGCACAGATTCTGGTGTTATAATTCGAGACTTTTTCTAAAATTTTGGTATTTTTAAAATCAAAAACATGACCGTACTCGAAACTATGTTGTGCAAGTCCGGTTCCTCCTATTTTTTTTTTTGTTTTTAACATCGTTTTTATGTTGTTCCAATCTTTTTTGTAAGAATTGACTTGTTTCTCCAACGTATGATTTTTCACATCCTCCACATTTTATGTTATAAACCACATTTGCAGTTTTATCTTTTGGTATTTTGTCTTTAGTTTTTGTGAAAATAGTGTTCTTAACTTTGTTAAAGATTGGAAGGCTACATTAATATCGTATTGTTTAAAATATCTGGCTAGTTTCTCACCTAGACCTGCACAGTATGGAATTGTAATAAAATTTTTGGGTTGCTCATTTTTTGTTTCACTCAGACTGTTGTACATTTTGTGGGTTCGTTCTTTTTTAATTTTTGTAACAAGTTGTTGAGGATAGTTATTTATCTTTAGAATATTCTGTACTGTTCTTAGTGTTCCTTCTCTATAGTTCACATTAGACAATTTTAAAGCTCTATCAACTAATGCTACCACTGTGTTAATTTTGTGTGAAGATGGACTTACAGATCCAAAATCCAAGTATCAGACTTGCACAACATAGTATCGAGTACGGTCATGTTTTTGATTTTAAAAATTCCAAAATTTTAGAAAAAGTCTCGAAGTACAACACCAAAATCTGTGCAGAAAGGTTTCACATTAAAATTAGAGGCGACAACGACGTTGTTAACAAACAGAAAGATTCAATTGACTTCAAATCAGCATACAACTCCATTTCACCAAAGATCAAGACACTGACAGATCAATGTAAACATAACATCAAAAACAAACAACAGACAGCGAATAACAGTACGACGATCGCTAGATAAAGTAAGATAATTAGTTCTTGTAAAATGGAAAATTATACTATTAATGAAATTAATTTTAAGGTCCACTGAGGAGGAGCGAAACGCCAAAAGTAGCTTGAAACGTTTGGACCAACTGGCAAGTAATTTCGTTTTTTATTTTCGCCAAAAAATGTCGATGATAACATCAAACGAAAAAGTTCATTCTAGTATGTGGCCAAATTTGATCAACATCGATCAACGCGATCAAAAGTTGAAGCGTTGTTCTGTATAACAGAACATAGCTATAGTGAATGGTGTTACCTGTATTGAAGAAAAGAATCAGCTTGCACGAACTCAGAAGTATTCGCCAGGAGTTATCTGCAATAAGAAGAAACAGAACAAAAACAAATTTAAGAATGTATCTCAAATCAACGGATAAGATAACTTATTCTAATTCTAATTTTCTTTATTTTAAGAGGAATTAACCATCGCAGCCATTCATCCGGGTAAGATAACTATTCGACCGTCTATTGAACAAATCCCCTGTACCTACATCATAAACCTAAAGCATGTTTCTGCCTTTGAAGTAAATATATCCATTAAAGAATTTATCACAAAAAAATGGATTCCGATCAAAATTCCAGACCAGGTTCAACATCAGACACAAGTATCTGCTAGACAAACAGGCGATTTCCAAGAGTATTCAGTAAAAGGCCCGCCAGATGTACACAGAACTAATTGAAATGCAAGTTAGGAACCTTTAATAGATCTACTAAGATATGAAGCAAATGCACTAGGGTAGTCATTAGAATAACTTTTCGGTGACTACTTGTTTTGGAGTAGGTACCTGTATAGGATTCTGTACAAAGATAGACAAAACTTAAATGTAATTTAAAAGTACATTTAGCTCCACCATGACAGATGGCAGTTCATCGGATAACCTCAGTCGTGTGTGCATTCTCGAGTTAGGATTGCATTACTAGATACAACTAAGTAAGTACGAATACTTCAAACGGCCTAGGCGTAAAATTGTGTAACAAATAACGTTAGCGAAAAAACGTAAAAGCTTCATCGTAGGTTTTACAGCTGCCTCGCGTTTGACTACCCTGGACCGGATTGTTGCAACCAAAATTGTCAACGACATTGCCACAGGTATCGCGGACGACAGACGCAAATGGGCAATCGTGTTTTTTTTCCTTCGTTTTACTTCCAAGCCATCAGGTCTCGTGGACGGAATGCACGCGAGACATTGTGGCGTTGTTGCTTGCAATAATCTGGAAATGGAGAACCCAGTTCCATAGGAGAGTTGCCACTGCGTATCTATCTAGTTAAGGTCCTCCAACATCCTCCATTCATGGACACTTTGGCCTCTGCCAGCAAGTGGATGGTCGTGACGTGAAGGTTGCCAAACACACTGTTTTGTAAACTTCAAATGTGATTAGTGAATCGTTTGTAGGGTCAAACCAAGGTATAGGCACCTGATTGAAGCCGTGAAATACATGTACCTATCTTTGGAGCTTTCAATTTCAGTGACAAAATGTCTTTTGCACGCTATTAATCTCGTACTTCCTCTTCAGTCAGAATTGCTTCCGCAATTCGATCCATTTTTCAATTCCTTCTTCGACTTGAGTTTCAATTCGGAAATCACTTAAATCAGAAATCATCAATATTTTAAGACCTTTGGCAAAAATTATCTCAAACAAAGCTTTTCCATAATACCAAACTTTCTCCGACCTTTCCATTATGTCATCTTGCTTATTTTGTTACATAACCTTTAATATGCCGACCGATTATTCAAACTATCGACTTCCTTTCCAGGCAGCCGTCGTCGTCGTCATTCTCTGTTTTGCACCCGGTGTCCATCTTGCTGCCACATCCATTTTGCAAAAATATTATAATTTTCAACCTATCAACATTCTCTCTAATGAATAAAACGAGGAGGAGATGAAAATTGCCGGGCACCACATGGAGTCGCAAAACGAGCGGCCATCATCGATGTGTCGTCGTTTGCTTTTACTGGGGACACCATCGAGTTAGGTGTAGCCGGTTTGTTTTGACGCCTTGTTGGAAATCGTTTACTTCCTTCTTTGGAATTTAAGCCTTCGGGAATTTTTCCAATCATATTTTGTTGTAATGATTTTGAATGATTAAGGATGCCGCAAAAGCTTTGGATGGGGATAGTTTTCTTGGCCTCTTTCGTAATATTGCAGTTCAATTGAACTCGAAAATTATGGTCTGGTTATTTTTCAAAGGAAATAAAAATTATTTAAGTGAGCATAATATTCTAACTCAGACATGTTTATGCGGCCCGCGAAGCTTATCTCAAATTAAATTTATTTCATGACTTTTTTTCTACGATACACTGTTAATTACCATATAATTGCAGTCCCTATTGAAACAAAAAAAAAGATACATCAATGATTTGATATGCACGTCACTTGATTGGAGTTGTATTTGTCTCATAATCGTCCAGATTGTTGACTTTTTTTTGTAGGATTTAAGCTTTTTATGGTTTTTTTTTATTTATTGGAAAACGTTTTATAGGAGTTAGTCAAGTCTTTTTTATTCGTTTCTAGCAAAGTTAAAATTGTAAAGTGAAATATTTTTGTTCTTGATTAATGACAGAAATAAGGAAAGTTTTATAATAAAAACTGGGCTAACGATTATAGATTTCTTATAGATAGAACTCAGTGAAATTCAGATTTATCAAAAAAAAAAAAAAAACAATATTTGTAATTCTGTGATTGAAACCAAAAAGGATGGATATGGATATGGAAATGGATATTTGTTGAAGACAGCGAAATGATTTGGCTTACAGTTTTCAAAATATCTAAGATTCAATTAAGTTTTTTTTTAAATTTTCGTCGGACTTTCCCATTTTTTGCGGGTCGGAAAAAAAAAATTTCCATAAGCTTTTTTTCTCAGAATTTCAAAATTACGTCTTTGGGAAAGTTGATCATTGAGTCAATTAGTTTTTTTTATTTTACAATTTTGTCAAAAAAGTAATAAAATTGATTTTTTTTTTTAAATCTATTTTTTAAGTTATCTAGAAAACTAGAACTGACAAAAAAAAACTTATTGAATATTTTGATTCAGCGCCCTAGTCAGTCAGAAATAATTTCTGAGCTTTCTGATACCTAAGAGAAATGCGAATTTTGCTTCAAAAATTTCATGGGCAAATCATGTCGAACATTGATTAAATTGAGTTACTTCAAAATAAGCAATCCACGTTACCAAAGTCATAAGATTTTCATGATTCAGCCTTAGAAAGCCTATCTCAGAGGTATCTAAATTAAATTAATGAAAAAAATTGAAATCTTTAAACATTTTCTTGAATTGAAAATGTGAACTGTAACATTTAAAAAATCTGATCCGTGAAATTATGATTTTTTCATGATATTGAAAACTTGAAAAACATCTCAATGCAATGATGCTATACGGAACTTCAAATTTAAAAAAATCACCGTTTATAGAAATGAGGCTTTACGACAAAATTTAAATAAATTGTGAAAAAGCCTTTCAAAAATGGGGGAATAAAAAAATCTCTATAGTTCAGCACCATGAAACATTCAAAAAAAAATACCATCGCATTGGTTCGAACAAAAAGAGTTTTACTCAGAAACGAACCATAGAAAGACTTTCACAATTTTTTAGTTTTTTTTTTTTTAAGTTCTCTTTGTAAAAAAAGATTATCTATTCGCTAATCATTTCAAATAAGTTCAAACATTTCAATGATTGAAAAATGATCAAGATTTAGTGATGAGCCTATTCAATTTAATCACCTTTAATTAGAATTTTTTTTATGCAAGCACATGAATTCGTTTTATTCATCCTTTTTCAGTTTTTGTAGTCAAAAATTTTTCGTTATAAAAATTACGTAATGCTCTGCCAACTATTATTACCCAAATTTTATTTTAATTATTTTTATTTTATTTGCATAGTATTCCGTCTTACGACAGAACTTGACGAACATAATTCCTAAAATTCACTCGGTTCATAGCAACCGTTCTCCAATTTCTCGGGCACCCCACGTTCGCCAGATCACGCTCCACTTGGTCTAACCACCTCGCTCGTTGCGCCCCCGCTCGTCTTGTTCCTACTGGATTCGAGCGAACATCTGTTTTGCAGGACAGTGATCCGGCATTCTCGCAACATGTTCTGCCCAGCGTATCCTTCACCACCTTCTGGATACTGGGTTCGCCGTAGAGTCGCGCGAGCTCGTGGTTCATCCTTCGCCTCCACACTCCGTTCTCCTATACGCCGCCAAAGATGGTTCTTAACACTCGTCGCTCAAATACTCCGAGTGTACGCAGGTCCTCCTCGAGCAATATCCATGTCTCGTGCCCGTAGAGAACAACCGGTCTAATCAGCGTCATATACAGGTTATACTTCGTGCGAGGGCTAAGTCTTCTCGATCGCAGTTGCTTGTGGAGTCCATAGTAGGCACGACTTCCGCTGATAATTCGCCTCCGGATCTCACGGCTGGTGTCATTGTCTGCGGTCACCAGTGAGCCGAGATAGACAAAGTCTTCGACTATCTCCAGCTCGTCGCCGTCGATCGTGACCTTGTTATTACTGGACAAGCGGGTTCGGTCGGTCTCGGATCCGCAGGCCAGCATGTACTTCGTCTTGGACGTATTAATCATCAACCCAATCCTTCCTGCTTCGCGTTTCAGTTTGCGGTAGATCTCTCCCACCGCCGCAGATGATCTGCCGACTATATCAATGTCATCGGCAAAGCAGATAAGTTGACTGGATCTGTTGAAAATCGTGCCCCGCATTTCGCCCACCGCTCGTCGAATAACACCTTCTAGCGCCACGTTGAACATCATGCAGGATAGACCATCACCTTGTCGAAGCCCCCTGCGAGATTCGAATGAACTCGACAATTCACCCGAAATCCGCACACAGCACTGCGTTCCATCCATCGTCGCCTTGATCAGTCTGATCAGCTTCCCGGAAAAGCCGTTCTCGTCCATGATTTTCCATAGCTCGTTACGGTCGATCGTGTCGTATGCGGCTTTGAAGTCGATGAATAGATGGTGCGTAGGGACTTGGTGTTCCCGGCATTTTTGAAGGATTTTCCGTAATGTAAATATCTGGTCAGTCGTTGACCGTCCCTCCATGAAGCCGGCCTGATGACTTCCCACAAATCTGTTTGCTTGTGGCGTTAGGCGGCGGAGTAGGATTCGAGACAACACTTTGTAGGCGGCGTTGAGGACAGTGATCGCTCGGTAGTTCTTACAGTCCAATTTGTCGTCCTCCTTGTAGATGGGGCATATTACCCCCTCCTTCCACTCCTCCGGTAGATCTTCTATGTCCCAGATCCGGATTATCAACCGGTGTAGGCAATCGGCCAACCTGTCCGGGCCCATTTTGATGAGTTCAGCTGCGAAGCTATCCTTCCCAGCCGACTTGTTTCTATTCAGCTGGCGAATGGCTTCCTTAACTTCACTCATCGTTGGGAGTGGCTCCTCTTCGTCGTTGGCTACGCCGGCGATGTACCTTCCCCCACCGTCTTGATCTCCTTCAGGTGTTCATCGAAGTGCTGCTTCCACCTTTTGATCACCTCACGATTGTCCGTCAGGATTCCCTCGTCCTTATCCCGGCACTTTCGGCTTGCGGCACGAAGCCTTTGCGGGATGCGTTGAGTTTCTGATAGAACTTTCGTGTTTTTTGGGAACGATGCAGCTGCTCCAGCTCCTCGAGCTCCTCCTCCTCCAGGCGGCGCTTTTTCTCCTCGCTGCCTCTTCCGCTGTCGGTGATTTTCCACATTTCGACGGGTGCCTCTCTGCACTACTGCCGCTCGCGCGGCATTCTCTTCGTCCATCACCCTCCTACACTCCTCGTCGAACCAGTCGTTCCGTCGAGATCGCTCCACATAACCGATGACGTTCTCCGCAGCACTATTGATGGCTGTTTTGATGGTATCCCAACAGTCCTCGAGAGGGGCTTCATCAAGCTCGCCCTCTGCCGGCAGCGCTGCTTCGACCGATTGCGCGTAGTCTGCCGCGACCTCAGGTTGCTTCAGTCGCGCGATATTTAACTGAGGCGGGCGCCGGTTTCGCGTGTTGTTCACTACGGAGAGTTTTGGGCGCATCTTCACCATCACCAGATAATGGTCCGACTCGATGTTGGCGCCCCGACAGGATCTGACGTCGATGATGTCCGAGAAGTGCCGGCTGTCAATCAAAACGTGGTCGATCTGTGATTGAGTTTGGTACGGTGATCTCCAGGTGTACTTGTGTGGGAGGCGGTGCTGGAAAAAGGTACTACGTACAGCCATTCGTTTGGAGGCGGCGAAATCAATAAGTCTGAGGCCGTTTTCGTTAGTCAGCTGGTGTGCACTGAACCTTCCAATTGTCGGTTTGAATTCCTCCTCCTGGCCGACCTGAGCATTGATATCATCTTGATATCATGTTTTGGGCAACGGTCGTATTTACGCTCCAGCTGCGCGTAGAATTCGTCTTTGTCGTCACCGGTACTTCCGAGGTGAGGGCTGTGCACGTTGATGATGCTGATGTTGAAGAACCGGCCCTTGATTCTCAACCGGCACATTCGTGAGTTGATCGGCCACCACCCGATCATGCGTTTTTGCATCTTTCCCATCACTATAAAAGCTGTTCCAAGCTTGTCCCTTTTCGTCGCGTGGGTCTTTGCCGATTTCCATCCGAAATTTGTTGTTCGTTGTTCGTTGCTTATGTTTTTTGTAGTCACGGGCTCGCAAGGCCCGCAGCTAACCCCACTATCTCGCAGGAGGACCGTCGTGATGTTGCTGTTTTGGGTCCCGAACACCACCAGGACGCTGTTGCACTCCGCACACCGTGCAACATTTTATTTTAATGCGGCCCACCGAATGAATTTCAAATTAAAAGTGGCCCGTTGCTTCCAAAGGTTGCTCACCCCTGTTCTAACTCTCATCCTGAGCTCTTGAGTCTCAATCTGGCAATATTGAAAGTTTGGCGGCTTGTAACTTTATTAAGACGTATTCATAAAAAAAATTCTTCCGGGAACCTCAATGAATTCATGAAATCTTAATTTTTGCATCATTACTTTTTTTTATGGACGCTTCCTGAAAACCTAGATAAAAAAAACTACCTAATCAGACCTTGAGAGTAAATTTGACACTGCTCGCTTAAAATTGTTATATCTCTCATGATTCTCAACCGATTTGTACAAAATTTGTTGTTTTGAAAATCATGTAATGATACTAAAACATGTTTTTCAGACAATATTTAGCTTCAACCATGGATGGCTAAACTACTCAGATCGCCTTGTCCAGTGAAAGAGAGTGCAATTTTTTCATCTGCTCCTCCCGAGCTGTGCGAGGAGAGATGAATCGCGCTGCAATTAAAAGTGAGATTGTAAACACATAATAGTGAGTGAGAGCATTCACATCCGCTGATAAAGAGAATTTCTTTCGCTGGAATAATCTATTGCGCATTGTTTTGAAGAGAAATCTGAGATCTAACACAAATTAATTTTGGCACGTTCACGAGAAAAGACGCTGCTCTCCAAACCAGAGGTGCTAGAAGTGTCCTGAATATTAAGCATTCGTATTAATTTCCGAGAGAGGCCGTCCTGATTTTTCAGAAACTCTCGAATTGTCCCGATTTTTGAAAATTGATGCCTTAAATGTCCTGATTTGTCATGATTAAAAAAAACTAATTTGTTGTTGAATTTTTAGTTAAATGATGAGAACATCAAAAAAGTCTGTACCGATACTACCGCACTCTTAAACCGATGGTTATTTTCGGTTCAGATGATATTTGAACGGTGTTTTTCGATATAAGCTACATGCAAGCCAACCAAGAAGTTCATCTCTTCTTTTCAATAGTGAAGTCTTCTACAGCACCATTATTTCGCATTTATTTATGCAATCTAAGAAGGGCTGCATTTTATTTCCGTCAATCTACTATTATTCTGAAAATTTTTGTTTTTTTTTCTTCTCAAGAAAAAAAAACAAAACAGCAAACAGCAGTGGGCATGCTAGCCACACAAAATTACAGATTTATCTACGAAAGTGCAGATTATTTCATTATTTTTTGGTACAGATTCTGTCCACACAGACGACATATTTTTAGAATTTGGTGGAATAATTAACACTGATTTTACCATTAAAAAAAATCTAATATAGATTTTTGATATAGGAAATAGAAACCATATCGATTGCACATTCATTAATAAAAAGACAAAATTCAGGAGGGTGCTTAATCGGTTGGCGCACGGCACCATTCTAAATAAACGCACTTCAATCACTCAATCAATCAATCAAATCATGTGGAAGTCGTCAATTATGAGAAATAATAATAACTTATGTTGAAAAATGTCGCTTCCGAATTTGAAACAACGTTTAGGTAATTATTTAATTTTTACTATTGACAAATTGAGAGAACAGAAATGGTATTTCCAACCAAGAAAATTAAAAAAAAAAGTTTGAATATGTTTTTTATAGATGATCTTTTATGATTTTGGTACACATTTCGTAGCAGATGTTTTGTTGGTGAAATTTTTTTCTTTCAATAAGAGTAAAGCTTTGAATGTGGCAACGCTGACAGCGGTGAAGAAATGGTTCACGGAGTGTTTCGTAGAAGGACTAAAAGAAAAAAAACAGTAACGCTAATTTTTGCATGGGCTGAAAGTATAGCTTTTCCCGGTTCATTTCCACCAAAAATTAAAATATTTGGTCGGTGACCCTCCATACAAATTTTTTTTTTTGAAAATTTTCTATTTGAAATCTTTAAAAAATATACATATTTTTTAAGTGTTTATTTATTTCAGAGGTGATAATTCCCTTAGTACTAATTTTCAATATTTTTGAATTGGACTGGTAGCTCATCAATCATATTAAAAACTTTGAAAAGTTTTAAAAATCATTTCAAACTAGTTATAGGGCTATGAAAACGAAGAAAATTGTACAAAAATATCTTATTATCTTAAAATTTAAAAATCAGCTGGCAAATCCTGACAGCAGTCTGAGAGGGTAAAATTATCTTAAATTATTGGAATTATCTGGAATAATTTAAATCCATTTGAATCCATTATCTTTAGATATTCTGATTGTGGAAGCACTGGAGGGTATTTTTTTTTTAAAAAAAAGCTCAATGATTAAGAAAATTAGATAATACTAGGAACCGCTATTACTTTTTTGTGATAACGCTTATCGTGAAGCGATCTGGAGTAGATACATTTGTCTTAATTTAAGCTTTTAAAAATTAAGAAAATCAATATTCAAAAGTAAACGACTCCTTAAAAACAATTTTTGAAGAGAATTCAGTTTTTATACATCTTTTGAGTCAAATGTCTTAAAATCCCATTTGCACTTCCGACTCAATGCAAGTCACTACAGCAATTTGATCTTGCTTAAATTTTGCATGTTACTTTCTTTGATAAAATGATCACTATAAGCCTGGAGTGTTTAATTAAATGTTTTACTTCTATTTTTAAACCCAATTTTTGGAACCCTCCTGTACACTGTGATTCTTCAAGTTTATTCAAAGCATTTTTTTCAAGGTTTAATCCTAGCTTTTACAGTTTTCAACCCACTATATTATTATAATAATCTTTTGAACTTTTTGTTTTGAATTGAATTTTAAAGTTTTAAGGATTTTTTTAAATGGATGAATCTTGTCTAAAACTGTAATAAGTTTGAAATTATTCCAAAAAAAATGCATTTCTCTCTTTTTGTCTATCTAAGAATTACAAAAATAAACAGTTTTGTTGGCAAAAGTGAATTGCAAATGATCGATAGCAAACTAGCCTTAAACGCGTTAGATTCATCATGTTTTGTTCTTCCCATACTAATTTTAGTTATTCTACTGAACAGTGCAGTTCATTTTTTTTTTATTTATTCAATAGAACCATAATGAAGCATTAAAGTAACAGTAAAAAATCATAGTTTTTACAATTTTATACCAGATGAGGTAAAAACCTCTAGAAATTAGTTTGAATTAACCATAGAAATCCGTAAAAACTTAAAAAATTAAGATGTACAAATCTGGTCTCAAACTATCGATGAAATTGAATCTTCTTCTGAAAAAAATAGTTTTGCATCTTTATTCCATTAATTAAACAATATCAACAGTACATGAAATCTTACGCAAAAATGAAGTTCAGTTCACCTACAATATGCGAAAAAGTAATTTGTTATTGCGAAAAAGTAAAAGTAAATTGATGCTATGCAGTCGAAGGTGCACGGATTTCAGTGCAGTTACTTTTACTTTTAACTAAATTTTATTTAAAAAATTCTTTTAAAACTGGTCTGCTGAGATTTTTTAAAATTTTAATCTGAGGTAAAAGAAATTGAAAAAAAAAACCATAAACGAGTTGCATCTAAACAAAAAAAAAATTTTTTTTCAAAATGCGTTGTCATATGCATCTGAGGATACAAATATTGTGGATTAATTTTTTTAATCAGGGACTGTTTAAATAAAAATCAGACGACGTCGAAGTAACGGAAATTTCGCTTTAAGTGATGACCTTTTTTTTGGTCGTCGATTCACATTTCCACTTCAGCAATGGTATCTAATGCAGTCCCTCACAACCCATCTGGCATCACATTCGGCTAATTTGCAAAAAAAAAACGGTGAAAAATTCTGGCTTATCAGGTTGTCAGGCTGAGCCTTCAAAAATTAGGGAAATCCTGAAAAATCAGGCACATTAGCATCTCTGGCTGTGTGAGAGCTCTCGCATCTGAGTGGGAGAAAGAGAGTTCTAGCCAAGAACGCCCTAATACAGAGATGCCAATGTGCCTGATTTTTCGAGGCTCAGTCTGCCTGACAACCTGATAAGCCATAGTTTTGCCCTGATCTTTTGATGATTTGCCTGATTTTTGTGAATATGATGGAAATAGGTGGTATTGAACTGCGTAATTTACCACTGAAGGAGGTCAAAATGTGGAGCGACGGCCAAAAAAAGGTCCTCACTGCGTGCTTTGAATTTCACTACGAATAACACCTTTTCTGCTAATACTTAGGATCGCCTCCTTTCTTTCGGTAGGCATTGAGAGCTCATCAGATCACGATATGAATTGCGTGAATGCCGAAATTACAACAGACAAATTTTATTACTATTTTGTGAGAACTATGAATTTATGAGATTTTTCTCACCGATTAGGATATTATTTAGTTTATTATTCGAAATTTGGATGGATCTTCGAATGATTGTGTTTAAAACCAGAAATCACTACTTCAAACCGAGGAGCAACAACATTTCTATTGGATTTTCAACTTGTCGCACTACAAAACACCCTGGCATCAGTTTTGTCGTGCTTTCCAAAGCGCTCAGTATTTGTCAGGAAACTGGTGAAAAAAAAATCAGGCAAAATATCCAGCAAGGCAAGGCTCCTCATTTTCTCTTAAATTTGTGTTGTGAAAATAATTCTATTGAATCAAAGCAATCGACAGATTCCCTTTAATTCTCTTTTTTAAATAAGAATTCAAGGGAATTTTTCGAGTGCTTTGATTCAACAACATTTCCTCTTTTTCTCTCCAGCAATTGTACCAAATCCAGTTCCTTACTACCCATTTTTCATCACATTCGAAAAAATCAGGCTAAATCAGGCATATTTTCAAAAATCAGGCAAATTCAATGGCTAGTCAGGTTGTCAGACAGGGCCTCGAAAAATCAGGCAATGCCTGAAAGTCAGGTATATTGGCATCTCTGGTTGCGTGCACAGACAGCAAACCTTATCGCCTCTCTCCAAGCTTGTCTACTTAGTTAAACAGCATCTTTACACTCGGAAGCCTAAGTGAAAGCAGTGTTGTTTTCTATCGGCTCTTTGTTGTTTGGGAGGAGCTGACCAACCATGGCTTTTACTGTTCATTTTTTAAGTTATTCTTATGCTTCAAAAAACAAAAACTTTAGACCAGTTAGCAAAACCTCAAAAACATTGCTCAAAAAGCTGAAGTTAGAAGCTATATGTTTTTTTCATCTAGGGAAGAGCTCACTGTGACCAGTAAGTTGATAGTTGATCTATTATGTTAATTAAAGGGTGTTCAGATCAAATAGCAGTCAAACTAAATTGTGTGTGAATCGATTATTTGCTCATTGAAAAAATTAAACTATCTTTCTATTGAAAGTTCAGTATGTAAATACTCAGGTAAGATTCCAGTCGACCTAGTCCAAAATGGCGAGCCTTTGGTTGACGCCTGCCATCAGATTTTGTACAGTCACATAATCAATGTTCTTCACGGAGAACGCCAGTTTCCTTCAAACTGCTTCTCACTGCAAACAGTTTTTTTTTGGGTCATCTTAAGGTTTTGCTTGACTATCGCTCAATATTTTTCAATAGGGCGATGTTCTGGGGTGTTGGGAAGGTTCTCATCCCTGGGCAAAACCTGAATGTTGTTAGCTTCATACCACTCATACCACAAATAGCTTGCCAAACGAGATATTTCTTGGCAGACTTTTATTGGCAAGCTGTCTGAAGTCTGCCTTGGAGAAGGTTTCGTTGTCCATTACCACGCAATCAAAGTTAGTCAACAATGTAGTATACAGCTTCCGAGATCTTGTTTTTGCCGTAAGGATTTTCTTATCTTTGCGATTTGGAGTCACTACCTTTTTATAAGTCGATAGAACGGATCGTTTTTTTAGCTTCATGCACGTTTGTGGACAATATTCCGTACTAAATTGTGACATCTTGGACGTAGAGGCTGGGGTCGCGCTTGAAAGCGCTAGCCATTCTTCTGTTTGTCACTGCGGTTCCGGCTTTCGATTTACTCCAGATTTAGGCATTCCCCGAACACTTTTATTACTTTGGTGGCAGTTGATTCGGCCACATTCAACGATTTTGTTATTTCTGCATGGGTGTACATAATTTTTAGTCGTAGCTTCTCTTTCTTGGATGCCATTTTGATAATCAAAGATATTAGGTCAAAATCCAAATATAAGCATCATTCTGCACACATACCTACAAAATGGGGGTGTTCAAGTTTTTTTTTATATGAACGATAAGAAAAAAATACGGCAAATTTAAGTTTTCTACTTATTGATCTAAACACTCTTTTATCCTTGTATGAATTATTCTCAAAGAGCAGGTAGTTCTTCAAAGTGTTGAAACTCACTCGCGACGACCGAACGACCCTATTTTTACACCGCGGAGATTATTCTAGACTGACGAACCGCGAGGCAAATGTAAACAATAACAGAGAGCCACAAGTGAGAGAAAACGTCAATTCACTATTGTTCTAGAATCGACGAAGAGTAAATTCGTAAGACAGTTAGGAAATCGTTAGGGAAGTGTTGCCAATATGACGAATGGATAATCCAATATATCAATCACTATTGTAAATTTACCTTTTTACAAGGCTTATCGAGAATAAATATGATTTGCTATCAGTTTTTCGATGCAAGTAGTATTACGTTTGATTTTGATATCACAACACAAAGATAATAAAAAGTGAGCAAAGGCTTTTCAGAGGGGACACATGCTGAAAACCTTCAGTTTTTTACACCTTAGGAATGCCAAAACTTCTGTTGAAATGCTCATATTAAGCTATTGTCATTCAAAAGATTTGGTCAAAATCAAATGTGGTTGAAGCAAAGAAAGATGTTTGATGTTGTAAAACAAGATGAAATCAGCCTAATTTTCATTTTTATGATGTTTTCATTCATTTAAAAAGTTTTGCAAATTCAGTTAAATCACCGGTTTTTTAGTCCTTTTTTTATCGAAAAAACTGAAATTCAGAAGAGTGAATTAATTCCTGTTTTTGGAAATACCACACCCCTCCCACTTCATTTTACTCTTTTATGTTGACCGTCGAAAGTTTGTTCACACATTTTAAAATTCATTCCAGCAGTAAAAGACAGCTTAAACTGTCCAATATTCAAAGATGACATCAACGGTTAGCTATTTGCTAATCTGCTGTAGATGACACTTTATTTGCACTTCGTGACAGCCTTTATGACTAGGTACATATACAAATATATGAAGGCAAACGAAACTGATTCCATGCGCAAAGCTAAGACGATCGGTTCAGTACAAAGGTAGGCCTTCCATCTTAATTAAAAGATCAATACTGACTGCTAGCTGAGGTTGAGGCTGCTCGTGATTGAACTGAACCGATAATGTTGGTAGCCATCGGCCAAAGGGGCGTTTTGCACAGAACACCTTGAAACGATCATATTTATTTATTTATTTGCAAGGTTCATACCAACAAGTGCGAGATTCCTCAGCCAAGGTTTGGTTGAAAGATTATCTTTACAGAATGTAGTTTTGAAATTCAAGATCAACAAGTCCATGGTCATTTTACTAAGTTTAAAAAAAGATTATCAAGCACATTCTCAGACTAACTGTCAATACAGCCCAACTTTACTATACCCACCTGAACATTCGGGTGAATCGAGAAGACCTTGCCAATATTTTGCTCGCCAATTATCAAGTGGCAGGGAGCGTTGTAACAAATTGATTCTCAACGACAATATTTTGAGCACTTGACCGCGGTTGTTTTTCTACTCACCGAGGAAAAAGATTGATTGCAATCAAGTTGCATTCAGCCACACAGGAAAAAAAAACTGCATCTACTCGATTCGATTCAGATTGGTTGGATAATGTTTTCCAATAGTTCTTGGCAGATTGTTGTACCTAAATACACATGCCGGGGCAATCATTTGGGCATGTAGCATAAAAAGTAAGTTGCAAAAAGAGCAACCCAATTATCGGCAGGAAGCGACGTATCCATTAAGCTGTCCGTCCATCTTATTTTTTCTGGCTCTCAGCCATGGGAAAACAAAACGATCACCTACCTACATATATGTTTGCGATCGCGCCGGGTGTTTTCTCTTGAATCTGTGATGAACATGTGTGAAGATCTGATTCAATTTAGTTCTTGCATGTAATTGATGGTCTGATGGATTCTATCCAAATGAAAAAAAAAAAAAACAAATTGTTGAGGTCGACTTGTTTTGAAAAAAAAAACATTATTCAATTTTCGGAGGAGCCTAAGAAGTTCATATATTTAAGAACATATGTTATAAAATTTAAATGATCCTCCATCTTAAAGAAGAGAGGGGATACCCCATTAAAACAACTCAAACTGTTCTTGTTTTTTTTAGAAAAATAACTACATTTTTTTTTCTAAAAATAGGACAACTCGATACCCCTTTGGTTCTGAGGACCTCAAATTTATTGAAAGTGGATTGTGTCATAAAAAAACTATTTATATTAATGAAGAACGCTTTCACTTTCAAAACAAGAGATGTCCGCATACTAAATAATAAATTTTTCAAGTGATTTCTAGTGAATTTAGAAGAAAGAAAACATGACTTAACGCAACGAGAAAACTTATTGCACAACACTCCTCCACTTCGAAGTGAAAATAGGATTTATGAAATGGACATAAAGAATCGGTTCGATCAAGTTTTGGCATAACCATTAGACTAAGTCACTTTGGGGTCATTTTTGAATTTCTCAAACCCTGGGGTCTAAAAAGCTTTGTTTTGGTCCAAAACTCATCCATGATGCATTGTGAACATATCATAACAGTCACGGTAGTCTGCTGAAAAAATCCTCGGACCGAAGCCAATTTGGTCCATTCCACCACAGTTTACAGGAGATCAGCGTTTCGACGTCAATTCCTCGAGACAAATGGTCAGCAGGGTTCTCTTGACCAGCAACGTGATTCCAAGAAGCGCCGACTGTTGCAAGCTGGATTTTTGAAATCCGATTGGACGCAAACGATGTCCAAGCTGAGGGAGTCGCCTTCAACCAGGCGTGGTTGAGTCGACCCAAAAGAATGTTTCGATCTTCCTTCCGAAGGTTGAGGAGATTTTTTGATACAATTGGGCGGCCTCGAGAGCCCCACAAAGTTCAAGCCGGGGAATGCTGCGTTTTTTTTTTTCAAAGGAGCGATTTTGGATTTGGCAGTGAGAAGGCCGACGGAAATACAACCTGATGAGTCCATTGATCGAAAGTAGGCACAGATTCCGTAAGCGTTTTCTTAAGCGTCAGAAAACAGGTGTTGCTGGTTGGATTCAAATTCGGGAAGCACGACGCATCGTGGGATTCGAAGCTGATCGAGGATAGGTTATTGCTCAAAGTAGTTTTGCCAATAAGCGGTCAGAGATGGTGGTAGTGGTTGATCCCCATGGCTTGTCGTCGTCGGAGGTCAGACTCCACAGAGTCTGCATAAAATTTTTCTCAGTAACGATGACAGGGCCTACCAATCCCAACGGGTCGAAACGCTGGGCGATTTGTGGGGTCAACCTTTTGCAGAGAACCGCGTCTTGAGAATGTTCGGATAACCGAATTTGGAACCGGAAGTGATCCAAAGCTGGTTCCCAGTGCAACCCCAAGGTTTTGATGGTCTGATCAGCTGCGAGCTCAACTGATGACTGAAGCGCCCGTCGTTTTGAAGAAATGCCATCTAGAACGGATTCGATATTCGAAGCAAATTTCCAATATTCGAAGCAAAACCTCCTCGTCGGCACAATTGGGCAAGTTGATTCCGCACTTCCACCAGTTCTTCAGGAGTCCTTCCGCTGGTAACCAGGTCGTCTACGTACACATTTCTCTTCAGAATTGCCGCGCCCAAACGGAAATCCGCTTGTTTGTCGTCTGCCAGATTCGGCACGAGCGTGCACGCCAGCCAGTTAGCTGTCGGCATCCAAGTAAGCTAGTCAAGCAGCGTGTGGTTCTCCCGGTAATTCATGATCCGGTGGCTCACCGGTGCCACTTCCGAGCTGCAGATCTCCGAACAGGTCTGCACAGTAGGGTTCTGGTGCACTAGCTGTGCCGTAGGTGACCGTTTTCAACTCAAACGTGCTGACAGGCTCGTCCGGTGAACTTCGCCAAAGAATCCCCTGAAGCAGAGTGTCTCGTTCGTCGACCAGGATTTGACGGTACATTTTTTATATGTCAGAGATGAGCATAACGGGATTGATTCTGGTTCTCAAGATGATGGAACGAAGATCGTTTTTGATGACTGCCCCGACCATGAGTACGTCGTTTCGCGATTTCTCAATTCCTGACTTGCACGAAGCATCAAAGACGACTCGTACCTTGGTAATTGAGCTATCTTCACGAACCACCGCATAATGAGGAAGGAAATACTGGTGGTTGGGTTGAGTAGAAGTGTCTACTCGCTGCATGTGTCCTAAGTTGACGTATTCGGCCATGACGTCGTGATACTGAGCCTGTAGATTGGTGTCTCGTTGCAAGCGAGACTCGACCATCCGGAATCGACGTTGTGCGATGCTGCGATTGTCGCCTACGCTGAAACAGGTTCCTTGAACGGGAATCGAACGATGTACTGACCTTCTGGGGTGCGTTGAAAGTTCCGCGAAAAGTGCTTTTCGCAGGCTGCTTCTTCCACCGACATACAGGGAGCTGAATCTGCCTCTTCGATGATCCAGAATCGTTGCATGAGGCGATAAATATCTGCGACGGTTGCAATAACGGAGCTCGTAGCAGAAGAGTTGGTAACTTTACCCGAAACAACCCATCCCAGAACAGAATTCACAAGAACTGATAGTGAATATCCTAGAGGAATTCTGCCAGACGGTTTGAAAAGATCGAAAAATATTTTTGCGCCAAGGACGATGTTGGAAGGGTTGGTTTGGTAAAAGTTGGGATCTGCGAGCTGAATTTCCTTCGGAAGGTTCCAATTGAAAATATATAGAGTGGCGGATTGCAAATTAACAATGAGTTTTGGGAGTACAAGGAGCTCTACGATGGTCGAAAACCCGGTAACTCGAGAGCAGAGCTGCGATTGCTCCCAGACAATGAAAGAAATTTGACGAAATTGACACAGCAACCTCTATCTTCTTTCAGCATGCTTGTTGCTACCATATATTCAGAACGTTGGCTATGACGATTTAAAAAAAACCAAACGACCACGTTTATAAAGACACGCTGATATTTTGTTTGGTCACGAAAATGTGCTTTCACGAATATGTTGAAGCAGTAACCATCGCTTTACATTTATCGTACTCCTATGACTGGGAGTATGAATTTCAGTCAGGCTTCAATGTTATGAATGATGGTTTTAAAAATGTCAGTCGATTTCATGTGTCCTGACATTTTCCCCCATAAAGCTCATCAACGATTTGTCTTTTTCATCAATACCTCAACAACGCTTCATGGCAAGGTTTTTAAGCATGGTGAAATCCAAGAAGAATGGTAGAGAGATGAATTTCCAATCGGTCTCAGTGTTTAAACTCGTGTTAAATAATTTGAAAATAAAATCTAAATCACGGAAAAGGTTTGAAATTCTAAATTTATCAGTTAGCGGATTAAATTTGTATTTTTTCCATTTCTCCGGTTCGTTTCCGATTCGATAGATATGAGAACTTTCGCCGTTCTGTGTTTATTCAAAAACAAAATTTCATACATATATCGTTGAATCTGATGATAACAGAAATTAATGATTGCCTTGAAGTTTATTACGTGTGGGTGTGAATAAGCAGTTAATTGTTACTCAGTATTGGTATTTTTTTATCATTTAGTGTTCCGGGCATCGAAGGTATAAGGACTAACTTGCCCGAACGAAACAACGACCATCGATCTCTTTTCATTTTTGTCTTCACTCGCTTTCAACGGGCGAGCAAAAAAGTTACTTCCGTCAACGATCACTTCTCAAATGAAAATAACGAAAATTGGATTTTCCTTCAGCAGTAGTCACCTTAGTAACTGTTGGTTCGAGTTTCATTCATTATATTTTTGGGATACGACTTTTACCAAGTTGTTATTTTCAACAGAAAAATAACCATGACATTTTCGTTTATCGAATACTCGTTGATCGTAGGGACTGTGATATTTTCATTTCAACAACTATCGTTGACCGAAAGAACACGTGGACAGGAAGTAGAGCAAAGCTACTAAGATATTTTTGAAAAAATCGACTTTGAATTTTCTCCCGAATAATCGCAGCTCTGCTCGAGAGTGTATGGTGGTGCAAAGCTTGAAGCGAGATTGAGTGGATGACTGACCAATTCCAGAGATGGATTGGTGAACTTTGGTGCGACGAACTTTGAGTTGAAATTACATTCGCTACCCGAGTCGAGGAGCGCTCTGGCGAAGTGAGTATTGCCGTAATCATCTGTCAGTTTGATCACGGCCGTTACTAGGAGCACCTTGTTAGGGTGACCATTCTTGGGAAGTTTCCCAACTGGTGCTGACAATGATGACACTTCTTCGCTGGTAGGGTTAGAATCCCTGGACACATTCCCCTCCGTTCTCGGCTGACTGGTACTTGTACTGCATAGTTGACTATGGTAGCGCCCTCGGAATTTTGGACAGCAGTTTTTCGATTGACAAGTCCTGGATTGATGTCTCTTGCGTAAGTAATTCCGACAGAGTTGTTGACGGCGTATTAGTTTGTCTTTATCTTCGATGGTCACCTTGGAGAACGTCTGGCATACAGGGTGACCAAAAAGTCCGGTCACACAGAAAAATCTCAATATTTCAAAGAATAAGTAGAAAATCAGAAACTGACTAGCTTTATTCAGTAACTCATCAAGATACTTCACAGACGACATCTCGGAATTACGCCACCTTTCTCTGATCGAACCAGCTTCAGACGTCTCGGAAAGTCGTCGCAAGCGGCGCGCACGTTCGGTCTCATATAATCTTTTTCAACCTTGAAGTTCTCACAGACCTTGGTCGTCCAGATCGTGTCTTGTCCTCGATGCCTCTGGTCTCTAGGATCGATTTATGGTCTGATACACGAATTTCCGGTTGATTACGAGCGGTTTTGGGTGTTTGAATATGTTGAAAATGTGTCCGGGTTTGTACCTTCTCACATATTCAGCGATAACCGCTGCTATCAGCTCTGCCACTCACAACTTTATGTATGTATGTATGTATGTATGTATGTATTGTTCCCCCATCGGTAGCAAGGTCCTGCCTATGTCTGTGTGGTTGGCCCGAAAGCTTCCACGGCCGATGGTTCGTCGAGGGAAGGCATCCAACTATCAGAAACCTACAATGGTTGGCTACCACTCCGCTTGTAAAAGTTCCTTCAAGTTAACCCCAGATGCATTCCCTCTAGTTCCCAATCCCCTATATACATTTTTTTTTTGTATTTAATTAAAATTCAAATAAAATATACCATAAAAATTACCTTATATTAAGCTGAAAAAGAGGTTATATTAAAGTGCCCATTTGAAAAATTGTCAATTAAAGCAAAATAAAGTAAATGTATATAAAATTTCCTCAGTCAACAAGTTTAAAAATTTTAAACTGAAAAACATTACAAAGTGAACACAAAGTTTTTTTTCAGTATTCTAATTTAAGAAATAAAAAGAACAGCTTAGGATTCTTGTTATTAGTTCGTAGATATTCACTTATAATCAAAACAAAGACTCATTTCTATACTTTTTGAGGAATACTGAATCAATGAAATGTTAAAAGTACGATTACTACTTGGATACGAGCCTTTAATCGAAACCACAGAACTGTGGAACATATTCACATCACATTTGGATACGAGCCCTAACATTATCCACTCAGTAGGAAAGTCATACACAAGAGAGGAGAGAAAATGAATGAAGTAAAAAAAATATGGAACGTCCTCACCAGTTTTTTTTTCTGCTGTTACAGCACCTGAAGTTGCTCCGCATCATCCCTGTTTCAGTGGTTCCAATAGTCATGTCGAGACATGTTTCGATGATGCACCTCGACGATTTCGCACAGCATCCTCGCAAAATCAACTGGACATGCACTCACAACATTCTACTTCAGCAATCATTTCATTGCTCAACCCAACATCGTAGCCTTTCGGATATATTCATCAATCCGAATATCGAAGCGAGCGGACAGCGAATAACACATCACCAATACACATACGAAAGCGACGATATATCGCACACCACGGAGAAAAATAATATTGATGGTGGCGTAGCCTTTTCCAGCGAGTTTCTATCTTTCAATTGAATTTTAAATTTCACCTCATGCCGGATTCAAATCGATAATACTCCACTTCCACGCAGTAAGTTTCATGATAATACACACTTCTGAACACAATTATAGAAATATCACTACAAGAAACATATTTTAAAACGAAAAAAATCTTTGCTATCGAAAAACGCGTGCGCGGCGACCGACCGTTCATACACTCTGTTGCTCTGCCACTCACAACTTTATGTACACAAACTGCACAGAAACGAAACTCTGCCACTGTGGGCAGCAAAGTTAGTGCTTTCATTTGACATATAGATGGCACCAGAGAGATACAACGTATAGGCTACAGGCGACCCCAAAAAAAAAATGTGTGACAGGACTTTTTTTGTCATCCTGTAGATAAAGTGGATGGTGTTCAAAGCAGGCAAAACATTGGCGTGGTGAAAATTGAGTGGCTCCATTGCTGATGATTGTTGATCGATGAACAGGTTTTTTTGGGTGCCGAAGACGAGGAAGTGTCCAGTTGAATGTTGGTAACACTCTGTAAAACGGTGACGCTCCGCTGAAGAAAGCTGACCAGATCTGGGAAGGTAGCTGCTTCATAAGTCGACGAAAATTCTTCCCTTCGTGTAGTGAGGTCGAGACGAATACTGAGCATACGAATCAGCAACATGTCCCAAAACTCGGTTTTCTCTCCCAGCTGCTTCAAGATGCCGACATTAGCTTCGAATCGTTCCACCAGAGAATGAAGATCACTGGCAGATTCCTTTTTCAACGGAGCAATCTCAAAAAGGGAATCGACATAGGCTTGCTTCAAACGTGCAGGATTTTGGAAGTGGTCTATCAACAAGTTCCTGGCGCTAATCGCAATCGTTTGTACCAGCTTCAACGCATCCCTCGTTAATGAAGAACGCGAATAATAAAACTTCTGAATATTGGACAACTCAGTCGATGAATACACCAACGAAATGAATAAATCATGAAAATTCAACAAATTTTCGAGAGCGCCAGTAAAAACAAGAAGTTTCACATCTGGGAGCCGAATTTGCGAAGAAGTAGGGAAATGCGCACTGGAGTAACAAGATTGGGAGCTCTGAACGATGTACCTACGTTTATTAACTGATAGCAAGAAACCCTTCACATGGTAGTAGTTCGTCTCGAACTAGGTCCGCTGCTTCAGCTGATGTTCCATCATCGCATTGTCGTCTTTGTCGACTTTGATTAGATTGAACGACGTCTAGATACTTCGAAGTCGCATTTTTAGCGACTTAACGCGTCGTTCTGATGCCATCATGCACGTGCGTTAATCTGCAGTAAAATTCCCAGCGGAGCACATAACGTACCAAAATAAGGTGGTTGGAATATTAATAAACATCTCGAGACAATTTCAATGCCTTGTACAGTTGTACATTTTGATTGCAGCTCACTCCACCACCATCGAGATGAATAGGGTATCTTCCAGGATCTAGAGTAGTTCCGGATGATCGGAGTTCGACGAGCATCCGGTTCGAAGGACCATGAAAGGAAGTACCTTTAGTTTCGTTGTTGGAATCATCTTGTTCCTCGCAGCCCACTGCTGCTAACGCTCTCGATTTGACAGCACGTCCCAATAGTAAAACGACGCAAATTCACTGAACTACTTTGCTTCCTCAAGACTAGATAGCGCCACTATATTCGTGCAGGATTATTTCCGTGTGCATCGAACACTATTGATAACGTTTTAATTTTTTAAATTATATTATTATTATTATATTATATTGATGCAAATTTCATATTTTAACGTTTAAATCTTTAAACTTTGGTTAAATTTAGCTAAAATTATAAATTTTTATAAGTGAGATATAAGCAAGGTGGTTCAAAATAAGTCCGTTACCCTGTACCAAAATTAAACTTTCTCAAATCTTTGTCTTCGAAAAACAACCTTTGATACGAAACTGTGGAAGGAAATACCACACGTGTGTACTGTAATCACACGTGTTTATCAATTCTTGTTTCTTCCCCTTTGATTATGCTGTCGTTAGATGACTCTATAATTTCTATCAGGTGTTGACAAATGCCACTCAGGAAAACGACCAACATACATCCCGAGAGCAACGACTGCACTAGACAATTTCACTCATGTCTTGCTGGTCTCGTGAAGACGACGATGCGTTAACAAACGCTTCTTGAGGCGTAATTTATCCAGAGAGGCTTCAATGTGCATTTGCTGGGAACAGCTACGTAACTACGTGAGTTGCATCGTCAAACTCTATGGCAATTCCATTCCACCATGCAGAGATAGCAAATTATGGAAGCCTATATCCGACTCGCGATGTGACAATATTTCAAGAAGAATTTGGTGTTGATTATGGGAAAGGGCTAATGAAATCAGATAAAATTTAAAGAATACGATGATTTCGTTTTGTATTTTTAGATGTACACATAAAATCGCAATCCTAGCAGCTTCTTAGGATAAGTAGGATGAGGAAGTTTTTTTAGTTTTAGCTATCATTTCTAGCTATCACTTCACCTTCATCACTTACAATCAGTGCGTGCGATCATTCCTTCAGTAGAAATTTCAACTAAAGTTAGCCCATGATTACGCCTGTCGCCAAAGAAGAAAGTCAGTCGGGGTGCTCCTTGCCAAGAAATGCTTCTCTAATTCACATTTCGTTGAATCAAAGATGATTTGTGACCATATTAGCAGCAAATAAACACACGCGAAATTGCATTTGACGGACTTCAGACGCACCACACTTGGCGGCTGTCGAGATTGATCATGTTCAGTTTGACCGCTCTACCTAATGGGAAGAAATTTTCACTTTCAATCAGGCTTCATCCATTCATTCATTCATTCATCCATCAGTCCATGGGCCATCGTCGGTCAACCGGGACGGGACGACACTTCAACGCTGATGGATGCGCGCAATGGAGAAATTATCCAGATATGAAAATATTTACCGCGTCAAGATGATGGGTGCTTTCCAATGATTGACGCTAGATTAACATACCTTCCGGAAGATGCGGCTGCAAAGGCGTAATCGATTTTATCCGTTTCGGTACAACCGAGCACCGGGAGGAAAACAATTCCGGCTAGCAATTATCGGACCTTTGTTTTGATTAGCCCGTTTTGTACTACAAAGCTACTTTCGATATTAATGGTTTGCTCAATAAAAGAAGTCATTGAGGAGATTGCTGAGTATGAAATTCCTTAAATGCGCATTGAAAAGTTGTTAAAAAGGATTGGAATAAGTGCCTTAAACATAGAAAACTTACCAAATCGCAGTGATGAAATGACTTGCACCGCGACTGTTTTTGCATCGGAATACTGTGCAAAATTAATGTTATCCCACGTTGCCGTATAAAAACTTTCAGATAGTCTAACATTAGAATGCATCGGCTCTAATCGACCAATCGCCGGGCTTCATTATGTGAAAAATGGTCACCGCCACATTTGTCAACCCACCTTCGAAATAATTGGCATATTATCACCAACTAAGCAGCTAAACGTCGTAAAACTCAATCGATCGGCTTAACATCGACTATCGATTAAGCAAAAATGTTTTTTGAAATCGCTGCTGCTCACCCACGTCCTTGAATCATCATTATATAGAAGACATATTAGTAGGTGTCTCTAGCGGCGACACTTTATCGCTGGATGCTAGTACCGTGTGATTTTTGATCGTTTAGATCGCCATTTTGTATACCGTTTAGATTTAGTTCTACTTTAGTTGGGCCTTGAGGTCTATTTGAACGACCTAGTGTCGTTGAATTTGTTGATTTTTTCCTTGTAGGGGAGAGCCCACCACTAACAATAGTTGATCCATTGTGGTATTTACCCCGCATTACTATATGCTTCCAGGTTCTCCTGCACTATATGGTTGGAGTGACAGTTGAATGTTGATTAAGCATTGTGTCCCATTCGGGAATGATATCGAAGCTGTACGATCTAACCTTCTTAGGACTGATGTGCAACCATATGTCTAGTGAGCTAATCGATTTTGCACCTAGTATTCACTCTCTTCGATTAAGAAGGGTGGAGCAGTTGCATAATAGATACTCTGAAGTTTTTTTTTCGAACCTGCGGATCCGCCAGGCATCGTTTAAAATTATGTTTATTTTTTAGGCTGTTTTGTTGGACAATGTCCGGTTAAGAGACCTCTGTAAGTACTTAACTCGTGCTTACTTAGGTTCAACATGTTGTTGGAGAGTCATACGCTTAGTTCAATGAATCTTTTTGCCTGAGTAGCTCTCTCCGCTGTTTTCCAGTTGGAAACAAAAGTGGTGCTTTCCCAGTTCTTGAGCTCCATAGTCAAGGCACTCCTCGATACTCCGCAGAAAGGTTCAGGTCCAATCAACAGTCCCTAAGATCCTTTCCTAGCTAGTTGGTCTGCTTTTTCGTTCCCTTGGATACCGCAGTGACCGGGTACCCAGAATAATGATACACTGTTTCTTAAGACAAGGTTTCTTAGTGCAACAATACACTCCCATAGTAATTTGGAGTAACATGTTAACGTACTTAGTGCTCGAAGAGCAGGCTGGTTGTCAGAGAACAAGCAGATACTTGTATACCTGTATTCCCTTTTCAAACAGTCTAAAGTGCAGTCTAGAATTGCTTGAATTTCAGCTTGGAATACTGTTGGCCAGTTTCCCATAGGAGTTGAAATCCTGAGTCTAGGTCCGAACACCCCTGCCCCAGTTCTATTATCTATTTGTGACTTATCAGTGAAGAATAGGATCAATCTGGAAGGAACCACAGGTCCACCTAGCTCCCACACGTCCTTATCATTGATAATTCCATTATATGGTATGTCTAGGTAAGAAAAGGGCTCCATCCAGTATTCATTTTTCACAATAAATGAGTTTAATTTAAATTTCTTTAGGATTTTGAGGTGTCCTGTAAGATCTCCCTCATAGAGAGTTTTGTGTTAGTCCCATATTTTCTCCCTACTCCCTTTAAGGCAGACCCATAGAGCTGTTGTAGCCTTAACGATTACATGCTCTATCTGTGGGTTCCATGTTAGTTTTGAGTCTAGTAGGTACTATGCCTAAATACTTCACTTGTGATTAGAAGCTTAACACTTGTTAGAGGTTTTAGTAAAATTTTCGTCTCATAGTGAATGGAAGGGTTTATTTTCAGTCCCTCTTCCCTGCACCAAAATAGTGCGTAGTTGAGGGCAGTTTGCATTCTATTAGGCAACACATTTTCACGTTTTCCCCGAACTACGTCGTCTGCAAAGCCAATAACTTTGAATCCCATGGATACAATTTTGTTCAGGAGGTCTTCCACTATCCACTATCTAGTCAATCAAACAACTATCAACACCACCGACGTTCTGGTAGAAAATGTTGTAGGGTTCGGTTCCAATGTTGCACGGGATCGACGATCACTGGAATGGTAAATTCCATAACGCGGAGAAAAACACTAAGTGATATCATACTTGCCAGAAAGCGCTGAATGGAGAACCCCTTCGCCACAGACGAACTCAGGGCCGGGATGACTGTTGACGCTGGCAGGAAACAGCGCGACTGAGTCGAATGGCTCCAAAAGGCTCCAATCAATGCGTCCTGATGTTGAAACCTAAGTAGGTGAAGTATCGGACCTGGCATGTTGACAGCTCATGCTGGATCTGTGACTAGGTGAAACTTCGTCACACAAGTAAAAAGTTATCAAACCAGATGAATATTTGCCTGAAGATGCAGGCAGGAGAACCTCATCGCCATAGTCGAACTCAGGGCTGGGATGACTGATGACGCTGGCTGGAAGCTGCGCGACTGAGTCGAGGGGCTCTGAGGTCTCTCAAATGCCTAGTTCGAATCGTTCCAGTGTAGAAACCCTAAAAATAGTGGCTAATCCTCTCAGAACCGGTGAAGCGTCGCAATAAAATCTTAAGAGAACTGAGTAGTTTTTTGGTTGATCCACAACTTCACGAAAGAGTATTCCAGAAGGCCAGGTCGTAGGATTCACGGCGACATTTTTGTGCACTGGATCCAGTTTGATCATGAATGAAACATATTTCCTAGTGGAGCCATCTACGCCTTTGGGAAGCAATCGTTTCACCTCTACCGGCATGGTTGAGTCCAGGCAGCGAGAAACTATTGCTTTAACGTCTGCGTCCATGATATGGGGCTGAAGACCAACTAAATACAGCCAGAACTTGGGTGTCGGGGGTGGAGGTACAATGGAGGAAAAGCATACGAAGTTGTAGGTGCACTTTGAGTCCGAGCCATATCGTCAACTTTTTTCGACAGTAAGTTCAGCTGGCGTGTAAGCATCTCGAGGACATTACCAGGGTAGTCGCTTTTTGCAGTAGGATTACCATCCGTTAAACAGAGATCATCGATATAACTGCGAATGCTTCGGCCGTTGAGTTCCGTACGACAAGGAGTACGAATAAAAATTACCTCACTCTGCGTAAACAGTTCCCTGTTGAGACGGATATTGAATCCACAACACAACTGACTAATGTGGAAAAAATTGCCCATCCGATCGGCTCTAGGTCGTTAATCACCAATTGGCCCTCTCCACATTGCTTTTCTTCTTTGTGTTGACCATAACTCCGTTACTAAGCAAATTCCAACAAATTCCAAAAGTCTTTTCTAGCACGTAAAAATTTTAGCAGCTGATCTAATCCCTAATCTTCTCTTGCCTACTGGATTTGCAGCGAACACCTTTTTTGCTGGGTAGTCGTCATTTCCCGAAACCGCCCAATATATCCGTCCGGCTTTCGCCACCTTCTGAATACTCGGTTTACCGTAGAGTTGCGCGAGCTCGTGGTTCATCCTTCGTTTCCGAACTCTGTTCTTCTGCCCGTCTGCAAAGATGGTTAAAACTAACAAGTGTAATTCCATGAAGTCAAGTAAGAAAAATTTCAGTCATGATTTTTGTTTTTTTTTTTTTGACTACAGATTTACGCCGGGGGTTGGTTTCCTGTTAAGTCCATAGGCCCATGGGCCCTCATTAGATGGGAACCGATAAACGAAAGAATAATCGGAGCCAGATTTAGAACACGGATTAGAAACCTTACGCTGGTCCAGTATTATGCGCCGACTGGCATTGCCGATTTGCAGGAGAAAGAGCAGTTTTACAGTCAACTGAACAGCGACTTGAACGCAAAGATTGGCACCGACAATCAGGACCTTGAGCGCATCATAGAATTTTGTTACAACAACAACATGGTGATCGGTGGATCGCTCTTTCCCCATCGACCAGCATGATGGCCGAACAGAAAATCAAATTGACCACATTTGCATCAGCAAAAAATAGAAAAGAAGCTTTCTTGATGTCCACAACAAACGAAGTGCAGACTTTGCATCTGACCATCACCTCGTCCTCGGCGAGATAGGACTGAGAATTGTGCGTGTCTAATGGCGCGAGGAGAAAGTCGAGTGTCGATACGATGTCCGCCGGTTGGAGAATCCAGAGGTGAAAAGGGTATACGTTGAACAGCTAGAACTCCGAGCCTCGGGACTGCCGACAGGCTGAACTGTGGAATCAAGAATGCCTTTATCACGACGAGCCATGATACTCTCGGTGAAGTTTGCGGAAGAAGAAGTGAATGGATGTCGGATGGAGAATTGGAGGATAGTCCATGATCGAAGAAAGGCGAAAGTTGGAATTCAGCAGGCATGTACCAGGTCACCCAAAGCAGTCGCCCGCCTACGTTATGCGTAGCTGGAAAAGGCAGTTAAACGAGCTTGTAGACGAGACAAGAGAGCCTGGACAAACTCCCTAGCCGAAGAGGGCGAAAGAGCAGCCGCCAATGAAGATATCCAATTACTTTATGACGTTTCTCATGGTCTTTGTGATGCAAGGACTAATGCTAGAATGCTGCTAGAAGACCGAGCATGTCAGTTATTGGCCATTCGAACAGATCAGCTCAAACATTGGACTGAGCATTCCGAACAACTCTTCCGAGTCACGAATAGCAAAGGCCAACAAAACCTGCAATTCGAAGCGCCAACAGTAAGTTGCATTGATGGCGTCAACTCGGATGCGCCCTCGCTGGCTGAAATAGGAGCGGCAATCAAAACAATGAAATCCAACAAAGCACCTGGGATCGATTGCATCCTGTCTGAAATGCTGAAAACCAACCCTGCCTTGTCAGCACAAATGTTGCACAGTCTTTTCGCTGACATCTGAGACACTGCAACATTCCCGGCCGTATCCTCGTAGAGGTCTTAAAGAAAGGAGACCTCACAGAGTGCGGTAACTGGCGAGGCATAACGATGATCTGTCCAAACCTCAAAGTACTCTGCAAAGTGATCCTGACCAGGAACCAGAAGAAAATCGAAGGTACACTCCGACGGAAACAAGCTTGATTCCAATCCAGGCAATCATGTGTGGATCACATCACTACGCTACGAATACTACTGAAACAAATCAACGAATTTCAGAACTCTCTTCTGCTGGTGTTCGTTGATTTCGAAAAAAGCATTTGATCGATTGAATCACGAAAACATCTGGGCTGCTCTAAGACGACGAGGAGTCTCAGAGAAACTGGTTCATCTCTTCGAAACACATTGCAAGGTATATTCGTGCAAGGGTTTGAACCCCAGCAAACATTTATGAAGGTGTTACGCAGGAACAACAGAATTATTCAAACAAATATACCAGATTAAAAGATTGTATTAAACTTACCAAAATAGCATATAGCTACAAAAGTGGAGGCGATATATCTACAATGACAAGATTCCAACGATTCGATTTTCCAACAAAATGCAAAATAAACGAAAAAAAAATTTCCTCGACCGAGATTTGAACTTCAGTCCTCCGAGTTCGCAGTCCGGTATCTTACCACGATGCCAACTTATCAGTTGATATGGTCCACGCTATAGCTCTATAGATGAGATTTTCTGTTTACGCACCGGTCAAAGGAAGAAACCGGAGAGAGTGTCAATTGAGGGACCGCCCATTTATCGTAAATCAGTTCACTCAAATCGTAAATGTTGAATTAGCATATTCCCAACTTTTTGGAGACATATTTACGAATTGACTAAACTGCTATCCGACTCAACTATTTTTGAGCAAAGCTTGTCGTAAATGAATGATAGAAAATCACTCAATACCAACGTGTTTACGATAGTTATTGAAAATATCTTAATATTCGATTTGGATTATCATTTCTATTACGATTTCATGTTAGCTGGGACGGTGTCTTGTCCAAACCAATCCCGGTGACTGCTGGAGTGAGACAAGGATGTATTTTATTGCCGCTGCTTTTTCTCATCGTAATGGATGAGATCTTGACTGGATCGATTGACCGTATACCAAACCAAGGATTGCCGTGGAATCCTTCAACAATGGTGCAGCTAAACGATCTTGAACGTGACAGACGATGTTATTTTGCTCGCCCAAAGACGACAAGACATGCAGAGCAAACTCGACGACTTCACCGAAAGCTCCGAGGCAGCATCAATCAGAATCAATGTCGGAAAGACCAAGTCGATGCTTCCAGTATCTTGGTAGCCAAATAACGCCTGATGGTGGTACCAAGAAAGACATCGAAACACGGATCACGATTTGCGTTTGTAAGTCTCTGGAACATCTGGCGATCACTCTAGATCTCTCTACGAACGAAAATTCGAATCTTCAACTTAAACGCCAAACGTGTATTGTTATACGGGTGTGAAATTTGATGCATAAATGTGGTGACGACGCGAAAACTGCAAGTATTAGAGAATCGCTGCCTGTGGAGCATCATCCGCGCTTGGTGTCCTGGCAACTGGATCTCAAATGAGGAACTACATCGCCGGTGTCATCAAAAAGCATTAGAAATCGAGATTCGGGAACGTAAGTGGAGATGTAATGGGCACACGCTGCGAAGAGATAAGAACGAGATTTGCAGAGATGCGCTTGAATAGTCCAGAAGGACATCGAAGAAGAGGAAGCCCCAGAAACTCGTGGTGATCCCCACTTCCATCTGTACCGTTGAGCCGTCAACAAGTACGCCGGAGCATCGTATCGTTGCTGTGTACCTGCAGGAACATTTTTACATTATTAATTTTTTCCTTACCTGTTTTTCAATCAGCACTTTTCAGTGCTATAATTATTTTTATTTTCTTTTATTCATATTTTTCTCTTTTCTTTCCAGCATGGGAAGTCTTCGGCCGGCTCAAGGGCCGGGAGAAAACGGATTGCCGAACCTAATTCAGGTCCATCGCTCAAAAAAGTTGAAATTTCCAATTCATTCGATGTCCTTCATAACATCGGTGATGAGGAAATATTCATATTTAATTCTGATAAGAGTACTAAGAAACCTTCTTCTTCTTCTTATACTCTTAAAAACGAAAAGATTCCACCAATAACGGTCACAATTCCTGACTTCAATGCCTTTCGAAAAGAAATCGTCTCTTCCGTCAAGGATGTAAAGATTTCTTTTCAGATCGGTCGAAGGGGAACTGCTCGTATATTGGCGGAATCTTTTAATGATTTTCAAAAGGTTTTAAATTATTTGAATAATAAAAAACACCATTTTTTTACGTACGACACTAGAAGTGATCGTCCATTTAAAGTTGTACTTCGTGGTCTCACTGGCGATCAGACACCGGATGAGATCACAGCTGAATTAAATTCTTTGTTAGGTTTTTCTCCAATTCAAGTAATTCAAATAAGGAAAAGAACCAACACGAATAATACCAGTAGTGTTGGTTTTGCTCCTGAACTTTATTTGATCCATTTTAAAAAGGATCAGGTTAATAATTTGCAAATTCTTGAAAAGGCTCGTCTTATGTTTCATTGTCGAGTCAAATTCGAACCTTTTCGTAAATCTTCTACCAATTTTCTTCAAAATATTACGCAATGTCGCCGTTGTCAAGCTTTTTGTCATGGCACTAAAAATTGTAGAATGAATGCCAGATGCATGTTTTGCGGCTCATTCGATCATGAAAAATCTAAATGCCTTTTTGGTGGTGATAAGCCAAAAACAGAATTTTTTAAGTGTGCGAATTGCGCAGGTAATCATATCTCGAATTCTCTAGACTGTCCCGTTAGGGCAAAAATTGTTGCTTCTAGGAAAAATCCCAAAGTTTCCAGAAAAGTTTCTTCTCCTCCTTCCTCTTTTTCGTCTTCACACGTCGGGCCGGCAAACAACCTGCCTGTTCGCATTCAGCCTCGGTCTACATTGGAATCACGGCTGGGTAATACCCGAAGTGATTTTAATGTTACCTGGGCTGATTCTGCGCCCCAGACTCGTTGTTTATCGTTCCCAGAGGTGGTTGAAAATGGGTTTCCCTCTTCAGGTTTGACTAATAAAAATGGGAAAAAATTAAGTCTCAACGTTCATGCGAAGGCTTGGGAAAATCCCAGAAATTCAAATACTTGTTCTTCTCCTTCATTTTCTGATCCTAACAATTTTGTTGATTTGGGTGAGATAACTGAGGAAAAATTAAAATTTTTGCATCAAAATTTAATGGAAATGATGCAATTTATGTTGAAAGCAAATTCAATGTTTGAAGCTTTCCAAACTTCTTTTAATTATGCTAACAAAATTATTATGACTTTGCGATTCCCTCATGGATCCAAATAGATGTTTAAATATTATGAATTGGAACGCTAGATCTTTGCTGGCTAACCAAGATGAATTCTTTTTATTTTTGAAAACTCAAAACATACATATTGCTGCCATCACTGAACCTTTTTTAAGCCAGACAATAACTTGAAAAGCAATGCTTTCTTTAAAATTTTACGAAATGATCGACTTGATCGACAAGGTGGGGGTGTAGCTATTGTCATCAATAGTCGTCTCAAATTTAGACTTCTTCCTTCTTTCAATACAAAAGTCTTAGAAACAATTGGAATTGAATTAGAAACGTCTATGGGGAAAATTATAATTGTTGCCGCATATTTCCCTTTCCAATGCAGCGGTGAACAGAAAAATTTTTTGAAGGGAGATTTACAAAAACTCACCAGAAATAAATCTAAATTTTTTATTATTGGTGACTTTAATGCAAAACACCGATCTTGGAATAATATTTCATCAAATTCAAATGGGAATATTTTATTTAACGACTGCTCTGCAGGTTATTATACTGTTGAATATCCTAATGGGCATACTTGTTTTTCTTCAATTAGAAATTCCTCCACAATTGATTTGGTTCTAACGGATTTAGGCGAGCATTGTAGTCAATTAGTTACTCATGCGGACCTCGATTCAGACCACCTTCCAGTAACATTTTCTTTATCCCAAAGTCCCATTGAAAACCCTTTAAAATCAGCTTTTAACTTTCAAAAGGCTAACTGGGAGCGATATATGAATTTTATTGAACGTAAACTAATGCAGAAAAAGCTCGAAAATTAGCCCAACAATTTGAGTCTGCTCATGATTTTAATTTAAACGTTGTAAGTCCAATTGATGCTCAAATTTCCCTTGAATTTGATGATATTCTTTCTTAACAAAATGTATTTGAAAGTTCTTGTGAGACAAATATTGATGAACTTAAATTGATTTTCAAAAAATTTAAAAATATGAAAGCTCCAGGGGAAGATGGGATTTTCTATATTCTTATTAAAAAGTTGCCTGAAAGCACTTTAAATTTTTTAGTTAAAATCTTCAATAAATGTTTTCATTTGGCTGATTTTCCCAATAAATGGAAAAATGCCAAAGTAACTCCAATTTTGAAACCTGGAAAAAGTGCTTCAGAGCCTTAAAGTTATCGACCAATTAGTTTGCTTCCTTCTTTAAGTAAACTATTTGAGAGAGTTATTTTGAATAGAATGATGATTCACATTAATCAGAATTCTATTTTCCCTGATGAACAATTTGGTTTTCGTCATGGACATTCTACTACACATCAACTTTTGAGTGTAACTAATATGATTAACGCTAGCAAATCTGAAGGTTATTCAACTGGTGTTGCTCTTCTTGATATTGAAAAAGCTTTTGACAGTGTTTGGCACAAAGGTTTAGTAGCTAAATTAGCTCGATTTGATTTTCCTGTATATCTCACCAAAATAATTCAAAATTATTTGACTAGCCGAACCTTACAAATAAGCTATCAAAATGCATGCTCTGAAAGGACACCCATTAGAGCTGGTGTCCCTCAGGGCAGTATACTTGGGCCAATTTTATACAATATTTTTACTTCTGATCTTCCTGATGTACCAGAAGGAAAAGTTAGAAGACTATTTGCTGATGATACTTTGCTTTCAGACAAAGGTCGAAATTTACGGATGGTACGCAGTAGATTGCAACAAAATTTAAATTCCTTTTTGAATTACTTGAAAATGTGGAAAATTTCTCCTAACGCTTCCAAAACTCAACTTATTTTATTTCCCCATAAGCCAAGAGCAAATTTTTTAAAACCTAATGAAAATCATTCCATAACTTTTAATGGGGTTTCATTAGAATGGTCTGATAACGTGAAGTACTTGGGACTTACACTTGATCGGAATCTTACTTTTAAAAATCACATTGAAGATATTCAATCAAAATGTAATAAATACACTAAATCTCTTTATTCTCTCATCAACAGGAAATCCCGACTGTGCCTGAAGAATAAGATGCTCATTTACAAGCAAGTCTTCCGTCCAGCGATAATGTATGCAGTTCCGATTTGGTCTAGCTGCTGCGCGACGAGGAAGAAGGCCATCCAGAGGATTCAGAACAAGGTTCTGAAAATGATTTTGCGGCTTCCACCTTGGCACAGCACCGAAGATCTTCATCGGATTGCAGGCATTGAAACTATCGAAGAGATGGCCAACAAAATAATTTCCAACTTCAGAGGCAAATCGATGCAGTCTTCCATCGCAGAGATTCGCTCTCTCTACAATTAGTTTAATTTTAGGATAGCTTTAGTTTTAAGTTTAAAATATTTTTTACACGATAGGATGTTCTCCTTTATAAAAATGCTTGATTGCGCTCAGCAAATTTAAGTCGAATAAATAAATGTTAGTGATTATTTAACTATAGGGCTCTGAAAGTTCATTATTGAACTGAACGCCTAATTCAATGTATTAATGTAATATAAATGTAATGATGAATTGGTACAAATAAAGATATATTTAAAAAAAAAAAACTCGTGGTGATGAAGCCTAGCCATCGAAATACGAACTGTCGACGAGTCTTGATTGGGACCAAGTGAAGACGCTGACTCCGGATCATCAACAGTGAAGGTCTTTTACCACGGCCCTATGCCCTATGAATCGACGCGGTACCATTAAATAAGTGAGTAAGTCAGTTAAACAGCTTCAAGAAAGAAGACAATAAATGTATTAAGGAAGAGTTTCTATATAATTCAGTTTTAGTTCTTCCTAAATGGGTGCGTTGCAACGCACACAGGGGTTAAGCTAGTAAAATGAAAAATAAACCTTACATGTAAGTGTAATGGAAGAGCTGAGTTTCTAGTAAAATAGCATAAAATCTATCCCACTAACCTAATTTTTGTGTGTGTATAACTTACAACTCTGGAATCATACCTGCAAAAGAAAGAAAAAACAATTAAAAACAGTTCAATTAAACTAATAAATAATGTTTCGATAAGTTCAATACAAAAATGTTGCCAAATAAACGAATAATTTCTCAAAAAAAAATTTATTTGTGTTTTAGACATTCATTGATTTTTCTAGTAGTTACGAAAAGTGAGTGATATCTCTTCATACAGAAAATTGACCCCTTAACGATTGGTTTATAACAGTTTCTATCTTATCTTGATTGAACTAAATGATCCTTGGCTTGATTTCAGGTATGGTTATTTTACATACGACATTAATGATTGAAGCTGTTAAAATTTTAAAAATAGTCATTGTTGTATAATAGAGTCTAAAACGACATCGAAGCTGAACAGATATTTAACAACAACGAAAACCGTCCATGTTAAAAGAGTTATCGAAGAGCCAAAAATGATCCCAATAACACTCTAAAAGCGCATTCACATTTGTACAATTGTTGATAATGATTGCGGTTTTCGTGTACTTCTTCAACGGATCACATAATATACTTCCGAGACGATCATTACCTATCACATCAACGCAATCACGCCCCACGAAACTGACCCTTCGTTTGTTTCGTTTCTTTTTTTTCCTTCAAGCGTGCATCGGAATAACATCCGAAAGACAGTTAGAAAATTACCCGTTCACCTATGATTGAAGTCTTAACCTACTGCTTCAAAAAGCTTTGAGAAAATGACTCCATTTGCCATGCTATTAGCAGTACAAATAATTATTTAAGCGTTTCGATTGTCGTCCACCTTAGAGTGAGGAATGTTCATCTAGTTTTGTTTTTGCTCCTAAGAGTACTTCCACTTACGATGATAACTGCACTTAGAGTTCGGTAATTAGTGAGTAAGCTTTTAGCTGTAATGTAGGTTTCAGAGTAATTTTACGGTGATGATAAAAGTGCCGTCCACTGGAGCTAGCAAAAATTGTTTTGAAGATAATTGAGTTTAACCGTAAATAGTATGAAAATAAAAGTGGCCAGTATTTATCGTGACCCACATTTAGAGTTATCCTCCAGTATCGAACAACTTTGAAATACTTTTAAAACTTTAAATATCAATTTCGAGAAATCCTCGAAGGGCGTTTGTTTATCGCGATCATCTCACCTTTGCTGATGAGTATTATGGCACCGATCTTAAATGTTATAGGCATGATCTAACCATCAATAAATGGATGACATTGTCACACGCACCCTGCGAGTGCTAATTTGATGAGCCTCTCATGTGCCACTATCCCTCAACGAATCATCCACAACTTGCTAACAGTCCTACACATGCTTCCCAACTAGGCAGAACAGGCCAATAAAAGTCACACGATAAAATCTACAGTTTTATGACAGCTGGCTGCGAGCTACACCCGGACTCGCCGCTCATGGGAATCGCGGATCGTTGCCAAAAACGGTCATTCAATAATAAAAAAGCGATCTTCAACAAACATCAGTCCTAATGCCTGTTTATGGTGACAGGGCCGATGTCTTGCTGCGGGCTAGCTATATCAAGCTGTTGATAACTTCAGTCACCTGAGAAGCGTTTGACCAAACGAAATACTTTGGAACAGCAAGGTTGCTGCTAATCTCGAATCCGCGCCGTGACTGGAGGTTAGTCCGACTTAGGCTGATCCACCCACCTGGAGGGCAATCCATTAAATAGATGGTTCACGGGTGGCGCCTCGATCTTGAAATAGGTACTAGGTAGCTGCTGCTACTGTGTTTGAAGAAACAGATTACCATAACAAATTACCTGGTCAGGGGTGTTAAGTTTTGGTAAAGAGTGTAGGAAAACAAATCGTTGCATCAGCTTTCCATAACATGAGCAGTAGGGTGTTATCTTGATTGGCATTTGATGAATCCTTGCGTTTTTATAAAGTTATCAAAAGCTGAAACCCTCAACCCACGGAGAGTACTTTAAACAGTAAGGCAGCTACCCATTTTTATAAGAAAAAGATTCTACTAGAAAAAAAACAACACTTTTTTGTGAAAGAGTTTTGAACGCATTGAAGGCACATGCAGCTGAGTAGTGCTTTTTGATATAGCGTTCAATGGGTTTGTTATTCACTTTTATTTTTGGACGTCCCATGCGCCATCAATATTTCACACAATGGACTATCCCTTTTCCATATCAAGTTTCTTTTGAATGATGTTCTACATGTTCTATTTAATCGAAGTAATAAAAGTTATCAGATTGTTCTATTTTTTGCAAAAAAAAACTTAACTTCAAACTTAATTTCAAGATTTTTTACTTACCAAAAATTAGCTGTTCATATGGAATTAAACCATTTTCTTACTAAACCACGTTACTTTTAAAGCACTTCGAACTCCATAGTTGCAGGCGTGGCTCAGTAGAACTAATTTTACATCGCCATTGTTCAGAAGTCAAAAAAATTGTGTCTGAGATTGAAAGCACATTCACAATGCCCAAAACTGATGCTCTCTCTTCAAAAATCAATGAAGGCGCCGGCCACGTTCTAATAGTCAATAGATAGGTATGAATAAAGAGCAAGGGATGGAAGAAATAATTTGTGCTTTAGGACCGAGGTCACCTCTGTATCCTAGCAAATAATTTTGTTTGGGAAAGTGAGTGAAGGTATATGATCTGGAGACACTTTTGACTGTGTTGCGATCTTAGAAAAAACTTAAAAAACTGCTCTTATATTGTTTATGTGAAGCGTAAGCTAAATCTCATTCCTTGTTATTTGTTTCTAGCTATTGAAAACTTATTCACCTCATTTTTTGCTAAATTTTTGAAAAAAATAATTGTATAATAAAAATAGTCAAAATAGCAGATTTCCGAAACCAGGCGAGCTAAATGCACAAACACATTTATGTTTTGGGTAATATTTCAGTTCCACTTGCAATATCTTCGTATAATTAAATTAAAAATGGTAGAAACTGGTGATAAGCATCAAGACTGCCAAAATCACAAAAAAACTGTTTTATCACAGAATTTTGAGAAAATTTCATCACAGAATCTGAGTCGCAGATCACAGAACTTTAAAAATGTTTAGAGAATCTCTATATGTTGTACAGATTTCCAAAACTATGAATTGTAATGTCACATTCGAATCTTTATTTCTGACTCTTATTCAAGAAAATATGAAAACCAGGTAATAAAACTGATTTTTTATTAAAACTGTGAAAAACTTCTAATGTTTTAATGTTTTACATCATTTTCCAATGAAATCACAGAATTGTAGAATTATTTTGTAAAAAACGATGATTTTTTTTCAGCAGCATTGATAAGCTTTCGTTCGAGCTGAAATTTTGGAAAAATTTAAGAGTAACACTACTCATTTTCTTGCATAAAAAATACACAGCTAGGCAATTTCATAGAAATATCTCGTTCCTATGATATTTTTTATCAAATCAGTATTAAGTAATACTATTTTCACTGTTAGATTGTTATTGGAGCTTAGAGTAAATGTTGAAATGACATAAAGCACAAATTTTATATGGTTAACCTATTTTTTCTCCATAGAGGCATTTACCTACCTAGTATGGATATTAAAACCCGTCTCTTATTTCAAAATCGATCAAATCGTATTTTCATCAAACTGGACTGATAAGATATCTTGATTTATCAGCTTTTTCGTCAATCGGCAGTATGCGCATTAGACCGCTGCAAGCTTTGTATGGAAATTTAAAATTCTTAAATTTTTAACACCTCCCAAAACTTTTTTTGGTTGTTTTTGCTGCCAGAAATAGCAATAAAAAATTTGGAAGCGATCCATTCAGTCCTGAATTAGCGCAACGAGTTTTAATTTGGTATGGAAATTTGTATGGGAAAACAAAATGTTTCTACCAAAAATCGCTAGAGATGTACTGAGAGTTCCAAAAAACTTAACTTTAGATGAAAAAGATTCCTTGATTCTTGCAGTACTATTCATGTGAACAAAGCAAAAACCTAACTTATACCCCAGAAAAGTTATTCGATGTTAAAAAAAAATATTTTTCAAAACATTTTTTTTTAATTTTTGCGTTTTTTTTCTGCTTATTTGCAAGCTGTGTAACCGTAGGATGGAAATAAAAAATCTCAAAAAACTGCTTTGCATTGGTAGAGATATTATGGATTTATAAAACCTTTGCAAAATCATTTCATGCTATCATTACCATCTCTAGCAAGCAAAATCCGCAATTTTTAAATACTTTTCAATGGATTCAGATTTATTATTTTAAAATGGTTATAACTTTTTTTCATGAAATTCTTAGCTGCTTGTCATGTTAGCAAAAAATGAAGCTTAAGAATAGTGAGAACCTAAAATTAAAGACCGACTTCATTTCAAGCTTATTTGAATTTTCTGGATGATTTAATGTGCAAAAATTTCTTCTTCCATACAAATTTCCATACAAAATTGAAACGCGTTGCGCTAACTCAGGAGTCAACCAAATCATCTAAAATTTTACAATGATGCTTGGCGACCCGAAAGGCATCGAAAAAACATATGGGAGCAAAACATCTTTTTTTTTTTTTGCAGCGGTCTAATGTGCATATTGGCCGCTATACGCATTTCCCCCTAGACATAATATACGAAAAAGTTTTTCGAATTTACAATCTAAAATTTTTGATAAATCGTAGAAGGTTTTTATACCTGTTGACTTTAAAAAATTAAACGTACAGAAGCTCAAATCAAAATCTTAGGTTGATTTTGCTTTTTGTTCAGTTGAACAACAATTTATAGCTTTTATGAAGGTTTAATAAGGATTAGAAAGTAGATTAAGAGAGTGTTTATGATTGCAGCCATCATGTTTGTAAAGTGCCCCTTTTAAAAAAAAATGTTAATCTATGATTTTTAACATTCAAACTTTAAATCTAAGCTCTTGGAGATATATCAAAAGAGAATTGGAGATCTCACAACAAATTTCATAATATAACAAACCTAACTGTATTTTTAATGTTTAGATAGTAATTTTCCGAGTATGAACAAAAAAATTTAGTAATCATCCTGAGTTTTTGTTTGATATTGAGATTCGAATTACTAAAACTTTATTCGTATGAAGAATTCAAACATAACAAGTCGATCCAGAATTAGAAATTCATAATCAGATTCATCATTCAAAATTTGTATTTAAATTCAGATTCACTAATCGAATTCAGAACAAATAATTGAAAAAGTAAGTTTATATTAAACCCCAAAATATCGGAATTTAAATTCATAATTGAAGACTCTGGAATAATTTATAGTTCTAGTCTTGTAATGCATTTAACTGAATTTAAATTCTGATCGGAAATAAAGATTGAGAAATCACGTTTTTGTATATTTTAGAAATAGTATTTAAACTCGACAGATTCAAAATTAAAACTTTGAATGTCAGGGTCAAAATTCAAATTCAGAGTAAAGATTCTAAATTTGGAATCAAATCCAGCTCGTAAATAAGTTTAACAAACATGATAAAAATCACAATACATTATTTCGTTGACGATACAAATCGCAGGAGATCGCAAACTTGTTGATTAAATTTATATTTTTTAATCAACGTAATAATTAAGCAGAAAATTTCAAATAGAGAGTAAATTTTGAGTTTATTTTTATTGTATAATGGAAAAAAAAACTAATTTTCCTCAAATTTTTACAAATGAAAGTGATTATTTTATTAAAAAATTCCGTATTTTATAAGTTTATTGTACACTTTTATTGCAGTTTTTCTCAAAAGACGAAATAAAACATTAAATTTTTAATTTAAATCAAGTCAGCAAACGTCAAATTTGTACCGCAAAATTTAAATCTCATATTTACCTTTGAAAGTTTGATTTATTTTTAACAATGTTTAAAGTTATTGAATTTGCATAAGAGTTTGATAGATGCAGCTAAAACCAGCTCATTCGATGCCCAAATCAAATAGAAAAATTCTAGCAGTCTCTTGAACAGGAATCAATTCAATTTCAAATACTTCATCCATCTTTAAAAACAAGTTTCTATTTTGTCACTGAAGCTTTCATTGTACAAATGAAGCTGACCATTTTAAATATTTCGCCGAATGTGGCCTAGAGATAACGTTCAAATCTTCCAAGCCAGAGATCATAAGATCGAATCTCGGTCACGACATACATAGTACACCTTCTGTGGGTCGGTGGTTTTAGCATTTGTAAGATGCTAGCCATCTCATCCTTGAAAGATGTACGCCTTAGAGTTAAGTAAATAAGATCTCTTTAAAGAAAAATGAAAACTCGTTTTCAATATTTTAGGGCATATTTTCAAAAGTTACTGTTTTATACAAAAGAGTATAAGTGTAAAACAGGTACCATCAAGTCACCATTCACCGCCCAGACACCATTTACCGCCCAAAATCACAATTTTGTTTGTATTTTGGAAAAACTGGGAAGTTTTCTCCAAAAATAAGAGCTGTGTTCTGTGTCGGCATCATTGGTCGACCATTTCACTGAAAAAACATCACTCAATTATGCTAATTAAAGCCAGAAATAAAATGTTTGGTTTTCGGTTTCCGGTCAAATTGTTGAATTCGACGCCTGTTAGCGAACTAAACATTACTGTACTCCTAGGGCAAAAAGGGTTTTTGTTTACTAGATAGTATTTATTTGACCTAAAGTCGACTTGAAACGATAGTTTTATTTTCGTAGAATAGATTTGCATCGGAAAATTTTGGATTTTTTCAATATTTGTTGTTTTTTGAAGCGTTTAGTAATGGGCGATAATTGGTGTATAAAAAAAAAAGAGTGGGTTCCTAATGACCGGCCACGCACAATTTCTTCGTTTTTAACGCATGTATTGTGTCAAATGTGTTAATTGTAAGAAGCATTTAGTTAGATTATGTTAGAAAATGATGTTTTATCGCTGAAAGTAACAGGTTACTTGAGGCTGTTTGCCGGGAATCATCATTTTGTCAGTCAACGCACTTTGTTAAAGTTTGTACAAAATTTGCGCGAAAAATTTCACAAAATGTATTCTCTCAAGATCCAAAATATGGTTTTGACACCTCTTTACATGGAAAATACTAATAAAAACAGTTTCCGTGTTGTTAGATAGTTTTTCCTTGAGAAAACATTATCGATACCCGAAAAAATCGAGTGGGCGGTAATAGGGCCAGTTGAACACCTCAAAGTTTAGTTAATTATTTTGAAAAGCGTACATTTTTTGCATTCCACTAAATTTTTTATTGAAAGTAGAGCAGTTTTGAGATGTATTGGAAAAGAAAGCAAATAAAAATCTGCCGTCGTTTTGTTTGAAGTTGAAAAACCGCTTAACTGGGCGGTAGATGGTGACTTGATGGTAATAATTTTCAAAGTTTTTTTTATTCATTCACAGTTAAAGGAGAAATATCATACAAAATTCGGTCGCCTACACCAAACATCCTCATTAGAAATATTTTTTGAGGCTTAACCAAATGAGACATTTTGCGATAAGTATATTTTGTAGACATTGTGGAATATTTAGAACTACGCGATTTTCTCAATTTTGGACTTCATAAAAACAATCTGTTTATTTGATATGGAAGACCTTTGGCTGTATTCGAAAAATTTAATGAACAAGAGTAAGGTATGATACACAAAGTAACATCATGGAGATCAATTGGCATGGTTTTGTAAAATTTGTAAACTTCCACAGAAATCTTCGATGAAATTTTCTTCATAGTTATGCAATAGAGTTGTTTGAGCACAATAAGCATCAAATGCAATTTTTACCCCTAATTAAATACTTGCTATGAGATTTTTCTATTGTCGAATTTAAGAAAATAACCTTTCCTAATTTTGATTGCTGCTATTAAATTCATAACTTTTATTCATGCTACTGAATTTTATAGTTTAAAACTCTGAGGAATCTGTCAATAAACTAGAATTAATTCTTGTTCAAGTTTATACGAAAATGCGTGAGCAAATCAAGAAATCATTTTCTTTTGAACTCTGCTCTTGAAGCCAAACGGGTATAAGTGCATAAAAGCGGATTTCGAGAAAAAAAACATTTGAGCACAGAAAATAGACGTACAATCTAACCTACAAAACTGCTGTAAAATTAATTGTTAATAGAGGCGACTCATTTTTTTTTAAATTTTAATAGTTATACCCCTTTGGCTTCAAACACATACACATATTCCCCTTTGTCACCAAATTAATTCACTTATAACTAAGGTTTAGTTGAGTCGCGCCGTGACTATTACGGCTCCCCCTTTTACTAACATAGATAAGTTAAGTGATACACTCGGCAAAATGGAACTTTATAAGTAAAATGCCTTAATAAACAAACCTTTGATTCAAAAAATACCTAAGGTTTCCAGAACATTTTCAGCACGTACCCGGGCCGGAAAGTCGAGCTGATTAAAAATTAACGACCAAAAATCTGGCCAATATCCGGGCAAATTTGGTCAAAATCCTGGAATTACTCAACACAAATCAAGAAAAAAAAACATGAAAACATTTTTTTTTCTTTAGCAATTTTTAAATTGTATTTGAGGCTTTCAAAAAACTTCTCATGGTTATTTCCATTAAACGTGCTCAAAAAATTTCGGTTTTAAACATTTTTACAACACAATTTGCTTTTTTTTTGTTTGTTTTGGCAAAAAAAGATTATAAATTCGGGCTTTTTCAATGAAATCCGGTCAACCGGGCCGGGCTGGACTTTTGTCAAATTATTAATTAAATATCCGAGCAGGCCCGGATTAAACCAGGCAATCTGGCAACCTTACTTATATCCTTTTGCCACCAACAAATTTTTATATTCAGGTAATTTGATTTCGTTGATATGAGTAAAAAATATGAACATTTATTACTTCAAGAGTCAATAATTTTTGTATAAATTTATTTATTGCTGTTTTGGTGGAAAATATACTCTGGTACAGTAGTTTGAAAAATTTTATTTCTGAAGATCGAACTGGTCTCGTCAACTTCTAGTCAATTTCTCCAAACAACGACTTTTGATCAGTATGAATTTTATAATAATTCGTGTAAGGTATTTTTCCACTAAATTTCAATCGCTGCATTTCTTTCTGGAAATCACGTTAGGCTTGGTGTCAAAAGGGTAAAAGTACATCAATAAGATGGACTTTGGAGGCAACGGGGTATAAGTACTGCAGTTATACCCCTTAGCCATCAAACAAAATGTGGCTTCAGTTAGTAGGATTTTTTCACGGAGACCACAACATAAGAAAATAATTGAGTAAAATTATAATTCAAATAGCATATGATGTTTGGCGGTCAAGGATTCGTTCTAAATGCTAATCTCAGATTTATTCAATTTTGTCACATATGCCCGTTGGTTCCAAGGGCCTCAAATGTGTTTAATTAAAACCATACCTTAATATTTCTATAGTTAAACTATTTTTACCTAGTTCATTAACACATTCATATTCATTTATTCCAATATTTTCTGACAGGTTTGTTGTCCCAAAAAATTCAATCCTCAGCTTCTGTATTTTGACGGAACATTATTAACATCTTTCGATTCAATTTGTTGTTCATCACTCGTTAAACTGTAGTTATTGCACGCATTTAAGATAAGTTTCACATACTGCAATGATTGCCAAGAGAACCCCTCTAATATTTTATCAAATTAAGTTCCTGTCCAAAACTGCGAAGATAATCAACCAGCAGGTGGATCCCTGCAAGTTTTCCCCGAAGGGCTCTCTCAACTTTGTTACACAGTTCGTTAAAATCTGGATCGGCCAAGTGCATCGAAGTGACAAATTACTCGTTTTAGGGTACATGGGAAGCGTGACTGGTTTTTTTTTCGGCAAATCATCTTCGTACCTCGTTACTACATATATACTTTGCTGTCCGTAGCTTCTATGTTGAATCTCACACCTTTCCCGTCAATTTCTTCGCTTGAACTTGGACTTTTTTTTCAAAGTGGTGGAGCGTGGCGAATCACTTCATTTCAAAATTCTTAGGTTTCCCAACTGTAGTGTTTGATTTTTTTAAGAATCAGATCACGTTGTACTAGCTTTTGGCATGTTGGCAAACATTTCTTTCTTTCTTTTCACTTTTTTAATCAGAACTATACCTATCTGGAAATATTTTAAATTTTGAACTAGCACTTGGCTCATCGAACCGCATGATTTCTGATCACCAGAGATATCTCTTTTTCGAGCAACACCTCAATTGACATCCATTCATAAATGGTAAAAGCATTACTTCGATTAAAATTTTGTTTGCTTTTCAAAATCCAGCCCAAAATTCCACGGTTTGTTTTCGCGACAACATAAAATCACCAAAACAGCCGTTTCTATCCCCTCCTGAAAAGCCCCGAAGCGAAAAGGCGTCAGACCGTAGCTAAAAAGCATCGGCAGTTGACAAGCGTGAAGGAAGACAATCCGAGAGCAACGAAGCCGGTCGCCCCGCTAATATGACGCTAATATTGACGCCAGCACAGCCACCCGGTAGAAGTAAGCTTAGGAACCTCTCTTGATGGGAACTCGATGTTCGCTGACCTACATCAACCGTTTTGTTAGAAAAGCAACATGTTGATGGTTTGTCGTTACCGTTCGGGGCTATTTGACTGCACTTTAGCTGAAAAAGATGAAACGTTATGTTCACTTATGCCGAATCGCGAACTTACTGGTCCGATGACTTGAAGATCTTGTGTGTCATCTATAAATTCATATGCATTTGCCATCAGAGGCGTGCATGTGTGCTATATATCAAATCGGGTTCATCCTGAACTGATAGATCTGTTAATGTAAAATATGTTCCACAAAAAGATGGGCCTTATTGATATTGAACTCAACATTAATCAAAAAGTAAATAAGTTGCACATTGGTAGGAGCCAAGGAAAAACAAGATTCAACGTTTCTATTTGATTGTGAGTAATTGTGACTGGTACGTGGCTCGAACCCAAGTACATCAACTCAAGAAGCATCTGAGCTATATTAAATGACCGTAGATATATTTAATCAAAGTTTCAGAAAATGCTTCAAATATCAGATTTTAAACAGTAATTCTCACGTTACGCAAGTTGATCGAAATCTGTAGATACATTGCTATTTGAACTAATTTTGTGAACTGCGTGAACTGAGATATTTTTACGAAAGTAGCCGATTACCTCAATTTATTCCGCTAAATGGCTTGAACGATTTTACCAATGTTTTTTACAGTTTTTTTGTCGTTGTACAAAAATTGCATTTTCAGATATTCTAGAGAGTATGTTGGGTGTTAAAATATAATTTAAACTACATTTATCAGTTATTCATTCAATCACTCAAACTTTAAAAAATAAATGATGATTTTACGTCTAACATATTAACAATGTCTAAAAATACTGTTTTTCCAGAAAATGATTGAAAAAATACGAAAATACGAATTGATGTGATCCAAATCTATTAAAAAAAATAAAAATTGGCTCCAGCTGTTATTTTTTTTTTTTAATCGGAGATTATACCAATTAATTTATTTATAATATCCCACTTTGACAACATCTCATGATTTCAAATCGACCGAAACCTTCTGAACGTGTTATCTGCCATAAAACGTCTAGTTTATTTCTACAGATAATGTTAAATGAATGTTTATTTCCACGCGTTTTTTTCAATAATCCCAAACGGTTCTACCAAGTTCTTTTGGTTGATTTTTTACTTATGGTATTTTTTATCCTAGAGCTAACACGATAATCTTGCCAAATGGCAGCCCGTTCTGTAAATTTGAGCGAGTCGCTCAACGAGGCTTCAGTTTGTATTGAGTTTCAACAAAAGTGAAAAAACATTTTTTTACTGTATATTTTATGTGTGTGAGCAAATTTGTCTACATATTCGGTTTACTAGAGCACGTAATTTATAAATTTTTTTTAAACTGCAATATATTCCTAGCTAAGAAGTATAAGTAATAACAGATTTAAGAGGAGTATATCCTAATCTATTTTTTAGTTCGTGTTGGGTCATTTTCGTACCTGAAAATTATAACATTTTCAAAGGTGATGGAAAGTATTTGAGAAACATGAAATATCAAAGATATAAAAAGAATATAAGAAAAAAATATCATGATTTTTTTCCAAAAAATACAACGGACCTCCCAATGATAGAAAACAACACAAAGATCAATAGATCAATCACATGCGAGCATGGAACGTTATACAAACCGTGTGACGAACATCTTTCAGATTTAAGCTTTTTTAAATCAGATTTATGATTTTCAGTTGTTTTTAAGTTTTCATCGCCAATGGTATCAAGAAAAAAAAAACTTAAATCTGATCATAAAACACTTAAAAACGAGATTCACTAAATACACGGTGCATACCAGTGATTTCATCACGTTCATCGTGGTGTAATTGGCTAACGCACTGATGTACTGAAGCGGAACGGAACCGACGGGTTCATGTCCCGTCGGTGAGCCATTGTATCTTTTTCGAACAATTCATTGTATTTACGGCTTATTTTCTTTCTTTCTGTGAAATCTCATTTTTTCTTTTTCCATAATCTTTGAAAAGGTAGACCGTCAGTGGTCTAAAAATTTCACATTTATCTCTAGTTCTAGCTCTAGTTGTTGGAATCCGAGGTAAACCCGAACATCGTAAAAATTCACTTCAACAATTTTTGCGTAAATTTTGCCGTTCCCCAAGGCTCTATTGGGTCACGGTAATGGTGTGCTTTCTTGTGTTTAGGGAAGTTGACGGATTAGAAACAAACTCAAAAACTAATGAAATAAGGTATGGTTTTGACAAACAAGAAGGTGTAGGTTATCCAGAAAATAATATCGGGCTTTTCAAATTTATGTTTTATTTATTTCAACCAATCCCCTCTGAGAAGTTGTTTGGAATATGCGATGAGGTAGTAGAAGAATAGCATCGCCCTTCGCAGTCTGGTACATTTCCTTTTCTCAACTTCTCAAAACTTTTTGTAAGTATAACTATTTTTGTGTCCTATAGATTCTTCTTCTTAAGATTATGATTCATATTCAGATAGTCGGATTCTGATCTAGATTCGGTTGCATGTTATCCTGGTTGTTAATATCATTACAAAGAAGCCACGAATTTGTTCTGAATCCCTGAATAAATATGACCAGGCTGTAAATGCAACATTTTCATTATTTGTAATATAACATGAACAACATGATACTTAGATTATTGGTTGAAACTTGAAGTCAGTTTTGCTGCAAACACACTTGCTTTGACAAGTACCTTTGTTCCCATATTATAAGAAGCGCGCGCTACCTGCATACCTAAGGTTGCCAGATTGCCCGGTTTTATCCGGGTTCGCCCGGATATTTAATATAAAATTTGTTAAAAGTCCGGTCCGGTCCGGTTGCCCGGATTTCATTGGAAAAGCCCGGATTTTGCCCGAGATTATTCTCATTTTCATTCTCAAAACAAACATTAAAAGAACAAATTGCGTTATATATTTTTTTTTTATTTATACGTCCAAAATGAAGTTATTTGAGCAAGTTTTAAATAAATAATCATGAATGATTTTTTGAGAGCCCGAAATGCGATTTAAAATCTGTTGATAAATTTTGGTGAAAAACAATTTTTCTCAACTTTTTTTTCTTGATTTTTAATGACTAATTTATAGGTTTCGACCAAATTTGCCCGGATATTGCCAGGATTTTGGTCAACCATTTTGGAATCAAATGCCCGGATTTTGCCAGGTTTTAAGATAAAAATAGCCAGGTTTGTCCAGCCGGATACGTGCTGAAAACAATCTGGCAACCTTATGCATACGTGAGTGCATTTGTTCCACCCTTGTTTGTTTTCGATGATAGAAAAAGAGATTTATTTTCATTATTTTTCATAGCTCTCAAAGGAGTTATTGGCCCACTTTGGTGTCTTCAAATAAAAGTTGCATCATAAATAAGACTATACAAAGGTTTTTTTTGCGGAATATTCGGTGATGCAGACGGTTCTTTTAGACACCATTGAAAGCACAATTGCAATTTTTATGTTAAAGGTCAGTACTTTTAATATTTTTAATATTTTGTTTATAAAGCTAATAAAATTTCAATGCATTTTGATGTGCTATTTTTGGATTTCCGTTGAAATATATGAGAGCTATGTAGCTTTGAAATATGGTTTAATTTTATTTGAAAAAAAATCTAGTCGAGTCTGACTCAAAAAGTTTGAATGTTAGACATTTGAAAAAATACATATGTTTCAAGTCGTAAAAATGAATCAAATTTTCAATTTTGAGGAAGATCTGTAAAACCCCGGTGCAAATCCGTCAGATAATAAAAAAAAATCCCATTTATGTCCTTTTTTCCTTTCCGGGTCAGCCAGGTAGCTTATTATATTATAAGCGCATAAAAAACAAATTTTTGTGAAAATTTATGGCATCACTAAAAAGCACATTAAAGATGTGCGGAAGTTATTTCGCCTTCTGAGAAAAAAATAACTTACCAAAATGGCACCTGGTGTCGCCGAACCGTACTCTTTCTTGACAACACTCCTAATAGGTAGATGAGAAGGTACAACATCGCGCTTAACCACAATCGACAGAGCCGTGTAAATGCAGGGTCTAAACTAGTTATGATCGGATTTGAAACAAAATTACGATTAATGGAAATTTTTATAGTTAAAAAAAAGTAAGAAGTCGCATTTTTTTTTTGAATAACTTGTGCGGCAATCAGCTAAATTTATGCCCACAAGCTTTCAATATTTTAACTGCGTGACATTTTTTCTATTTGACAATCTAGCAGTCTTTTAGCAAAATATTCGAATCTTGGAAAGCATTTTTTCAAATGTAGTTATAAAAATATGCGTAAGACATTAATTGTTACGATTAGTATTGAGAAAATTGCACCCATTTAGACTCCTGTGCAAATAACTTCCACGCAGAAACATTTTCGCACTGACCCACACATTGACACTCGGTGTCAGTTTTTCAAATCAGCCGTAGCTCGCTTCTGATTTTCAAATCACATTTCCAAACGGCATAATCGTTGTTGTTTTGAACAAAAATTATTACGGAATGCGATCCAAAGAGTTTAATAACGAAAATTGACCGACCTACATATGAAAAGAAACGAACAGAAAACGAATGCGTTCTGTAAATTCCGGTACCAGAATGTAAGTGGAACAAACAAATCAAGAATTTTTCGGGCGTGAAATCAGCGCAGTTTGTTAAAGATGGCAACGGTGCGTATGAATGTAGGTTTTTGGTTGAAATAATTTGTAGTAACTGAACTTTTATGTTAATCCTTTTTTTTATACTCCATTTTTAACTTTTACCTCATGATAGTTACATGAAGAATGTTATGGTATTAGTGAGTGCGAGATTTTTTTTCTGTCAAATCAAATTATCGCAGAAGTCTAAAAATTCAAGCAATTGACAATAATGAATGCTACTTTATTTTAGATCCAACAATTACTGAAAATGTTATAAGAGCAAGTTCACTGGTGTTGGGAAAAGTGGTAAAAAATTTTACCCTATCAACACATTTTGAAAATTTTGCCATGCAAAACATTTTCAAGATCTGTCGCTATCAAGTTTTTTTCAACACGTGTTGTATTTTCGCATGCTGTGATGCAAAAATAGCAATATTTCTATCACATACGGCTGAAAAAGAAACAGTGCTGTAAAAAAAAATACAACGCCCAAAGATCTTGAAAACAATTTTGCATGGTAAAATTTTCAAAATGTCAAAATTTCTACCACTTTTTCCCAACACCAGTGAACTTGCTCTAAGGAATTTGACAAAAAGCGTTTTATTCTCGATGGAAAATCCAGAATATTTTTTTTCCATCCACCTAAGCGCCAAAATTTCAACTTGTTTTAGTAAAGTAAATTTGAATGCTATTTTTTTTTGTAATTGTGAGATAAGATTTGAGATGTGTCTTGATAAAAATTAATTTTTCAACTTTTTTCTTACCTTTTTGTAGAAAATACCTACATTTTTGCTGGATTTACCCAGATATAACTCGGTTTTGGGTTTAAAGTTTAAAAACCCAATTCCCGGATTTGGTTGGCCTGGATACGTGCAGAACTCAATAAACAACGGTTTATAAGTGAATAGACACATGGAATTTAAATACAAAATTCCAAAACAGAGAATTGAGAATTAAATATTGAAGCTTGCCAGCATTTCGAACTAGATTAGAGTGTCCGTTCCGGGATTTCCCGGGCAGGAATTCCCGGGAATTTGAAAAATTCGGGAATTCTCGATTCCCGGGAATCGTAATTTCATTTCCGGGAATTCCCGACATGTATGAAATTATTTCTCTGGAAAGCCTGAAAGCCTCCTGAATCATTCTTATTGTTCTTTTTGCATATAAGTAGACATTTTGCAATTATTTTTATTCAAATTGAATAATTTAAAAAGATTATATGTATTTCCACGCCGTATTCATTGATCGAAAACTAACAACAGTTCGAAAAATATATGAAAAATCGCGCAGCAGGTAGACAGATTGTGATTTCTCGAAAGTAACATCCATTCACTTGTTTCCTTTCGGCTTTGAAAGCCAGATGAACTTCAAAACCTCAAAATGAAGAATACATCGTTTTTTTTTTCATATGAAGAGCAAATATGTAAAGTGTTAAGAAAAACGAAATATGGCTGGAATAATCAAACAGATAAAAACATTTTTTTTTATCAACCCCTAATTGCATGGATGAATTCTTGATTTGGCTTATTCAGGGTATTTTATGGTTCGTTAGATTGTTTTTAGTTTATCATTCTTGAAACAGTTCGATTTATTTGATAAAAAATAAGTTGAAAAACATTATGAAGTGTACGTTTTGAACAAATCATGGGCTTGTATGCACGAAAGTTCCGATAAGCTATGTATGTATATTTGAATCGAAGTGCATATATTTTACATGTTTTTGAATATTTCTAGGGATCCCGGGAATTCCCGGGAAACATACCACCAGATTTCCCGATTCCCGGGAACGAGGAAATGGCCGGGAAATGGATACTTTAAATAGAATCAGCATTGCGAATGAATAAATTTCTATTTTGGAAATCTATTTGAAAACTTATTCACATTATAAAATTGTATGTATTAAAAAAAATATTTGAGCCTTTGAAAACACATTTAAAATTTCAAGTGTGATGACTGCAGCCTGCATATTTACCAAAAGTACACAATTTTTAAACGAAATTTCAGTAAAGGACATAACTTTTTTTCATTTTTGACTAACAGTTGATCTCCGTTGATTTTTTTAAAATAATTTTTGTTTTGAAACTTTGAAACTTTCCTTGAACTGATTTTGCCAGTTAAAATGTACGATTTCTTTATTATTTGTCACGAATTTGTTATGCAGACTACAAAATCACATTATTACAGAATAATTCTGCTACACAGATTTTTTTTTTTCAATAACCTAAGCGTTAGCAAGCATTGATGGATAATCTACAATGTTTTAAATTTCATTCTACATTCAATTGGACGCACAGTACTGAAGAATCACATGTGGCATAAAATGAGATTTTTAATTTTTCAGATGCATTTAATTCTGAGGAGACGTTCCTTTTATCATTTTTACGAAATAAACTTTAAAAATCATTAGATTCTTCAGTGCTGTGCGTCCAATTGAATGTAAAATGAAATTCAAAACATTCGTCATTCATTATTTTGTTCAAACATTGATCATTCATTATTTCGTGTTTTTTTTTCATTAAAAAACAATAAATCTTAAATATGATTCTTTAAAACTCTGAAATTTTGAAAATTTGAAAATTTTCTATTCCGACTCAAAAGGTGTTGTGCCACTGCCGTTACTTCAATGTTTCCTAAATGTTTTTTTTTTGTTTTTCAATCAATTTCGCTGTACTACTAACGGCGACAATTTTGAAACGTTTGCTTTCTATATTTATTTTGATATCATCAATTTCTTGCGAACAACATATTAAATTTCGAAATGAATGGAAACAATTTGAAGATAAACAATAGCTGAAAAGATGTTGCTTGTTTTACGGATATTTTACTCATTAAATCTAGAAATATTCCTGTTTGAATATGAAAATGCACAGATTTTGTGACTGTGCAGAATAAGGGTCGGCCACGGTAACTTGATTTTCAATTATGAATGACTTTGAAAACAGAATAACCCTCAGGGAAGGTTACCTATAGTCAAGATATTTATATGTATTTATTTGCCTTCACAAAGTCATGCACGTACTAAAAAGGAAGGACACCCATACGAATACGCAAAACTAATTTAAATTCCCCCCACTTTATGCCTGTCATCGTTTTATCATCCGGTCGTCAGTTAATTGAACATTTATTGATTTGAACCATTCCCCAGATGCTATTATTTTTCCCCTTTCGAAGGTATTTTTATTCGTACTCCCTTTCCATATTCGAGAAGCTTTCTGATGGAATGTATAGGGTACCTACCTATTGTAGAAGGCGAAATTCCACTGTGAGGTTTATTGGTTTTTCTTTTCGCTGGGCCATGACTGGCATTAAACTTAAATACAGAACCAAAGGGTTCCACTCAAGTAAGTCAGTATTGTGAGGAAACAGATTTAACCAAACGATCTAAGGTGTCCTCAATGAATATATGTTATTTCATATAAGCAGAATAAAGCTTATGGGAGCAACAGGTTCCGCGAAAAGCTTTTTATAAAAACATCTTTAACAGAAATTGCTTCTAAGAAAAATACATAGGGATAAAATGCTGAAATGATCTAGATAACTCTGAGTCAAATTCTTAAAACTAGTCTGTTTATTCGTAACCACTCTCCACGACGCGTAAAATTTGCCCGAACCAGTTGCACTTTATGCAATTTCATCGCCTTTTACCCCGGCAAGTTTATGCAAATAAGATGCGAGCTAATCAACGCAAGAACAACCTCTAGCAGTTACGAATGTGAAACGGTGTTGCCGAAAATAGATGTTTTCATCAAGTGGCAATACTGCTAAATCATTGCTCATATTTCTCTCGATCCAGCAGCTGTTGTGGAGTGAAAATTACCAACTTCAGTAGGTACTCGCATCTCGGTCACTGACCTTTCTGGGGAGGTATCTCAATCTTTCTTGGTCTAGCTTCATGTTTCTGCTGGTTTGCTGGAATGAGATGAAAGAGCAAAATAACCTGTATCTTCTCGTGATCTAATTGACCCGGTTTAAGGCAGACTTAACGCATGAAAGAAGAAAAAATCGGTCGGTTTTGCTAAAGATTGTCGCTCGTGGTTGATGTTTTGCATTTTACGCTGCAATTTAATTGCTTACTTCAAAGCATCACCGGCTCATGGGTTGAGTACCGAGGTGTGTTTTTGCAATCGATGTTTGTTTGGTGCGAGTTGAGTTTATTAAGCATCAGTTGAAATCGTAAAATGAGGATGACAGATTGAAACCACCGCGTAATCATATAGAAGTTGAAACCATCCTTTAAGTTTACGATTAAGCGTTTCACTGTCAAAACGGTACAATAACACTTAGCCATTCTTAATTTTCGGTTTGCCTCCCACATTCCTAGTTGCTATGTTTTAAATTTTCAATATGTCTTAATTTTCAAAGTAACGCATGAATACGATTTACCTGAATCAAAAATCGGTTCCAGCCAGCTGCTTCATCATCCTCTCTGCCCAAATCCGTACAAACCGTAAACATGCCACAAAAATTCTAAACACTTGGACATCACTGGACCATATCATCCCACCGGGGGCTATCTTCATCGACGAACGAAATCCATCCGAGCAGAACTCCTTCCCAGATCACAGATGAATGCATTGAAGTACGGATGGTGGTCCAACAACAACTACGAAGACGGTGGTTCTTTAATTTAGATTTAATTTCTCACCACATTCGCCGTGACCATCATAGCTAATCGACGGTTGAATTATTGGCCGCGATCTAAATAGTGCCCCCATCTTGGGCACTTACACTGGTGGGCTTGGTCCCAGTTGTTGATGTTGAGGCGTCTTCACGGCCCATAAATATCGCCCATTATGACCACCGCGAGCGGGGCGCCATAATTTGCGCCATTGAAGACAGCTCCAAATGCTGACACAAGGCAGCAAAACACAAAACATAAAATACATGGCATACTATTCTTTTTCCGGCTGTGGAACTAATGAATGTTTCATCTCCTCGACTATCTCGTCATCAGAATGCAAATGATGACTGTTAGAGACCACAACTTGGACAAATTTTTGACAATAAACCGGAAAAAAGTATGAAATACTTACGAAACAGAACTTCTTCATGACAAGCAGTACATGGAAAAAAGTTTTCTGGTTTTCAATATTACTTTCTCCAACAAATATTATGCATGCAGAAAAAATCCAAAATATGAGCGCTAATAATCATAGCAGCTTTGCCTACTAGCGACACGTCGCGACGTTGAAAATAATAACGACGTACCGCAAGTTTCCTAGGATACTTGGAGCATGCGATTGATGGCCTAAGGAAATTGTACAGTAAATAACATAAACAAAGTTCGAGTACTACATCGAAATCGCCTACTGGACTGAAAAAAGAAAAACAAACCTGCGAATGACAGAAATCTCGCTAGTAAAAAAGCGTCGCTAGTCCTACTGTCGCTATTCGGTTTGGTGCTATACGCATAATATTTGTAATGGAGGTACTTTCAATCGTTATCAGTCTGATTGTTAACCGATTATGAGTCTAATCAACATTTTATTTGATTTTTTCAAGTGAACTTTTGAATATTGCCTACTAAGTTTGATTGAGAATAACAGGATGATTAAAAACAGTTTGGAAGGTTTCGGTTCATTTAAAAACTGGTGATCAATGAACCAACCTCGTAATTTTTACAATTCATTTATTTGTTAAATAATATTTCTTCATTCCACAATATGAGGAAGATGGTACATGCTGTTAAAATGAGCATAAAGTAAATAAATATAATTATAGTTAACACTTACCACAGCTAAACTTTTGAAATATGAACAAAAAATGTACCTGGAAGAAAAAAAAGAAATCAATCATAAGTAAGACTCCTAAAAACATGATGAAAAGTAAAAAATAAATCTTTTTTACACCAAAAAAAACATTTCGAAATTTCCTTTTGTATGTTTTTTAATCGAATCATAAAAGCTGATTTATAAACTTTTTTTTTCATTTTCTTATTTGATATTCAAATCCTTTTCCCCCAGTAACACACACTTCACCACATGAATTTATGGGAAACGTTTTCTAATCAAATGTTTTACTTTTCTCACTAAACAAATCAAATGATACTCCAAAAGGGTTGCAGGATTGATATAATTTTCCAAAGAAAACATTCTTGATAAATTAATAAATCAATTTTTGACAGTCGCCATACAACAAGATAAGTCCGTAAAATGGGGTGCATCTGGACAGTGATAGCCCCGTTTTAGTAACTTTTCTCTCTTATTCACATCTGCCAGCCATGAACAAGAAATTATTGCGACACATTCAACAGGGCCTAAATTTTTTATCATTGGGTTAAAATCAACCAAATTTTGCACACTTTCTCAGTTATGTGTATTGTTTACATGCTGTCAAACTCGAAGTTGTGTTTTTCGAATCAACGAAAATGGAGGTGAACCAACGCGAGTCGAGAGAACAAATTCTTTCCAAACAACTGGAATTTCCTGACCTGTCGCACCGGCAGTTAGGAAAAATGTTGAAGGAATGAAAAATGTCTCAAGCGGTGATTTGGCTAAATAGATCGGCATGTCGCAGAGCTGCGTCCAGAATGCAAATAAAAGAGCTGGACTACATACATACATGGTACAGAAGTTCCGAAACCGCGATGAGCAGCAACAATCGACGGCTAAAACTCGGGCACGGAAGCTCTAAGAGAAGATGCTGACAAAATATGGCTGCTGTGTGATGGACGACGAAACGTATATAGAAGCCGATTTAAAGAAAATCCCGGGGTTGGAGTTTTTCACCGGCAAGAGCAAGTTCGATGTGCACGATGAATTAAAGAAAAAGAAAATGTCAAAGTTCACCTCCAAATATCTCGTTTGGCAGGCCATCTTTTCTTGCGGACTCCTCGATTAACTTTTATTTTGATTTTTTAATATATATTAGGGTGTCTGAAAATTGCATAATATCTGGAAATCTGGGAGCTCTTCCTCCAAATGGTAGGTTAAAGTCTGTTTCACATAGAATCTGGTCGCATCTTTTCATTTACTACAGCGCCCCTAGTTGTCACATCGCGAATCTATTGACAGTGTTTTGATCCGGATGGTTTGTTTACTTAGTGGTGAAAATTTCATCAAGATTGAAGCAGTCAGTCAAAAATTATCGACGATGGAACGCGAAAGGCAAGAGAAAATTCTGCACACTCACGTAGAGAAACCGACGTGGTCAGATCGGGTAAAGATCGCAAAATTCCTGAAATATCCAAAATCGACTGTAAATTCGGTGCTGCAACGTTACCGGGAGACTCTTACGGTGGATCGAGCAAAACAAACCAGGCGTAAAAGTGGAACATATGACCGGAAGCTGCGAGCAAAGGTAATTCGATCAGTTCACAATAATCCTGGAATGATTTGGCGAAAAAGTCCAAGACGACAGTACAGCTCGACGAATTTGTTTGCGAGAAGAGTTGCGTTCGTATCATCACCCCCCAACAGGACGCTGAAACAAAACCTGGTTGCCAAAATTAGGGCAAGGAAGTTGTACGAGAAAGTGTTGACCAAGTACATCGGATACATTTTGATGAACGACGAAACTTACGTCAAAATGGATTTTGGACAAATACCCGGTAACAAATTTTACCTTGCGAAGTATAAAGAGAATGTTACGGGTAGATTCAAGTTTGTTTTCGCAGATAAATTTGCTCGTAAGTTGATGATTTGGCAAGGGATCTGTAGTTGTGGGAAGAAGACTAAAATTTTCATCACTAGGGCACAATGAATGGAATTGTTTACAAAGAAGAATGTCTTCGGAAGAGGGTTTTGCCATTCATTCGGTCCCACAAAGGTCCGATGAAGTTCTGGCCGGACCTGGCAAGCAGCCAAAATTTGGTTGAACACTACACGATTTTTTAAATGACGGTTTTTTCATAGTGTATTTATAATTATCGGAACAGCCTATACGTTCAGTTCTAGTCTATAAATTCTAGTTTCAGAAATTCAATACTTCACAGAATTAAATTTTACCCTTTTTTTAAATCTTTAAATGAGTAAGATAATTATTATTTCTGACAAAATTCAAGAAAATCTATGAATTTTTGACTTAGCATTACGTCTTACGGCAACACTATAGGGGGGCAAATTGAAATTCGCGAACGTATCTCGCGTCACGAAAAACGCCTCTTTAACGGACATCTTTTTCGTACATCATTTTGGCTCGGATATTTTTTGTTACACCAATACTCATTCAGCGCAAATAAGGCTGGCACGGAAACCGTCCCCGCGAAGTTATAAAAAGAAGTGCTTTTCACTGCCTTAAATTTCATTCGTGTTTGTGCTTTCAAAGTGGAAAAAGTTGATAAAAAGGCGGCTATTTTCCTGTCAGTAGCTCATTTTGAGTTTTGTGCCTCATACCATGCGGTCGCAATTAAACGACCGATCCAAAAATAAATGAGAGTCCAGATATAACTACAGTCAGACTACTCGCCTGGTCTGCCGTTCAAACTCACAAAAATCAATAATCTTTGCACTACATACTAGATGCTGAATCAACAAAATTTAAATAACTTTTCCGTTAGTAAAAACGCCAATCCTTTACGCGATGCAAAAAGCTATTCATTCTCTTTTAAAGAGAAAAGAAACTCAAGAGTTTGGTGAAATTTTATTTGCATCTAACTTAAGCAAAGCGCAATTCGGCTGACTTTCATTTGAGGCAAAAGACTACTTGCGTATTTAAGCTTTTTTGGTAATTTGGAAAATATGTAACAATTTATTAAGGCTAATAATTATTTCTATGCCATGGTGTTCCTTTAAATCTGTAGTTTACGCTAGATCACATTTTGATTTTAAAGACATGCATATGACCGTCCAAAGACAATGTAATGCCGTTTTCGTTTTCTCCACTAGCGCGAGGCAAAACTTTTTCTGAATAAACGAACAGAATCGTTACCCAGGACGATGTAAATATATGGTTGCTATACTCACCCTCATGTTTACCCCCAACACTGACAACTTTTACGGGGTGCAACCGCCTGCTTGCGGTTCAAATCTCGGGCAAAACTAGTGGACTTCTGAATTAATAACCGAACATAATAACAGCAGTTAGGGCAAAATTCGTGGGTAACTAGGTTGCCACTGCCAATAAACGAAAACACTATAAGTTTAGCAGCCGATATTTCAATCCGTCATAGCAAGCGTTGATTTTGGTAGAACGAAGAATCTGAAAACCCCGAGATAGCAACAAAAAACAACTCGTCGAGTTCGCGGGGATGAAAATTTTATAAAAAGGCAGAAATATGCCCGTCACCAGCTCAAGTGACTCCAGCATGACCACCACCCACTCATCTGCAACCCACCTGACCACTCCTAAGCGAACCAGAAAAGCTTCTTCCGAGGAATCCCAAAACAGCATCTCAACAATCGACTTGGAAAAGAAACGGAACCAATCAAAGAAAAAGCGACAACGAAACCCGGAAAACCTAACCACAAACGCCAAGGACAACCAACAGCATCCAGATAAGGTCAACTTAGAATCCCCCAACAATCCCCCACATTCCAGCTGCGGTAAGTCAAATCAATCCTTCCTTTTATTTAAATAAAAATGGCTACATCCAACCAACCTATTACCTCCCCATCCCTCCCATGCCACCCAAATACGCCAGCTAGGAAAAATAAAATAAACTTTGCCATCCAATGGAATCTTCGAGGGCTAAGAGCCCGTTCACAAGAAATCGAAATGTTAACAGCAAAACACCAACCCATTATATTAGCTCTCCAAGAAACTCTTCTTCCATCTAAACAAACAAATCTTATAAAAGGCTACACAACAATCATAGATCCATCAGGCCAAGGTGCCGCCCTCTCGATAAAAACCGGCCATCCATATAAACTTATTCCCTTCTCTTCCCCCTTCTGTACTGTATGTATTCGCCTTAAATCTCCACTTGAAATCACGATAGTATCCCTCTATTGCTCTCCCTCTATCAGCTACCAAGATTTTGTTGACGGGCTCGAGGCAATCTATCAACAACTACCACCCCCTGTTATCATTATGGGTGACTTTAATGCCCATTCTTCCCTGTGGGGAAGTTCTCGCTCTTGCCGGAAAGGTTCCTTTCTTGAGGATTTCATCATTACGAAAAACCTCACAGCTCTTAACAACCTCAGCCCTACACGAATTGACCCCTCCACTGGAAACACCTCTGTCCTTGATCTCACCCTTGTCTCCTGGGTGCTCGGCCCGAAATTCAATTGGTACACCATTGATGATGACTGTGGTAGCGATCATCTCCCCATCAACATAACCATTGAAGGATCAACCCCCCAATCAATCGCTCGTCCTAGGTGGAAACTTCAAGAAGCAAATTGGAGCAATTACCAAATTGATATTGAGAATAACATCGATACGTGTCCGCCTACCTCCATTGACTCATTTATCGATCTAATAATAAAGTCAGCTGCCGCATCCATTCCTAGAACCAGTGGTGTGCCCGGGAAAACATCAGTTCCTTGGTGGAATCCCGAAGTCAAAAACGCTGTTAAGTTACGCCGGAAGAAACTGCGTGCCCTTCGCCGAATTCCTAACGATGACCCTCGCAAAGCCGAAGCCTTAGAAGAGTTTAAGGGGGGGGGGGGGGGGGTAGGGTCTAACACTTTGAAAAAATCGATTTTTTTATTTTTTTATTTTCTTATTGTAAAACATTTCAAGAATGTTGTGTCAAATTTTCAAGTCAATTGAAGCAAAACTGTAGAAGTTATAGGCCTTTATCTCCTCCTATCTAATACTGCAAGAAAGCAAGAGCAGAAACTTCAAACGCGTTTTTCTCGAAAGCACATTTTTAAAGTCCGTGGACATCGTCATTTGAAAACTACTTATCCGATTCTTTTCAAATTTGGAACACATTTTCTACATATAAAATACCAGACCCCAACGTTTTTCTTTTTTGATTTTTTTACTTTGGGGAGATTTTAGAGGTGAAAATGGCGGATTTTTACTTCAAACAGCCACAAAAATTTCATAAAAATATTTTTAAGTTAAATAAAAACGTTGGGGTCCAGAAAAACATCTATTAAAAATATTTTGCTCTGATTTATTGATTTCAGATGATTCTGTGCTGAGATACAGTGTCCACCGCAAATCCTGTTTTCTAAAAGGCATCCTCGAAAATGCCCCGTCACCGGCTCATTTTTCAATATTTTTCTACGAAAAAAATTACTAAATGTTCTTTTAACAATGCTTTGTATAATGCAAAAAATTTGAATACATTTGTTTGAACAATAGCTCTAGAAAAAAATCGTGAAAATGGTGTTTTTTTATACCCGTTAGACCCTACCCCCCCCTTAAAATCGCTCGTTCCTCCGCTCGAGTTATCGTAAAGTCTGCCAAAGAAAAGAGTTGGAATGAGTTCTTAGAAGAAATTCAGCCGGAAACACCCTCTTCCAAGCTGTGGAACAAACTGAAACGACTAAATGGTGAAAACCGGAGAAGTCAGTTTCACATCCTCCTCAACAACAAGTTTAGCAACGATCCCCAATGTCTTGCAGAAGCTTTCGGTGACACCTTCAAGTCTGTAAGTTGCCCCCTTGGAAGCACCAACGAGGAATTTGATATTACTTTTGACACCAACGATCATCAAGAATACAACGACGACTTCAGTTTGAGAGAACTCGAAACTGCCCTAGCGAAAACCAAAGGACTATCAGCTGGACCTGACGGCATAAGTTATCCTCTGCTCAAAAACCTACCTCTGCCAGGCAAACTGCATCTTCTTCACATTTTCAATGACATTTGGAAAACAGGATCGATTCCAGATCGGTGGAAAGAAGGATTAGTCATCCCTATCCCGAAACCAAATCAAAATCTGCATCTGTTGGATAACTACCGTCCTATAACGCTTTTAGACTGCATGGGTAAACTGCTGGAGAAAATGATCAATAGACGACTTCTGTTTGTCCTTGAGTCCAGAAACCTTCTTGATCAGCGACAATTTGCTTTTCGTCCAGGCCTCAGCACAGATGATCACCTTTCCTGTCTAGAACAAATTCTTGATGACGCCACCCAAAGAAACATGCACATAGAATGTCTTTCACTAGATCTTTCAAAGGCATTCGACTGAGTCAACCGAAAAATGATCCTTGAAACTCTACAAAATTGGGGTATAGTAGGAAATCTAGGCAACTACGTCAAAAGTTATCTGCAGAACCGGCGCTTTAGAGTATTTGTCGATGGGAAGTACTCCACGCACAAGGTTATCAACAATGGTGTACCACAGGGCTCGGTGATCTCCCCCACACTGTTTCTGATTGCTATGCAAACCGTCTTTAAATATATCCCTCCCAATGTTAATATCCTGGTTTTCGCTGACGACATAGTGATAACTGCCGAAGCTGCTTTTCCCAGACTTGCCCGTCGAAAACTCCAACTAGCTGTCGACTCAGTGGCCAAATGGGCACCCCTCGCAGGGTTTTCCTTTTCTGCAGCTAAGTCGAAACTTCTCCACCTTGGTCCCAACAGAAGAAAACTCTCTAAACTACCCCCCTTAACCCTGAACAACAACAATATTGAAATAGTTCGTTCCACCCGCATCCTTGGTGTGCACGTAGACGACAGATTAAAGTTTGTAGCCCACGCCAATCTGGTTCGTAAAAACTGCAAAAACAAACTTAATATACTCAAAATTATCAGCCATAATTGTAGCAATGCCTCCCGCCAAATCCTTTTCCGTTTCCTCAATCAATGGCTCCTACCATCTATCCTATACGGAATAAACCTCTATAGTCGAGGAGGACAAAAAGTTCTTGAAATGCTAACACCATTATACAACCAAGGTGTTCGGACCATAAGTTCCGCATTTAAGTCCAGCCCCATCGAATCTTTAATGACTGAAAGTGGCCTCCTTCCATTTGAACCTATTGCCATTCAAGCTCTCTCTACAAAAGCAACTCGTTGGCTCTCATACAACCGTTCACCTAGTGCACCATTTATCCTTAGATCCCAAGAACTCCTGAATACTAGTTTCCCTTCTCCCATTCCCCTTCCTCAAATCTGCCATCGTTCCTATCCTGAAATCCAAAGCTGGAATCCCCCTCTCCCCAAAGTTGACCTTAGCCTGCGACAAAAAATTCGTGCCGGCGAAGGAAGAACCAGGACTCTACCGTATTTCTTCGAACTGATCAACCAAAAATACCACTCACATCGCAAAATCTACACCGATGGATCCAAAAACCCAAACGGCCAAGTTGGTTGCGGTATTTTCGACGTGGATTACAGAGGGAGCCTCCCGCTTCCCACATTCTGTTCCGTTTATAGCGCCGAAGCGCACGCCCTCGTTGTTGCCCTCGAAAAATGCTATCATTCATCTGAATCAGCTGTTGTTTTTTCTGACTCTCTGAGTGTACTGATGGCGGTAGCCTCCAACAACAGGAACCACCCTTGGATCGACAAAATCATCAGACTTTGCTTGGGGAAAAACGTCACCCTTTGCTGGGTCCCTGGGCACTCAGGTATCCCCGGCAACGAAAAAGCCGATCAGCTCGCGTCACAAGGAAGTCTGATCGATCCCCCGAATACTCCAGTTCCTCAGGACGATGCCAAGAAATGGATCAAGAAAGCTATCCGAGAGCAATGGGAGACCGTATGGGCAAGAAACACGACATCGAAACTAAGAGAAATTAAAAGAACCACCCTTCCTTGGACCGACCAGAAATCGTACTGGGAAAGGAGAGCCCTTACACGCCTCAGGATCGGACATACTCGATTAACCCACGGATATCTCATGGATAAGGATCAACCCCCAATATGCCCATCATGCAACGTCAGGATCACAGTTAAACATCTCCTCATCAACTGCCCCTGCTACCATCAAGCAAGAACGACCAACGAGATCTATCAAAGTCTGGAAATAGCACTTTCCAACGACCCAGAAGAAGAAAACAAAATGATTATTTTTCTTAAAGAATCAAATCTTTTCAAACTATTGTAACTTCCAGTTTTATATCTTTGTTATTCTTATTATTATTTTTTCTTAATCCAAATGAGGGATGAATGAACCCATAGATGTTAAAATCCCAATGATCAAATAAATAAAAAAAAACAAAAAAAAAACGTCACCAGCTCATTCCATGACTGATTTTCATACCATGCGTTCGAAATTAATCGCCTGTAGTCTAATGATGACCCTCTAAATTGATTCAAAGGAATAATTTCAGGCTGTCCGCTTGATCTGCAGCTTGCTCTATGATACAAAATCCAGCGACTATGTACTTCAAATGTACTTGTCGATTTTACGCTGAATTCAAAAATAGGATTTTATTCTTTCATTCATAGTTGATTTAAGGAAATGTTTCAGTTAGACAGACAGTAACTTTAAATTCTTATACATTCTACAAGTACGGCGCCCTGAATAACAATTAATGTAGTGTTTATCTGTATATTTTACACAAATTTAATGTGGGACTTTATCAATTATTTAACCCCTATATAATTTTCGATTGAAAAGAGATTTATGCTGCACAAAAAAAAAACAAGATAGCAAAATTCTAAGTTAACATTGCGGTCGTGTCTCGTACAAAACCTCTTCAACTTTTTAAAAATTTTATTTATGCTTTAACCCTTCATTTCATGAATTTTTATTTTTCTTTAAAAATCATTTTCAACAGTTGGGAAAAAAATTAAAATAAACTATGATTTTTCCCTTTTTCAAACATTAATTGTTGCAAATTTGTTACTTCATGAAAAGAAGGGTTAAGCAATATCAAAAAAAAAAAACAAAATGGTTTAAATATTTTATCAAATTTTCCTATATTTGGTAGAGTTGTTGAAAATTAACAAAAAAAACTTCAATAACTTTTTTCTCAGACGTCGAAATAACTCGCTTTCTTAAAGAAAGTTGATCATTGAAAGAATATCTTTGTTTTAGAGATATTTTTAATGTTTTAAAGTTATGCAAAAAAAACTCACAATTTTATTCACCTGTTGTTAAAAGCTATTTTGCGAAGCTGATGGAAACAATATGAATGCATATTTGAAAACATCGTCTCTATATTAATCAAATTAGTACTTTACTTCTTTGAATCTAGGATAAGGTTGCCAGAAGGAGGCATACATTGTAACTATCCCTTATGTTACAGCCCGCTCAGTCACATGGACTCTTCAAAGAACACCCAGGGTCGGCTCACTAGCCCAAGAAAAGACTCAAAGTTAGAGTGCCGGAACCAAATCAATTTATTTTCTGACTTCCTTTTTGGCACTTTCCCTGAATCCCTAACCTGGCCTAAGTTCCCTAACTTTCCAATTACAAATGACTTACGGTTTTTGTGTGTGGTGTGTCGTGTAAGGGCCCGTCGATGCGCGCTGCTGCTCGTCTTGGCTCTCCGCTGTTTGGTCTTTTACCACCGTCCGTGGTCACCGTGGTCAAGAATGCCAACGCTCGCCTGGCCAAGGGGGTACCTCGATGCCAAACTCCAGACTTTGGAAGGATTCGACTGCACCGATTGATCGATTAGGGCCCCACCTGGATACACCGTCGGCCACTGTCTCCGTTTCTGGACCCGATAGACCTTGGTGCTATCGCGATCCCAGTTTCGACGGGGTTTTGGCAATGTAGCTTTGATGTCGGCTCTTCGATGTGATTGAGGACCTCGTGTAGTTGTCCAACACGAAGATCTGGCCACTCAACCTGGGTTCGGTCGATTCAATAATTTTTCTGGCTGTGCCCGATAGAAATTGGCGCTATCGTGGTTTCAGCCGCTTAACACTCGGATTATCGCGACGGGTAAAGACGTCCCGTTTAACCACGCGAGACACTATTTTAAAGTTTTAACTTTCTGCACTGCAGCTTAGATTTTTGGGTGTTAGCTGCCTCGAGGTCTCGATCCAAGTGCAAGAGGAAGTTGCTCAACGCAATTTTTCCTCCTCCTAGATTTTCCTCCAGACTCGTCTAAATTGTTTTAGACGACTCCTGGAGTTTCCAGGGGTGTGTCGTGGTTCGTGTGGTGTTGTAAAAGGCTGTATACAGTACCTGACATGTGTATTTTGTGTGGTTTTTATTTATTCATTGTGCCATTTCTCCTTTTAGACATTCTAGCTATGAAATTTCACTGTTTTTTATTTATTTATTTATTTTTAGAATATTTATTATGGTTTTAATTTGTTGCTTTGCTAGGTGAAATTTCCTTAAAACTACCCTAACTCCTAATAAAATAAATGATTTGGTTAGCTCCCCTGGGTGCACCTTTGCTAGCGTGGCCGTAACATAGTGAACGGTCACAACATATGTAAATTATCAATTTTTACAACATTATTTGTTTGTTTTTCGTTTTATTTGCCAAATAAAGTGAATAAATCCGGGCAACATCCGGGCATTTTCCAATAAGATCCGGGCAACCGGGCCGGGCCGGACTGTTCCCAAATTTTGTATGAATTATCCGGGTAAACCCAGATAAAACCGGGCAATCTGGCAACCTTAATCTAGGAGAAATGTGAATTTTGTTGCCTCATGCTATCAGACATCAGGATATGGGTAGGACTTATAGCGGCACGTTATCCAAACATACGGGAAAATTTTGCCTAAATGTGTCTTGTGCTATTATAAATAAAACAAAATTGCAATCGACCATCTCAATTCGACTTCTGCGTATTATCAATTGCATTTTTGATAAATAAGAATTTATGATCGAATAGAAAATTAAAAATTACACAGCAGCAATGTATTTTGTTTTCAAGAATAATGATAATAAATCTCCTGAAATCAATTAGGAGATAATTTTTTTATTATTTTGATGGTCTTCGAAATTATTTTGAAAATGTTTTGAATCGCCCCATAGAAACAACAAAATATGAAAGAAGGCGAAAACCTAATAAAATATACACATACAGAAATAAAATTGCTGCTCGAGATCCACTCGTATAAATTTTCTACCCCTTCTGATTATTTGAATTTCGAAGCAACAAAAACAAGAGTTACTGGAAATTCTTAAATTATCGTCCGCGAAAAAAAAAGTTCAGGAAACCAGTTATACAATTGTAGTTGAAACTCCTATATTAACAGCTGAATGCTTTTATATGTATATTTCAATGTGGAATAATTAATATTAATTGAATTTAATACAAGCGAGATCTTGTTTTAGGAATTATACGTTTTGCTCGATTTATGTAGACAATTTTAAGTTTATAGACTCATAAACATGTTTATGATTTCCATGGTGAAAATATGTAGAACAATTAGGCATACTTGTTAGTCTCCTAGTACGAATAACAGATTAACATAGCTTCGACGGAACACTCATAAAATGTTATCCCCATTCCTTCAATTTGACTCGACAACACCATCCGCTAGACTTTGCCGTTATAATTGAATAAGGTAAGGTAAACATTTTTCACACCTCGTTCTAGAGCATCCAGCCGGGGCTAGGCCGCTAAGCCAAGCTCCGTCCAACGCTCATTACAACATCGTAAAGTGCCCCATAATGACACCAACTTTACGGTAATGATAGCGTACGGGAATGAATGTGACGTATACGTACTATATGTTATGTACCCAATCTTCTCATAAACTTCGTCGCCTTCGGGAAGAGTGCACTCATTATCTTTTCTCCAGAATGTTTGCCAAACAGAGTTGCGGTATGTAGATACCTAAGTATGTTGGCTTGTTCTGTACGTCCTACTCGTCAGGAAGATCACAGAACATCCCGCGGGAAAAACAACGCACCACTTCAGGATGGCTTTTAAATATACGCGCACTTCTCTCGGTTGAAGCCAAGGCAAGACAAGACAAGAGACGACTTGTTGACACTGCTAGGCTTCTGCTGCTGCTAATGCGGCCACAAACTTGCCAAGCCCTCCTCGTGCGAGATGTCCGCCCAGGTATGCATCTTTCTGCTTCAACAAGAGTGTGTGCATTTATGATGATTTTAAACCGTAGGCCAACGTTGCATAGAGAGAGAGTGCGTTAACGACCAAGACGCCAAGAATCGGAATCGTCCAAAGAGGAGCCATACTTGAATTAATTGTACTGACATCATCGTTGAGCTGGAAATTGACTTTTTTGAGTGGGAAAGACAACGGGTCGTGGAATGCATTCTGGCTGAAGTGAGGTTTGAAAAACAAAACAAGATAATCTAAGTGGAAAGCACAGGCAAGTTTGACTCGAAGGTTTATGGTCCAATAAGTTGATAGACGGCAAAATCTGGGCACGTGCCAGTTCTGTTGATTCAATGATAAATTTAGTGTTTGGACAATCCCATTTCAAAGTTTATGACTGTTATTTATTCTTCAGATTAAGAGCGTTTTGCCCTAAAGTATCAGCATTAATTATAAAGCAGTTTTTCTATACAATTTACATGTAACGAAATGTCAATAACGGCAAAAATAATAAAATTGCCCTAAACAATCTAAAATATTTAGACTTCAACCATAAAATTGTCAATCACTACTAATGAAAGAAGCAAGAATACATCTTGCGACATAGAAGCAACGACACAAAAGTAAATGAAAGAATTTTATACCAAACGAGCATCTTCAATTCACCTGCCTCGACAGACATCGAATGACATAAGAAGCGATCCAACAACAATGAATGGTTGAAATTACCGTTCGATGGTTGGGATGGAACCCGAAAATGATTGTTTTATTGTTGGTCAAATTGCCACTTGCCGGATTCGGTTGAGTCAACGCAACACCACCGGAATGATAGTCATTTCTGAGGCAAATATTCGACAGGCTTGAGAAGTTGCTCGCGAACAGTTAAGAAGAGAAAAACAAACCAACAATGACTATAGTAATAGAGGGTTTAGTTTGATTTGAAATGTATAGAAGAGGACCATCACGTCCAAACGCTTGCAGTAATTATCACCCTCACTTGAGGTGTTAAATAGGGCAGTAAAATGTGGTTTTAGGAACAAAATTGGATTTCATTACACAGCTAATGCAGATTTCATCTCTTTCACAAGATTTTGCAGGCCTCTGAGTTTAACTCCCGGTATCATTTCATATTGCTTTTAAAACATAAAATTCGACATCTATGAAAAATTATCAAACTATAGAGGAAACTTTATGCAATATTCATTCAAAATCCTTCAGGATCTTGAACCACGTTTTTAAATTTAGCACAAATAAAGAACTTCGTTTTCAACACGGCCATTGGGAAGGGAGGGGATAGGCGGTGTACCCCTATGAATCGTTTTTTTTTTTTCATATGCCATCCCAAAGAACTTATAATTTTTTGAACATACGAAGGAACTGAAAATGAAATCAACATATTGCCTTCAAATAACCATTGTTTCTCGTAGAAAGCAGTTTCCGGTATCTTCAAAAATAATGTTTAAACCATCACGTGCAGACATCGTGGACCAGTTAATTAACTAATCGAAAATGAAAACTCTGATTAGAGCCGATAAATGCTAGATTCAATTCGCAACAAACTCTATAACAAACTAAAATTCTCTGTTTTTAATAGTTCTAAGATAAACAAACAATAATATTTTTCATTTCATCATAAATGCTTCATCGAAAACAGAATAGTCGTCTTAACAAATGAGAAGTATCATCAATATTGCAGACTAAGAATATAAAATTTAAACATTTCAACGAAAGAATTCAACTTATAGTCCAAGAAGATACAGATTGAAAAGTTCAAGAGACAAATTCAAACCTTAATCAGATTTTATCCAGGACTACAATTTAATGACTCAAATTCAAATCATAATTTCAAATAAAATTCAGACATGATGAAAGGTAAAATGTCGTTATTAAAAAAAATGAAATCAAGATTTTTGAAAAAAAATACAAACAAAATTCAAATACTAAATTGAGAATCGAAGTTACAATCAAAGCCAAAACAAGAATCGCTAATTGAATAACTCTTCATCAAAATGTTCATTTATTTATTCAAAACACAAAAACGTTCTGCTGTTATGTGCCATGTTATGTTTTAAATGTACTAACGATTACAATTTTCAATTTAAAAATATTCTCATCAAATCAAATATTAAAAACAGTAACTTTTCTAAAAAAGTACTTCTCAATGTGTAAAAAGTTGAACTCATAAATTCTAAATAGTGATTTGATGTCTGAAACACGGAATCTGTAATTCCCGCGTGATCTTTCCTTGCGTCGTATGAAACATCTTTAGAATTTACAGAAAACTGCCGCTTAAGTTATCAAAACAACTTTGAAATTTGTATCTCTATGTTGTTCAGACTACAAATATTCTGAATGTAACAAAGTTGCGACTAGTTTTTGTCAGTTTTTGTATTTTTTGTAATAAAACTGTTTGTTTACATATTGTTTCATGCGACGTAATGAAAGCTCACGCGAGAATAAAGTAATTAAGTTATTAAGGGGGGGGTAGGGTCTAACGGGTAAAAAAAAACACCATTTTCTCGATTTATTTCTAGAGCTATCGTTCAAATAAATGTATTCAATTTTTTTGCATTATACAAAGCATTTTTAAAAGAACATTTAGTAATTTTTTTCGTAGAAAAATATTGAAAAATGAGCCGGTGACGGAGCACTTTAGATGATGCCTTTTAGAAAACAGGATTTGCGGTGGACACTGTATCTCAGCACAGAATCATCTGAAGTCAAAAAATCAGAGCAAAATATTTTTAATAGATGTTTTTCTGGACCCCAACGTTTTTATATAACTAAAAAAAAATTTTATAAAATTTTTGTGGCTGTTTGAAGTAAAAACTACAATTTTTCACGAAAAAATCCGCCATTTTTTATCTGTAAAATCTCCCCAAAGTAAAAAAAAGAAAAAAGAAAAACGTTGGGGTCTGGTATTTTATATGTAGAAAACATGTTCCAAATTTGAAAAGAATCGGATAAGTAGTTTTCAAATGACGATGTCCACGGACTTTAAAAATGTGCTTTTGAGAAAAACGCGTTTGAAGTTTCTGCTCTTGCCTTCTTGCAGTACTAGATAGGAGGAGAAAAAGGCCCATAATTTCTTCAGTTTTGCTTCAATTGACTTGAAAATTTGACACAACATTCTTGAAATGTTTTACAATAAGAAAATAAAAAAATAAAAAAATCGATTTTTTGAAAGTGTTAGACCCTACCCCCCCTTTAAAGCATCAGATACGAAATCCATATATCTAAGCTTGGTACCTTCAAAACTGATCTCGAGTTCGTAATACTCAGAAAAATTTTGAAACTGAAGGACCAACACAAGAATTGAAAATCTCAATGAATTTAATTTCTGTTTAAAAATCAAGACAAAGACAAGATTAAAAAAATAGAAATATTGATTAGAATCATTTATGGAAATTAGCAATTCAAATACGAGATTTTTTTACGATGAACATAATGGAGAGTGGACGGTCAATTGGAAAATGATAGACTGAATTCAGGATATTTGCTTCAGCAGATGATTATTATAAAATATAAGAGCCTCAGAATCAATAGTATAAGACTTTGGTTCTATCAGCCGGAAAATTTCCATTCTAATTTCAAATCTTATACTGGATTTGGAATAGAAGTTCAGTAGAGAAACTCAGTATTGCCGATTGCACAAATTTAAGCAACCTCAATAGTTTTGTTTTCATTCTTGTTGATTATCTCAAAATTGAGTATCGGAAAGAGGGTGCATACATTAATGGTGCATTATTTATATTTTATATTTTTTTATATTTTTATATTTTTACTTTAGCATTCTAGATTAGGGTTGTCAGATTACCCGGTTTCATCCGGGTTGCCCGGATATTTAACACAAAATTTGACAAAAGTCCGGCCCGGCCCGGTTCAAAATGCCCGGATTTTGCCCGGATTGTCTAACTTTATTTGCCAAATAAAGCAAATTGTGTTGTAATTTATTTTAATTATGCTTCTTAAACAGGGCCGGATTAAGCCATCGGGGGGCCCGGGGCAATTTTTCTTGGGGGCCCCTATGAATCGATTTTTTTCCAATGCTATGCCAGAGGATACAAACCATTCCAAACGTGTAAATGAACTGGAGATGAGTTCAGTTTACTGTCTTCAAATAACCATGTTGTCTGCGAAGAAGATAGTTTCTGGTACCTTCAAATAAAAATTGTTAAATAATCACATGCAAACATTGCGGAAGAATTCGGAAATTAAAAAAAAAACAAAGCTCTGATTTAAACTGCAACATGCAATTATCATTTTTTAATACCTTTATGATAAAGGCCTTTTCACCAACTAAAGTTATCTGATTTAGAAAAATGACCGGTTAGATTTGTGCTTCATGTAGAAATATTTACCTGATGACAATTAGGAAGTATCATGAAGATATGAAACATAAAATACAAAATTCAAAAAAATTAATTCAAATTCCCTAGATATACAGATATAAGAGTTTAAGAATTCAAGACTAAAAATCAGGTTATATTCAGAACCATAATTCAGTGGCTCAAATCTAAATCATAATTTCAAATCAAGTTTTGAGAAACAAAATATGAATTAAATTTAAAAAAAAGAGATTCAAAGATACAATTAGAGCCAAAGCAGTAATTGCAACAAACGTGAATTTTAATTTTATATCTTCGAAACAAAAAAAAAAACGTTTTCATGAAATGTTTATAAATATAATTCTCATCAGATAAAAAAAACTGTTATCGAATTGTTATTCTAAATGTGACAAAAGTTTCATTCGATGACCTTAACGCCAAAATGATCGATTGAAATAAAAATTAGGAATAGAGATTAAATGCTTAAAACACAGAATCAGTTATCACTTTAAAAAGTCAGATAAGGAATCCAAATAAGTTTAGTACAAAGATCCTGAGTTCTCAAAATACAGAAAACCTATGAAACTGAACTTCAGTAACTGAAAAAACAACACAAGACTTCAAATTCTCAATGAATTGATTCTGGACGAAGATAAAATTAAAATCATTAAAATTTCATGTTGAGAAAATCACTCAATGATATTAGCAACTGAATCGTTTTTATGGTAATTTGAGAATGATCATTTGGAAAATGATATGCTGAATTCAGGATATTTACTTTAGTAGATTATAAAATTTTGGTTAAATCAGTTGGAAATGTTTCAATACGAGTTTTTAGTCTAAGACAGGAATTGGGATGGAAATTCAATAAAGAAATCTGTACAGTCAATTGGTTCAATTTAAGCAACTACAGATTTTTTTTAAAGATTTTATTTTCAAAAATAGGTAGGGAAAAGGGTTAATAATTTCATAAACCAACGGAAATTTTAATAATAATCATTGAAGGGTGAAAAGTAGTAATACTACCAGGTATTAACCCGGTGTCGCCCGGGTAAAATTTTGAAATCATAGACTTTAAGTTTAATTGAGTAAACGGGAATATATTCAAAAGTTAAATCTTTAGAAAATTCCTGGCAAAAATGTAAAAGTTTAATCCAAGAAATCATAAGCACTAACGACTTGTCAAAATGGTATTCAACAATAGCTTAAAAGCTTCTCTGTTCTCTCTTAGCACTGTGAGCCAGTTTTAGAGAAATGAGCTGCTATTTTAGTACAGTAATCATTACTTGAAAAGTTAACGTAATAATTAACATTATTATTGCACAAGGCGTTTTCATGTGATAGAAATGTGGAGATGTTTTCTTTATTTTGCCTGTTCTGTACAGAAAATCCTGACTGAGATGTTTCTATAAAAAAATGAGGTGTTTTGCCTCATATTCTTCTATATTTTTCTCGATTTTTTTAAAATTCGGTTTACATTATTTTTTTGTTCAGATTTTAGGTTGAAAATTTTGAAATTTGTTATCAAGATTTCAATATTCTCATCCCGCAAAATGCGAAAGAACTTCTTCACTGCTAACCCTGACTTATGTAAGAGAAAAACTTTTCTAGATATTATTTCACGGCGGCCCCTTTAGTTATTATATTTCCATTTTTCATTCCGATTTTCTAGTTTTGATTTCTTTCCACAGATTTGTAGAACTTGAAGTTGTATGATTAAAGTAATCATACAAGGCCGGGAGGCCCGTGGCAATTGCCCCTTTTGCCCCCCCTTTAATCCGACCTTGGTCTTAAACGAAATTTTTTGAACAAAGATTAAAAAAAATAACAATGAGAAGTTTTTTGAAAGCGTAAAATACAATTTAAAAACCGCTGATGAGAAAATTTTTTTTTCGTGTTTTTTTTCCTTGATTTGTGTTGTGTACTTCCTGGATTTGGACCAAATCTGCCCGGATGTTGCCCGGATTTTTGTTCGAAATTTTGGAATCAAATGCTAGAATTTTGCCTGGTTTCTAGATGAAAATAGCCCGGGTACGTGGTGAAAAATTCTGATAACCTTATTCTAGATTGCCCATTTTTATTTATTTATTATTCAGCAAAGCTCTAAAAAACTCATAATTTCGAATGATTTCAATGTTTTTTTTCACTTTCTTTGTTTTTTTTTTTTAATTTTAATGATATCTGAATTTTATAAAGATATTGTCCGGTAAAAATTCTGGAGTGTTTATTAAAAAAAGTCTTTTATTTCATTAAAGTAAACATGATGCTTTCTTTAAATTGCACATTAATTTAGTTCTTAACAAATAATGGAAGTTTTCAGTTCTCTTGTAATTTTACATGATAATTGTACTAAATGAAAATGAGAAATGTTATTTTATATTCTAATTCTTCTTTCGCATTCGCAAACTTCGATTGGCGCTACGCGACAACTCACCTTTTTATGGATTAACAGTCATTCAGAATTACAACACCTTCCTTGTAGAGAAAGAACTCTAATTCTAATTCTAATTCTAATTCTTCTTTCTCCAAAAACTTCTTACTACTGTTATTTGTTCAATTTTCGACAAAACTAAAAAAAAGTCATTCCAGCCAACGCAGAATCCGTTAAAATTTGTATAATGTGAAGAACATATTTCAAAATCAAACCTAATGTTTGATATGCTTTAACTTCCATAATTTTTTTAAATTCAATAATAAGGAGAAAGCGATGTATTATTTATTGTAAGGCATTCCAGATTCCCTGATTTTTTTTTAACATGCCAAGGTTTTCAAAGTAGAATGGACAGTTAAAGAAATTAACAGTTTCCAGATTATTTTCCAAAAAAGTGCTTATTTTGCTGGTTTTTTTTGCAATAAAAAACAGCACAATTCAAATTGTGCTCAATTTTTTGTTAACTAGGTATTGGTATCTAAGCTATATCTAAATAAGCGTACCCTGAAGTTTGAAAAACGATACGAAAGCTACTGACATGTGACATGGATTACAAATGAATATTCATGGTGTTTTTTCTCACTTTCTTCTTGAATTCACTTGAATAATCACAGAATTCTGCTTGGTTTTTGTGTTGAAAAATTCGAAATCAAATGTCCAGATTTCTTTTTGAAAAAAAGTCCTGATTGAATCAGCCCGCTTAAGTGCAGGAAAAAAAACTGAAATTTTTATTCTTGGGAGTCCCCTTAACTTATGCTACAGTGAAACTATCTTCTAGCTTTATTTTACTTGACTTTATAAAAATTAAAGAAGTATGATTTAAGTAATGTTAAACCTGTTTTTCCCTCGGAAGACCTTCCCCCCGCCCCCTCCCCCCAAAATGACATTGATTTTATATTTTCGGGAGTTATTCTAAAGTAAATATACATATGTGGAGAAGGTTTTGAAGAAAAGGATATATTTTATCTGATTTATGGTGAAAATGTTCCAATTGAGGAGGACATTTCAAAATAAAGAATAGGAATCTACAAAAAATAACTATAGTAATAGAGAGAAGCACTGGACTAAAGGCAAAAATCATTTTCATTCAAATATTAATTTAAATTGAAGATAGATTTCAGTGTTCAGCTCATGAAGAAACGTTAAAGGTTCTTCAATATGATATTGTTTCTCTCCAAAAATAATCCATAAAATTTGGTTCTTAACTAACATTCTATCTATTACAGGAATGTGGTGTGGTTTTGCTTATTTTTTTTGTAACTGAGCCATAAAACACTGAAATATCGATTACTCCCAAGACATGCCTGTCCATTATGAGTGTATTTTCTAGTTCTTGGCCAAATTTATTGCTACTGACACGTTAAGAGCGATTGAAAATCTTTTCTAAATTTGGATGTAAAACAAGGTGAGTTTTCATAAAGATATTTCTTACTTAAATCTTAGCCTCAAAACATTTAGTTTTAAATGATTTTTACGAGTATCGCTCAAAAATTAAAAAAAAATAAGGAAGCAAAAATGATATAAAAAATCGTAGTACGATTTTTCTTTGAGATCAAAACTTCATTCTATCTTCTAAATAAGCTAACTCAGAATACACTGCTTCATGACAATGACTTGTAAGACTGTTTACAGTGTTTCCGGAAACTTTAAAATGTAGATAATTTACATATATATTGTATTTTGAAATTTCCTCCTCAAATACTGGTATCACATCTCCATAACACTGGTTAAAATAATGTTTGTTAAACTTTCTTTACAAACGTTTGTTTTTGATAAATTTCAAATTTAGAAATGTCACACTCTAAGTTTTGTTTGTGTTTTGTAAATGAAGATTTCAATATAAAAAACGTGTACTTCGAAATAAATTGTCCTGATCCCGCGATCGATTTTTAATCCTAAATAGTGCGTTGTATTCATTATTGGAGTCAAATGATTCAATGATGAGTAAAATTTCAAAAATTTTGTACGTTGAAACCGTTCTAAAAATCGCGAAATTAGTTTATGAACTGGTTTTTAAGATTCCAAACAATTTTGAGTTACAATTAAATAGCTATGAAATATACAGATCCATTTCAGGTGAATTTATCAGAGTTGCGAATGAAGATAATGTAGATTGACAAAAAGTAAGCTACAATGGAAAATTCGTTAAACATTCTGCAATTCACAAATCAAGAATACAACAATGGTAAAATTTGTCAAATTACATTAATTTTGCATTTCACTTTTTAAAATTCGTTCAATAATTGGAACTGAAACAACTTTAACGGTTGATTGATTGAAAAATTCTTGTGCAAAGAACTTTTTTTCATTTTCTTGCTGCCCTTATTAGCGAAATATTGCTCATTATTTTCACCTACTAAGTGTTATTTCAACACTCGATAGCTTATCTACACCCCTTTTTATGACGTTTCAACTATTTTTATCTTTGATTTTGAATAACAAGTAAGAAATTGTAGCAAAATATAGTCCAAACATACAAACGAACTTTTTCCTAACAAGAATTTTAATATTTCTAAAAGTTTATAAAATAGAGGGGTTCCTTTATTCATATGAGTTTCAAGAATACTTTTTAAAAACCAATTATTTATTTTATTCAGGAATAAAAACCTCTTGATAGGATAGACTCTTTAAAAAAATATTGCAAAGCAATTTAAACGCATATCTTTAATTTTAAAAAAGGTCATGACCATTTTTAAAAGAAACAATTCGTAATAACGCTGTATTTTTTGAACGTTTCAATCAAACATATGTTTATGTAAAACGTTTCATACGTCTCAAAAATATCGATGATATCATTAATAATATAAGCTACTATTTTACAAACATCCAAACAAAGTTATGATGAAGCCTGATGATATGTATGATAACTATTGAAACAAGAAATACTCCATAGAAATCATCATAAAATCAAAATTTCATGTTAAGATTTCTATTGAAAATAAATTCATCGGGAAAAGTTAGATTGTATTTGAAAATGTCAAAAAAATTACTGACTTCACTGTGCAGGATTTGAACTCGCAATCTCCGACTTACTAGGCCAATGCATTACCGATGGAATTCGAAACGTTTTCAAACAATGTTGCCCAGATATTGCACAAATTGTTAAAAGTGTTATGATAAGAAATTTAAAAAAAAATAATAAAATTCGATAAATTTCCCAAAAAATATCATTAAAAATTAAAACACACTAGTATTTGAATAAACAAGTTTTTTTCAATATGGTTTAAAAGGGTTTGGTTAGTTGTATTGAAAAAAAAACCTCATTTAAAAAAAAAGAGCTCTCACCCCAAATAATACACTTGTAAAAAATCTGTATAAATTCCTGCTGTTGTTATTGATTGACTTAAACCCTTACACCCAAGTTTAAGTTATAAGAAAACGATATAAAAATGTGCCGCACGTATGTTTCATATTTAAGAAATGATAGCTCATCATCGTGAATGGCCTAGGTATACCTCAAAGACAATTACATTTTTGCAATGATTTACTTATTTTGAAAGAAAATTTATCGTAAATCTTTAATGTAAACAGAGTAACGGAACACATCAAAAATAGCAGCAAACCCAAACTAATGACCCATTTTTCAATATCAATATTGATTCTTCAATATCAAGTACAAACAGACTAAAAATTTTGAATAAGCTTCGTCCCATTGACTACCTCTTGGAAGTATGAAAGCAAAACATTTCTTACTACTCATGTGTTTCTCCCTAAATACTCCACTCAACATATGTATGAGACTGGTGTAGTTTTCAGTAAGATGCAGCGAGCCTCTTATTAAGGTGGATGATTGGAGCTAAACACTCTCAATCAAGACAAGAGCTTTTCTCCCACTGGAAAAAAAGCATCTGGCTTACGATCGAAACAAGTTCAAGCGTTCAAATTTGCTGAGTAAGCTCAACCTTGGAACATCACAAAAATGAAACCAGTAATAAAAATACTAGACACTCAAAATATACCTACTTCAAAAGAGGTGTGGAAAAGCTGTTCGACAAACCAGATCCGCGGTTTTGGGGCTCAAAACAGAAACCGATCCCACGATCAATGACCGATTTCGTGTTTCGGAAGGTTATGAAATTTTATGGCACTTCTTGACAGACAGATGCAGATTCATATACCCGACCCGATAACGAAAATATGGCATAGCCCGAAGGTGCGATGCATAATAAGCTCGCAATCTGTGTCACTCGGTGAGGTTTCGAATGGTTGGTGTAAAGTAGTGCAATAAACAGCATTAAAAAAAACAATCAAAATTTTTTAGACTTGAAATAGGTTGAACAGTAAAACTTATACAACTTATAATCTTGACCAACATTATGAGATGTGGCGAATGAAAACTGGATTTGTATTATCAAAAAAGTTAATAAACTTTCAAAATAATTCACAAAAGTTTAAATTGACCGACCAAAAGCAAACAAATAGAAGTGATTGAAAACTATTAGAAGAAAGTTCAAATAACGCGCTGCAATTTGAGTATACGCTCATAAACATCAATGAGCAAACTATTGAAGCTAGCGAAGAGCTGCATCAGCAAATGAAATGGAAATCCAAAAGCATATACACTTGTCCCAGTTTCGAGTGCGCGGCAGTAAAAGCAAACCGCACCTTAATACCTCGACTGGCTTATACTCCCAATTTGACGACCGACATGAAGCAAGATGATGTGCGCCGAATTTTCATTTCAAGAGATTTGTTTTTTTCTCTCCCGTAGCTTCAAATCCATCAAACATTCACAGGCTCCCCAAATGATGATTTGATGATAATTGAATCCAATTCAATTGCCCGCAGACTAAATCTAAGTAGCAGCACATTAGCCACTCTTAACCTTAATGAGCGATGCTCATCCGACGATGTGGTTTAAGTAGCATTGCGTTAGCACTACTTTCGGTGAAATCAGATCCCCCAGCTAGGGGGAAATGAAATGCTAAGTACTTTTTCAATCATATATCGTACTAGATGAATCGAATCATGTCTGAAGATATTAGAGAGATAAACAAAACCAAAACAAGCATAAAACCAACAACTTTTATGAAAAGTAATTTAAATGAATGAATAAGAATAAAAAATAAACTATTGAGAATTGAGAAATAAAAATTGGAAATTATTTAGATGTGAGAATTGAGAATGGAGAATGGAGAATGAAGAATTTTGCATTGAGGATTGATAACCAAAAATGAAGAATTGAGAATCGAAAATTAAGAAGAAGAATTGATAATAGATAATTGGGAAATAATATTTGAGAATTGGGAAATTTGATTATCAAGAATTGGGAATAAAGGAAAGTGAAAATTCAAAAATGTGAAATAAGAATTTAGAATTTGAAATTATAAACTGAGTGATGGGAAGAGAAGATAGGTAAGAATCGAAAAATTAAAGCACGGTTCGACTTTGGTACTTGTGCCAAAATGAGACGGTTTTTTGAAAGAACAATTTGTCACATTATTGGCATCTACTAAAACTATTTATTTTTTACAAACCATTAGATATAAGTAAATGTTTTTACATTTTATTATGTTTTATTCACCAACAACACAAAAATTAAACATATTATTGATGCTTGTTTGAATTATATTTGCATATATAGCAAAAACTATAAGGTAAAGTTGTTTCTTAAAACCGTTCGATTTTGCCACATGTGCCAAATTTGGATGTTGCCAAAATCGCATATTGCCAAAATCGGATGTTGTCAAAATTAAATGTTGTCAAAATCCAATGTTGCAAAGACCGAACGGGTCTGAACTTTGGTTGTTTTATGCGGTTTTCAGTCATTTACAGCATCTAAGAGTAATGTAAAAGTCGACATCTTGGTTTTAAAGACGGCTTCTTAAGAGAAATTCGCCTTCTACACGTTTAGTTCATCCAATACCCATATTTTGGGAGTTTCATGCGATTTTCAGTCATTTACAGTATTTTCAAGTTGAGTGGAAGCCGACATCTTGGATTTCAATCTGGCGTCAGATATCAAAATTGGACTTCTATTCGTTGATCCTTTTCAACTAATCTTATTTACAGTAAGTCTGTTCAATGAAGTCTAGTCGAAATGGGTCGAAACAAGTAGAAATAGATTGACAGTTGATCACCTGTCTCTTTCCAATTGACTTCGACCGAATTCTACCAGGTCGAAACGAATCCTGCTGCCGAGCTGGATTGGTTTCGACTAGTTTCTACTAGCTCCATTGAACAACGACCTGACTAGTTTCGACCATATTACTTAGCTGGCCAGAGGGACCAGCTCCAACTGCCCTCGAATTCCTGGTCAAGCCACGGGAATTCTAGTGAGGGTGGGCTCACATGCGGCCTCTTTTGCTTGGCTAAGCTAGAGCAGAGGTTTCGGAGAACCTCGGGTCGGCTTCTCGCAATGATGCACCGGTCGGTAGTTCGGAAGGAAACACAAACACGCTAACTAAATTTTCATGTCCTGTTTATTATAACTTACGTGTCTTGTGTGGGTGTGTAGTGTGTTGCTGCTGCTGCTGGAGGGCCGGCCGGCTGATGCTGGGATGGTTGTCCGATGGAAAATCCTGACTTGGTGGGTCAACAATCTACTGACCACAGTGCTGGTTGGCAATGGAGGTTAGATCGCCCTCGTGGTGGAGCCAACCTTCGTTGTGGTTGCCCTGGATGGTACACGCACACAGTTAGAAAAATCCACGTAGATTCACATGCCACTGCATGGGTAGAAGGGAATCGCGTTATTACATGTATCAATACTGTTCGTTACATGTAAATTCCCAGTCTCATTGATATTGATTGTTTACTGTAGAATTACATGCTCAACCTCTCTTTTATTGATGTTTTGTTTAAAGGAGTGTTTGAAAATAATAAACAAATCGGCAATATCATTAATAAAGAACCTTTATTCAGTTTGTTTGCATACACTTCACCGATCTTTTCGACTTGACACAAACGCCTGTCGGTGCTTTTCAATTCCCCCAGCGAAGGAAACGACCACAGGTGCCGGAAAAATTGAATCCATCATAATGATTTTCTGCAAAGCAACAAATTTACAATTAATACAAGTTGTAACACCCACATTTCTACACACATACCTTCATAAATAGAATTGCATTTAGTTTTCACGAACGTTACTGGCTGTAAATCTTGTACGCATCATCTCCAAATCAAACAGAAGCAAACAGCACACGAACAGGTACAAACAAAAACGGACGAACGTCGCCAACGGTGAGTTTTACATGAAATTGCACGAGAATTTCTCGCAGTCGTCAAGATGCTATAGTCTTTTCCATATTCTGATGCAAAAATGTGTAACGTAAATTTACATTTTTCTTTCTGTGCAGGTGTAAAACACCGCGTGCTCCTCAACAGAGCCTCGAGCCCGGAGGGACACGTTCGAACTTTCACTAACCCGTTTGAAGGGGTCGAACAGTGCCCTCTAGGACCGGATGTTGACGACGATTGTTGTATTTGGGTGGCTCTTGTGGCTGGTCGCGTGGGGGACCAACTTTTGGTTGCTTCTCGGAGTGCCCGCCGGACTTGTAACTCGAGTCCGTGCGCAGGCTCCTTAACAGAGAAACGGAAGCAGATCTTTGCTCACTGGCCCGTTTGACTTGGACAAACTGGAGCTTTGTCGAGTTAACTTTCCTGACCGAAACCGCTGGATCAGTCTTCTTGACCGTAAGCGCTGGGTCAAATCTCTTGACTGGAACCGCTGGGTCTTGATTCGCTCTTTAACCAAAGACTAATTTTGTTCTTTCCGCGTTTTTATCGTATTTCGACAGTAATAACTTGGCTGTGCACGTTTATATTGACCACTATGGTCACTTTGTAGCGATGTGAATCGTGTGCTGGTCGAAGGCGGAAAAACTTAGCGAGCTTAAGTTAGTGATTAGCCGACCCATCTCAACCCACATTTCCGTTTCATTTTCCACCTGACGTTTTCCCATTGCTCATTTGCTTCTCATCGGGCAAGTGTTTTGTGTTGTGTCATAAGTGTTTGCATGTACTAGCTTCTGTATGATAACTACCTCTGAGCACTCAGATTGAGTACTCCAAACTGCTTGCTCTTCATGGATATGATTGGGCGAAATACCCCAATGGTAACAACCAAAACTTTGGCTCGTTGAACATCTACCAGTTGAAAGAAACTAGTTGAAGCCTATTTTTACAGATTTGTACCAACCATTGAACGAAGCTAGTATTTTCAAGTTGAGCGGTAGTCACCATCTTGGATTTCAAGATAGCGTTGGACAGCAAAATTTGACTTTTACTCGTTGAGCCCTTTCACCTAATACCTATATTGTGGATGGTTAGAGATTTTCAATATGTTTGAAATTTTGAGTAAGCCACCATCTTTGAATAATGTTGGCGTAAAGCAACAATTTTTTTTTCCTAATTGATCGTTCCTTTCGCTCAATACTCATGCTGTAAAGATATTCATACAACTTCCGGTTATTGGAAGTTTTTCAAAATTTTTATATATATTTTTTATTTAAACATAACTTATCAAAAATCACACATAACTTATCAAAATTGTGTATAAATGGGAATTCCAATTCAAATATGTGCAATCTAAAGTAATAGTGTCCTGTTTTGACATCTTGATCGAGAAATGTCACTAAATTTTATGGCGGTTAATGATCATGCACTGAGTGCTATTATAAAACATGCAAAAGAGTCCAAGCTTTTTTTTGCATGTTTGTGTTTTGTTAGACTTTAAACATAGCATTCATAACTCTTTCAAAAAAACTAAAACAGTATATTTAGTGAAAGCTTAAGCATTTTTCATGACTATTACAAAATCGTCATAAAACGAGCTGCACAAAAACGCCGTAATAAAACCATAATAAAACTTAATAATGCTAGTTGGTTTGAACTGTGTGAAAATGACAAAAAATTGTTTATTCCCAAAAACAACAAATTTGACAACAATAACAAAAAATTCAATTAAAACAAAAAAGCGCAAAATAAAGCTTAAATAAGGTTGCCAGATTGCTCGGTTTTATCCGACTTTGCTCGAAAATGTAATCCAAAATTTGGGAATTGTCCGGCTCGGCCCGGTTGCCCGGATTTGGTTGAAAAATACTCGGACTTTGCCCGGATTAATGAAATTTTTTGGCAAATCGAACAAAAAAATACAAATTGTGTTGAAAATTTTTATATGTATGCCTCCAAAGCGACATTTTCTAACAAGTTCTATAAAATAATCATGAAAAGTTATTTTTTAGATTTCTTTTCTTGGTTATTGTTGAATAAATTCTGGGTTTTGACCAAATTGGTCCGGATTTTTTGTACCCGGATTTTGCCAGGTTTTCATATAAAATTGCCTGAATTTGTACGGCACGTACAAATGACAAAAATCACAAAATGTTTTTTAAAATTGTTTCGCAAAATGTCATTCATGAAAATAACAATGATGAATTGGGAATGTTTCCCAAGCAATTACTAACAAATTTCTCACTGGGGTGATTAATTTTCCAGAAGGGGCTTCAGAAGCGTAGAACTTCTACTGGCAGTCTAACTTACTTATCTTTCATTTAACATTATAACTATTTTTGAATGTTAAACCTCTAAAATCCATTTTTTTTTTTCGCTCAAAAAGACACAGAGGTTTAGTCTTAAGATTAAATACCATTTATGATCTACGAATATCTTTATCGTCTAGAAAACAATTTTTTCATTTATTCTCCAATGATTACAAAACAACTAAATTTCAGTACATTAACGGTTCAAACCATTTAACCTATTTGTCGATTTTTTGTCACATTTCTAAAACCCGCCAGTTTTTTCAAGTTGAGATTTTCTTAGAGGCTTTTGACAACTGCTTTTCAAGCAGTTGCCATTAGTATCGATTGTAAGATTAACATATATTGAATCATTCTGTGCAAAAAGTAAGTTCAAATGAGTAATGGCTTTTGTTTAATGCTTATTGTAGTAAACCCCGTCTAAAAGCGGGCTTTAGAGAGCTAATGAAATTTAATTGTAGGTTATTTTTTCATTAATTAACGAATTAAAAACGAACATAGAAAGGCAACGAAACAAGATTTTAAATAAAGAATTAAAAACTTCCGTCGCGCGGGTTGACAATGGGTCAAAATTGGTGATGTATGAGTTGTTTTCTGAATAACTTTTGTAATTTAGCTTATTTAGAAAATATAAGAAAGCAGATAGTATACATACAACTGCACAACATTTAGTTGGAAAACATTTTTTTCTTTAAAGTTACAAGACAAAGAAAATTGTCCCATTCTCACCCCTTAGAGAAGGTGACAATGGGACACCATAGTAATAGTTGCCTGATTTAAGAAAATATGTTACCAAAAATTAAAAAAAAATTAAATCCATATGGTTGAGCGAAGAATGGTCTCGTAAAGTGTGAAAATTTCATCTGTCATGGATTTTGACTTACAGTTATTAGTCATTCAATACCTTTATTTCGACCGAGGTTATTCATTCAACAGGAGCAGATAAAATCATTCTTCGTTCTCTATCTCATATTGTAATCAGTTGTAATTTTATTTGAATTTCTGATAAACATGTACTTCCTGTAATAATTTGTAAATGCGGTATATGGCAAAACACAAATGTCCTAACCATTTTTCATCAACTATAGAATTTTTTTCCACCTTCCATTTTCATTTCTGTCTAATGTTCACTTTTTCTGTAAACAGTGTATAAAAATCAATGTAAATAGCATATGAAATTAAAGATACATCCATAGATTCAAAATTTAAAGCAAAATAGTTTGATACTGAAAATTTATATTTATATTTTATATTTTTATTATTATAGTTATTGATATATTAGTGATTAAAATTGTGACGTCACAACGCGCCTCTTTTAAAATTTGTTTTGTATATTCTTGAATTATTTGTTTACATTTGTCCGATGACAATTTTGCAATGTGACAAAATTTGCTTCATGAAATTTCGGCCACGAAATCAAACTGCATTTCTTGGCATTACCTGATGTTGTGCTGACTACAAAATAAGAATTCCAAACTAACATATAAAAACCCCGTATTTGAAACGCAATTTTGGTAATGTTTAAGTCAGTTTTTCGAAAAACGGAAATAAATTCAAAAAATTTCAATTTTAACTTCTAACGCCGTATTTATAAAACCAAATAGTATTTATAAATGAAGTTTTTCAAAGCTGTAAAATAAACATTCAAAATCTGGTGTTTTAAATGTCTTTTTTTATTCCACCTATTCATAACTTCCACTTCCGACTCCGGTCAACACAATCCGCGAGCTCTTGTGGTAATCGATGTTGATCTGTATAGATGTGGTTACTGTGGTTACTTCAAGACGACTCTACCTACGACAGTCTGATATCATTTGCGAGGTACCCAAAAATCAGGCATTGGATGAAGTTATTCCGTTTTTTTTACAAATGTATGAAAAAATGTTATTTCAAAATCTTGAAATATCTATTTTTTCGAAGGCTCGTACACAAACACCCTTCCTGATGAAATCAAAGCGTTAAAAAGCAAGTTCAACATATTTCCTTAGTAAATTTATAGTTTTGGTGAAGTTTTTGTTGCATTTTAAGGTAAATTTTTTTTATTTAAAAAGTAGGGACATTTTCCAAGAGTAAGCCGGTCTAGGACAAAAGGCTAGAAACCCTATCAAATGGCAAAGTTTGAAGGAAAAAATTAAAGACGAAAATTGCGAGGGCCCAGAGAATTGAATGAAGGCGAAATTTCATTTTATTTTGCAATAAAAATTTTATAAGTAATGATAAAAAATTAAGCCCCTTAATTTATGTAGCATCATTGTCTATCTTTTGATTTTAATTGTTGTTCGGCTTAGCAGTTGATAAACCAGCATTTGTAAATATGATGGAGTTGTTTTGTATTCTCTTCTGATCAAGAAAACTCGTTAAAACCTTCAAATAGAGACTCATCAATGTTACCCCAAAGTATCAAATTCTAAACAGAGGCGAAATCAAATTTTAAATCAAATTTAAAGTAGTATAATAAATTTCTCAAATCATGTTTTACGTTCATAGGAGTCCAGTACTGGTTATAAAAATATGAAACATGCCACATTTCCCTTAACAGAAAAAATAATCGAGAAAAATTGAAAAAAGTGATCAATCTTACCCCGTTTTACGATAATTGATTCCATCATTAAAAAAATGATTATAGATTAATCTTAAACTTCTACGGTCATGAAACCTCACTTAAAGATAAATTAGAGTAATTGATAAGAAAAATCAACACATTCAAATGAAAAATCATGATCTTAATTCATTTTTTTTGTTCTTTTATCCATGATTATGTATATATTTGAGTTTAAACTTATTGGAATTTATCCTTTTCATACTAATCCAGAAATTATCTAACCGGGTTCTAACGGTTCTGAACAATGATCAATACAGTTAGAAAAATATATGTCTTTGAGACATCTTTTCTTGCAACTTTTGTCATACATATACAATTGGTCTGAATCTTTTCCAGCTTCCGTTTTTCAACGGAAAAACAAATACCGTAATCCGGGGTAATATTGATCACTTTTTTCAATATTTTTCGATTATTTTTCCTGTTAAGGGGAATGTGGCACGTTTCATATTTTTAAAACCTGTACTGGATTCCTATGAACGTAAAACATGGTTGCAGAAATTTATTTGACTACTTAAAATTTGATTTAAAAATCGATTTCGTCGCTGTTCAGGAATTGATGCTTTGGGGTGTTGATCATTGATCGGTCTCCATTTTGACGGTTTTAACGAGTTTTCTTGATCATAAAGGATATAAAACACCTTCATAATTGTTTACAAATTCTTATTTATCGATTTTACCATGCTTTTAAACGTTTCCTTTTAAAAATATTTATAATCTAAAAAAAAAACAAAGATGCTGCATACATCTAGGGGCAAAAATTATAATAATTTCTAAATAAGTTCAGCTTCAAAATTCAAATGAAAGTTCACCTGTACACATTTCCCTAGGCCCTCCCCCTATTTCCATTTTCACTTTTTCTTCAAAGTTAATCATTTGATAGGGTTCCTATCCATTTTTCCAATAAGGGCTTACTCTTGGAAAATGTCCTTAATTTTTAAATATCAAAAATTTATCATAAAAAGACTATAATTATACTTATACAAAGAATAAAAGTTGTTCTTTCACATTAAACTACCCGTTTGTTTTTTAATACTGTTTGATATCATCAGGAGAGCTGTTTGTTTACGAGCCTTGGAAAAGATAGATATTTTAAGATTTGGAAATTACATTTTTACTAACAGAAAACGATTTCAAATACAAACCAAATTCTGTTTATTTGATACTCAACTAATTGGCTTTCAAACGTAGAAAACAATTTTCAACAATTCAAACTATAGACTAAGTTATTGATGATAGTGTGGAAAAATTTATTGGTGGTCAAAGTTACCCCGGTGATCAAAGTAACCCCGTTTTACGGTACGACGAACTCAACAAACAAACTGCAAAGGATGCCTCAAAAAGGTCGTTATTTCGCTTAAAAGGTCAGATCCATAACGGATACCCAAATTGTCCCGCATAATGCAAACAAACGTCAATATCGTTCCCATAAAATTGGAAAATTTACAAAACGGGAAAACAGTTGCCCAGCCGATTTCCGGAAGTCAGTAAGTTAGTTAGAGCATAGCATCAAATCTCACATAGTCAGACATCGAATTGAAAGAAACAAAAAAAACGCAAAGGCGATAAATCTTTCCGTTTCGCATTCGGGAAGGGTCTCTTCATTGAGTCTTTTTTCCGAAATAAGGGCGGATGCTGCACTTCCCTTTATTATGTCTCTCAACAAGCAATCTGCATCAATCTTCTCACCAGCAGATTTCGGTATTCACACAGAAAAAACAGCAACGAGCGATGGTCAATTTTCGGGGGATCGGTCCGGTCGTCATTCATTTGCCAATGCAACCCAAAAAGATCTCAGCCATTTTTGCCAAACGATGTGGGAAGATCGTACAGGCATTCAAATTACTGATTTGTGACCACCCTGAAGATCTCCGCTCGCGGATTTGCCGTCTTCATCAATGAATGCCTGTGCGATCGGCCATCAGGTGAGTAAGTTTCAATTAAAACTGACACCATTCTTCGGTTTTTTTTTCTCTTTGTTAACATTCATTGTGAGTCCTGCGCGGCTCCAAAAAGTGCACCCATTTGTTTAATGAGGTGGGTGGATTCATTTGTTTATGTTAGATTTTATTTGCCTTTTGATCGTTTTGGACTTTTTTTCTCTCTCAGTTCTGTCGTGTTCGGCAAGCTTGTAAGTTTTATTTCGGTTTTGTAGGTGAGGAGGTGAGCTTCGAGTTATAAACTTGATCGTTGACTTTATGTTCAATTCATTCGTTAAGGGGGATCGTAACAGTTGGGCAATTCTTTCGGCATACCTAGTCGGTTTTGAGTTTCTGTAGCAGTACTTACGCAGCTTAAGCATGATGATTGAACCGATCAAACAGCTGCTTACCTGTAGAAAAGAAACAATAAAAAATACATTAGATTTAGATACTTTAAAGGGGACAAATGCAATTGTTACGAAGATGTGACGAAATTTCATAAAAAGCAATCGGCTTATGAAGAAAAAAGTTATGAATGAAAAACCAGTATTTTTTGTTCCTTCCGAGCAAAATAGGTACCTTAAAATCCTATTCCCGTTTGACACTAAAGCGACCCCTCCCCATGATTAGATGTTTCTCAAATTTAGCAAGTGACCTTCTCGTAAGCTAATAATTAATTTTGACACGGAACGAAAGAGATTTACCATATTAAATTCTTCCTAGACTATGATTAGTACACTGCGGTTCGCTATATTATTCAAAAATGCAAGAATCACTGTTATGGTAAAATAAATATGTATAACTTCTTCAATTTTCAACCGATTTTGATAAATACCCGCTTGAAATTTTTTTTTAAATAGACATTCTTGACCAATAAAATATAAAAATTGTTGAATGCTATAATCGAGTCTAAAACTGAACGCTGAAATATTTTTTTTTTAAATATGCGTTTTTTATATATATACTAGCAGACCCGGTAAACTTCGTCTTACCATGTTCAATTTGGCGTCCATTTTCTATTTTTCCTAGTTTTCTTTACATTTCCCTTCTTTCCCTTTACTCGAATCGTCCCGCTCAATTCTATCAAAATTAAACAAAAGGATTTAAACTCAACGGGTCTTTTAAAATCCAAGTTTTGTAACTTGTTAAATAAATAACTGTATGTTGATAATATGTATGTTTCGTTTGCTGTATTCCATTCAGTAGATTTATTTCGTTTTGTTATATTGTTTTTAATATCGGGACAATTTTTGGAGTATTTGCCGAATATTTTGCCTAACGCAGCGCTTTCAGCTCCCAATAAGCTTTGGATGGTGTATTTTTTAGAGCTGTAGAAATGAAACACATAAGAAAAGATTTTTTACTAACCATTTTCAAACAGCTTATTATTCACCATTCACATGCTTCGAAGCAGTTTGAATTAAAATCCTTATTTTCACCAAATCATTTCCAAAAAGTTTCGCCTGATACTTAAGTTATAGACTTTACACATTTCAACTTAAAGTGTTCCCAACAGCACTTGTCATGGCATTAAATCTGGTGATTTTGTGTATTGCTAATTCCTTTTTTTTATTCAAACAAAAAATGCAAATTAAATCCTTTAAACTTTAACCCAATGAATCAAAGAAACGATTGGTTTTGAAAAGAGGAAAACATATGTTTAGGTATATTCACCCCATTTTTTTAAAGATTTTAATTCAAGTTCCTGTAATACGTCGTGTGTTTTGTGTCTTTTAATTCAAGCAGTTCTGATTTCTAAATATCCTGAACATTGTTGGTGGTGATCTGCGATTTCATTTAGGATTACTTTATATTTTTAAGATTTAATAACATTTAATTAATAAGCAGATTTTTTTTAAAATTAAATAGATTGAAAATAAATAATTTGTTCAGGCTTCGATGGTTTCATGAGTTCATTTTATTTCCTGGAAATTATCATAAAAACAAAACCTTAATAAAAATTATGTGTCTTTTTTACTTTAAATCTTAATTTTCAAAAATGAAACACCGGTCAAATCCTAACGAATATCACCATAGTTCAACTTTCATATGCTCTGGAAAAAGTAATATTTCCAAAAAAAATATAAATTATGTAGACAAAAAGAAATATCGAAGTATATATTTGTCCCATTTATTGGGGTAAGTGAAAACACATAGGTCTTTTTAGATGCGTCAGTGAAAAGACTTTAAAATTAATTTAATACTTGTTCTTGGTTGTCTGTTTTATCAACTTTCATTGCTATATTCTAAGTTTTTTAATTTATTCCGATTAATGCTTGGTACTTCAAATTCACTGAATGCTGTTCAACCAAAAGACCCTGATTTACAAAGACCTTTATAATAATTTTGAATATCAGCTTCAGATTCAACACTCGGGATATTCTTTCTGGCCATTTTGAAGATAAAATTCTTAAATTGTAGATGTTTCATAGCTAAATTGCGCGTTTTCACATATTCCACCTTAGAAAATACAGGAATTAATATTATTTTAACACTATCAGATCATATTAAAAGTTCATCATAAAAATCTGCTGCCCCTGGATTATCAATCACAAAAAAACTTTTCAACAAAAAAGTGAATCAAAAGTCTGTTCTATATAGCCAAAGTATGTAAAACAAAAACACACTTTTCATGTTAAGTTTGTACTTGAATTGTGTGTAAACAAACAGTAAACGTGTACACAGTTTTGGTGAATGATTTTAAAAAAAAGTTAAGTTTATTTAATCAAAATTTTTTTGGGCCCAACAATTTTTAGATGAAGAAATAATGCATACATTTTTTGTAAAAGTTGATAGTTTGCTTAATTAGTTTTCTAGTTGATAGTTAGAAATTCTTCCGGAAAATGCATATCCTCACTTTTTGTTATTAAAAAGTAGATTTTTTTTATTGATAACTTCAATTTACGTTTGCAAAAAATCAAATAGTTCATTCGGCCTTTTAAAACTTCAATTCTATCTAATCTTTTTCAAAGAACAGACTCTTGTTGAGAGGACGAATGGCCAAGTTGGTTAAAATCCTCTATAATTAAACAAATTAGAAGAGAATAGACTCTTGTTCAGTTAATGTGTCTCGCATTCTAGGCGTATTGGATTATACGAAATTGAATGTAAAGCTTCCCAATTTCTTATTTTCAAACGTCCTCAGAGTGTCATAACATTATTTCATATTTATCTTTACCAAGTTCATATTTTTTGGCAACAATTTACTACTTAAATTAACACGAATTAAAAAAGGTTTTGATATTTGAAATCGTTTATATGGTTTTGATTCGATCGATAAAATATCAATCCGTGTCACGTCTAGGCGTCATTTATTACCATGTGCTGTGTCCTGTGTACAAATAAAATAAGCAAGAAAAAAAAACACATCTAGGTTTCATATCGCCCCCACGTGCATAAGAAATATAGGTACTTGGTTGAGAAATAGGCGCCTAATTTTTAAATTTTTCCAGCGATCAATGAACAGTATGCTTTGGTTACTATTATCTTGTAACGACGTTTGCTAGCGACGCCTCGCCCATGCAGACGAAAAACAAACCCCCCGAAGAAAAGAAAATCTCTAAAAATGGATACCCGACTTTTCAATTTCACATTTTGGCAAAACAAATATTATATGTTTTATTCGATCAGCAAAATGTCAACCTGAGTCACATCTTGGCGTCATTCATAACCATGTGCTGTAGAAATGAGCTAGGAATCAAGAACAAAAAAATCACATCAAGGCTTCATATCGCCACCACTTGCATTGAAAATATGCTTGGTTGAGAAATACGCGCCAAAATATTCTCACTGATCAGTATGCTATGCCATGGTTACTATCTTCTAACGACGTCTGCTCGCGACGCCTCGACCTTGGAGACGAAAAACAAACCGCCCAAAGGAAAAAAAATCTCAAAAAAATGGAAGCCATGACTTTTATTTCATTCAAAAAACTACAAATTTAATTATTACGCACAACTGATGTGACTTTGTGTTCTTTTTATTCGATATAAACCGATTCGCATGGCTACAGAATATTCTAAAAATAATTTCATTCGAATCGTTTGGGTCATTTCAGAGGAGTTGTACTACAAACACCGTTACAAGAGAATTTTATATAATAGATTTTCTATCATAAAGTAACTAATATCCACAATACTGTTGATCAAACGCTAAAAAAAAATTCGAAAAAATAAAATTACTTCCATGCAGTCATAGATATTGAATCTAAGTACAAGTACTTTCTACATTTTTTTTAAATTTCATTTCAGAGCATATGGGATATATGGAAAATTACATATAATAGCATTGTAATATGGGATTTGAGGCGACAAAAAGTCAAAAACTGAGCTTTATCGGATCGCTTTTTTTTACTTAAAATTTGATTAATATATCTCTAGTTTTTCAACTCATTATTTTGTTACTGAACACACCACAGACATCAGACTTTGAACAATTGAAAAATTTATATGAGAAAAAAAATTTATTACAAGAACACCATGTGAAAGCTTGTATTGAAAGCTTTCATTTGAACCGTTCAAAATATTTACACACTAAATTGATCTATGATAAAAATGAGCAAATAAACAATTTTTTATCAAAAGTCAAAAACTTTGAAGCCTTGCTCCGTACTCTTTTCACTTTTAAAATTAAGTTTAAGGTCAAAAAAATACAATGAACGAGTTACCAGGCACCCAAGAGCACTGTTTTTAAAGTTATACTGAAATAAAGCTGAAAATATTATGAAAATGTGTAATTTTTACCCATTAATGAGTATACATTCATAAATTTTTTGCTGATTTAAAAAAAAAATCATGATATCAATCATTTCACACTTTTTACTTGAATTTCATGGAATGCTTCGATAATACTTATCATTTTATTATCATTAGTCCAATAAACGGTTTTCGAATGAAATAAATAGTAGGGTCGAAAATAAAACCAATCCAAGGCCGTGCGAACGGGGGGTGGGGGGAGGTTTAGGGGTTTAAACCCCCCCCCCCCCTCAATTGAGATTTTTTGCAAGTAAAATTTTCAGTTTAAGCAACAAATTTACCAAATTTACGTTAGTAGCGAGCAATTACTTGATTTCAGAAAGTGTTAAAAATAAATGTTAATAAACATATCAGAAAATTTTCTCGCCTTCGGCGGAATTAAATCTTAAATCACTCTAGAACTAAGACATTTTATTCTACGACACAATATGAGGTTCACGACTAATTTTTAATTATTAATTCTTAAATTAATAAATTTTTGTATTGAAAGTCAAATCTTGACACACGAAAATACTACCTCTTCTTTAAAATTGGTTTCTTTTAGGAGGTGTATCTAAACAAGTTCATCCATTACTATTTATCACTTTTGTAATTTAAAAAAATCGTTAATTTCGTTGCCAATTTTATGCCGATACGAAATATTTCTTATTCTTCAACTCCACATTTAAAAGGGTTTTGATGAATTATACATGGTCACATATTTCTGAGGTGCCAAGAATTTAACAGCTAATTTGGTGTCTTTAAGCTTTTGAAAATATGAAAAAATTATTTAAGAAAGTTCTGCACAAGTCTGAGATATAAAGGTTTTTATCATCTTTCTTTAGGACCCCAAGTATTTTTTACATCAGCGAAAAAAAATTATACATATTGTTAATTTGTTTACTTTCTCCACTTCTGTGAAAACATAGAATTTCAGTGAATTGTAAAATAATTATTAACTTTATTTAATTTAATATATTTTAAGAGCAAAAATCAAATCGCTTTGCAGACTTCAACAAATTTGTTATATGAAATTCATTCTTTTTTTTTAACTTTCTTCAATAATGTCAGAAATACTTGTCTTTCCTTATAAAGGAAAACTGTAGAATTTTACTTTTTTAGATAATGCATAATCACCACAATCAAAATATTATTCCTTATTTAAATAAAAGTAGATTTGTTAATTAATCAGATATCAATGATTGATTTAACTCGAAACTGATTAATTTTTAATCTAATAAACTTCATATCATCAAAACGAAGGGTGATTGACAAAATCTGACACAAGATTCGAGTTCAATACGCCAAAATCTACCAAATCAATCATTTAAATATAGGCACCAGAAATTTATCTTTCTTCTCTTCATCTTATATTTTAATTTATGAAGAGTTTATTCTACGTTAGTTATGTTTGATAATTAAATTATTCGACCTTTTTGATGAAACTCATATTCTTTGAGTAAGATTATTTCAAGAAAAAGAGCGAGATAAATTTGAGAGCATTTTCATCACATGTCATCAATTTGTTCCTCTTGGAGCAAATTTTCAATTTTATAAACTTGAAATGTTCTTACTAAAACAACATAACTTTTACCAATAAAGCCAATAAATTAAGTTCACATTTTATTTTAGTTTTCAACTAAATTTACGAAATTTAAAAGTCAAACTAATAAAATTTATTGAAATATTTTAATATGTTTACCTTCGATTTTCAACTCTGAATTGCATCTGCGAGCATAACCTTCTTGGAAGCCTAAAAATCTAAATTGTGATAAGAAAAACTTAGTTCCTACCTTTTATCCTTTCCAGGAACTTATAATTCAATTGAAAGCAACAAACTATTCAGAGCTTGAAATTTTAAACTATATTTGGACTTGAAATGTTTCACTTATTTTTATTGTTTTAATTCATCTTTTTGGGATCGATTATGACTTGATGAAAAAAAAATCAAACTTTTGTAACCTTTTATTTTGACGGTTGGAAGAATTTGAATAAAAATTAGAGACTTTGATCACTGGCATTCTAGACATAAAATTGAATCAATTGATGATTGAATTTTTATCAAATTCCATTCAATCATCATCTATGTATTTTAAATAAATTATCTCAAGTTAAAAATTTTAATTTAACCTTAAATAAAATTCACAGTCAATTCTCAATTATTATTTCAAATTTAAGATATAACAGAGGAAGTATTCAATCAACCTTGCATTCGTTTCCTGCATCATTTCGAAAATATTGACTTTAAATTTGTAGTTCAGAATAATGATCATTATTTTGAACTTTTTATTATTTTTTCTTCTTTTTCTTGTTATTTGTCCATTAGCTTTAGGTTCATTCGATGGCAGGGGATGGTACAGCAGTGTTTTTCTATTGCAAATCACTTATTAATAAATTATCGGAAAAAAACATTGATTTACAAATATAACAAATGTTGAGACAAATTGATTTGAGACTTTCATTTTGATTTTTTGGAATCGTATCAGTAGAGTTTATTATTTTCATCGAGTTTGTGATGGCCTTGAGTAGGAAAATGGTTTAAGAAAAAGATAACCTTTTTTATTTTGTTGTTTTTTTTTTGGGAATTGTTATCATTTCTAGTTAAATTTGAATTTCGAAACCCCCTCCCATGGGCGGGTCCTTCGCACGAGCCTGCACCAATCATCCTTCTTTATACGTTGTTTTAAAACAATTTTCGTATGAATTTATCTAAAATTAGTTTAAATAGACATTTTCATAGAAAATTTTCAAAATTTTCAAAGGAGTCCAAAACACCAAACCATCTTTGTATTTTTTTAGATATTTTTGTGCAGTTTTTGTTCTAGTCTTTTTTGTATATGGAGGGCACCTATACAATTTTTAGACAACCCGAGAAATTATTTAAATATATTTTTTTTTGTATGGCCTAAGAACATATCAGCCAATGGAATCAACTTAGAGGGTTTTTTGTATTCATATTTTTTTAATATTTAAAAAAAACCCTACCTTCATGCAGTGGGGGATGGGTAGAAGAAAGAAGAGGGGTTTCCATATAAGTTTTTTTTTACATAGAATTACGCCTTACGGTAACACTAAAGGGGTGCAAATTGGAATTATCAAATATGAATTTGTGCTGGAGAGGTTATAAATTTAACGGCCGAGTAGGCATTCATTTTCTGAACGTCACGGCAAGTTGTCATGTCAAATCGAAACTATGAAAACAAATCTAAATCAAAAATCATTCATGTAAGTACTCTCCTCGATTAACAAAATGAATGCGTCCCTCGGTTCAGAAACGAAGTTATTCGCCAGTCCCCTTGAAGGCAACTACCAGAAAGTAACCGGACCCGTGTTTCAAAATCACAAAATGTTGGCAAAAATGATTAAAAAGATTTTAAATTAGGGATTATTCGTAAAAAGTTCATAAAAAGAAGAAACTCTCACTTTTTTCAAGTTTTCCTGATTTTTCTATAATTGCCGGAATGAGTTTTGAGCCTTGTTCTGAAAAATTGAAACTTTTTGAATTATATTGAATAATATTGTAAAATTTAATTGAAGGCTTTGAAACTCCTTCAGATAATTTGCATGAAAATTAAAACAGATGTTTTATGATGAATTTGCATATATGTATATCGAAGTTTACTCTACTTGGTTGAAAAAACTATGTCTCTAAAATATAAAAAAAACTTACAGCTGATTTTAAGATATGTTTGGTTAAGGTTTATTTTTATCCAAAAGTATATAAATAATGAGCGTAAGCTTAGTTTTCGCTTCCGAAAATTGAGCTGAATTTATTTTAAAAAAAATATCAACAAATTAAAGAATCTTAACTAAGTAAAATTATTTTAACTTTTGATATTAAGGATTTTTCTTCTCAACACTGTGGAATAGATTATATTATATCACTTCAATATATTTAGAACATTTAAATTTTTTGAAGATATGTATATGTAGATGCCTTTTTGCATTGTTTTTAGTTATGAAAGAATAATCCTATTTTTTAATTAGTTTTTTTTAAAAGTGGTCGTTCAAGTTTATTCCATTGAAGAAGTACAAAAAAGTCCGAAAAAATATCTGAACATATTGAAACGTTCCTAGAATATGGGAGATTAGAATCCTATTAAAAAGGTTTGGTTGTCGCTGACTTGAAAATTTCACTTTTTCCCAGGTTTTTGGGGATTTGAACTACTGTGCGCCCCTCTCTCATAGATGTGAATCACGCGCTGTGATAATGTTTGCATCAGCGTTGCCAGATCGTAAACCCTTCAAATCCGTAGATTCTACGAAATACGAAAAATGTACTGATTTTGGCGAAATAAAACTTGACGACCTTTGTTTAACTCGTCAGTTTGAATTTTCGTTTATCATTTGAATCCCTTTAATTCGGAGAAAATCCTTAGGAAATGCTTAAAATTCGTTGAGCTCAAGCATCGGTCCGTGAATCTGAAAAAATGAATTTTTGAAAATTTTTAAAAATTATTTATGAATGAATTTATGAAAAAACAACAATTCCTAAGCTGCCAAATGAACCCTTCAGATCTGCAATACGATGTTAGATGAGAAAAATATGAATGAGATAAATTTGCATGTTTTTTAAAGAATGATCTCAATCTTTTGGCCGATACACCCTACTAAGGGGTACTACCAAACTTTTGGACGATAACTTAAGTGTCTATTTTATTAATTAAAAGAACATTCTTAAATGCCTGCGCAATTTTATTTTATTGTGTTTTGAGAAGTAAAGAATAACAATTTTAATGCAACTCAAATTTTGAAATTTGGTCCACCCTATCCCGAGATGATCGGCTTTGAATATTGAGTGCGATTTTTTGAAAATGTTATTACTTTAGGTTAAGTTTAAGGTATAAAACTAAAACATTATTTCTGGGCAAAATACCTTCGAAATAGCTATTAGGTACTCATTATGTTTCAAATGAGATCAGAAGATTTGCAATATGTCCTAAGACGGCTGAGATATGAACGGTCAAAATTTGCATGTTTTTTAGCGGGTGATCCCAAAATTTTGGCCGGCATTGTAGCTAAGTTCATTCTTCTGCCAAGTTTCACTTCACAAGACCACTTTTGGAATTGGTTACTTATCAAAAACTGAGCTAAAGGTTGCTTTTAGGAGGATTGAAAATCACTTTATAGCGGTTGTTTATTTTTATTTGATTGTTCAATCTAAACGCTAACTCCCTTCAATTTCATGCCGTTTCCTCTCTTCATTTTGCACAGTAAGGTGAAGAAATTAAGAAAAAAAAATGGTTGGAAATCGTTAGAATCTGTCATTAGTTGCCTCCGGATAAAACCCCTTTTCCGGACCGTAGCGTCATCGAGTAATCTCGACTCGAATCCCGGAAGCAAAACATTAAAAGATGCTGCCGGTCATCAGCTTTGGAGTGCTCCTCAAGAGTGCACTGCTGTCTCCGTATGTTTTAATATGTTTGTGTTATCTTTTTTGGTTTCCAGTTTTGGAACATGCAAGTGTTTCTAACGAGTAGTTTGAGGGTTTCCTCTCTCGTTTTCGTTTCCGACGCATCTCGCAACCTAAGACGAAATCGAGGTCATCTTACGGTGGTCTCTCTTTCTCTGTATAGAGTTTAATGGTTAATCTCATTACGACCTTATGACTGCTGGCCGAGTAACCAGCCATATGCAATCAAAAGAAGAATCACCACACGTGAATTCTCCGGCGCGCTCAAGAGTGGGTTAAGGCGGTAGGGAAAATGAACCTGATGCAATCTTAATTAGATTCAATCTCTCAATTAACAAGACAACGCAGGGAACAAGACCATAAGGAATGATTAATTGGAGATCCAAATTAACAGGCGAATGTCATATTTTACCAGGCCACTTAAGACCCCCGCGGGCCAGAGCAAGCACTTTGCCATAAAATGCTCGTCGTAGTTGTTGTTGTTGTTCAGATCAACATTTCTACGCCGCGCGGGGCAAAAGAACGCGCGATACAAGGTAACATCTAGCAACAGTCATCATTGAGTTCGTTTGGCATTCTTCTGTCTGTCTGCCCCCGAAAGCCCAAAGCTGGGCCACAACATTCCGTAAATCACTTCCAAGTTCAAATATGGGTAGACGGTTCGAGAGCAAAAGTATAAATCATCACTCACTTCTCTCTAGTAAAGAAATTCCTTTTGTGCGCAGGGGACTTTTCAATTGTGCTGCTGTGCAAAACACCTCACATATCAAAATGTAACATGTGACAATTATGCTTCCAACGGCAGTTATGAGAATAATCAATTGAAGTAGAATGTGTACCTTAAACTTATTCGTTATCATTGCAAAAAAATCTTATTGTTGACATTTAGTAGAGTTCGGTTTTTGTATGAAAGGTTTATTCGAAAAACTATCAAAAAATTGTGAGGTGTCTAAGAACCTATTAGTCTTTATAAACTGTAGAAATGTTTTAACAGTAAAACAATAGAGTCATTATCGACTATTTTAAAGTGACCTTTTTTGGTTCTAACAAGTATAAGATCAGAGTTGCCAATGATCCTGTTTTTTATTTAGAATCTCTTTGATTTTCGAAAGGTCCATCCTGATAACCTGAAAAGCTGTACTTTATCCCTTTTGACAAAAATAGCGTGATTTAAAAAAAAAACAAAATTATTTTCAAATCTAGCATCAATTTTAGTAAAAGCGTAAGAAAGAAGCGTAAGCAAAAGTGAGGAGAATTTTCTGCCATTCAAGCCTAAAAAGTGCTCAATATGACCGTTTTGGTGTTAAAAGTAGTTCTATGCGTACAATTGATAATGCTTGTTCAACGGGATTATTTTGATAAAACTTTTTCGAGTTCCTTTAAACATACGTACGAATTAGGAATTATGTTCGTCAAGTTATGTCGTGAGACGGAATACTATGTAAATAAAATAAATAAAAAATAATAACATACGTACGGAAACAAGGCCGTGCGAACGGGGGGGGGGGGGGTTAGGGGTTTAACCCCCCCCCCCCCCATGAAGATTTTTTCCAAGTAAAGTTTTCACCGTAGTAACGGAAAATTACTTGATCTTAAAATATATTTGACAAGCAAGTCAGAAATTTTTCTCGCCTCCGGCGGAATTACATCTTATCTACATAACCCGTGGCTTGAGACATTTCGATCTACGACACTATTCGACGTTCACGAATTGAAACCAAATTCTAGATTTCAATCTGCAATTCAGTTTATCTTTTGTATAGGAACTCAAAACTTGACATACAAAAACCCTACCTCGTTTTCAGAATGGGTTTTTATTAGAGATGTACCGAATATTCGGTTGGCCGAATATTCGGCGCCGAATACCGCCAAAAAACCGTTAAGCCGAATATTCGGCTCACCGAATAGTTGCGCTAAGTATTCGGCCGAATAGGCCGAATAGGCCGAATATTTATTTTTAAAATCTATACAATAACATAATTGTCATTTTTTTTAAATGAATTTGGATAATTAATAGAATAGCTAAAAGTTATGCTGAAAAAGCTACACAATCATCAAAAACTTATGGTTTCAGTTAAGCATCTTAGGTGTATCCGTGTATCTTTCACTGTAGATCGTACAGGAGAATGCTGACAAATAACACTTTATACTTTGATTATAGTTTGTTTTAGATATTCTTAAATTATTCAGATTTGCCCATATATCCAAAAAAGAATTCAAGATAACTCAAATCTGGCCGGGATTCCCAGATATTGTTCAAAACTTCCCGGATTTTTCCCGGCTTAATTCAAATAATTTGCTAAATCAAATAGAGAATTTTGATTATTCTATGAAAATTTCAAGATTTTGTGTTCAAAAACGATTTTTTAACCATTCCAAAATAAACATAAATTTTTGTTTAATCTTTAGATATGAATTTAATACTGCTCCTGCGATTCAATGAAAATAATAAATTTCAAGTTATATTTTCTTTCACTTTCCTATTGTATGTTTTTGGCCATGATTTTTTCCGATTTGCCAATTTTTTTTTTCCTAAAATTGTTCTGATTTGTCTAAGGTTAAAGCACAGACAGATAAAAATCATCGTACTTTTTAACAACTATTTCGAAGATATCTTGCTCAAATTCGACTTTCATCTAATTTGATATCAAATGAGCAGTTTCGACATGTTTTTCCCAGATTTCAGAGCAACTCATCTCTTTGGTGATAAACGCTCTTGAAGCGACAGGTCATCTGATGTCCTTTTCAGTTATTGGTAATTTTTCTTTTAATCAGAGAGACCCCTACTTGAAAAAGATCTTGTAATATATCATCAGGTTGAAAATAATCGACTCAAAAACATGAGGGGCAATAAGATGAAAGAAATAGAAGAAAATTAAAATAATCGTTTTTGTATTTTTATAAAAAAACCCAACAGTATATTCGACCGAATATTCGGCCGAATATTCGGCCGAATATTCGTTTGGCCGAATAGTTGAAAAGGTCAATATTCGGTATTCGGCCGTTCGCCGAATACCACTATTCGGTACATCTCTAGTTTTTATAATAGGTTTTTATGGGTTTTTACAATATAAGAACAGAGTTTGAAATGAACCATTTTTTTATAAAAAAAAATCGTTCATTTCTTTACAAATGTTATGCTGATTTGAAATATTTTTCAAGAAATCAATTTCATACTAAATATTATTTTGTGTTTTTTGTTCTTCTAGATGCGGAACACAAGACATAATTTACAATAGGCCACAAAATTTACATTTTTTGAGATGCAATGAATTTAAAAGGTAATTTCGACTAATTTAGGGTAGTCGAATCAAAATATGCAATATTTCTATCAGCTTTCGTTATTGAAATGACTTTTGAAAATAAGTAAAAAGCATTTAAGAAATGTCTGCGCTTTTTTTTACAAAAACTCAAGTTTGAAAAATATCATTTTTCAAAAAAAGTTTTATATGAACTATCAACTTTTTTTAAAACTTCAAGTAATTTTGAGTTCTGTGGAAAAAGTTATAGAAGTTTAATGTTTTTTAACATTTTCTCATTTATCAAATTTTAAAGAAGTTTTAATCCAAACTGAATTTTAAATATTTTTAAAGCATACATGTAATCATTTTGCAAGTTTCAACAAATATGTTGATCATTGCATCATGTTACATCATTTTCATCATAAGATTATTCCTTAATTGGATGAAATATGATAAACAGAATCAGAATATGATTTTTTCATGAAAATAGGTTTATTGGTTAATCAGTTACCAATGTTTGATTTCACTTTAAACTGATACATTTAAAACTCCTTACCACCAAAACTAAATGTACCTAACGTACTAAAAACTAAATGTACGCTAAAATTTACCAAATCAATCATTTAAAAAATAACCACCAAAATGCTGTTGCCTTGAGTTATCGATTAAATAAATGGTTATGGTGAAACGTGTTTATAAAAAAAAAACTTCTGAAATGTTTCAAAGAACTTATCTTATTCATTTTCTTTTTTTTTAAGATTTCTGAATAAATTTACCGAATATTAAAGAACGGTTTTATTTTCAATTTTCTAATTAATTTGTCAAATTTTATAGTCTTACTTTTTAAATTTTAGAAGTATGTTTAACAAATTTTGTCTTTGTTTTTTAAATTCTGAATTTTCGTGTACTTGATATATAACTCCTTAAATTTAAATTTTTTATAAGAATAACATAGATTCAACCGTCAGTTTTTTTTTTCCAGGACCCAATATTTCAATCGAAAGTGACAAAAAACTCAGAGCTTGTATTTTCAAAAATGAACTTATTTTGATAACTGGACGATTTTTTTTATAAAAAGGTTTTATTTCTGACTTTTATCACTGGCACTTTTCAAATAATAATAAATATATTCTTCTTTTTTCATATTAATAAAACCATCAACCATTGAACAAATTCTCCTAAGCTCAAAATGGATTTTTCCAGTTATCGAAAATTCACATTTTAAATCGCGATTTAATATTTTTTGTTCAAATTTAAAATACCACAGCGGAATTTTTCAATCAACCCTTCAGTTGAGAATAAAGAAAAGAATTTAAACTAAGATGAATTAAAATTAACTATAATTACCATTTTCCTAACAAATTATCATGGTTAGTGAAAAAAGATGAAAACGAGATTTGCAGAGAGGCGCTTGACTGGAATCCAGAAGGTCATCGAAGAAGAGGCAGGCCCAGAAACTCGTGGCGGCGAAGCCTAGCCGCTGAAATCCGAACTGTCGACGAGAATCTTGACTGGGACCAGGTGAAGACGCTGGCTCCGGATCGTCAACAGTGGAGGTCTTTTACCACGGCCCTATGCACCGGTGGATCGGCGCGGGATCATTAAGTAAGTAAGTAAGTAAGTTTTGTAACTGATTGGACATTTATTTTAGAATTCAGAATGGTTTTAAACTCTGTGTTTTGGTGATGTTTATTTTAAAGTTGCTTCGAAATTCTTTTGAAACAAATTTCTACTTCAGAATAAGGAACATCAGTTTGAAAAAAATATCAATGACTTACCGAAAATTTAAAACTTTCATTGTGATATGATTTGAAAACATAGTTTTTTATCATTCTTTTTTTTAGTTTGTGTGGTAATTATAAGTGAGAAATGGTGTTTATTTTTGGTATTGTTATCGTTTTAAGCTGAATTTGAATTTTGAAAACCCCCTCCATAGACAGGTCCTTCGCACAGGCCTGTACGGAAAGAATCCTATTAGAATTTTGAAAAGATCATCAAACAGTTTTCAAGTTATTCCGGGGAAAATAATTTTGGAATAATTGAAGAAGCTCAGTATTTAATGAAAAAGTTATAAACATTTCAAAATAAAAAATGAAAATCCAATGAAGATACATTAATCTTGCAGGCTTTGCTTGCTAGAGCTGCAATAATTTCATAAAATATATATGCCAAAGTTATAAAAATCAACAAGCCAACACCCTTCCCCATGGAGATTTTTGCCAAGTGAAATTTTCAGTTGAAGATATGGATTCACCGTAGTAACGTGAAATAAGATCATCCCAAAAGGTGTTTTTAAATATATGTTCTAAATTTTAGAAAATTGACTCGCCTCCGGTCTTCGGCGGTATTTAGCCCGCCTTAGTCACTCTAGGCCAAGGACTTTTCATTCTACGACACTATCCCAGCAAACATAAAATCGCATTAGAAATGACAGCTCAAATCGTTAACAATGTTCATGTGAATCGCAATTCCTACCAAATATATTAACGATCTTAAAAATGGTTATTTACAATCGGAATAAATCGTATATGATAAAAAGTCCACCATGTTTGCAAATTTGTTTTTTCGTGCGGGATTATTGTGTAAAAAAACCTTGTATTTTTTCTGCGATAAGCAGTGCAACCAGATTGCTTAAAATCAGAAGGTTCATTTGAAAAAAAAATGTACAATGAGATAAGCAGCAAATATTGTCACTGGCAACAGTTTATATGCGCTCTCTCGTATACTTTCAGTATGTACGAATAAGGTGCTGAATATCGTCCAATTTATATATTTCTTATCGCGAAGGCCAGAATTTAAAAATATGTTTGCATATTGCCTCCAGTTTGGTACGTAAATGCTGATTTTTTCAGTTTTATGTGATGGTACTATAATAAAGATGAAACGTATAACAAAGTTTGTTGAGAAATCTACCTACAAAAATGTTTGCTGGGTTTTTATGTTCACGAATGGAAATCAATTTTTAATTGTCAATTTTAATTTTCAATCTAATAAACCTTTTGTATCGAAACTCAAATCTTGACACACAAAAACACAATCTCGTCTTTAAAATGGTTTTTTTGAGAAGTTTACCTGAAAAAGTTCATCCATTACTTTGCTACTTATCACTTTGAAAAGTCTTATATGTCATTACAAATTTTATGCAGATATGAAATATTTTTCAAAAAAGCTATTCCTGCCATCCTTAATTTTATTTTGTTTTTCTTGATCTTTTGAATTTTCAACTCCACATTAAAAAGGGTTTTGATGAATTACACAAAGCCACAATTCACATTTTTTGTAGGTGAGAAATAAACAGCTAATTTTGATAAATATGGGTGCCCTGACACGTTTGGAAATAGGCCAAATTTACTATAGATTAATATAACATAAATTGACACAAAAATAAAGATGTTCAACAATTTTTTTTAAGACCGCAAGTAATTTTGAACTTCTGCGAAAAAAAGTAAAGAAACTTTACATTTGTTTTCTTTCCCATTATTTTAAAAATAATTGGTTTTTTATAATTTTTTTAAGAAGTAACAACTGAATTGACTTTTATATATATTTTTTAAAAGCAAAAATCAATTGGTTTTTCCAGACTCCAACCACTTTGTAAAATGAAACTAAACCTTTTTTCTAATTTCTTCAATAATGTCAATACTTACACAAAATTTTTCAAAACTATAGAGTTCAACAATTTTAGATCATTCATCGTCATCGTCATCATCAAATTTATTTTCTTCAATTGAATAAAGTATAATAAACATATTTGAAATCGGTTTTTCTTTCACGTCAATTTGATAGTTCAATTGATTGATTCCACTCAAAACTGATTCATTTTTAAACTTATAATCTTCATATCACCAAAAGGAGAGGTGAAAGACGCAATCTGAGAATAAATCGAGTTCAGGACGCCATTATCTACAATAGGCAACAAAATGCTGTCTATTGAGTCATCAAAAAGTTTTTAGAAAGGTTTTTAGGTAAGACGCTTGATAGAGAAAAAAATCTATCTAAAGAGTTAAATGTTATCGTTTTCATCTTTATATTATGTTTTAATTTTTGAAGAGTTCAATCACCGTTAAATATTTTCAAATAATTTTACCATATTTAATTTTATAGTGTTTTTTAATTTTCATATAAATCTACCGAGTGTTTTAGGCAAACTAATATAAAAAAAAATCCAAATATTTTTCATAAGTTTACCTTTGTTTTTCTACTCTGAGTTTTAGTGTTCTGAAAGCATAATATTGGAAGCCTATAAATCTAGATTTTTAGTAAGAAGCTTAGTAAGCTTAGTTTCTTGCCCATATTTTAATGTTTTAATTTACGAATACAAAATATTCATAGCAAGAAATTTTAAAATATAACTGCACAGGAAAAAAAATAAACGTTTCACTATTTTTTTTTTTATCCTCTTTTTGGAATCGATAATGATTTTATAATTAATCTATGAAAAGTTCGGAAAATGATTCGAAGAAGCAAATTTTAAGCATAATTTAAATTATTCAATAATAGCCAAAATTTATATTTGCATTGTATTTTTGATATCAACAAAAAAAAACTTGGAATTCCTTATTTTTACTTTTATCAGTTTTGTATTTGATTATTCAAGCAATCACCCATTTCTGTATCTGTACTTTGTTAGTGATGATGGATTGAATATGTTGTATATTAAATATATAAAGTTATTATTGTAAACTTCAATCAATCCTGACATTCTGTAGCATTTTATTTTGATAACTGGAAGAATTTGAACATAATAAAGAATTTTATCTCAGACTTCGATACCTGGCACTCTTAAATTATTTTTTTTCTTTTTTTTGTCAAAATAAATTTAATCTTAATCTAAGTGTTTTGAATAATTCTCTAAAAGTTTAAAATAGATATTTCTTTTCTTGATCAAAAATTCACATTTTAAATCGCGATCGAAAATTGTTTTAAATTGAAAATGAAACAAAGAAATTTTTACCTAACTCTTAAATTGAAAATAAAGAAACTAACTGTTAATTTAATGATAATTAACTAACATTTATTATGATTTTGCCAAAAAAAATTAATCAAGGTTAATTTATAACCTAATCTTAAATTTATTTTAGAATTCGAATTTATTTTCTTTTCAAATCTGCTATTATAATTTATGCACTTTGTGTATTTCTGTGCACTGATTCTCATGTCCAAAGCTTAAAATTGTGATTTTAATAAAAATCATCTCTTTGAATAATTTATTTTAACTTACCGGAACTGACATTGATTTGATACTTTGATTCTGATTTATTATAATTTATCTTTATTTAGAATCTGTGTGATGGGTGTCATGAGTGAAAAAATGGTTTAGAAATCAATTTGCTTATTTGCTAATTAAATTTCAAAGACCCTAAGCATGGGCCTGCAACAAATAAATTGACATTGCGAAGCAAAGTTTATGGTTTTTTATTTACATTATATATCTGCATAATTAGAGGATACTAGATTCCTGGGGATACTTGATTCCTCACATACATATGTCTCGAAACTGGAATGTCTTACATATATCAAATGTTCTAGAAAAAAATGGCCAAATAGAACAAAATAACAAACCTGTTATCTCAAAAAAATTTGAAAATTTTATTTTTTTGAGTTATATCACCTTGCTTGAAAAATCTAACTAAATGTGACTTTAATTTTTTTAATACTTTAAAATTATTCCCCCATGAGAAAAAATATAATAAAAATATTTTTTCCAGGATGTCAAGCGTTGGATTCAAAAATGAGCTATTTAATGCCTTCTTAATATTTAAAAAAAAACAATAGTAAACTCTCTATTTTTTGAGAAAATCTTTTCCAAAATGCATAATATGGAATCACTTGAGTTCAAAAAAAAATTCTGAATGAATATTGATCATTTGCTAAGCACAAAATTATCAATATTTATACAACGATATTTATCCATTATTTTCCAAATAAAAAAGACTCAAAACAGTGGATTTATCTAAAAAAGAAATGAATACCGGGTAGTGGACAAACTTCTAGAATACTTTTTGTCTGACACTTCTAAACTGTGAAACGCAAACAAATATGGCCAAAAAAAGTCAATGGAACTTTTATCTTTAGATTTTGCATGATTTTTGTCAAAGCTTAGAGCATCCTGATTATAGGATCAAGTCTCTTTTGATGAAGGATCAAGTCTCCTTTAATTTTCAAAATATCACAGTTTTTTTAGTCCCACGAAAACGCTTCTAGTTCATCTACGGATTCATGTATCGATCTAACTTTTGCAGCATATAAACATTGAATTTCACGCTAACAGAAAAAGTAAAAGATGGCGATCTGCAAAACTTTTCCGAAAAGATATGATAAAAATAAGAAAATGGTATCAAGTATCCCCATTATCCCCTAAACAGCTTTGAACTTAACAGTCATTAACGTTAAAATGAAAAAAAAACATTTTGATTTTATTGCATAACAGAGAATATCTTTCCTGCGGCACAACTTAAGCTTGTGTAGTTTATTCACATGAAATGTACTAGGTACAACATCCATTTGACTATTTTTGGCAGTGAAAAATCACCATAGAAAGTTATAAAAGGTGTAAAAATTAATAAAATTTTAACTTCCATTCAAATCTTGAAGTGGTCTAATGTTCATATCGACTTTCGTCCTACTAACCATTTTCAGTGATGATGATGAGCTGAAAATAAATCCAACGTGATTTAACAGTGATCATGCAAACGAAATGAACTTAAAAAATAATGGAATCAGAAAGAAATATTTTTAAGGTTTAAATTTAAAATGCTTCGCCTGGTAAAGAAAATATCTCTTCGAAGGGTGTTGTTCGCTACAAGTATCTGCAGAAATTCGGCTGAGATCATACTTTAAAGATCAGTTTTCGACTACACCATTCCAGAGATAAAAAAAAACACTAACCGACGAACCCTTGAGAAAAATTTTTAAAGCAAGTAAATTGAAATACGCAGTTAGATTGTTGACATTGTTTTCGCGGGCCACAGTTTCGTCGAGAAGAGCTGTTCAAGCCTATGTATGCCTGCCTATCAACATTGGAGGCTTGAAGCCCAATCATCGACAACCCGTTTTCACGTTTCGTTGCGATTCAATATCGGTTGAGCTTGGACTTAAGTTGGAGCGGCAGAAGCACGTCTTCAAACTCATTACTGGTTTGGATTGATGCTTCCTCTCGAATCTGATTCGATTTTTTGGTCAGTTTCGCGCGTTGTGAGAACGTGCAGGAATGTTTACTTTTGCATCATTTTGAAGTGCGCTGTATAGTTATTTATTACTGATTTGAAGCCAGAGGTAAACGATTGGTTGTTGTTGTTGTTGATGTTGTAAGCTTTAAGAAATGTGGATTCCATAAAATTTTTAATGATTTTTCTTAATTTTGTGCTGCACATTGCTTCGCAAGTCCTAAAAAATTTGAGAAAGTAATAAAACATTATATATATCATAATTACTATCACTGAAAAAACTTCTAACATTGAAAAGAATCAATACACCTGAAGGGTAACAATTAAAGACGATTGATATACGATATAGTAGCAGATAAATTTCAAGGCATCGTTTGACCCTTTGTCCCAAATTCGACATTATTTATTTAACCATGACACATTTCAAGATCAATTTAGTCCACGAAGAACCTCATGACCGGTGTCGTGGATGATCATAGAATTCAATTTAAAAACAAAAAAAAACTTAATCGAAAATCATCCGCACCATTCGTTGATTGCTGGGTGGAATTAACTTCGAAAACCATAGAAATGCCCGACACTTTGCCCGGTCTATGTAGGGTGGGATGTTCCACAACTGAGGTGCCGGACATCAGCACAAACCCGAAAAAAAACCCAGATTAGTTTGAGCGCTGCGTTTTATGCTGCGGGTAGAGCGCATTATACATAGAGGACAACCTCCTTCTTCTCACCACAGACAGCCTACAGAAAACGAAAAAAAAACCCAAAGACAATCAACAACATGACAAACGAAACGAGATACCGTTCGTTCGAGATTGGCTTTGCATTTAGTTGGATTTATTTTTCTTCGGTTTTGTTTTGTTCCTGTCTCGAAAAAAAAACAAAACAAACCGAAAATGTCGCTGAATGGGAAATGAATAGGTTTTGAAGATTGAATTTAATCGGGGTCGAATCTCAGCCTACGGAAAATGCGGGTGGCTGGCGGGTAAAAAGACACCGAACCGATGCCGAGCCATCTTCTAGTTAGAGGGATGGATGATCCGATTTCGGCTCCCCGGGAGGTCACTCGATTGTAATTTGTGGGGACAGATTTTCTATTCCCCGATAAGATTCCGTGGGACCACGTTTGTGAGGGATAAGTTCATGGACCTACATTTCGAAGGAATTTCGACTGAATACCACGTGTTGTGAAGCGAAGGCCATAAGTTATGCAACCCGAATGATTTATTATGGTTAAAGGTTTATGTTCTAGAAACAGGAATTTTTCCATGATTTTACTTAATTTAACATACATAGTTTTTGAACTCTCATCATAAGGCTATGATCATTTATAAACCGGACAGTTACAAACGTGTGTATTTTAAAAACTATTCCTTTGATCGAAAAACTTTCCATGAAGGAAATGGAGATGTGAGTATGTTATTTAATGTAAAAACATAAAATAAATAATTCATAGTTGATTAAAAGAAATACTATAACGTTGAAAAAGTTTCTCGCGATTTCAGTCTCAAAAAATCATAAAACGATGTTTATTTACTACATTCGACGTTTCGGCATGTTTATTTTGCCTTGATCAAGGAATAGTAATTTTTCGTTTTAATTGTCCAGAATGTTTTTTGAATCTATGAAACTGTCTTGAAGAAAAAGCTCAACCAACAACGCGACGACTTTTTCTTCAAGACAGGTTCATAGATTCGAAAAACTTTCTGGACAATTAAAACGAAAAATTACTATTCCTTGATAAAGGCAAAATAAACATGCCGAAACGTCGAATGTTGTAAATAAACATCGTTTTATGATTTTTTCAGACTGAAATCGCCGAGAAACTTTTTCAACATAACCGGACCAGTCGATAGGAAATTTAGAAATACTATAACTTTATCATAAAATCTCTTTTTTATCTTTGCAAACTTTTTTCAGTCATGTTTTGATCCATTTTTTTCACCACAGAAGCAAAACTTTTGCAAAATCATGATATTTACACAAATACAACTGGAAAAACCAATTAGAATCTGGTTGGAACCTTTTCATAAGTAGGCATCTCGAAGAATATGACCTCTTAAATACGGATTTAACATAAATTTCCCGGTCCATGAGAACACATCTGTTAGATTGCGTAAAAACCGGTTGCACAGTTTGCGATCCATGGAACTGCTTATTATTAGTTATTTACTTGGTGTCTACTAGTTAGTCAACACTTTTTACCTGGCGGAAACGGATTTACTGCATACTTAAGGGGTCTGCATTCAGTTATCCTCAATACCCATAGACTTTTAACCATAGTTGAGATCAAGAGTTCCACTCCGATGCTTGGTTTGAACTTCGTGAGCATTCTAGAGTGGCTTCTTATACTTCTTAACTATTTGGCCAAAAAAATCAGAAAAATCCAACAGTTCCTGAGTTTTCAAGTCGTCAATAAAGAATTTCTTAGGCGATTGTGCAACATTATTTTTACTATGTCTTTTTGAATCGTAAATATCTCTAACACACGTTATTTTAAGAATTTGAAAAAAATAGACAAGATAGTCCTTTTCATAACCAACACAACGCTGCTAAAAGTTTGCATATCCGATTTAGTAACGTAGCTATCACCGAAATTAAGTGTCCGGATACTAAATGATCATAGCCTTATTTATGAAATATTGTTTCTATTGTGATCAAGTGCCAAATTTTAGCACTATTTTGTGCAACTTTTTTAAAGTTTGCTCCAAATCTTCTTAAATGTTAGTTTTATAAAGTGAAATGAAAATGGTAGTTATCGTAATGAGTCCAATAACTAGCCTTTTAATTTTGCCGCTGAATTTTGATCAAGCTATATGAATTGAAAAGTTCCTATATTTTTTGTCATTTGGCATCGAGACATAAAGACATCGGACATCATTCTTACATTAATATGAACCAGGTGAAAATGGTCCCTACGAACGGTCTCAGTGAAGGAGTGTGGATGTCCAACTACTGTGCGTCACACAGATCGACATGGCTGAAGTAAGGTGTAGCCTCTTTGGCAAAAACTAAACGAGGGTTTGTTTTTGGCGGAGGGGTGAAACGAAGGCGAAATTTTGACAGCTGACTGTTGGCTGGCTGGGATGCCAGGTGCCCTGATTTTTTTGTAAAAAAAAAGATATTTTAGATGGCAATAAGAATAGAAAACCGAAAACTTGGATGTTTGGCCGGGTGTGCAAAAGTCCAGTGAATCAGAGCTAAATTAGAAGGATTCAGGATGAAGTATGGTAAGTGAATGTTAATAATTATGTGAACATTTAAAATTTACTATTAGGCCTCGTTCTGTTACAGGACCACGGCTGACAGAAGGTTTTATAGGTTCCTGGGTACTTCAACCCAGGCTTGGCAAAAGTCATCGTCATGAGGCGTGAAGCTGTGACTGTGAAGCCTCTTGGTCCGTCAAACTCAATTGACTGTTCCTTAACGACCAGTCACTTCGTTTGCCAGCCATTCATTCCCCAGTCATTTGAAGCTAAAATAATAACCTATTCAAGCAATCGCATTCAAACGACCGATGACGAAAAAGAAACGCATTTATTATTATTGTTGCTCCTGCCAGCAAGCCGAAGACGACCGAAGACGAACAAGAAAAGCATTTATTATTATTGTTGCTCCTGCCAGCAAGCTCGTTTTCAGTTTTTTATTGCTATTGTTGCTCTCTGCCAGCAAGTCGTTCAATTAGTTGTACCTGCCGTCAGCAGCCGATCGAAGTGTGAATAGATTTGCCAGTCACTCTCAGGAGAAATTTTGACCATGTGTAGGAGCTTCGCCAGTCGATGATGGAGAAATGTTGATTGTTGTCGTGCTTTATCCGTCATGCGAGTAGTGAGGCTCCGTCAATTGAGAACAGTGCCAGTCGTTTGATGAAACAAAACTAGTCGGGTCAAGCGTGACGGGCGAAATTTACCATCACTGTTTCAACCAACCAAGTGAAAGAAGCACTTAATGATATCGCGCCAAATCCAGCGATCTTATCTTCGGCCCGACCTTTAGCAGGAAATCACCTGGCGGATGGCAAATGATGACAGCAACCGGAGTGACTTCCGGAAGTTTTTTGGGCGCCCCACGGAGAATGTCCTTAGAGCTCAATGTAAAATTTTGTCAACGAAAATAAAGGATTAATGGTAGAGCAATTATAGTGAAACTGTATTTTACATGTTTGTAAATAACAAATCATTCATTTTATAATTTTAAGTTCCTAATAGGAACTTCGAATCAACAGAAAATATTTCTTTCAATTAGAATAAATGGAAATAATTCAATGAATCAATTCTTTTAAATCTGATTCTCAATTATATTGTAGCAAAGGAAAATAAACTTTGAATCAACTGAAACTGTTTTTATTTACAAGCATTAAAATTTTGAATTAAAAATCTCAAAATTTATTTTGCTGCTTCTTTCCTCAATATACATGGAAGAAGAATTCAATATATACGTAAAATTATGTAAAATTTCATGCTGAATCCATTGGCGCCATCAAATCAAAAATAAAAGTGAAGGCATTTTGAGATAATCCCAATTTATGTTTTAAAATGCAAAATTTTCTAGTTTGGCAACACTGCCGAAAATTTTCTATCAATTCATTTGATAGCTTATAACATATTCTTCATAGGGATGGTCTTATCTTATCTGTAGCTTCTACCGTTTTTGAGATACTAAAAAAACAAAAACAGTTTTTTTGGCAAAAATTGCCAAATTTTCAAAAAAGGGGGGGCTCCCATTTGAGGGAGGGTGGTCCGATTCCCCCAAAACTTTGGATTTTTCTTATTAACGTTATAATAAGTCACCCTACTGATTTTGAGCGAAATCGAAGAGGGTCGTTGCATTTTCATGGTCACTTGCTATGGAATGACCCATATATAATTACACAAAATTAATCTTTTTAAAACATCCTTCATGCAATCCAGTGTATAACAGGTAACTTTCCGACACTGAAAACAGTATCGAAAAGTCCTACTATTTTAAACTGAATTTTTTGTTTGCAAAATTAAATTCCACTACCCACTTGATCAAAAAATTTCATGACTTAAAGCATGGTAGTCCACATGCGATGATTTGCTAAAAGCGCTTCTGTGGTTAATCGATTTATCTCTAAATTTCCTTTTTTTTATCTTGACGTTATTATCCCACTCGGCATGCTTCGTTGAAAAAATGTACGAATCGTGCTGAAAAAATATTTTTTTCCATTTTTTTAAGTGATAGAAATATTTACTTTTCACAATAGGGGAGAATGAGGATACTTGGTCCCTGCGAATACTTGATGCCTTGGCTACATCTCGAAACAGGAATGTCTTACAAATATCAAATGTTCTAGAAAAATCTGCCAAATAGATCAAAACAACAATGCTGTTATCTCAACAAATTTTCAAAATTTTATTTTTCGAGCTATTGAACTTTATTTGAAAAATATAACAAAATGTGATTTGAAGATCTATTTTTTTATGATTCTCACATGAAAAAAATGTAATAAAAAATTTATTCCATTATGTTAATCGTTAGAGTTAAACAAGAACTCCATAATGCCATACTTTCAAAACAAATATAAACTCTTTTTTTTTAAAAAAAAAGAAGAATTTTCCATAATGTATGTTATGCTCATCCCTATAGCTCAAAAAGATATATTTATCTAAAGAATGGATCGTGGTCATTGGTTATCATGAAATTATTCATATCAATCAAATAACTAATGTTTATTTATTTGGAGTCTTTGACTACTGCCATACAGACTTGATATTAAAAACTAACTTATGAATAAGATTACAATACTTTTAAAAGTTTATCCAGTAATTATCTGCTAAAAGCACTGAAAATACAGTATTACAGTATAGAAACTACAAAATTGCGCCTTAAAGTATTGGGAAGTAGACAAATTTTTATAATTCTGTTTGTCTAATACTTACAAACCGTGAAATAAAGTATTTTACTGGTATGTACTTCAATTCAGGAGAAATAAAAAAATCACATTGGAATTGCATTTTAAACTGGAAATATTTCATTTAGCTATGTATATAGCTGAATTTAAAAAAAAAAATTAAGATCTATATTTGGCAATGCTACTATCTTTAAAATTTCGCATTTCAATCTTGAAATTAAAAAAAAAAAGGTGAAAACTGGTTAAAGATTTTACATTGGACTGGGCACAATAAACAATCTATAATATGTTTGTAGAGAACTAGAATCAGAAGAATTGAGATGTTTACGCTTTGTTAGTCAACAGTTGAAGCGATAGCGATTTAGCTCATTTAGCTTTTTTAACTAGGGATCGCTTAGTTTGAATGAGTTAGCGATTTAGTTAGCGCTGTTTATTTTTCAATTAGCGATGCCGAACAGTGGTAGTGAACAAAGTTGATTTTTTTGTCGAAGCAATCTGAGAAGTTGGAAAAAAATGCATTTAATGGGGCAAGATGAAAAAATATCCTCTCCTTTATTAAAATTTCCATATAAATAAAAATGGTTTTAATATTATACGTACTAGAGATGTACCGAATATTCGGTCGGCCGAATATTCGGCGCCGAATACCGCCGAAAAACCGTTAAGCCGAATATTCGGCTCACCGAATAGTTGAGCTAAGTATTCGGCCGAATAGGCCGAATAGGCCGAATATGTACTACAGACTTGTAAAATTTGTCAAATGACTTTGGATAATTTATAGAATATTCAAAAGTTACGTTGTAAAAGCTACATAATCATTAAAAAGTTATGGTTTCAGTAAAAATCTAAGGTGTATTCGCTTATCTTTCACTGTAGATCGCATTGGAATAATCGCTACAGTGTTTTTCATCAAAAACTCAGTAGAATATTCGACCGAATATTCGGCCGAATATTCGTTTGGCCAAATAGTTGAAAAGGTCAATATTCGGTATTCGGCCGTTCGCCGAATACCACTATTCGGTACATCTCTAATACGTACATTACAAAATTAAACGTTCCAAATCAGCAACATTAAATATGAGCACCATTTTTACGAATTCTATGAATATCTTGTGACATTTTAAGACGGATAGAAGATTAGAAAAAACAAAAGCTGGGAGAAATGAGCAAGTAGAATTTTATTTAGAAGCATACCACCTTTTTGTTCAGCACGGGTTCATTACTATGAAGTGGTGCATATGTACAGATAGAGTTGAATCGACCACCACTTGAAGGCAAATATTCCCATCGTTAGTCTTCCCCCTTCAGATTTGTACCTATACGGAATCCAATTATTTCAGTTAGTCTCACCTGTGCTCTGCGGTTTTACTATCATCATAAATATAGAAATAATAATTTGTTTTTGTCTAATAATTGTATAGCAATCGAAAGCTCGCGCTCTGTCATTTTGACTTTTAACTTCCATTTCTTTTTTCTCTGATGGTATTTTTTGATCAAATTTTCTACGTAACATAAATCAACTATCACACTATCCTATTACGGAATTTGAGTTTTCTAAGGATTTTGTGGCCAGAGATAGAGTAAATCTACGAAATTCGGACTTTATGAACTTTTACCATTAAAACTGCAATATCTCAGAAACTACGCAAGGTTTTTTATTGAAATTTTGCTGAGTAATTGTTGAAATATAAAGTTAATATGTCTGAAGATTTTGAAAAGTTCTATCAATGAGGTCAAAAGTTACGCGATGTACAATATTTCAGGCATGAACCTTAAATGCGATTTCTATTTAATTTTGGACGAATGTTTCCATAGGAAAATCATTCTTTATGTTCAACAGCCAGCGAATCTGTTTCAATCGAAAATTTTAAACAATTTTGTTAAATTTTGATTTCAAAACACAAATGGATCATTTGTTCCTTTTTTCTTTTCTTCATTGCTTCTGCCAGACATTATTTGACTGATTTTTGGATGGAAAAAATATTGTTCCCATGAATCGTTCAAAATTCTATAGAAATCACATTTTAAAGTTCATGTCTGAAATATTGCACATCATGTAACTTTTGATCCAATCGATAGAAATTTTCAAAAACTTCAGACATGTTAACTTTATATTTCAACAATCACTCTGCAAAATTTTAATAAACAGTGTTGCGTAGTTTCTGAGATATTGCAGTTTTAATGGTAAAAGTCCGATTTTCGTAGATTAACTCTATCTCTGGCCACACAATCTTAAGAAAGCTCTTATTTTGTGATATGATAATGCGATAGTTGATCTATCTTACGCAAAAAATTTGATCAAAAAATATCATAAGAGTAAAAAGTTATGGAAGTTCAAAGTCGAAGTGACAGGGCGCGTGCTTCTAATTTCTATACAATTACGAACGGTACTGTATATTATACGATACACAAAAAATCTTGGAGCAAATTGTCGAAAAAGTTCCCAAGAAACAGATATGATAAAAGACTTACTTTGACGGAGCTAAAGTTTGATAAATGCCGCTTAATTCTCAGTGAACATTGCCGCATACTGCTGGTGATTGAAACAACAAAGAATAATAATCTTCTAGACCGGAAAATGTTCATTATTCAACATTCAACAAAACTTATATACACTCCTTCAAACATATGTATTACTCAAAGTATTTTAAATCACAGTATTTTAAAATCACATCACATCTGATCTTTTGATCATATAAATTGGATTTTTTTTACGAAAAGAAGCAGAAATACCTTTCTAGAGTAAAAAGGTACTATACTAACTCCTTGATTTTAGATCCTGCTACAAAATTTTGGTTACAGAAGTCGAATTCCTCATCTATAAATTTTGAACCGATCAGGTGTCGCAGAAACCATCGGCATGAAATACCAAAATTCGCATAGGCACTTACTGTAGCACCCCTGCTACCTCCTCTCATTAACAGTCGAAAAGAATCCAGTCATAAATGGATGATTAATTTAAAAAACCCATGAGTTCGCTAGTATTTTCCTCATTTTACTCACGACTACAGAGCAAAAATTATTTTCTGTAAAATTACGCAAATGTTCTGTAACAAAAAGGAGCAGGACATTTACCGTGATTTTACAGGTCGAAAACATGATTACGTTACATTAAATTTTTAGTGTACAGCTTTTTTACAGGACATTTGCTGTAATAATAAATGAATCTTCGTTAACTTTCCAGGGAAACAATTTATAATTACAGGTTTTATTAATTACAGGTGATTTATTTCAAAGGTTGCTGTTTTCAGTGACACGTCAAAAAAAATTTCTGTGTAACGTATGAGTCATAAGTAGCGGGAAAATATCGAAGTGGCGTTTTTCTCAATATACGCTTCAGTAAGACAAACAGCAGTGTGTGGGTTTCTTCTCCTCTTCGTTAGTTCTGTTCGTGTCAGAACTCGTCTTCCAGATATTTGGATATTATAATTGATTGTAACGCAACCGAGACGTTTTCTTTTTCAGCATAGCTGACTATTTGAGGCCAAGGAATTTGAGTTGTAGAAGTTTTCCGACCGTTTTGCACACCAATAAGAGTCGACATAACCCAATAAAACTCGAATGATGGTAGCCAAATCACATCTGGATTAAATTTCTCTCACCTCTAATTTATGTTTCGTTGCTCGTATTATCTTTTCATTTTCAGTTTCAGTTTTTCTCACCACCTCTCGTTAAATAAACGAAATTCCTGGTTTTATAACTCTAATTTCTTATTTTATTCTACTAAATTTCCAATCAGCGTCGTTGATTGTAGTTAGGAAAACGTTTCATCACCACCTGCATTTTTCGAATCTGTCTATCATACTGACATGATAGATTCCTTAGTAGCCAAAACTGAACCAAATTCTATATACCTACCTAATGGTAGCGATGTTCTCCATTAGATGGCGCAAATTCACATTAAATTGACCATAAAAAAATTGTCGGAGGCACGCCGCTCAACATGGATCAAGAATCCTTTCCAAAGTTCTCCTCCAATAATCTACGGTCTAAGCTTTTCAATGTTGAAGTTAAACATGGAACTGATTTGTTGTTTTCTGTAAGAATAAAACCAAAGTGAAAGACGAGAATGAGTAAGGGCATCAGCAGCAGCAGTTCGCTTTGTATGATCTTCTCAAAACTTATATTCCAAACTGGTTTTCTTCGCTCAACCTCACGACCCCTCGGAGATAATCTTTTTGTTTTGGTTTTTTTTTATCGAATCCAATGATGGTAGCGAAGATGCTGCCTAGTAATTCTTCGAAGCGGGTTTAATCTCAAGTGGTGAAGGCAAGTGAGTGAGTAATAAATCTACTGGGTACCTATGTAGTACATAAGTTGTAGTACACCTGCTACTGCAAAGGATCCGTGCCTTCATCGACAGCTACTTGGAACAGGTTAAAGAGTAATCACAGTAGTGGCTGCTTTCACACGTCATCTCATGACCCTTGGATTGACCCACGACGACGACGATCATCGATGATCAACGACCATCGAATAAGAGGGGTCCCTCGGGTAGGCCGTCATCGGGGGAAAACCACAACAAAACACCAACGAGCACCAAGGAGCAGCTTCGTTCGGTGGATTAATCTTCTCTTTGTCCGATTGGGCACGTCCACAGCCAGACCAAAAAGCCTGCCCGAGAGGCAAACCGGGTTCACCCATCTCATCATCATCGGTCCAATCCAAACTGGTCATGCCGGATCGCAAACCTCAAGGACGTTTGGTGGACATTCCTCCGGTTCGGCCTCTCTTCGTCATTCCATCGTCTCCATTCGGCCTTAAGTCACTGACGACGACGACGTGTGGTGAGAGTGCAGTTTTACCGGTGCCATTACATTCGTCGTACATACGAGTACGAATCCGGCAAGGCAATGGAAAGATCGACAGTTGCCGGCCAAAAGGAATGCAGTGGTAGGATTTTTGCGGTACCATGCTTTGATTGGAATTTTTTACGAGCCACAAATGAGGGAGCAAAAAAATATGCAATACCACCACTTTTGGCAGAACCGGTCCTTATGGACGCAATCAAGCCAGGTTTGGTTCAAGAATAACTGTTTGAATGTTAATTTTGAAGATCTGTTAGTTTTCATACATTCATTGTTTCTGTTAAGGAATTCTAAGGCCCAATGTTCTGTACATAATTGAAAAAAATATATTTAAAAATCCAGGAAAGGATAAACAAAAAAATCAAATCAGAACTTCAAAGTTCCTCCCAAGTCATCGAAATAAATCGATGATCGAGTTCAAATGTTGCCGAAATCTTCGTGAGAATTCCTTGGTTTTTCGGTAACGATGAAAGAACCGAAGGAAAAAGAGAAGTGAAGTAGGCGTGTGCCGAGAAAGACATGTTTTTTTTCATCTGCCAAAATCAAGCAAGTGAAAAAATAAAAATTAATTGAAGAACTTGAAACTGAACTTGAAGAACTGTTGAAATGAAAAAATTGCTATAAATTGCAACACATCAAGTTTAACCAGGGATTTTCAAAAACGCGTACCGATCGAGCAGCGAGGGCAATCCTACAAGAAATGGATCCACGATGGATTAAAAGGAGTCTCCCATGATGTCCATTTTACGCACAGGGTTAGTGACTCAGGAAGTTGGATGAAAATTTTTGGAAAGCAGTTTTTTTTTCATTCAAGGATAAGTACACATTCTTTTCTTTCAACTAAGACGGATTTAACGTAATGCATTTGATTTGCTTTTTCTTGTTAGTAGTGAATATTTAGTTTTCTTTTCATTCATCCCATTTTCTACCTTTTTTCGTTAACAAACCTAACTGATTCCTTTGAATTGATTTTCGGTATCAAATATTCTCGCTTCCATGAGAAGTTCAATATCTTTCAAACGATTAAAGTTCAGACCTGTTTTATTCACGATTTTCTATATTTTGACGAATTTTCCGATCAAATAACTAGAGCATTACTAAAGTTATTCATTTTTGTACAAAAATATGACAATCTAATTTGACATTATATTTTGACATCTATACATACTATACAAATTTTTCATCGAATACGTACAAACTCTAGTAAAACTTAAATTTTCATAGTGACAGGAAAAACCCAAAACCATTTAAATTTTGAGATAAAATTAATAGAATTTGCGAAAAGACTAAGTATTTGTCATACTTCCATACTGGTTAACAAGTTTTGGGAAACAGATGTAAGATATTTTAGGGCCTTACGTTGAATTTATTTTTTCATCTTTACTTTATATTCAAAAACCAGTGTAAAAAACCAACAAGCTTAGAATTCATCATTATTTGAAAATAATGATCAATAAGGCCTTATCCTTTTGATTTCTGATAAAATTTTGATATGTAGTTATCTAAAAAAAACTCATCTGAATTGAACAGTTTTAAAACCAAATAACAGGAGCTTAGGAGAATAGAATTTAACACTGATTACATAACACTAGTCAAAAGTGTTTCCTAGTCATATCCTTTTTACCCAATCCAAACAAAAATTGATTTGCTAGGATGCAGAGGTAACCTCGGTCCTAAAGCATGAAATATTATTCTTTCAATCCCTTTCTCTATTTTCCTTCTATCCATTGACTACTAGGACGTGGCCGGCGCCGTTATTGAAGTATAAAGAGAGAGCATCAGTTTTGTTCATTGTGGATGTGCTGTCAATCCCAGATACCATTCATTTGACCTCTGGACAAAATTGATGGCCTCGGTCAATCACGGAGTAGCAACCATTGGCGATGTGGAATTAGTTCTACTGAGCCACGCCTGCGATCATGGAATTTGAAATGCGTTTGCTTAATATCGATAAAAATGTATTTAAAGTTTCACGAAACTTATAAAAAACTACTGATTGAGATTATATTGCATGTTGCATTTCACGTTCAATGATTTAAGGTGGATGTGAGTAGTCAATTAAGCTAAGCTAAGCTAAGCTAACGATGAAAGAACCGAAGGAAAAAAGAAATTTATCTCTTTTCCTTCCTCCCTGATTGGCCGTGAAATGATCCTGCTGAATCACAACTTATTATTAATATTATTGCTACCATCACCTCAATGATGAGCTAATGGTCCATAGAGAGAAAAACTCTTAAAAACGGGGAGGAAACAAAAAGCCGAGGAAACTCGTTAAAAAGCAGCAGATTATAAAGCTTAATTAAGTCGCTTCTAGGTTTTCGGGTTGATTGGTTGAGCTCGAGGGACCCGACCGGGCTAGGAACCTAGAAAATGAGAATAACGACAACGATGGCACTCTCGCTCGGAAACTATGAATCAGGAAAACGGGCGAGGACCTCAATATTTGTATCGGTCTGTTTTATGTGTATCGTTTTAAAATCACTCTTTTGGTGGTGTGCCTGACAATGGTGGAACAGGAAACCAGAAACATACTTAATAACAGTCAGAAAAAAATATAAACGTACAATTTGATGATCCTGAACGCCGCTTCTGGATATCGCAGAAAGTGTCAAAACTTCATATAATATTTTTAAAAAGATAATACTAAAAATTTAACAGGACAGTTTAAGGAGCACTAAATCAAAATGCTTTTTTGTATCAGCTCTAAAATTAGAGATACAAAGGTTAAATTTGAAAAATATTAAAATTTCACGTGGAAGTTGTGTATTTTTTTCAACATTTTTTTTAATTTTCTTAGAAATTGAAATTGAAGATGATTAAAATCAATAATCATCTTTCGCAAAGACCGCAAGTAAATCAAACTTTTGAAATAAAAGTATATTGTTAATTTTTTCTCCAAATCGGTGATATATGTGAATTTTGAAACAATGCTTAAGGAATTTAAATTTAACAGAATCTGAATACTTTTTTAAGCATTGATCCACAAGTTTTCTAGTCTTCAAAAAGTCGTTGAATTAATCAAAATTAAATCAGTAATCAAAAGTTTGCTGTTACTTTCAAGAAGACCGCAATAATGTTGATTTCGAAGGAACAATAAACTCGAGTATTTTTATTTTTTTTTTTTCAATATATAGTAATAAATGTTTTTCAATATATAGTATCATATAAACTTTTTCCCGAAACTGTTTGAAAACAAGTGTGCGACTTTTGCAGGACTTGTATAACTTCAGATCCAAGGCTTTCTCTCAATTCTTTGATTTTTTATTTGATCGAGTTACGAATTTCCATCAAACAGTTTATATTTCAGTTGACTCACCTAGAATATTCTGTTTTCGCCTATACAACTAGTGTTTTCATATCCTCCTATCCCAATAAGATCGAAATCTACATGAAACCTTGGTCAGCAGAAACGCGGAGAACTATTATTCCGAAAAACAGGACATTTTAACCAAAATACGCTCTTAAGTGTCAATATTAACGAGCCTATAGTAAACAAAGAGACGAAATGTCACGATTGGAATTTTCGATTTTCTGTCAGTGTCATTCCAATCGAGCAAAACCAAGCAGTCTTAAAGGCAGCCCTACAGCAGAGTTGCAAGCTTATTATTTTGAAAGGGATCAGATGGCGCCTCTTTGTTTACTAGAGTCTCTTTAGTCAATATGACACTATTGGAAGTTTGGCGGCTTGTTACTTCATTCGAGTGCATCCGCAATTTCTTCGGGGACCCTCAATGAATCCTCGAATTCTTTAATTTTGCATCATTTCTTTTTTTATGGCCGCACCCTGAAAGCCCTGGAAAAAATACTCCCTGATCAGACCTTGAGTGTCAATTTGACACTCCTCGCTTAAAAGCGCTATAACTTTTTTTTTTCCTCAGCCGATCTTTACAAAACTTATATTTTTGGTAACCTCGTAATGTAACTCAAATATGTTTCTCAGACATTATTCACCTACAACACTTCAGTTTTTCGTTATTCAAAGTCTCAGAAAAAAAAATCCGACAAAACATGCTTCGGAAAAAAATCTGTAGATCAACTACGGAATGCTAAAAAAAAATTAACTTGATTTCCAAGAAATCTGAAGCTAGAAGCTATACTTTGGACATAAGGAAATGTTTTTTTGAAATTTTTTGAGTACATGACCACAAAAAATGTAAAAAAGTGGTGTAAAACCCTACTTTTAAATCTATGAATCGTAAAAATTGTTTAAGTCACACTAGATAAATTTTGAAAAGAGGATTGAAAAGTTGATGTTGTGTAGTACATTTTTGCATTTTTAGATTGTCAAAATACGAAACGCAGAATTATTGACGAATTTTTAAAGGTAGCTGTTTTTCGAACTTTTTGTCAATTTTCAGTTTTTTTCAAGTTTTCATGCACTTAAATACAAATCTGTATTGGCACGGTGTTTGGGGTTTAGTATATCGAACAGTAATTCAGTTCTCCTGGAAGAAAATTTGTGTGGTTTTTGAAAAGGATTCGATCACGAGATCAACGTTCTGTAACCAACAGTAATGAATCATATTTCAATTTATGTGGATAATATAATGTGGGGGAAAGCATCATATAGGATGCAGAAATGTTTAATAAGACTCTTGATAAACACACAGCAAAAAAATGCTAGTGTAAATTTGCATCGCATTTATGGCAAATATTTTATATTTATTGCTTTCTATCAGTTTTATGATTCATTTAGCTTAAGTTTTGATCATAACCAATGAAAAATTCAAATATTATTTAGTTTAGTGATTTGCTTTGTCAAAATATACGTCCGAATGTGGTTTGTGCGGAAATTTAAATTTTTTTGCAGTGTGGAGTCTTATTTAAGATTTCTTCAGAGTGGAAAAAAGAGCTAACCTATCATTAGCAATACCAAATCCAGAGTCAGCACATTTGTGAGAGTAGCTATTGGGAAAATTGCTTTGACAAAGCTCATTTTTTGAAAACAAAAAACATGTTGTTTAATAATTTTTTCCTTTTTGATTTTTACAAGCTTTCAATTTGTAAAAATGGATATGAAATTCAACAGTTCAAAAACCAAATCGGGTATTTTTCTTGAAAATCTAGATATGTTATTAATAAATTATCTGAACTTGCCCTCTAGAATGATGTTTATTAATTCGATTTTAATCCATATGAGAATACTTTAAAATTTAGTATTTTTACATTGAAATGAGTATGATGACAAAATCGGGTCAAAAAAGGTGACAGAATTGGGGGTATAAAATCGGGGGCAGACAAAATCGGTGCATGACAACATCAGGGTCTAGCTGTAGTACAATCTTAGTTTTAGAAAAGATCCAACATTTAGGCTTTCCAATAAATGAAATAATGATCATTCTCGTACATATTGGTCACCTTAAACTCAAATAATTCAGAAGGTTAATCAAAACCCGTCGATTTTTTGCCATAATTCAATTGTAAAATGTTGCCTTTTGTCATAGTTTGTTAAATAATACGAAGAATAATATGGAGAATCAGGGCGCCAAAAACTGTAATGTTTAGCATGAATAAAATAAAATGCCTCTTTCTATTTTGATCGTCTACAAAATATGTCTTTTTTCACCATCAGAATTGGTCTGCCCGAACAAGGAACATTAGATTTTTGAAGGAAAAAAGTTCTAAAAACATGTGCTAAATGGAGTAAGACAACTATGGGTTAACTAACTTTGGTAAATACAGCCAATAATGCCGGAACAAATTTAAAATTCTTTTTTTGTCACTTTGAGTTGAATCATCACAAAGGAGGGATAATAAAACATTAACCAAATTTTCGATAAATTAGAAAAAAAATTGACAAAAGCTTGCTACTAACAAAATTGCATACAATCTGCAATAGACAAAATCGGCAAATCGAGTAGTTTTAAATTTGAAACTTGAAAAATCTCGACCTTCGCTCTTCCAACTGCTTGAATTTTTGAAGATTTTTATTTTTTTATTTTTCATTAAAAAACATTAAATTTTCTTTATTTCCCCCTTCGATATTTTCGAAAAAAAAATGAAAGAAGGGGGGACAGAAGGGAATTTGATATTTGTTCCGGTCTATGTGGAGAATGATATAAATTTCATATCGGAATAATTTCAGAAAAGTTTCAGTATTACTCTCAGTTTTTTTCAAAAACAAGTTTCAAAAATTATTCCTCTGTGTAGAATTGGTCATTTGTGTTCAAAAAGGTATTTAGTTCTTCTTAATGGCTCGTGATTATTGTTGAGTATCTCATAGGTGAGAGTGCTTGCTCCTACTTTGGACCTAGAGCCTACTTTTGTCCTCAAATGTTGGAAATTGTAAATAATTCATTTTGCAGGCAAAGGACAAAGATATTCCTATGCACACAATGAACTCTTATTCTTCCTGAATCTTACCATACCGTTTTTTGCCTTTAAACATCTTTCTGATGAAATTTTCAACGTTTTTATAAATGTTCTTCCTCATCTGTGATAAATCAGATAGCTCAATTAGTGAGGCGTGTATTGATAAATTAGAGTGTATAAGGAAAAATCACGATTTTTTACTGTCAAAGCCGAAGTGTAGAAGAAAATTAGTTTTACTGTGAAGATTATGAACCATACTACCTGTTTTTTCTAAAATTCATAAAAATAAATGGAATACTCGGAAAATTTGCTAAAGGTCCAAGAAAAGGAAACTTTTGACTTTGATGTTCCATTTTTAGACCTTACATGACTAAAACTTTGTTTCAATACTAACAAATCAACAAAGGTGCGAGTTTTCAATTGGGATATAATTCAGAACCAATATTGAATATTTCTAACATTTTTTGCAAGCTTTACACAAATAAACTAAAAGTAATAAACACAAACAAGTTTCAGCTTTGGTTCTACTGATAGAACTGATGAGGAGTGGAAGTGTTTGTGATGTTCATAACAGAAATTTTATTATTTTTTTTTTAAAAAAAGCTGTAATACTTTTATTTATGATTATAATTCATTGAAGATTACCTTTTAAATGAATTGGTTTATTTATTTTCGAAAAATTGTACTTTTTAGAGGAATTTTATTTCAAGGTAAAATGAAAGGTACGTTCAGTACCAGAATAGGAACAATAGGTTTAAAGTTGAAAATTTTGATCATCCATATATTTGCAAATCTTTCAATAAAGGCGAAACCAATGTTGAAATTTTTTATAAAAACTTGCAGATAAGATCATGAACTATAAATAAATTTCCTGAAAGATATAGACTTCACGTCCATTCATGAGAAAAACATGATTATTTAAAAACCACCACCGGGTCCAAAGTAGGGCAACTAACCCTATAGAAAAAGGGAGGTGTTTTCTTTGTAACATCATCACATATAAACGGACGATCGAAATGAAAGGAAATTTGGTAGCACAAAGATGTTAAAGATGTGCTGATGAAGTTAAACATTTTCTAACGATTTTTTAAGTGAAAGGTAAAACGAAGTTTACCGGGTCAGCTAGTTACTAATATTTATCCTTTAACAGTGCATTACAAAGACTAAAAAAATAAATTGGTCCTAAAAATGAGCCAAAAATTACAAATTTAGCATGTATGTTATGAACTATATGATGGAAAGGAAACTTTCAGTATTATCTTTTTAAATAGCATATAATCTGTTACACGAGAACAGAAGGCATATCAGCAGAAAAAATAGTACACGGACCGTTAATCCATCTGTTTTGCTTAATTTTGGATACAAGTTGAGGTTCCCTAAATAAAAGATTAATTTTCCTTGAAAAAGGAATCACTTCTTCTCTTACCGTTAAATAAATCAACTGCAAGAATATCTAATTTCTGGAACATTCTATTTGTTTGTTTACCTGTTATAAATTATTGTTAACCGATTACTTTTGAAACTTCTAAACGCCATTGACTAGAGGTGATTGATAACATCTCAGAAAGATTCGAATTGAGAACAGCAAAATAAATACCTCAATTGAACAGCATAACAATATACCGCGGCCATAAAAAAAACTCTACATTAATTTTGGACGAAAGGGTGGCTCGGGGTGGGTGGGTTCTACTGTAATTTAAAAAATAGATTTGAAAACATAAAACTAACACATTTAAATTGAAAAACTGTCTGTTCATTGAATACTAAATTCATCTATAGATATTTAGTGTTTTTTTTTTCAACTAAGTTTAGAACCAAAACAAAAGCATATTTCTGATAGCAAAAGTAAAGTGGCTCATGTGTGTTCAGATATAATCCATCGTTCAATCTACCGACACAAAGTGATTCACAGATTCAAAAGCCATTAAAGCATTAGTCAAATCCAACAAAAAACTAAAAGAAAAAAAAACGCAAACAAAACAGTCGGTCAGCGAAATCAAGATGATTTTAAACTGTCCACTTCCGGGTTCGGGTGATGAACCGAGATGATAAGCCGTTAGATCACAGTGTTTAAATGGCGATCGAATTGGCAGCGATTCAGGTTGAGTCAGTCGGAGGATGACGTTATTCGCGGGAATTTGAAAAGAGAAAAAAAAATGTATAGAATGAGTAAATCAATAACGATGAATGTGTTTATGTTTCTCTAATTGATTGAAATGATGCCCCACAAAGCCGCGATAGAATAAAAAAACATGGGAAAACTTTACTTCGAAAATATGTTTGTGCACTGTAAATAAACCAAGGTAGAGATTATTAGATCTGAAACCGGTACCCTTAAGCCACAAACGACCGATCATTCATTGGTGGGGTGAACTGGATTATGTGCCGTTTGGATTAGATGAGTTGCCATCTCTGGTGCAACCGCAGAATAACTCCGTCAAGTCTAGGGACAGATTTATCGAATGTGGCGTGTCTTCAGGAGGTTTACGCTTGGGCTCTCTTCTTCATAGCGGATTAAGTTCGAAATCAGTTTGACTTTTGCTTCTAATCGTCTTAGGTGTCAGTGACATTTATTTATTATTTTTGTTTCATTTTGAAACTTAACGGATTCGAAGAAACCGCAACTGCCGATGTTCACCTTTTCACATAAATTCTTAAGATGGCAAGTAGACTTCTAGTTGTATTGGATGCTGCATGTTAAAGCACAACGCTAAATTACGCAAACTTATGAGTGCATAAAAGTCCCTTTCTTCAGGAGGTTTTTTGAAGCGAATGTTAAAGTACTTTATGAAACTTTCGAGGTTTGCAAGAGCTTTGTAAAGAATAAATTTTGAAAACGTATTCAATAAATTTTCCTAATCAGCTTTAGTGATCATTGCGGCATAAAGGAGTTACTTGTAAACTCCTCTCAGCAAGACCAAATTTTTGAAAATTTTTGAAGTGATTGGCTACTTCTAACACTTTGACTTTGAAGTAAAAACATTTTTCAGATCAGGTTTTTAAATGTTAATTTTAACTAAATGATTTTTATCAAAATTGTGCATCAGAAACAAAATTATATACCCGAAACATGTTAAGTTTGTTACACCCAAATAATATTGTGAACATTATTTTTGAGTTCATAACTATTTTCCATGGTCAAGTTCTTTGTTTGAAAAAAACTTACTACTAAAAACTAACAGGACATAATGAAATATCTCATTAATATATGAGAAAGAATATTAAAGATATTGCAAATTTATCTGCAAAACTTTACGATTGATGACTAAGACGCAGCCGCCTTCAAATCTTCTGAGCCAACGGTCATGAGATCGAACCCCGGTCCCAGCATACATCTTCTGTGGGTTGGTGGTCTTAGCATTTGTAAGATGCTAGCTATCATATCCTCGGAAAATGTACGCTAAGAGTTAATTTAAAAGAATCTCATCGAGGAAACAGCAAGTTTCATGTTCGTCCTTTCTTGTCATTTTTGTCAAATTTGTCAAATATGTTTAATTTGTTGATTTTGTCATTTTTGTCATTTTTGTCATTTTTGTCATTTTTGTCATTTTTGTCATTTTTGTCATTTTTGTCATTTTTGTCATTTTTGTCATTTTTGTCATTTTTGTCATTTTTGTCATTTTTGTCATTTTTGTCATTTTTGTCATTTTTGTCATTTTTGTCATTTTTGTCATTTTTGTCATTTTTGTCATTTTCGTCATTTTTGTCATTTTTGTCATTTTTGTCATTTTTGCCATTTTTGTTATTTTTGTCATTTTTGTCATTTTTGTCATTTTTTGTCATTTTCGTCATTTTTGTCATTTTTGTCATTTTTGTCATTTTTGTCATTTTTGTCATTTTTGTCATTTTTGTCATTTTTGTCATTTTTGTCATTTTTGTCATTTTTGTCATTTTTGTCATTTTTGTCATTTTTGTCATTTTTGTCATTTTTGTCATTTTTGTCATTTTTGTCATTTTTGTCATTTTTGTCATTTTTGTCATTTTTGTCATTTTTGTCATTTTTGTCATTTTTGTCATTTTTGTCATTTTTGTCATTTTTGTCATTTTTGTCATTTTTGTCATTTTTGTCATTTTTGTCATTTTTGTCATTTTTGTCATTTTTGTCATTTTTGTCATTTTTGTCATTTTTGTCATTTTTGTCATTTTTGTCATTTTTGTCATTTTTGTCATTTTTGTCATTTTTGTCATTTTTGTCATTTTTGTCATTTTTGTCATTTTTGTCATTTTTGTCATTTTTGTCATTTTTGTCATTTTTGTCATTTTTGTCATTTTTGTCATTTTTGTCATTTTTGTCATTTTTGTCATTTTTGTCATTTTTGTCATTTTTGTCATTTTTGTCATTTTTGTCATTTTTGTCATTTTTGTCATTTTTGTCATTTTTGTCATTTTTGTCATTTTTGTCATTTTTGTCATTTTTGTCATTTTTGTCATTTTTGTCATTTTTGTCATTTTTGTCATTTTTGTCATTTTTGTCATTTTTGTCATTTTTGTCATTTTTGTCATTTTTGTCATTTTTGTCATTTTTGTCATTTTTGTCATTTTTGTCATTTTTGTCATTTTTGTCATTTTTGTCATTTTTGTCATTTTTGTCATTTTTGTCATTTTTGTCATTTTTGTCATTTTTGTCATTTTTGTCATTTTTGTCATTTTTGTCATTTTTGTCATTTTTGTCATTTTTGTCATTTTTGTCATTTTTGTCATTTTTGTCATTTTTGTCATTTTTGTCATTTTTGTCATTTTTGTCATTTTTGTCATTTTTGTCATTTTTGTCATTTTTGTCATTTTTGTCATTTTTGTCATTTTTGTCATTTTTGTCATTTTTGTCATTTTTGTCATTTTTGTCATTTTTGTCATTTTTGTCATTTTTGTCATTTTTGTCATTTTTGTCATTTTTGTCATTTTTGTCATTTTTGTCATTTTGTCATTTTTGTCATTTTTGTCATTTTTGTCATTTTTGTCATTTTTGTCTTTTTGTCATTTTTGTCATTTTTGTCATTTTTGTCATTTTTGTCATTTTTGTCATTTTTGTCATTTTTGTCATTTTTGTCATTTTTGTCATTTTGGTCATTTTGGTCATTTTGTCAATTTTGTCATTTTTGTCATTTTTGTCATTTTTGTCATTTTTGTCATTTTTGTCATTTTTGTCATTTTTGTCATTTTTGTCATTTTTGTCATTTTTGTCATTTTTGTCATTTTTGTCATTTTTGTCATTTTTGTCATTTTTGTCATTTTTGTCATTTTTGTCATTTTGTCATTTTTGTCATTTTTGTCATTTTTGTCATTTTTGTCATTTTTGTCATTTTTGTCATTTTTGTCATTTTTGTCATTTTTGTCATTTTTGTCATTTTTGTCATTTTTGTCATTTTTGTCATTTTTGTCATTTTTGTCATTTTTGTCATTTTTGTCATTTTTGTCATTTTTGTCATTTTTGTCATTTTTGTCATTTTTGTCATTTTTGTCATTTTTGTCATTTTTGTCATTTTTGTCATTTTTGTCATTTTTGTCATTTTTGTCATTTTTGTCATTTTTGTCATTTTTGTCATTTTTGTCATTTTTGTCATTTTTGTCATTTTTGTCATTTTTGTCATTTTTGTCATTTTTGTCATTTTTGTCATTTTTGTCATTTTTGTCATTTTTGTCATTTTTGTCATTTTTGTCATTTTTGTCATTTTTGTCATTTTTGTCATTTTTGTCATTTTTGTCATTTTTGTCATTTTTGTCATTTTTGTCATTTTTGTCATTTTTGTCATTTTTGTCATTTTTGTCATTTTTGTCATTTTTGTCATTTTTGTCATTTTTGTCATTTTTGTCATTTTTGTCATTTTTGTCATTTTTGTCATTTTTGTCATTTTTGTCATTTTTGTCATTTTTGTCATTTTTGTCATTTTTGTCATTTTTGTCATTTTTGTCATTTTTGTCATTTTTGTCTTTTTGTCATTTTTGTCATTTTTGTCATTTTTGTCATTTTTGTCATTTTTGTCATTTTTGTCATTTTTGTCATTTTTGTCATTTTTGTCATTTTTGTCATTTTTGTCATTTTTGTCATTTGTGTCATTTTTGTCATTTTTGTCATTTTTGTCATTTTTGTCATTTTTGTCATTTTTGTCATTTTTGTCATTTTTGTCATTTTTGTCATTTTTGTCATTTTTGTCATTTTTGTCATTTTTGTCATTTTTGTCATTTTTGTCATTTTTGTCATTTTTGTCATTTTTATCATTTTTGTCATTTTTGTCATTTTTGTCATTTTTGTCATTTTTGTCATTTTTGTCATTTTTGTCATTTTTGTCATTTTTGTCATTTTTGTCATTTTTGTCATTTTTGTCATTTTTGTCATTTTTGTCATTTTTGTCATTTTTGTCATTTTTGTCATTTTTGTCATTTTTGTCATTTTTGTCATTTTTGTCATTTTTGTCATTTTTGTCATTTTTGTCATTTTTGTCATTTTTGTCATGTTTGTCATTTTTGTCATTTTGGTCATTCTTGTCATTTTTGTCATTTTTGTCTTGAAATTTATCTTCATGATAGAAAAAATGATCAAAAACGAATTTTTTTAGAGAAAATTTTGTTTCATCGAATGTTTTAGATTCGAGATTTAGTACATTCGAGTATAAAACTTTTGATTAAAAAAATAATTCTTATTTAGTACCTTCGAGTCTTAAACTTTTGATTAAACAAAATTTTCTCTAAAAAAAAATGTGATTTTTACATTTTTTTTTTCTATCATGAAGTCACTAAAATCAACAATACTCTTGATCACAAGCTAAAATAAAGCTCAGATGATCGATAGCAAATAAATTCACCTTAAATATTTAAAAAAAGAACTGAAATTCATGTTATGCATTCCGATATATTTGAATCCGAGTACAAGTACTTTTTTAATTTTTCGACATATTTTATATTCGGAGCATAACTCAAAAACTGTTATACTGAATTGTTTGAATTCGTTTAGGATTCAGCGCCCGATTCTACATTTAAAGTGATCTTAAGTTTACTTAGATAAAAAACGCTATAAAGTAGTGTTATTATTTCATGAACAACCCATGAACATTGAATGAGATCTGTCGATTTTTCTAAACATATTGTATGAGAGCTGCAAATGCGAGGGGGGTCGTTGGGCATAATGATTCAATTTTTTGTATCACATTGATCTTGGTAATAAATTTTTATGAAAATGAACTGAAAACTGTCCAAGCTATATCATATTTTAAATTCGTTTTGTATAGGAGCCTTTTTGAAATTGTTATTCAAACCATTCTAGGCTCAAAAAACTCTCGGGTAATAAATTTCACGTCTTTCAAATCGCCCGTTTCAGAATCACAAAGAATATGCCCCCATTTTTTAAATATAAGAATTTTTATGTAACTACCCTCTCCCCCTCCGTTACAAAAGTGGGAGATGTTATTCATCACAATAAATCGTTTTTTGATTACAAAACATGGTTGTGTACCAAATTAAATGAAAATTGCTCAACAATTGTTAAAATTATGTCGTACTACATTTTAATTTTGTATGGGAGCTCTCAGCTGTCAAAGTAGCATGGGCCATTTAGTGGGATAAACTATCCTACCATGTCAAAACTTGCATAACGTATGCATTAAAAAAAAATACTTTTTTGAGGTCCTTCTTCGTTTTCTTCATCTACTTAGAAAACGCACAATTTTACTTGTACTTTGGAGGCTTCATTCAAGATAAACTTGGTAAAATCTGAGCATATGATTTGATTTTTTTCTAACAAAATCTGTAGAAAGCTAGGTACAATTCAGTGAAAAAAGAACCAAGAATAAAGTAAGGAATAATGCTACAAATTTCATTATTTTTATCAACGTTAAAATCGTTTTTCCAAACCTCCAATAATTCAGTCCAACTTGAGTTTTCTGTTTTTTCCTGTGTATAAATCCAGGAAAATAAGAATTTGTTTTAACAATATTCTGGCAACCAACCAGACCGTAGTATGCTTTACTCGTTCACCTTACTTTGAAAACCCGTGTATGCCCGAAAAAGTCTGGAAAATCTTGCATATCTACACACAATAAATAATATATCATGTTCTCTCATTTATTGTATGGAGGATAAATTTCAGGAGTTCCCAGCGAATAAAGCATTAAGTTTTGAATATGAAATATTTTCTCTACAGTAAAAAAAATGTTAAGGATTTTACGGCGAATGGAATTACTTTTTACTAGCTTAGTCGAGATTTGAACAAATTACAGTACCTTATTATCAATTTTTAAATGAAGACTTGCTGCATCCGGCAATCTAGAATACTGACATTAAAAGCGTAAGTATCACTAAGAATAATGTAAAATTATTGATAGCTTTTTGATCATTATTGAATTTAGTGAAAATTAATTCAAAATAAAAATAATTCTTAAATTGGTCTAATTGGTCATGCAGAGATTTTTTATTAAATTTTCATTCTAATTTCTATCTTAGATCAGAAATTCAAATAAAAACTTTTTCAACTTAAATTTTTTTACTACTGATTCTAATGTTCTTTTATTTTAAAACTTTTCTAACTGAAGTAAATATCCTTTTTTTTTGGTTTATTTATGACACTTTACCACCTTATGGCATTCGTGTCTAATATAGTAAATATCCAGAATTCAGCATTTAATTTACCAATTAATAATTCTCATTGTTTTCAGTACAAAAAGAGATTCAATTTATTTACATTATTAAGTTTTGTGTTGTTTTTTTTTTAATTTCAAGGTGTTCTAAATTTTGGGAACTCTAGATCTTTTTTTAAAATAATTATGGGAGAGTGGGGATTCCTGGGCCAATTTTTGTCTATGCTCTATAACTTCTTTATTATAAAAGATAAAATGATAAAAACTAAATGGTTTGGTTTTTTACATTTCTAACGTATCTTAAGGATTTTTTTTATAAATTAACAATAAGTTATTTTCTCCAAGTTCTGACTGTTTTAAACAAAGCAATTATTTTTTAATTTTGAAAGTTGGTGGGGAATCATGGGCCACCAAATAAAAAATAACCAAATAAAACGCGAAGTTTATGAATTGACCCAAAAACTTTAATTTCATAATTCATTTCGTTATTTTAAAGTAATTTCAGATGATGAAATTAAAAGAGAGTTGTGTATGATCGAATATTTTGGTTAATCTAGCTCGAGAACGTTTCGGCAAAATTCTTTATATAGGATAGACCAATTTTTTTTCTTAACTCTTCATTTAGCATAAAAAAAATTTCCAGTTAGGAAAAACGTATTTTAAGATCTGAATGTTCATAAAAACATAAAAATAAAGGTGGTCCAAGATGTGTGGCTAACGATTCCTTATGATTTGCAAATTGGTTGCGTTTGTGTGACTTATTGACATTTCATCAAAAATTCCTTTTCCACGTGAAAGAACATGACAAAACTAAGATCATGAGCATATGAGCATATTTTAGTTATAAAATTTAGCTTCCCCATCGATGCAATTAGCAGGTGCTTGTTTCAATATGTAAGTAATTTTTTTGAACATTTTTAAGCTTGATAAATAAGGGAAGCATATGATGCGTATTCAAGTCAACAACATATAGAAAAATATGCTTACGCAAAGCGACAACGATGATAGTTGGATTGAAATTTTTAACTCAACACACATTTGAGGTGTTCAAAGTGGCCCACGTTTCCCCACTCTTCCCTACTGATTATGTGTTAATCTACATTCTGATTTTATGTTTTCAAATTTATTTTTTGTCACATTTATTATAACTATTTGACAAAATTTTCTGTATCCAATGGGTATTTGAGGTGAAATTGAAAATCTGCTTCATTTTTTTTTAATTTCAACATTTGAACAAAAACAATTTTTTGTGTTTAAGAATATGAGATTCTGTATTTGGCTCTTGTAGTAATTTTTTTTCTCATCTTTCTAAATGAATAGCATTCATAATTTTTTTCTCAAATTTTGATTTGAAGACATCATTTTGATTTGAGACACTGAATTGTGGTTCTGAACAAAATCTGATTTTAGGGTCCGAATGATACTTTTGAACTCTTATATCCGTACCTTCATAGATTTTTTTCAATTTTGGATTCTTAGTCTGAAATCTTAATGATCCAAATTTTTATGAGGGAAATATTAAGCCCTGTTTTCGATGAAACACAAACCAAGCTATCAACGATGAAATTAAAATATTTTAATATCTTATATTTCAATAGATTAGTTGGCATATTAAAAAAAAAAATATAGGGGCCCCGAGAAAAATTGCCCTGGGTCCCTCGATGGCTTAATCCGGCTCTGATGGGAGCTCCCATGCCATAGATCTTGAGGGTCTTAAAACTTTTATACAAACCATCCTTGGCCCAAAAAATGATCACCCGTTTCGAAGTTATAGTGTCACAAAAAATCGTCTCCAGTTTCATATATACGATAATTTCGAAGAATAAGAATGTATACAAAAATAGAAAAGTTGCAAAACAAATCCAAAAAAAATTACCCACGATACCCCACTATCCCCTACATATGATATTCCTTGTGTAGCATATAAAGATCCGTTTTTTAAGATCATGAGATCAAAAATCCTTTATTATTTTTGAAATCCTATTTTGTCACTCAGAGTTTGAACATCGCGAGGGGGGGGGGGGGGGATAATAAAAAATAATGCGAGAAACAAATAAATTTGAATACATTTCTCGAAAGCTTGTATGCAACAAAATTGCATACAAAACCTATGAATCAAGTTATTTTTTATCAAAAATATCAATAAAATGAAAAATCCAATAGGTGCTATAACTCCCATCTTCCACGATTTGATTTTTGGTGTTGTAATACTTAGTATATTTGATTTTTTTTTCGAAATTAACATAAAATATGTCAAACTATATTTACTCTCCCTTTCGGGAATTTCGGAAATTTCGAAGGGGAGGGGGGTGACAAAAGAAGAAATTAAAATTTGTTCCAGCCAAATTGGTTCCAGCCATAATTTGTTCCAGCCAATTTTTTTTTGATAATCCAAAAGTTGCAACTCGTCAAACTTCCTTCCAGTCAATCTTGAATGAAAGAAGGTATAAAAAAGGTAAGGTACTTGTGACCATACCTTTGAACCATATGAATAGGTAATTCGGTTGTTCTCGTTTAACCTAGTTGCAAAAACGAATCATTTCTTGATCCCATGCAGGCATTCCGAAAAGCTTTTCCGAATGTTTGCCAACTATCAGTCAGTTCTTTACATAACTTACGCTCTTCGTGATTCGCAATTGATCAATCCAACTTCTAGGAAGCGACCCCGCGGGTTGCGCAAAATTGCACCGAAAAGAAGTTTGCTTGCCTGCGCTCTTTAATCAGCAGGGCATCCGAAAGGTTACACCCCAACAACGCTGACGACGTCTTCGTTTTCGTATGAAATTTCCTAAAACACGACCAACCTACAGACACACAAACATGGATGTTGGCAGCAGGGTGGCTCATGGCTGCCGGCCTTTCTCCTCTGCTGATTATTATGTTTATTTTTTTATATTTTCGTTGCTTTTTGCTCTGCTGAAGGTAGATACCTACAAACTTCTTAAGAGAAGACCTTGGCAAAAAGGAAACCGACACATATACCTGGTTTTGCAGCTGAAGCATCAGTCAGTAGGTGCATTAACCGATTGTGTCTGTGATTATGCAACCGCCATGAGTTTTTCCTAAGAGATGATGCACTTTGGATGGGATTTCTCGTATCTATTACCTGAGAAGGGCGGTTCCATTCATGTGAACCCATATATCGTGGGATGCAGCCAATTGTTTAATATCATTTTTTTATTTTGAGGAAACTCCTAGCTCGCGAAATTAATGTTATATCTACTTTACACTTCTAATTGGTGGTTGTAGCGCACTCAGAGAACGTTTCCTGATATGAATTTTAAATTGGTATCATAACAAGAAATGACAGTTTCCGTTCGGTTTAGTAAAAAAAAATCTAGTATCAACCGAGAACAATGCTTAGTATAATACTAGTTCTCGCATTATTTTGTGTTTTTAATATCCCTTTCTAAAACCATGGCCGATACCGGTTTTCAGCGATCTATTTGACAAAAATGTCGCACCAACAAAATGAGCCCAATAAGGACAACCAGAATCAGTGCGATCAGGTTTTCGTCGATAAACTTCTCTGAGTGTTATCATTCAAGTCCACTAAATAAATCAGATAACACCAACCCGGGTGTAGAAAACCACGACATTTAATCGCTCAGAAAGATAAGCGGCCGGTGGTCATTATAGAGTTAGAGGTGGTTTTATTTGGCCGGTTAGTCGCGGAAACTTGAGCTGCTGATCCGAACCGCGAGAGATAACGCAAAAGCGCCAGACTAGAAAATTACACTTCAAACAATTTCAACTGCCAAGGCAGAAAGCGAGAAACCTGGTCCAATAATGCCCCTATATCGATGGCACGCGAGACCGGTTAGGTTTTTTAAAATTATTTTATGGTATTTGGACATTTAATTCAATTCGAGGATGGCTTTCATCTTCCGGAAAGCACTATAAAGTTGAATAAAAAAAGGTTTTTAAAAGAGTCTGCTCAAAGTCAGTTGCGTGGGAGGCATTTAAAGAAAACAAAATTTCAACAAACGCACACGCGTGGTATATATTAAATATGAAACTGGCTTCCTCAATTATTTAAAGTAATTTGAAGTTTTAAAGCACTTAAAACTTCAAAACTTCAAGTTAACCACTGCGCCCATAACCTGTTGAAATAAGTAATCAACGCAGGTTTCAGTGGTGGAATAGAGTTATCTTAATTCATGTTTCGTCAGTCTAGTCATTACACAACTACACAATTCATTGTAGATTGCTATTGTCGCAATCTACTTCTCATATTCCCAAACCGAGAAAGTACTCATTTCTCAGTGAGTAGTTTGATATTCTTAACCAGAATATCTGGCAACACTGTTGTATTACCACGAACCCAATTTGAGTAGTCTCGCTTAACTTGGTATGATGTAAACATTTGTACCACGTTTATCATCATTACCTGTTATCCGCGATGCCAGGTAAATATTTGACGTTTTGTAGTTCAGAAAAAAGGTAAACAAAAGGGTGTAAATTTTCGATGAATTTAAAACTCAATTTACTATGACTTTTTACTTCAGAGATCTCTTGAAAAGTAAGTAGAATCAATCTTGAGGTCTTCTTCTAGTGTTTTAAATATTTTTTGAAAAAATATTGATAGCTACTAAGCGATAAATTGAGTTTCAAAAACTGGTGTATTTCTTGCGACTGAAAACATACCTAAGTATTTTAAAAGTTTTTGAATGAAAAAGTGATATTTTCACAAACATATTCATTCAAAAAAATTGGAGATATTTGTAAGCTAAATTTATGAAAGAACAATTTTGGAAAGCATTCTAACAAGGAAAAAACCTGGTTGAAAAAACTGGAATTTTATCCTGTTTACTGTTTACCGAAGTAAAAAATTTGATGGTCTTTGATGGAGTGTTTGAGTTGATTTTTGTACTGGGAGAAGATTATGAAATGATTTAGATTTTTTTATAGATTTATTATAGAGAGGTATTTCTTTTATGAAAAAGCCACTTCTGGAATGTCTGCTCTTATGTGAGAGCTGTTTGCACATTTTTCGAAAAAAAAATGTAAAAAAATCGAATTTATTTCTGTCGACGTGTCTTCATGACAAAACTTTGCCCAATAATTATTAAAAAATAACATTAGGAGCTAATTCCCTTTTAATTATATGCCTGTTCCTAAAAGCTTCCCAAATTCTCTAAACTCTTGTATGGAGCGCTACTGTTTGGTTAATATCTCGGATCAGCAATCATTGATCTATTGTTTTCGATTGCGAATTGGACATAGAAAAAGGAACCAAAACAATCAATATTTTGATTCGGCTCGTGGCAGCAGAAATCGGTTGCTGCCGTTAGGAAACCGTAAGTTTCAACAAAAAAAATTGTGTGGAAAATCGCGAAAATTTGATCGGAGAAAATCACTTTTTTGATTTAACTTAAATATTTTGTTCTCACGTATTGCAAATGAAATGCCAATACAGGAAGCTCACTGGAAACCGGTAGGAGTAGCGAGAAAATAGTTAGATATAACGCCCCAAAAAGAGCATGCTTTTTTTCACGAAAAGAAACTAGCAACACTGACAGATTTTCCGTTAAATTTTCTGTAATATTATTTAACAAGACAGTTGATGATTTTAGAGTCTTAAAATATTCTTATATAATGATTTACATTAGATTCTCTATTTTTTACCAAAAAAAAAATTAAATAAGCAGAAATTTAGAGCCACCAGATGCAATGGTTTTGCAAAAAAAAAATACACCAAAATAAGGTGGAGCTGTCTTTTGTACTTGTTTAAATCCCATTTTCAATTGATTTTGGGCATTTGCAATCGTGCAGCTTGCCCGATCTAATTCATGCCTTTTTGCAAACAAGTAAACCGTACTCTAGCATATTTTATTAATTCTTTTTTTTTTCTTCAAAACAAGCTAATAGCTAATTAAACATTTCGGTAACATTGGATTTTATATATTTACGGTTTTCTACAACATTTGTCCTAACATATATTTAAATTATAATCAAAATTAATTTTAACTAATTTCCTTTGATTTCACCTAAATTCTCGAACGCTGGACATTTACAAATTAGTATCGGTAAAACTTTATAAACAAAATGATATGTATACACTCAGGCAAATTCTTATTACAATTTCTATAAGATACGTCTTATTAACCACTTTTTAGAGTGTAAAATTGTTATTATAACAGGGTGTCGACTACCTGGAAAAATCTGGAAAATCAGGGAAAATCAGGGAATTCAATTTGCATCAGGGAAAATCAGGGAACATCAAGGAATTTTTCCACCAATCAGGGAAAAAATAATGATCCTGATTTTATTTGAAGAAATTGAAACGTCATAGTTTATTATCTGCTTGAAAATTTACTTCAGTGTACGTTGCTCATGTAATTATCGTTATCCCTTTGATTTTTTGCGTTTCCGAGGCAAGTTCTGCAATTTCATATCGAATGCAAAGGAATGCTGAAGACAATTGTATTTAAGTTAATGGAGCGATCGTCATTAACTTATCCTCTGACCAAGGCCGCCTCTCGCCTTGATCCGGCAGTTATCAGCAGCGATACCAAATTGGCAAAAAAAACGATTTGAGAAGACTTTGACTATATTGACAGATACTGGACGCGTTAGTGGATCCTCGGCAGATTTAGCCTTTACGGCAGTATTTCGGAGTGATTGCCAGAGGCGATTAATTTCATAATTATGACCGTAACAAAGAAAGGCTGGATCATTTTTGGAGTGGAGTGCTAGCAAATGCCAAGTGTCCAGAATTCTTCATCATCATCAAAATGATCGCTGTCTTTCACATGGCAATGCGAATGTTGAACGTGGTTTTTCAGTAAATTCCGAATGTCTCTTCGAAAATATGCGTGAAGAATCAGTGGTGGCTAAACGACAAATCTATGATGCTGTTTTTTATGCTGGAGGGATAAAATCAGTCCAAATTTCCAACAAACTTATTCAGAGAGTTCGAAATTCACATGCTCTGTATTTGGAAGACAAAGATCGCCGCAAAAAGGAAGCTTGCTTGAATCAGATCAAACAAAGCTGATGAAGCGTCATCGAGAAGCGGAAGCAAAATCGCTTGAGGTGAAACGGAGGAAAATTTTGGAAGACGCACAGAGGAAGGCTGATAGCTTGCAAGAGAAAATTGTTATGCTGAAATCATAAGAATTTCTACAAGTGGATCCGAACTGGCTGACTTATCTTAAAATGTTTAATATCACAAATAATACTTCCGTTAAAATTATCGCAATAAATTAGTATTCTCGACTCAAAGCTTTCTGTGCGTTTATTTTCGGGGGAAATATATTTTTTATTTTTAAATATTTTTAATCAGGGAAAATCAGGGAATTTTATTACCAGATATGAGTCGACACCCTGTATAAGAGTCTTATGAAATTCTTCCAGTTTTCATAATAATATCTTATACCAAGTAGGAGAAACGGCATTGTGAAAATAAAATGAACACATTCATTCATTTGATCACTTTTTACATCATCTAACGAAGCACTCCCTGTGCAATTGATAGTTTTCTTCAAGTGAAATGAAAGATGTTTTTTAATGGTAAGATTTTCTTGTAGTCGTTAAATTTATTTGTAAATTGAAATATATTTTCTGGCTTACTTTTCAACATGCTGATCGGCAACAAACGCAAAGTCAAAGATCCGGATGTGACAAAAATCTGCTGCTGATGGTGACCATGCACAAAATTATTCCACACAAATTTGCGAAAAAAAATAAAATGAAAACATCAAATTTGATTTTTTTTAAATTACGTGAAAATTCCTATTTCCATAAAACGCTCTCATAAAAAGCGGAAACCTCTCATTGAAGTAGGTGTTCATCTCAGAGTTCATTTGTGTCATAAAACAATCTTATGAATTTCATTGATGTTTCTTATGGCGCCAGTTTATAAGAGAATCTAATGACATAATTAAGAGAATTTTTCTTAGTGTAGAGCTACCAATCAGATGGAAGCTTTTTGTTGAGGATTTGTTGGATCGATTAGTAAAATGTCAAATATGTTTACAGAGATTGCTCTTTAACGTTTTCTGAGAATCATGTCGACCCTTTTTTATTAGAGCTACATGTTTCAAGTCGATGTTATTTGAGTCTAAATAGGCTTTTTTTACTTCATTGCAAATATCCCAAAGTGCATTATCAATATGACCAATGCATGCCGTAGTCATGTAGTTTTTTTCTTGTTCGTTCTAAAATCATTTATCAGATGTATTTTAGATCTATCTTCAACGACCAAAAATGATGGTACATAACTTTCCGAAACAGTTCCCATGTGGGTGTATTTTTTGGATTTGAGGCTCAAAAATGTTTTCATAAATCAAAACTCTATAAAGTTGCTTGTTTGATTCTATCAACGGACTGTCTTTAAAATTCAGAAATTTTTGGACAGTTTGTTTCTGGAAAAGTAAATGGGTCATCAACATCATTATTTATTCGAATAAAACTAGATTTTCGGGGATTAATTCTATTTTTTGAGACGTTGAAAAATGCATTGATAAGTTTTAAACAAGATCAAAACCATCCACGTCCCTAAGAAATACATTAAGATCATTTGTGAATGCTATGACTTTAAGGAACTTACCATAAGCAAGAACCACGATCATACTTAAAGGAAAATCTTGTTTAACAGACGAATTAAATTTGATTCCTTTAGTAAGAAATCCGTTAGCACAATTTTTTTGATTCTGTTCGTCCATAGCCTTTTCAAGCATTGAATGAGTGAATCTGGAATTCTGAATTAAGCTAAAACTTTCCATGAAAAATTATGACTGACAGCGTCAAATGCTTTTGCCAAATCCACACTTAATAAACACCCTTTAAAGTTTAGACTTTTTGATGATTTGGTCATAAAATGACGAATATCTTTTAGATTTCTTGCACACGAACGCCCTGGAATACATGCACTTTGTCCTGGACCAATCAAGATTTCTGAAAGTACTGCTTTTCTATTTTCAGGGATTTTTGTGAATCATTTACAATAAAGTTGTTCTGAATTTAAGAACATTCCGGCCCGGCCCGGTTGCCCGGATTTCATTGAAAAATGCCCGGATATTGCCCGGATTTATTCACTTTATTTGGAAAATTTAACAGAGAAAAAACAACAAACACCTCCAAAACGAATTTTTTTGGGCAAGTTTTATAAAAATAATCATGAAAGGTTTTTTGGAAGCCTACAATACAGTTCAAAATCTATCGATGAATTTTGATGAAAACATTTTTTTTTTCTTTTTTTTCTTGATTTTTGTTGAGGAATTTCAGAGTTTTGACAAAATTTGCCTGGATGTTGCCCTAATTTATGGTCGTCAATTTGAAATTGAATGCCCAGATTTTTTCTTTCTACAAGCTTTTAGAGTTTTTAAAATTTCATCTCCAGTTATCGGTCTGAGTAAAGCTGACTGATCAAAATCGTCCAGGGTATTTCGAATAGAATTCAGCGCATTAGCACTATCATCTATTTTACCATTTCAACTAAAATTTTGAAATTGTTGAGCATAATGATCATAGATCCATGCTCCTCAAGCCGTAAACCCAGCAAACATATAGTCGCATTAGAAATGATGGCTCAAATCGTTTACAATGTTAATGCGAGTCTCAACTCCTACCAAATAAGTAAACGATCGTAAAAATGGTTACTTAAAGTCGGTATAAATTGGATATAATAAAAAGTTCACCATGTTTGCAAATTTGTTCTCCTGCGCCGTATTCAAGTGAGAAAATAACCTTGTTGTACTCTTTGCGTTAAGCAGTGCAACCAGAATGCTAAAAATCAGATGATTCATTTAGAAAATTTATCCAATGCGAGAAGCAGCAAATGTTGTCGCTGACATCGATTTGCATGCATTGGATGCAAAACTTGCGCTCTCTCACATACTTTCAGGATGTACGAAAAAGGTATTGAATATTCAAATTGTAAAATTCTTATCGCTTAAGCCAGAAGTTAAAAATATTAATGTATATTGCCTCCACTTTGGTAGGTAAATGTTTTTTTTTTTTTTTGAGTTCTATGCGATAATTCTAGAATGTGTATGAATCGCAAAACAAAGTTAGTTAACACGTTCGTCGCCACGCTCATTTTGATAGTTTTGCTAGCCGGGCCCAAAAAAATTTTCAGAGAGAGAGCCAGCGGCTTGGCGTAGTGGTTAAAGCTCAAGTCTTCTACGCCAAGGTTCATGAGATCGAATCCCGGTCATGGCATACATAGTACACTTTCTGTGGTCTAGTGGTTTTAGCATTTGTAAGATGCTAGCCATTATAACTTCGAAAGATGTACGCTTAGAGTTAAGGAAAGAAAATCTCTTCAAAGAAACATGAAGTTTCACTGAGATCCTATGTGTGTGTGCTCGTTTAAAAAAAAAAAATATACCTACAAAAATGTTTGCTGGGAATCAAACGATGGATCTCTTTGTGTGTTATTAGCCAATTAATAAATTTTTATTTTTTCACTTTTCGACATCGTGCAAACAGATTTTTACCCCGAAGGTTTTTCAAACGGTTTTCCTCAAATTCCACAAGCTTTGTTTTAACAACTGCAAGATCATCACTAAGATTTTCCCTCTTTGTCTGTATTTCTGTTAGATCAAGTAGCTTTTTCTCTAAAACAACCTCGGCGGCTCGATTACTTTGATTCAATTGCCAGCTTTCGGTTTTATAGAAATTCCTAACCTTAAATTTTTAAGCGCAAAAAATCCACTAAGAGCTTCGGTCTTGTGCATAAATGTGTTTTCAAGTTCAATTTTCAAAAACTAATTTGAAACGGTTTGAAATGAAAGGCGTGAACGAAATTATTGCGACACATTCAACAGGGCATACCTTTTTTTACCATTGGGTAAAAATCAACCAAATTTTGCACACTTTCCCATTGATGTGTATTGTTTACATGCTGTCAAACTCGAAGTCGTTTTTTTTGATTCAATGAAAATGGAGGTGAACCAACGCGAGTCGAGAGAACAAATTCTTTCCAAACACCTGGAATTTCCTGACCTATCGCACCGGCGCAGTTTGGAAAAATGTTGAACATTCACCATTCAATCGTCTCCAGAGTGTTGAAGCGGTTGACTTTGGACCACGTTAAGGAGCTGGAAGAAAAACCGGGACCGGAGAACAAAATGACAGTGGGAAAGGTGAAGCGGATGATTAAAGCAAATCCCAACGTCTCAAGCCGTGATTTGGCTAAAAAGATCGGCGTGTCGCAGAGCTGCGTCCAGAATGCAAAGAAGGGAGCTGGACTACATACATACAAGGTACAGGACTTGCCAAACCGCGATGCGCAGTAACAATCGACGGGTAAAACTCGGACACGGAAGCTCTACGAGAAGATGCTGACAAAATATGGCTGCTGTGTGATGGACGATGAAACGTATATAGAAGCCGATTTTAAACTAATTCCGGGGTTGGAGTTTTTCACCGGTAAGAGCAAGTTCGATGTGGACGACAAATTTAAGAAAAAGAAAATGTCGAAGATCGCCTCCAAATATCTCGTTTGGTAGGCCATCTGCTCTTGCGGACTGAGGAGTGAGTCATTCGTGAAAAAGGGCACAGTAAATGACGAGATCCACAAATCCGAGTACCTCGAGAAGGGCCTTTTGCCGTTCTTGCAGGAGCACGACAAATCTCCGATACTTTGGCCAGATTTGGCACCATGCCACTATTCTAAAAGTGTCCTGGAGTGGTATGAGGTCAATTCTGTCAATTTTGTTTCAAAGGACATGAACCCGCCTATATGTCCGGGGCTGCGTCTGGTGAAGCAGTACTGGGCAATAACAAAGCGGGAACTTCGGAAGAGTAATAAGACCGCCAAAGACGAGAAATATATGTTAATAAAATGGATGTTATAAGGTTCAGTTATAAAATAAACAAAACATTTTTTTAGGGAACAATTATGAAAACTTTTGTCATCACTTTTTCCTATCAAAATTGATGCATTTACAATCTTTGGAACGCCACTTCATCAAAAAAGGACAACACACGACTCCACATTTGAATTAGACTTTAGTAATTTAGATGTTAAATCGTTAATTAAAGGTACAAACTTCTTCTTGTCTTGTCTTGAGACCACAAAGAGAAAACCGAATTGCGCCTTTTCCTCTACAATTCCTTCGGCTTACTAATTTTCGACCATCTTCAGAAAAAAAACTTGTTTTGCAGAGTGCAGTAATAACGGATCACTAATGAATTATAGACAACAAGATCACCCACAACAAGATTACCCACAATTGAGCGAGTAACTTCTCAATTGAACAACAACCTATTGCGATTAATTTAAAAAAATACAAAGAATTCAATATATTTTTTTCAGATATTGGAACAAAGTTTTAAAAAAGTAAGACGAAATAAAGGTAAAAAAAACTCGCAATTTCAACTTGGAGGTGGATAGAAAATAGAACTTAACGAAAATAAGCATCAAAGATTATCAAGCGATGAGAGCCTCTGACCGCAAGATGAGCCCCTCAAGATGATCCCCAAGAAATGAACTCAATGAGATGAGCCCCACAATATCAGATCCACAAGATGAGCCCCAAGAGATGGTCCCGATAAGATTAACCTCCTGGGATAAGTACACCACATTATTGAAGAAACCTCAACTGGAAATAATTATTGAACGAAATGGTTTTAATGTGACAAAAAAGAAAATTATTACCTATATAATATATAGTATATATATGAAACAAATTGAAACATAAGAAGTTTTCGGCTAAATATAATTACGAATCAAGAGCTTGTAATATTTTTTGTAAATAATAAATATAGAAAAAAAGCATCAAAGATAACAACCACCATGCCATGTATAGGTAGGAATGATAAACACTTTTCCGCATTCTCGTTTTTAGCGCCACTAAACGAGTTTACCGTACCTGTATCAATTGTCAAGATGTTCTGCTTTCCCCATAATTGAGCAATATTTTATTCGCAAAGTGTTACATTGAACAGAATTGAACAACTTTTGTTTGTTTAATAAAACAAAATTATGACTGATTTTTCAACCAAACACATAACAGCAACTCATACGGTAACAAAACGAATTCAAAGTTCAGCTCCCCCAAACACCTGCTCTTAATCAGTAGCGCCAAGCAGCTCCCAAAACAGGAATTGTGATGATGATGATGCTGCTGCTTCTTTGGGGAGTCACAAGATACAAAACCCATCACATCGTCGAAGTCGTCAGAACTGGATCGCAGAAACAGTCAAAACAGGAATTTGGCCGGTGGCATCGAGCCGAAGACGTCTCGGTCGACGAAAGATCACTCCGGATCGATTTGCATATACACGCGCATAAACACACAAATACAAATGGACCATATTTTTACTACCGGCTCCAATCACTGGGGAAAGGTGGGCTTGGGTGAGAATACGAAATCGAAAATGGGAATTTGAAGAGAATTTGGAACCCTCCAAATTAGGGGCTCCAGGGACCGTGGACCAGTTTCCCCGAAAAATGCCAGGTTTTCACTTTTACAACATGCCCGACGGTGGTTGTGTTGTTGTTCGTGATTGGAATTTCCTCACTGTTGATTCTAAGTTGCGGTCGGGAGGTCTTTGATCAAAGAGCTGGAAGACGGTGGCATTTTTGAAAAGGGGGAATTTCAGCATTCAATTTATTTTCTCTCATTGAAAGCTAAATATTTTAGTTTTTGGCAGGGGATTATAAGTTGTTGTGATCAAACTCAACAGCCTATGGCGACCGTCAAAAATATTATATTTCAACTTTTACTTCACTCAAATTTTCAATTATTATACGCAATCCAACAATTTTTTCACGGTCGCCATACGTTTTCCGGAAGAATTTGATAAAAAAAAGTTAGAAGTTTCAAGAAATGCATGAATTTTCAATAGCTCATAGTAAGAAAAAAAAATGTTGGAAATTAGTGTAACAAGCAATATATATCCTTCCTCAGACTTAACTGGTTCAAAACCAGAACAAACCCTTAGTATTCAAAGCAAGCCCCCAAACCCACAAACAGCTTTACTATAATCACTAGCTAGGGTGAAATAAAAAATACCTGAAACAACCCCAACACGTGTCAATCAGCACAAAACAACACGAATCGATTATTCTTCGCCGGCGACGACAACAACTGGCGGATGGCGGCGTTTTCGGTGCAAATTGAAGCGGAAACTAAACGCTCATCCAAGTTTCGAGGAAATCATTTTGGTGGCATCGTGAGAGCGAGCGCCAGTCAATATAGTGGAACAAACCGAAAAAAGGAAAACAAAAGTGTGGTGCATCCTCACCAAACCGGATTGCGTGCCAAAAATTCCTTGCCACTTTCCGATTTACGCACCGGCAACAACAAAAAAAAACCATCGGACAAAATCCAAAAACAAATTCAACAGTATTTTGTGTGGGCCAACGTTGATCGGCAAACAAATGAATGAATGATTCAAAGAAAAAAAATGCACGATCTGCACGCCAAACATATGGTTTTGGACCTACACCAGTTTCGCCAGCGTCTTATATTTTTCGGTTTGGAAATCGTGTTAACGTTAACGAAACGCAACGCACTGATATGCCATCTTCTTCGTCCGACCCATTATTGACGTGTGGAACGAACGTTTTGCTAAACTCATTACCCAGTGCCAGCTGGCTCATTAAGGTGAGAAAACAAATCTTTTTGAGATATCGATTGTTTTTACTCTGAAAATTGGTGAAGTTTGATTGAAATGGGTCAATAGAAATTTTTCTGGGTGCATATCAAACGCTCATGTACCATATTTATCATATACACACTGAACCCAAAATCACACTTAAAAACACTGGAAGATTCACTTAAAAGTGAAAAGTGATTTTTTTTATTTCAAGTGACTCGTGTACATTTCACTTGCCTCTCGCATAAGTTTTCAGTAACCGAGCCGATATTCACTTACTCATCACTTGAGTTTTAAGTGACCGGAATTTAATTCACTTGATCATACACTTGATCGGTTACTTGCTTGTACTTAAAATTCAACTGAATTTTGGCATAGCAAATGTCAACTATGTTGGAATTCATTGTTTTGTTGTAGTTTGGAAGAGAAACTTAACTGAGTTGTGATTGAGTTGGAAGGTGCAGAATTGGAGTAATTCATATGTATCTAATAAATATCATTTTTTTCCAGGGCATGACATAAAAATCTTGTGAATCTGATAATACAATCAGATTCTGGAGATGCTTTTCAAAGGCGGTTCTTTATTTTAGAAACATTCAAGTGCAGTGAAATTAAAGTTAGTGTCATAAAACCAATAAATATGTATTTACTCGTAAAATTTAAAATTATTTATTATTATTTCAGAAATGAGCAACCCGAGTTCTTGTAACAGTGAGAAAATAAATGATTTTTTTCAAGTCGAACTTTTTTTTGGAACCCAACAAATAAAAATAAATGATGTTTTTTTTTTAATTTGTTTTGTTTTGAATAAACAAAGTTTATTCATGATGGACATTCCGAAATTCCACCTTAAAACCACTAGAAGTAGATATTAATGACCTGCGCAAACATTTGAAATTCACCTCGCCGGTCACTATAAATTAACTTGACGTCACTTAGGAGCCGTCCCAATATTACGTAACACAATTTTCGATCATTTTAAACACTCCCAATCCTCCTACGTAACATATATTGATCTTGATGATATAATAAATAATGGGTTTACGACCACTTCTTTTAAGTATCCATTGGATGGTTTACTAAATTCTTAGTTCATTTTCCGAACAATTTCCATAATTGAGAAAAATATTCAATAATATAAAATTTATCATTTCGCAAGGCTGTGCAAACGGGGGGGGGGGGGGCTTAAGTCGTATCAACCCCCCCCCCCTCCATGGAGATTTTTTCCAGGAAAAATTTCCAGTACAAGAAATGAATTTACCGGGAAATCACTTGATTCCAAATGGTGTTTAAAAATAAGTGTTGACAAACATGTCAAAAATTTGTCTCACTTCCGGTGAAATTTAGTCTTAAATCACTCTCTAGACCTAAGACATTTCATTTTTTCGCTCTATATCACGTTCACGAATTGAAACTAATCAATTTCGATTTGCAATTCAGATAGCCTTCTGTATTGAAGATTGAAACTCTAATCTTGACACACGAAACCTCTTACTCGTGTTTAAATGGGTTTTTACTAAGAAGTGTAACTAAACAAGCTTAAATTTGAAACCAGCCTTTTGAACTTCAAATTCGTTCATAAAATACTAATTTTACACATCACAAGGTGGTTACCATGTGACAGGTGTTGAACACTCAGGATAGTCATTGTAGCTGAATAAAATCAAAATCTTAGTATCAATGACTTTATAACTACACTATGATACACTATGACTGTAAAAAAAGAGTAAATATTATTCCAAATTTTATGTTGATAGAAAAAAGAATAGATAGAAATGTTTTGACAAATTACTCAAGTCCTCGAATTTCACATTTTTTCTAGGTGCAAGGAATTTAAGAGCTGTTTTTGAATAATTTGTGTGCCCCGAATCCAAATAAAAAATATGGTTTTTGTCTAACAGCTTTTTTTTGTTTGAAATCTCATTTGAAAATAGGTGCAAATCATTTAAGAATTTCTTTTTTGACTTTTTTGACAAATCATTAAAAGAAAGGCTTCAAATCAACTTTCCACTTTCCCTAAAATCGCAAGTAATTTTGGTTTCTGCGAAAAAAGTGATAGCTGTCTTTTACTTGTTCACTTTACTCCATTTAAAGCAAATTAAATTTCAGAAACTTTTTAGCAAAACACAAATGCAAGTTTCAGCAAATTGGTTAAATTAAATAAAAAAAATTTATTTAAAATTTCTTCACTATAGTCGGATATGTTTTTAGTGATATTTCCAAGTTTATGAAAATGTAGAATTTAACTTTATTTTGATCATTGAAATCATCATAAATCATCATCATTAATATTCCTACATATAATGAAGTATAGTAAATAGATAAGGAATTTGTTTTTTTTTATTTCATGTAGATTTGTTATAGCATCAGTTATCAATGATTGATTTCACATAAACTGATTCTTGAGTCTTATTTTGTTTTAGTAATCAAATAAATTGACCGAATTTATGGGATTGGCAACACTGTCTGTGATAAGTTTAGCTTGTTTGGGGCGCGAAGAAATTTGTAAATTTTCTAAGTGAAGTTCGGTTTAAAACATTAATAATGTGATAAATTGAGTGACGAACATAAAAGGAAGTCATCTACATTGGAGGTTTAGTGATGAGGCGGTTTTGAGGAGGGGAATCGGATGTTTTTACATAGAGGAAAATTCTGAAGGAATCCGCTTTCCACTTCGTTCCTAATCCGGTCGTTAATAGTGTTGCCGAGAACACCACATTTTTTCATCAAAACAAACGACACGGAAATTCTTTCTAAAAAATTATACCCCTCGTTGCAACGTTACTAAATCCAGGAAGAAAGTAAACCATAACGCTCTTCAACCACAGATGTGACAGCGTAACGCTTTAGAAAGAGAATGCATGAAAACAACAACAACTAAACGAATCGATTCCGACTTCCGAGGCGACCACTTAAGATAGAAAATATGGTTTTGAATGTGATAGGTTTTTAAAAAGTCCGAAAAGTTATTCCAAGATGGTAAGTTTTGTCCTGTTGAAATCAGAAAAATGTATCCCGGATTATTGCGTAAGTTTACCAGGTAACAATGAATTAAAAACGTAAGTACACAGTATTTTTCCCCATTGAATGACAAGTTTTTTGATGCGATTAGGTTTAGTACTTTTTTTTTAAATTTTGTTTTATACTTCCTACTAATATTTACCCTTTTTCATGTTTGCCAAGAAACCTGTTAGTGCTGGAATCTGGATTTTTGATATTCCGTAGGCTCGTATGCTGTTCGTCCAGCCAAACTTTTTTGGTGGTTGGTGGAAGGTAAAAAGATCACTTAGCCATTTTAAGGTTTGATGTGTTGATGTTGGTTATTGTTAGGTAAGTGCATCCAAGTTCTAATTTGATGAAATCGAGCATAGTTAGCACTACAGTTTTACAAGACAAAGGAATTCATTCGTATACGAGTCGCATTCAAGAAAAATATTTGAATTAGGTACATTTTTAGATTCACTTTTTTTTTCAATTTCAATTCATGTAGATATGTACTAAAACAATTATTCTATAGTGTTATACCAAAAACACTTTCAAACTGAATTCAAGTGACTTTAAAGCTATCGTTTTTCGTCTTGCATATTTGCATGAATGTGTCATATTTGAAGGATTGTGAAATTTTTATTTGAATTAGAATACAGGGTAATTAATTCAGTATTGCTCACCTAAAACACTCTAGTAATCATTCCGTTATTCTTATTAATATAAACTTAAGTTTATGTATCAATCAAATAAAACCGGATTTTGTTGATGATGACAAATGTAGGAAGAAAAATAATGTGTAATGTGTGTTTATATGTGTATGTATTCTTTTTGGCGCTGAAATCTCTTAGAATGGAAACATTCTAAGGATTTCGGGACTGTATTAATAATTTCTTTGCTCTTTCAAATCTTTTCAAAAGCGAGCAATGGCGCTATAACCATGGTCGATGACCCGAGATGAAGGTACAGGGATCCAAAATTAAACAGTGTATGGTGGTTAAAGAAAAGTTTCTTTAATTATTGTATTGTTAAATTTTGGACTTTATGTAGAAAAACCTCATTTCCATCCCCTGAAGGAAGAATTGCAAGGCCCAACACCAAGGAGCATAGAAATATCTTAGCATCTATGCTCCCAACGAATTAAAATCAAATAAACATGGGAACGTATGGTACTGTTGTCCACGTTTCTTCCTCCCCTGGTTCCAGTCGTCTCTGCGTCCAATACTGCACAGTGGGCCCGGCCTTGATAAGATGAATAGTGAATGTATTTTTACTATTCACCGGGATGCTGACAAGTTCTGGCTGTGTACGTATCATAAGCATAAGCATAAGCAAATAAATTGACCGAATTTATAGTTTTTTATTTTAAATTTTCACATTAAATAAACGAAATTTAAAGTCAATTTTTTGTTAAATAATTTCAATAAGTTTCTCATTGTTTTTCAATTCTGAATTTTTGTGTTTTGAAAATAATAGTCTAAATTTTTAAAAAGATAAACATAGTCTTTACCTTTTGTCCTTTCAAGGACCCAGTATTTTCTTTTCAGAACTTGAAATTTTAAACTATAAAACTTGAGATCGAAATTTTTTAAAGTTTTTACATTTTTTTATTATTTTAAATCATCTGATTTTTGAAATCTATGAAAAGTTCGAAGTAGCAACTTTAAAGCTACACAGCAAAATTTATTTCCTGTAAAATTACGCAAATGTCCTGTAACAAAAAAGAGCAGGACATTTACCATACAACTTTTTTACAGGACATTTGCTGTAATAAAAAATCGCACTACGTTTTCGAGCACACAAGTCCTAACTACTTATCCATAGACTATGAACGCTCATGGAAAATGTTTGTTAATACTCAAATAAGTTAGAATTCCGTTAATTTTAAATTGTTGTGTTGCTTTTGAGATAAAAGAAGTTAACAACAGACATTAGATAATAAATAACAATATAACTAGTTCGTTTTCCCGTTTGATGGTGAAAATTCTCCATGAGTTCAGAGTTTTATATACGATAAGAATGAAAACCAAATTGGATGGGTTTTGTATTTATAGAGGATTGGAAAATGAACAACATTAGTCGTCCTTATATTTCTCATTTGTTACGAATCATGTGTTGGAATTGGGGTAAAATATAATGACTTCACTAGAATTTCTATGAAACAACCTTTCGTGTCAATATAATTTTATTGCACAAATATTGCATTTACTTGCAAGTATGTGCAAAGTAAATAAGAATAATTAGAGAAAATGCAGATTGAAAAAAAAGTTAAAAAACACCTGAAAATTCGTCAAACAAGTGTGCCTTGTATTTTGAGACTCTAATGATAAGAAAATGTGTAAAATAAATTCAACTTCCTAATTTTCCGTTGCAGTGATTGAATCAATTCTGGTGGTTTATCGATTGAAAAGAACGATTTTTGCATCTATTTTTTACATTTTTTTTAACCATAATCTTGAAAAATAAAAAAAAAACATCCATATGTCCAACATACAATTCTTAACATCAGCTTTCTTAGGCTTCAACTGATTTTTTTTAAACAATTGATAATGATTTAGAGCCTTTTTCCCAAGTATGTTTTGAACATTTTGTTTCTCCGACCTTGAATAACATGAAAACGCATTTCAAAGCATTTCAACTTGCCGCACGTGTCAATGAACTTACTAAAATGAATAAATAAAGCAGCGATTAAAACTTATGATCATAAAAACGAGGGGATGTAGCTGAATATTGTCCGAGTTTCATATTTGAGTAACGTTACAAGGTTTCCAAATCTATAAATTGGGTACGATTTGTTCAGTAGAGAAACAAACGAGATACACGGTTTTTGGGTGAAGAGTGAAAAATTGACACTCTTAATCCCCAAAGAAAGTTTTATTTTATTTTTTTCAGGGCTTCCAGGAAACGTTTCATGAATTCGTGGAAGAATCCAAAAGAATTTTTGGTCTTTGGATGTTCCTGAAGGAAGTTACAAGCCTCCAAACTTGCATTAAGATCATATTGACTATCTATGACGGATTAGTGTTGAAAATGAACATAGTTCTGTTTATTGAGACATATAGTTTTCCATGAAAATTATTAAATCAGGCAAATCGAAGCGCCGATGTGGTCTAGCGGATAGGCTGGCGCGAGTCTGGTTTTAGTATGCCAGGCGTACTGGGTTCGAGTCCCGGTATCGGCAAGAAAACTTTTGGGTTCGAATCCCATTAGTGGCTGACAGGTAAGATGTGTTTCCTCATATTACTGACTATATAATAAGAATGTTCAATCAGTTGCAAGCTGGCCAGGTATATACACGGATGCCGGAATACCTGTAAGTAAACTAGCCCACCTGATTGATTCGTTCTTCCAAAATATACCTACATCAACACAATACATTCACTCCATAACAGTTCATACGAAGCCATGGGGTCCGGGTATGATGGCGCGCTGCATTGGAGATTTGTCGAACATAATAATCTAAAAAAAGAATGCATGTGAGCACATACTTTGGCAGAAACTGCGGTGAATCCGTGCACCCATGGTGGATAACCAACATACAACATACAACATACAAAATTATTAAATCAGGCAAATCGGGCAAAATCAGGAAAAAAAACCAGGCCTATTTCTAAAAATCAGGGTAGAACGGAGGCTTTTCAGGTTATCAGGATCGGCCTCAAAAAATAAGGCAAATCCTGAAAAATCAGCACATTGACAACCCCGCTATTTCTGAACCATAATTTCATTTCATAAGTGAAATGGAACAGCTTGTTCTGCTTTGATATTGATTTTTACTGAAAACCTCTAACTTGAATACTTCAAACATACTGAAGGATGAAGTTTGGATTTAATTTCTGATCCTTAAACAAAATCAAAATAATATTTCAAATTTAATTGCAAATTTAAATCAATATCATGATTTTGAGCCCTTACAGTTTGATATTTTGGAAACTTTTTCTCACCTCTTGTCTTGTATTTTGAATCTGGACATAAGTTTCGAGAGTAGCATATCAATTTTTATTTCAAAATTTGTGCATACACTCTAGATCTGGGATTTTGCATTGCGGATTTTAATCACATTTCGAGTAAGGAATGTAAATGCTCAATCGGGATCCTGAGTCTGAATTTTGAATCTTAATCTGAAATATATCAGCAATAATGTTGGGCCTATTCAAAACCACAGAATCGCCCACTGGCATTTTCCTGACTGAATTGATCCTTATTCTGTTAAAAATTCTTCAGTTTACTAACAGTTGAACATGCATGGTTGGATTAGCTTTGCGGATAAATCTCAGTTACTCCAAAGTCTAGCTGTTTTAATCAAATCTTTAACTAGGTCAAAACCATTGCTGTATCTTTGACAATTTTCAATGAAAAATCTTGAAATTTGATCCAAAGGTGTAAACATGTTTGATTTTATACCAGGCCAAGTTTTTTCAAAACCAATTAACGCAATCAAAAATGGTGCCGGGCAGAAAATGAGGTTCATTATCGCCCAACAGACAATTTCATTTTTTTTTTAGACGGATGTTTGAATGGAAAACACCGTAATCCAGGTATTCTTGTTTTTTTTCTTTCACAAAATTAAAAACGTATCACAAATAATGTTGAAATTCAAGGAATTTTAAATGAAAATTGTCAAAGATACAGCCAATTTAGTGAAGCAATTCTAAATATCCCTTTTTACGAGAATAGCTGTACCTTTGTTTCCAGTCATTATAAAGAAATCAAACTTTGTACAGCATTAGTTGGATAGTTGAACTAAATTGTGTGAAAATTTCATAAAAAAAAAAAATTAGACGAGAGAGAAATGATAGTCTTTCATATTTGGAAGAGAGTGCGCAGCTTCACGCGATTTTATTCTTTTATGAACGCAACTGTATGTAAAAAGTTAAAGTTTGTAGATTTTTGCATAATTTCTTACCAAAAATAAATCATAGTACTTGTCATCTGTCTCATTTTTCGTCAATTATTATTAATTTTTATGTTTGTTTTGAAATTTTGTCACTTTCGCCTTAGACAATGGATCATATCCTGTCAAATTTAGAGTTTTCCATTGGATCTTGAGGGCTTTCACTAACAGAGAATTCCTTTAATAATACGCAAAACTTAAGTTCATTATTCGAAAATAGAGAAAGTATGTATAACCAATAAGATTTTAGTTGAAAAAATGCAGCTTGAGAAAGCTTTGTAATGATAATATGAGTTATCATGAGAGAAAATTTAGTTACAAAAACATAAATCAGAAGATATCAAATCAAATGGTGAGCTGAACAAATACAAATGCAATCAGAAAAATGCCTTTCATAAGATATGATAGATCATGCAGAGTAAAACTATATTAACATGCAGAGTTCAAAATTTTAATTCTGTTTTAGAACAAAATTGAATATAGAGATAAGCAATGATTGAGGAGCAAAGTTTTAAAATTCTAACTCTCTAAAATAAAAACAGGGCTCTCGATTTTACCAAAATGGAATAGTCAAAAAATAATTTTACAATTACATTACTGTGTTTTTAACAAATACCTTCAGGGTGGATTTGATTTAAATCAAAGTAATTTAAATCATGATTTTAATTACGATTGAAATCACCTGATTTATATTAGCGTTTTATTAAAAATTTCTCAGTGAATAAAATACCTGAAATTTAGCGAATATGAAATGGGTTGTCCTTTAATTATTCCACGTTTTTAAGCATCGAAGGCTTTTTCATCCCCTCGATAATTTAGAATTGAATTTTTTTTAGAATTGAATTTTGTAAATAACAATAAAACACTCATACATTCATTTTTTTTTTAATCTCAATCAGAAACAACAAATTATAGACCCCAAAATTGTCACATTCGATTGCAGCAGAAAAAAACTCAAAACTAATTTGTAGCACCATAATTTTGGGTCTCGAGAAGGTCGAGTGTTTTGGGTCGCACAAGCTGACCGGCTTTCTGACTCCAGAAAGCCGAAACGCAGCCAAAATCCGGAGGCTGTCCCAAACCGGCTGCAGGCAGTTGTAGAGTTATTTAAAGGGAAGGAAACTACAAATTAGATCAATCCAAATCATTGATCAATGCGGTTCAAGGTAAGAGAGCATTCATTCTTGAGTTGTTTTTTATGTCTTTCTCTTGAGTTTGAATGTCTTGTATCGGTGTCTACCTGCCCGGATTTTGACTTAAGAAAAAATCGGAGGAACGGAGGAGACAACTGCAGCCTTTCTGGAATGTCATTCCTGAATCCTAATGGATATTCCCATGTCGCTCCACGGGGTGTGCCGAGGAATTAGCAAAAAGTGTGAAAAGAGCTGTACGGTGAGTTATGCGTACCTTTTTCTGTTGTTGTTGTTGTTGTTGTTCTGGAGAAGGATGTCTGGTCAGAGATTGGTCTCTGCAGCGTTCAATGTCTGGTGTCGTTGGCCGAAGACTGGTGACAAGCCTATGAGATCATCTCTCAAATCTTGGCGACGACGACGTTTAAAAAATACCACTGATGGAAGCCTTCAAGTCGGCAAGTATTTTTGTTGGAGTTGAGTGAATTGATAATATACACTGGCACCAGGTAATGGACACACGAATCGATTTCACTTTTGAATTTTGATTTTTTGACTTCAATATCTCCACTGATGTAGGCTCTGTTGTGAAAGTTGATTACACCAAACAACTTCACGATTTTTCTTTTTTTTTAACAATTACCTACTCCACTAATCCTACGCGTACAGAAGCCAATTTCGATATTGGAACCAACACATATCACTCCGAATGCATCAATTTTGGCCGAGTCGAGTGGTAATTAATTTTCCATCTTGCACACAAACTTCTCAATCGTACAGAAAGCTTCGTGTTTTTCTTCGGCCTTTTATTGACCCGCCTTCATCAATATTTTGGTTGAAATATTCGTTCAACTATCAGAAATCATCAATATGCTTCTTCCAATTACCATAAGTGAGCAACAGAAGCACTTGCTTCAGCACTTCATTCGGATCTGTTGTGTGTTTGCATCATCTTCTCTATTCCCAGACATCTCACACTCACGGAATTTGCATATCTATGCATCCAATTATACACCATAATAAGTGGGCGATAGCAAGCACGTGAACTGAACAGGTTTAACACACTTATTTTTTTCCTCAACGAAAATAAAATTTGCTGTTATCTTCAAGTTGCCACTCGCCACCCCGTGAAATTGATGAGTTGATAAACATGCATGCAGTCATCAATATAATAATCCAGGGAACGTTGTTTGACTCATCCATCTATCCATCCATCATCGAAATATGAACATCACTCGCTAATATTTACGAAACAAAACCCGACACTTGAGACGGTGTATTATAAAGCACTCATAAAACTGCTGCAAAGCCGTTTCACTTTTCCGCCAAGAATGCACAATTAATGTCACCTTCTATTGTGTCCCGCGACCAAGCCTTCCGAAATTTTTCAAGTTCAAAGTCAGTTGGACACGATCTTCAACTGCCAAGTTAGCCAAAATTTATAACACGATAAACACGATAGTAGAACAGAAGTTACATGCTGGCGTAAAATAACGAAAAAAAACTCATCAAACGACGCGCGTAAACCGGCAATCAAACACAAAGCACGAAAATATCGAATCAAATCACTTCTTCAGAACTATATAGATACACCCAGAATTCGCGACACTCAGCAAACAAACAACCGACCGCAACTACCCTGCCCAAACGACGGTACGTTCAAGACTGACTGGACTGGAACAGGTTTTCGTTTTTGTTGATCGGTTGCTGTTGGTTGCTTGCTTGTTGGTAAGTTGCTTGGTTGGTGGAAAATGTAAACAACACAACACCACACTGCTCTTTCTCTCTTGAAGCAGCCCAAAACGGCCTTTGGAAGACAAATCTGGCTAACCAAAGCAAGCAAAAACAAAACACACGCGGGGCGGCAGGAGCAAAGGCAAGAGAACCCAACTCAAAACGATAAAACTCTCACACCGGGCGGTGGTGCTGGTGGGTGTGTTGGACTCAGAAAACGATCAGAAAGCAGGTATGAAACGATCGGACTGTGCAACTCCAATCAACAAACAACACCTGTGTATGGCAAGGCAACAACATCAACCCAACCTGAGCGGAGCATAAGTTGTGAACATGGAGTATGCTGCTCACTACAGGGAGAATAAATCGATGCATGCTCACGCATGCTATGTTAAAGGATTTTGGGAGCAACATAAACAGAGAATTTTTACTCATTTTTAAAACTTTATATCTTTTATTTTTTTTTAAAGATATGATGAACTTTAAATTTAGAAACAAATAGTAGCTGTTGAACTTGAAAAATTAAGTTTCTAAACAGATACATATATTAAACGTGGCTCCAGAAGAATGAGTCATCAAGTATGTATCGCCCATAGCAACCAATAATAAAGTGTTCGACTAAACACTGAATTTTTTCAAAGCTTTCTAAGGACTTTATGAATCTGAAAAAAAACTGCCATATATAAAGACCTACAAATTGCAACAAGGGCTACATCTTCAAAATAAGGAAGGAAAGCGTATTATCAGCGTTTCGACATTTCCTGGCTGTTTTCGGGGGAAACTTTAGCAATTATTTCTGCTTTAAGCCCGAAAAAAAAACCGGACGTCTGATGTCCAAATTTTTACTCAACAGTCGGCCATGACCGGGAAAATCCAGCAATCAGGTAACGGAAGCTATGAGAAAACTTAAAATAAAACTCTGAAGTTTTTTTTACTAAACAAAGTTAGCAGCGTTAAAATTGTAGCTCTGAAGATTTCATTTTTGGAAGGCCTTCTTGAAATAAACTGTACTTTTTATACTTTAAAATTTGGATTTGGGTAGAGACGCGTTTTTGTTACGTCCGCGAAAATTTTGTTTTGATAGAGATTTAATGTGTGAACTTAAGTGCAATAATGAAAAATAGCTTAAGCCGAATATCAGGTGTACGGTCTTAGTGATTAACGGGAATCCAGGGGCCATCGAATGTTTTCAAAGGGAAAAGTTTGTGGAAATTGAAAACGCGAGCTGTTTCAAAATCCAACGATGGGAGCAAGATATTTGGTGGGATTAGGGTTGGTCGATCTTGGATCGATCTTTGCGAGATCGATCTTTTGAACTCAAATTTCCGATTTAATGGGTCGATTCTTTAGTCTTAAAAAAAAGTTGATTCTATCGGTTTATTTTCGATCCGATCTTTCGATCTTTTGAAGTTTTTTTTTAATATTTATATTTATATTTATTTTTATATTTATATTTATTTCGGAGATTTTGAGATTCAGTTTCGTTCAAAACTTTGATACCTGCACCATCTTGAAACTTGCTTTTCACTATTTGTACTTCCAAGCCAATATGATCCAAAACGGCTTAAAAGATAGCGTGTTTTTACCTCTATCTGTACTCTTGAGGAAAACCATAGCTTTTATCAAATGCTCAAGTAATCGAATGTTCCATAGAACGGTGACTTCAAAGCTAACTCAACCTTGAATTAAAATTAATATCCTATAGCATTTAACTCTGCTCAAGTTTCATAGTCTTAACTCGGTAGAAGGCTGTTGAGCTTTTAAATGAGACCACAATGAAAAGTCTATCTAGCAAAATAAAGAGTTCATTATATAACTACATTTGATTTATACCTATCATTCCTCAAATTTATTTTTTAACTCAGCGCTATTAATAAAAATTATCCTATATAAATTTGGAGGCTTCAAGAATTGAAGTTGAGCCTTACAGATTATAGCTGAACACGTTACCTCTGTGCCATGACCTGTGGCTTAATTGATGGTATTTAAAACACCAGCGTAAATAAAATTCCGATATCTTTTCAAAATAAGCCCAATTTGAATTGGTTGTATTGTTTTTATACAGGCAAGTTTAAATATTTAATGTTACTCCTACAAAACTCGCTTATAAATTTTTCGAAAAATTGATGTGTGTATTGCATATAGGCTTTTGTTCTGTTTTTGGTATGTAATAAATATTACTCAACCAAAGTCATGAAAAGTTAATCATTTTGATGTTGAGTTTGAAAAGATAATTTTTATTGAAATTTTTATTGAAAAAGAATGTCTTATATATGAGCTTTCCTGTCGTTTTTCACTTTTTTTAAGGTGGATCGATCCTGAAACCATTTAGCTAAATCAATCTTGGGAATCGATCTTTTTCAGAAGATCTAACAATCCCAGATGGGATAGATTAAGGCTATGATCATTTAGAATCCGGGCAGACACAAACGTGTGTATTTTAAAAACTATTCATTTGATCGAAAAACTTTCAATGGAGGAAATAAAGGTGTTAATATGACATTTAATGTAAAAATATAAAAAAAAAATTATCAATGATTTCAAGAAATACTGTAACATTTTCAATAAATCTTTTTTATTATCTTTGCACACTTTTTTCAGTCATGTATTGATTTAATTTTTTCACCACAGAAGCAAAACCCTTGCAAAATCATGATATTTTACACAAACTCACCTGGAAAAAGCAATTGGAATCTGGTTGAAACCTTTTCATGAGTAGGCATCTCGAAGAATTTGATCTCTAAAATCCGGTTTAAACATAAATTTTTTTGTCCATCAGAACACATCTGTCATATTGCGTAAAAACCGGATGCACAGATTGCGATCTTTGGAACTGATTATTATTAGTTATTTACTTGGTGTCTACTAGTCAGGCAACACTTTCTGCCTGCCGGAAATGGATTGATTGCATTATTTAAGGGGTCTGCATTCAGTTATCCCAAATAACCATAGACTTTTTACCATATTTAAGATCAAGGGTTGCACTCCGATGGTTGGTTTGAACTTCGTGTGGATCTAAGAGTGGCTCCTTATAATTCGTAACCATTTGGTTCTACAAAAAATCAGAATAAATCAACAGCTCATGAGCTTTCAAGTCAACAATGAAGAATTTTCGAGGCGCAAAATGCGTAAAAGGAGCAAATTTGTGCAAAATTATTTTACTATGTCTTTTTGCATCGTAAATATCTCAAACACACGTTAACTTAAAAATCTATCAAAAATAGGCAAGATAGTCCTTTCCATAACTAACACAACGCTACTAAAGTTTTGCATATCCGAGCTCTATTAACGTAGCTATCACCGAAATAAAGTGCCCGGATACTAAATGATCATGGCCTTATATCCTGTTTTGGTTAGTCCGTTTCGGTTAATTTTGATAAAATATTCAATTTTAATTGTTTCACGAAGTAGGTAATAAAGCTCATTTCTGTGCGGCTATGTTGTACAAAAACTGAATTGAAATTGTGTTCATGTAATTACGGTGCAATTTCAAAGGCCCTACCATTCAAGGAATTCATCAAGTGAGATAACGTAAATGATCCTCCATACTTGAAATTCATCATTCAAAATAACGCAAAAAAATTGTTTGTTGCTTGTTGTTAAGTCACTCCAAAAAATCCATAAGTTGGTGAGAGATGGTGCAAATCATAGAATCGTCCATGCTGATAAAATGAAGAAAATTAAAACTGTGTACCATTTTCTAATCACACTTTCACTCCACTCTTCAGCAAGCAATTTTCAACCTACATAGATCTGAATCTATAGGGGAGAATGAGGATACTTGATCCCTCAGGATACTTGATTCCTTAGCTATATCTCGAAACTGGAGTGTTTTACAAAGATCAGATGTTCTAGAAAAATGTGCCAAAATGAGCAAAACAACAATTTTTGTAGTTTAGAAATTTTTAACAAAATAATTGTTTGAGTAATTGAACTTTATTTGAAAAATTTAACTAAATGTAACTTGAAGATCTTTTTTCATCACTTTAAAATGTTCCTTACATGGGAAAATTATGAAAAAAATATTTGTTCCAATATATCAATCGTTCGAGCGTTAAATGAACTTCATAATGCCATATTTTCGAAGCAATGGAAAACTTTTAACTTTTTTTCAGAAAAAGTTTTCTAAAAGGTTGATTATGGGTACAGTTGATCCCCTTGAGTTGGGTACAATTGATCCCCCCTCCAAACGGCATATTCTTCTTCTGAATTGATCGTTATGATTGCTGATAACGAAATTACTAATATTTATCCAAAAACTAATATTTATCAAACAATTGTCTGAAGTAAAGTGCAAAAATAATTAATTTTCGCTTAACTATAAAAAATAGCGCCTTTAAGTATGCAGTGCCTTTAGCGTTGAGACAAAGTTATAAAATTTTCTTCTTATGTCTGCTAAAAAATGTGAAATAAGAACAAACATGACCAAAATAGTCAATTAACATTCTATCCTGGGGTTTTGTTTGATTTTTATACAAGAATTAGGGCTTCCTGAATAAAAGATCAAGTCTCCTTCAATAGGGGATCAAGCCTCCCCTAACTTCAGAAAAATCGCAATTTTTTTACTCCCACGAAAATGCTTCTAGTTCATCAACGGGTTCAATTATCGTTCTAATTTTTGGAGCATAGAAACTTGAAGTTACAAGCTGTCAGAAAATTTCAAAGACGGCGAGTTGCTAAATTTTTCCAGAAAGATATGGTGAAAATAAGAAAAGGGGATCAAGTATCCCCACTCTCCCCTATATATAAAAAGCAATTATCTGTATGTTTGTTTGTTTGTTTGTTTGTTTGTTTGTTTGTTTGTCCTCTATAGACTCAGCCGCCTTAAGAGCTAGAGATCTGAAATTTGGCATAGATGCTCATTAGGACCAGGAATGATGAAAAATGTTTTTAGATTTTTGAACGACCCCTTCTGAAGGGGGTCGTCCATACAAGACAAATATTGTTTTCACGTTATTTAGGTTATTTTCCGTCGGATTGTGATGAAAATTTGCACATGAGTGTTTTGAGAGACGAGCAACCGATTATAGTTATCAAATTTAGGGTCAGGGGTCGCCCAAAGGGGTCGTCCATATTCACTGATTAATGTTTTTGCGATATTGACGTTATTATACATCGGATTGTGATGAAAATTGGCACATGCGTGTTTTGAGAGACGAGCAATCCATTACAGTTATCAAATTTAGGGTTAGGGGTCGGCAAAAGGGGTCGTCCATATCCACTGATTAATGTTTTTGCGATATTGGCGTTTTTATAGATCGTATTGTGATGAAAATTAGCACATGAGTTTTTTGAGGGACGAGTAATCGATTTCAAGTTTCGAATTGCGGATCAGAAGTCGGCTGAAGGAGTCGTCCATACCCAACTTTAATGTTTTTGCGATTTTGAAGTTATTCTACATTGGATTGAGATGAAAATTTCCGCATAGGAGTTTTGAGGGACGCTCTTTTGCTTTCAGGTTTCAAATCTTGACTCAGGGGTCGGCAAAAGGGGTTATTATCTGTTCACTGTTTTTACGATATTCTCTTGATTGAGCATAGAATTGTAATGAAAATTGACACATGGGAGTTTAACAGAAAAGATAACTGATTTCAGGAGTCAAGTTTTGAATCGTGGTAAAAAAAAGGCCGTCCATGTTAGTTGCTTACTGTTTTCGCGATATTGTCGTGATCATGCATCGGATTGAGATGAAAATGTTCAGATGAGGGTTATAAACTATGAGCAATTGACTCCAGGTAGCATGTTCCGTGTCAAGGGTCGGCGAAAGGGGCGTCTATATTCACTGTTCACTGTTTTCAAGTTCCTGATGTTATTTTACATATAATTTGAAAAAAAAATGGCACAAGGGAGTTGTGAGGAACGTAAAATTGGTTTTAACTATCGAATTTCGGGCCACGGGACAGAAAAAGAGGGTTTCATTGAAAGTTCATTGTTTTGTGCAATAATTTTGTTTGAGGCAGTTAATTGATACCAATTTAAGTGTGAAGGTCAAGCAAAAGAGTCGTGCACATAAACAAATAGGACATGTTTCTGCCATAATGTCTAGATTTTGCAACCGATCGAGAAGAAAACACTCTCACATAAATTTTAATAAAAATCCAATAAACCGTTTAATTTGAATTTCAAGTAATAGTAATAATAGCGACTTTAAACATTGTTGAATTTTTTCCCCAAAATTGTTGAAAGAATGTTTCGAATTCATTTTCTAAACTCATTTTAACGTACCAATGATTTAAAGCGAAACGAAGTTCGTACGGGATCAGCTAGTTTAAAATAAAGTGACACACACCAAAAGGTTATTCTTCTCAAAACATTGTAACAGCTGTGTTAAAATAACGGCAAATCAGTTCAGGTTTGTTTTTATAAACGACGTTCAATTTATTCCGACGTTTCGCTGTTCATTGACACCATCATCAGGGATCAAAGTTGTTATTTCTGACTTGTTTTTTATAACGTATTTTCCAGATTATTTGATGTAGGTTAAATTTCAAGTTTAAAATTTTAAATTTCAAGCACTGCACTGTTGTGTACTTTCAGGCGGTACTATTGCTGAAAAAATCAATTGTCTTTTTTTAAACAATAATGAAGTCTTATGTGAATAAAATAATCTAATGTATCATCGGCCCTTTGAAAAAAAGTTAATATTAAAAACCTTTTTTGTTACGAATAGAATGTCTCGAAATCCCATTTTCACGGAAGGCTTAATGTCAATAATCAATTTTAGTCTAAAACACGTAAGATTTACTTGACCTATTTTGAACCAATTTTAATTTAAAAAAAAACTCTTGAATTATTTGTTTTGAACTGATGTTATGGTCTACAGAAAATAATTTTTTATGGTTCAAATCTAGTCCAAAACCGCCGATAAAATTATTTTTTTTCTGAAAACATGCGTTTTTATCATTGTTATGATCGTTCATTTACAAATATCTACTGCGTTTTATCAGTCATCTAAATCTAGTTCAGATGACTGATAGCAAATTTATTCACTTTCAATATGAAAAACAGAAATTACAAATTAGTGTTGTCCGAGATTAATGTTTTTCCTAGGAAAAATATTTAATTGGAGCATAACTCAAAAACTGTTCTACTGAGATTTTTAAATTTCATTTTCATATTCAGCGTACAATTTTACATCAGAAGTTATCTTGAAAAATCAAAATCAAGCAAAATATAAAAAAAGAAATAGAAGCAAAATAACGAAATTCCTTTAAAAAATGTGAAACCAATGATGCCAAAGAACGATAACTGACTAAACGAGATCTACAGAAAAAATTGCGTGAAAAATATTTTTAAGATTATAAAGCCTTCGTCCGATTTAGGATCAAACCACTGTATCTTTTATACCGTGAATCTGTTTTTTTTGTAAAGACTTAGCAGAATTTACCAAAGTTTCCCATAAAACTCCTTCTTGATGGAAGGCAATGGCACTCAACTTAAAAGCGTATGAAAGTTGCCAAAGCCATGAATAATTTCAAGCAAATTTAATTTGAAATGATGTTAGAGGTTACAACGAAAGTTGTAAAAAATTAGAAAAAAAAAACTATTTTTATTTACATTAAAGCACTCTATATAAATAAGGGTAAGGCTCTTAATCCACATCTACATGTGCAAGTGTATACTAAAGGGTTGTCCACATCGAATTGCATCACTTTGCAAACGTTTCACAAAATCAGCCATTGAGTATTTTCGATTGAAAATTTTCATAAAGAACGCAGAAAGTGTATGGTTTGCATTGTTTTTTTCTGTATTTTGACAGTTGAAAAAATATAGAATCACTGAAAGAGCGACGACGCAAATTCTGAGAGCCTGCTTAAGAAGATTCTAGGTCCAAATGGGTAAATTAATGGTTAATACTCGCATGCGTGTGACTACAGTTTTAAGCTAAATTTCTGTACTTCTATCAGGAAACTACAGAGCGACTTCATGCACAGTAGTAACCGAACTATTTCCTAATGTTTTTTTTAATTTTTTGATGAAATTATACATACCTCATTATAATTTTGACAGCGTTCAAAACGTTTAAATAACATTTAAAAGTGATTTTAGCTATCTGGACCAAATCTAGTCCATGGGAACCGTTTCTCGATTGTCAATTTTTTGCATCAAAAAGCACTCAATTTTTTCAGTTAAAGGTAAGTTTGGAAATCAATAGCAAACAGTAAAGAAACTGAGCTTTCACTTCTAACATGATTGCATTATTTGGTGTTGTATTTTTACCGATGCCAAAATAGGGTCCAATTGAAGTATCAAACAATGATAGGACGACTAGGTGTTGATTTTCCAATAACAGCTGAATCAGGCATCATTAAGGTTTCATTCACCTTAAGGTAAGAAAAAAGAGATCAAATTGTTAGAATGATTTAGTATCTAATTTTTCTGCGACACTTATCAGGGTTATTATCGTGTTTGAGTTTAAATCGAACTGAAAGCAAATTAAGCACAAAATTTTGTGTCATTTTGTCGTAATAAAAGTGGAAAAATATCAAAATTTGGCTGAAAGCATAATGATGCCATTCTTGTCGCTAGAACGAATTTCATAGACTCCCTTCGGGCCCGAAGAAAACCACCCAACGTTCCAGTAAGGGATGTGTTACCTGTGATGGACTCGGACTACATGTTCGAAATATACCTTTATCTAGAAGCTATTGATCTCCGTCTATAATTCTTTTTATTTTCATATATCCCTATCTATTTTCTTTTCTCTTTAAAAAAATGTTCAAAAATTGATCTAGACCTAAGCAAACAATTGTAAAAAATAAAACGAGTTTGGCTCCTTAAAGCCTCAAGGTATGAGCCGTTTCAAATAAAGGAATTACAAAAAAAAATTATAATAACATATTCTGGGCTCATTCCATACCAAAAAGTGGCATCACTGTGCTCTCAAAACTCATTTTGAAACAATGGTTGAACGAGTTATCAATGGGGTTTCAGTGAAAGCAGCCCTTGACATGAATGAGGTTTCCGTATATGTATATGGAAATTGAGCCCCAAATTTTGGCATTGTAAAGCTTAGTTCGTTTAGAAATGGGACACTTTCTTCTGCTGATAGCCCATTTATTAGTAATCCGACATTCAAAATTTTGAAAGCATTTTGCTATCTGTAAAAAGTACTATCCGACCTACTTGTTTTCAAAATTTATAATCAACGTGTTTTTTAATATTTAAGATGGAAGAGAAAAAGAAAAAAAAATGTTTTGCACAGTTTCCTTCAAAATCCATCATAATCAAATTAATAGCTGACAAAACCGTTGAGTTTCAAAGAATAACTGTAACTGAGTGGTAGGAAAGTAAGCAAACACTGTCAAAAATGTCCACAAAGTTCAAATCAAGCATTTGAGTGAAGCACATGATCGGCAACTACGGTTAAGGGTCATTAGAGAAGTCAAGTCTCATATTAGAATTTTCAATTCTGACCGAGCGAAAAACTAGTTGTAGATTGCTGAAATGTCAAAAAAATTCCGATAAGCTGAGAGTACTGCCTAGCTATGAAACATTCAAACCTAACCTAAAACAACAAATTTTTGCTAATTCCAGAGCTCGTAGGCTGTATGTCGGTACCGAGGCTATGAGATTTTCGATGACAAAACTTAAGAAAAACACTATTTCAAACCAACTGCAGCGTTTTAATCCTATAACATGTCTGCTCGTGGTAAGGTCCTTGGCATATTAAAGTATGTATTTGCTAGTTGTATTGTATAAAATATAACGATTTGCCAAGATACTGCGCCAATTTTCAAAATGAAAACTATGGTTTCCGCTATTTTTTAAAGCCATTGTGCCATATTGTGCCATTATTCGAACAAAATGAATTTTATTTTCAAGGCATGATAGAAAAATTAGGTATAACTTTGCCATAAACATCTGCTGTGGCTGCACTTCATTTTTTTATTTAATTTTTTCTGTTCAATTATCGGTTTGTATTTTTTCGGATAGAGAGCTTGAAATTAAACAACTAGATTTTGTTTTAACCGTCTTCTTTATTAATAATTTAAGAAGTAAAAAAATTTGCTTGGTGAAAATAACTTTGTATCGGTATCTCTAACTAAGTCATTTGCGCTAAAAAGTTATTTAAAAAAATTGTTTTTTTTTAAATATGTAGTGTTAAAAATAATTTTTTTTTTCGATATGATGTTTGGGTTTGATAATTGTTAATAAATTTTTTGAGGCATTCAAATACGCAATGCGGTTGCGCTGCGAGGTTAATGTCGGCAGTCTCAAATCGAATCATCGCCCTGACGTTTATATCTTATGCCAATGACATTGAAATAAAATTAAGAACTCATGATCAGAGCCAAGGCTGAAATTTGGGTGTAATTTGGATTTTTTTACGTTTCTAAGCTGTTGTTTTTTTATTTTGATTTGAAAGCCTTATTTTCATTAAGTGTCATATCCACAACATTAATATAAAAAATTTAAAAAAAAATAACATTAGTACAATTTGTTTAGAATCTTTTCATTCAAGGTGTCGAAAAAACTTTGTTTATAAAAAAAAACGAAATCATCATTCTATTGCTACCTCTGTGGTCTTCACGTGTGTTCACACAAGATCCGTTTTTTTTATTTGATCTAGGTACACGTTTTATCATTTCCAATTTCAGTTATTGTAGGCCATCAAAGAAAATATTCTTCAAATATTCCAAACTTATGCACTCCGTCCCTATTTATTCCACAAAGGATACATTTGTTTGTTTTTTAAATGCTGTTTTCCTCATTTGAAATTTATTATTTGTACGATTAATTAACCATCCGTTTATACCCGGGCGCTTTACGAGCATACCCTTTCTTTGGGACAAATAAGCAGGAAGGAATTCTTTTGGTTTCAAAAGAATTGCAAGGAAGCGTTTTCAACCCAAAAAAGGCGGCAGAAAGGCTGAAAATAAAATAAACAAATCCCTGCCAGCAAACAATGAAATAAACAACGAACCTTCGACTCATATGTGACTGCATATTTCGATAGCCTAAATCCTTTCTCTCTGTTTGTTGCGTCAATCCTGGGCAAACATAATTTGTTCAAATGTTTATGCCTTCATGAAGACAGATTTCAATTGGAAAGGAGCCCGAAGCGATATTTTGCTTCTTTGGAAGCATATTCTGGCAGCTGAGCATTTTCCACTCGAGGTGCAGATTAATTTATTTAAGTGGCTCAGAAAAAAAAACAAATTTCTTAACAATACGCATACGCAACTCAACCGACAACCGTTGTTGCCATCGGTTGAACGAATCTGATCCTTCAGCATGTGGTATTTTTCCAATCTTTCCAATCTGGCACATCTTGCTCACATTTCCGCATGAAACTATGTGGATATTGATAGGTGCGTGTGAGGTCGATCTTCGAATTTCCATCATCAAGTGGGAAGATGAAATGCCGAAGCATAGCATAAATATCGTCACTTCCCAAAAATAACTTGACGTGACATGTTTCTGCGGGCTGGAAATTGCTGCAAATAACTGGATGCTACATGCTCCGTTTTAGTCTGGTGCTAAGCGTGTTGTTGCTCTGTCATCACAAGAGTTTTTATGAAAGAACAGAACCAACATTCTACCATGTTTAGATTGATTTATTTCGTTGGCAGTTTTGCTTGCCGAACTTTCTTCTGTTTTGCTGACTGATCGTTATGAAAATGTTCTACTGAATGAAAAAAATCAGTACATTCTTTCACATTTTCTGTCCAAAATGAAAAATGTTTTAAAAATATTTGAATATTGGTATGGGAGTATTTGTGAACATTGGTGTCAAATAAATTTAAAAAAAATATCTTAATTAATTATCTCTAAACTAAAGTAGGTAGATAGAAATTTTGAATATGCTCCAGCGTTTTCAGAAGCTGTGAATCAAACTTTTAATGTCATGCTTTAATATATCAATCAGTCAAACTGAATCGTGTAAGCTAAATTTCAAACTTAATATAACTTTTCTAACAATCAGAACCGAAGTCACATTAGGGAGGGAGGGGGGTGATCAATGGTAGGCAATTTCAACACCCCCCTCCCTAGATCAATGAGGCCATCGCGAAGAAAAAATGAAAGTTTTTCTTAAGCAATTATAAAACCAGCTAAATACTTTTTAAAATCCAATCAAATCGAATCAATCAAACAATATCAACATTCTTTGGAATCTTGGCAATCAGGTTGAACCGAAAAAAAGTAAAATAGCTAATGAATATTATTTTTTTCAGTAATTATAACATGCTTTTGACGGTGCTTGCTACTAAAATTACTCACAGATTTTTCTCCATCAACGACAATATTTTTCACTAAGACAAAAAAAAACTAAAATTACAGAAAAGATCAAAACGACAAAAATGACAAAAATGATAAAAATGAATAAAATTGACTTCTATTTTATCATCATTTTATAATCAAAATTTACAAAATTGAAATAATTGGCAAAATTTAAAAACAAATCAAAATGGACCAAATTGACAAAACAGGCGAATTCGTTGAGTTTGACAAATTAAACATTGGATGACAAAAATGATTAAAGTAACAAAAAAGAAAAAATAGACTTAATCGACAATATAACAAAATTACAAAAAATAATAATATCAAAACAGGTAAAAATTACTAAAATGACAAAATTGTCAAAAATTACCATATTTAAAAATAAGCAAAATTTGCAAAAATTAAAATAACGAAATTCACAAAATTGACAAGATTTACAAGGTTGACAAAAATGGAAAACTCAACATAGTTTACAAAATTGACGAGTTTCTCGATTTTTTCAATTTCTTCGATTTCGTCTGTTATGTCATCGTGATCAATTCCGTCACTTTAGTCAATTTTGTCAATTTTGTCATTTTTGTTAATTTTGTCAATTTTGTAAATTTTGTCAATTTTGTCAATTTTGTCAATTTTGTCAATTTTGTCAATTTTGTCAATTTTGTCAATTTTGTCAATTTTGTCAATTTTGTCAATTTTGTCAATTTTGTCAATTTTGTCAATTTTGTCAATTTTGTCAATTTTGTCAATTTTGTCAATTTTGTCAATTTTGTCAATTTTGTCAATTTTGTCAATTTTGTCAATTTTGTCAATTTTGTCAATTTTGTCAATTTTGTCAATTTTGTCAATTTTGTCAATTTTGTCAATTTTGTCAATTTTGTCAATTTTGTCAATTTTTTCAATTTTGTCAATTTTGTCAATTTTGTCAATGTTGTCAATTTTATCAATTTTGTCAATTTTGTCAATTTTGTCAATTTTGTCAATTTTGTCAATTTTGTCAATTTTATCAATTATATCAATTTTATCAATTTTGTCAATTTTGTCAATTTTGTCAATTTGTCAATTTGTCAATTTGTCAATTTTGTCAATTTTAATATTTAATCATTTTTTTTTTAATTTAGCAATAAGGTCAATTTTATCAAATTTTAATTTTTTTTTTATTTTGTTAATTTTGTTGATTTTTTTAGTTTTGTTAATTTTGTTAATTTTGTTAATTTTGTTAATTTTGTTAATTTTGTTAATTTTGTTAATTTTGTTAATTTTGTTAATTTTGTTAATTTTGTTAATTTTGTTAATTTTGTTAATTTTGTTAATTTTGTTTATTTTGTTAATTTAGTTAATTTTGTTAATTTTGATAATTTTGTTAATTTTTTTAATTTTGTTAATCTTGTCAATTCATTTTGTTGATTTTTTCAATATGGTTTATTTTGTTAATTTTGTTAATTTTGTTAAATTTGTTAATTTTGTTAATTTTAATAATTTTGTTAATTTTGTTAATTTTGTTAATTTTGTTAATTTTGTTAATTTTGTTAATTTTGTTAATTTTGTTAATTTTGTTAATTTTGTTAATTTTGTTAATTTTGTTAATTTTGTTTATTTTGTTAATTTTGTTAATATTGTTAATTTTGTTAATTTTGTTAATTTTGTTAATTTTGTTAATTTTGTTAATTTTGTTAATTTTGTTAATTTTGTTAATTTTGTTAATTTAGTTAATTTTGATAATTTTGTTAATTTTGTTAATTTTGTTAATTTTGTTCAATTTGTTAATTTTGTTCATTTTGTTAATTGTGTAAATTTTGTTAATTTTGTAAATTTTGTTAATTTTGTAAATTTTGTAAATTTTGTAAATTTTGTTAATTTTGTTAATTTTGTTAATTTTGTTTATTTTGTTTATTTTGTTAATTTTGTTAATTTTGTTAATTTTGTTAATTTTGTTAATTTTGTTAATTTTGTTAATTTTGGTAATTTTGTTTATTTGTTAATTTTGTCAATTTTGATAATTTCGTTAATTTTGTTAATTTGTTATTTTTTTTATTTTGTTAATATTGTTAATTTTGTTAAAACTATAAATTTTGTTTATCTTGTAATTTTTGTTAATCTTCTTAATATTACGTATTTTGTTTTTTTTTTTGTTAATTTTGTTAGTTTTGTTTATTTTGTTAATTTTGTTAATTTTGTTAATTTTGTTAATCTTGTCAATTGATTTTGTTAATTTTGTTAATTTTGTCAATATGGTTTATTTTGTTTATTTTGTTAATTTTGTTGAATTTGATAATTTTGTTTATTTTGTTAATTTTGTTAATTTAAATTATTTTATTAATTTTGTCAATTTTTCAATTTTGTAAATTTTGTTAATTTTGCTAATTTTATTATTTTTGTTAATTTTGGTTATTTTGTTAATTTTGTTAATTCTTTAATTTTGTTAATTTTGCTTATCTTTTTAATTCTGTTAATTTTGTTAATTTTGTAAATTTTTGTTAATTTTGTTAATTTCATTTATTTTGTTGATTTCGTTGATTTTGTGAATTTTGTCAATTTTTTATTTTGTTAATTTTGTTTATTTGTTAGTTTTGTTGCTTATTTGATTAATTTTGTTAGTATTGTTAATTTTGTTGATTTTGTTCATTTTATTTGTTTTGTTAGTTTTGTTAGTTTTGTTTATTCTGTTCATTTTGTTAATTTTGTAAATTTTTTCAATTTTGTTAATTTTGTAAATTTTGTCAATAATGTTTATTTTGTGAATTTTGTTTATTTTGTTTATTTTGTTTATTTTGTTAATTTTGTATAATTCGTTTGTTTTGTTAATTTTGTTTATTTTGTCAAATTTGCAATTTTTTTTAAATAATTTTTACAGTTTTTGTCAAACTTTGTTCATTTTGTGAATTTCGTAAGTTATCAATGTTAATTTATTTTATTTAGTCAATTTGTCTTTATGCTTGTTTTGACATTTTCGTTATCTTGATCAATAATAAATTTCGTCAGTTTTTGCTAATTTTTTTCAATGTTCTTATTTTTTAAAGTTTTGCCAGATTTCTTTATTTAAACAAAAAAATCTGCATTGCTACCTGCAAAAGTGTTTGAATTGAATTTTTTTTTAAATTTATTTTGATTATACCTGTTGACAAAATTTACAAAAATTACAAAATATCAAATTTGAGAATACTTACAAAAATGACAACCATGGAAAAATTACAATTGAAAATATGGACAAAAATTGTCAAAATTTACAAAATCAATAGTTAATTCGACCTATAATTGGGCTCTACAGTACCGCATTGTATTTCACGGTTGTAATTTTACGCAGTAATTTTTTAAGTATCCTTGTTCTCTTCACTTTGGAAGTAACCCAGAGCAAACGTTGAATTGTATGAAACACATTGTTGGGCACCTTTTTCAAATTGTATATATTCTTTATATTCATATATATATTTTTTTAACGTTACCATCATGGGTTTACTGCGTTCGAAATTCTGTAATTTTAACACTAGGGAACAGCGTTTTGGTACCTATGTTTTAATAACTGTTTTAGAAAGATGTTGGCGTCCTGAACTCGAATCATTTGGCAGATTTTGTCTATCAGCTCTTGTTTTAGTGATAAGGCTTGTTTAAATTTTTAAATTGATGGTCTAAAATCGATCATGGATAACTGAACCAACAAACCTATGTTAAAAACAAAAACTTATTTAGGAACTTTTTATAATCCTCCATTAAATTATGGTTTCAGATTTCGTAAATATATTATTGATTCAGAGATATATAGCTTAAAAAAATCAATTTGCATAATTTTTGAAAATTTAACTATTTCTTACACCGCTTACGAAAGTCTTCGAGAAACTGATATTAAATATTTTAACTCATTTAAGAACTTTGTTTAGGACTGCAAAACGATTCCACTTATGGTAGAAGAAACATCTTAGATTAAATTTGGGTTAAAACTTCATAAAAATTTAGTCAAAATTGGCGTTTTCAGCAAAAATTGGGAAAAATAAAAAATATGAGAAAATTTCTAAAACTTTTTTTCACAGAAGTCAAAATTACTCACGATTTTGAATTTCACCAGAATTCTAAATCTACTATGACAGTCAAAGAACTGCGGGCCCACTATAATTATTCTCAATTGTAAGTCGTCTCTGAGCACTAGCTATTTCCAGCATTTTCCAGCACAAGCAGCATTTTCAATTCACTATCACTTTTCGTGTTCCATGTTGATGTAAAGAATTTTGAAATATTATGAAAGTAAGAAAAACATTAAAAGTAACATAAAACAGTTTTATTATTTTTTTTTTTTCAAAGTATTTTCCAAGCTTCGTCAACAATAGCGATCTTATAGAATTGAAACTTGTTTCTTAACGCAAAACTTGATTTCTTCGTCTCTTGATTAAGGAAGTTATGATATTTTTCTCAAAGTTTTCAAAGTTTTTTATTTTAAAATTTGAGTAGAAGCTTTTGTGCTTTAGACTTTCATACCTCAATCCGTTATTTTTCATTCATTTTTCTTTATAATAAATTAAAATTTCACTGCTTCGCTTTAAAAAAAAAACAGCCATTTCAAAGTGTACTTCAAATTTGAAACATTTTCAGTGTCCCTCAACTCCAAACTAGTTTCCTTCCCCTCTGTTCAATGTTGTTCATCAGATATTCGTTCATTTCTCTGCCAGCTGAAATTTCATTCATGCTTGTTCCTATCACCAGTTGAATGGTCGATCAGCGTTCACTGTTGTCGTATGACAGAACCACAATCGGATTCATTCACCGGTCTTCTGTCTGCTCACAGATATAGATTCTCTCAACAGTTCATTCAAACAAACTAGCCCTCGCAAGAGAGAGCAACAACACCAGCCAGCAAGCCAGCCCATTGCCCCTGCACTTCGACTTCTTTCAAATGCCAGGTGATTCAGAGACGTAGCTCATTCATATGCCTCAGCCAGCCAGCAGAGTTGGTCTCGTCTGGCTGAGTCGTCGTCACTCTCGGAATAACCTGTAGCACGGTCGAGTCGCGTTTTTAGTAGCTTAGTTAGGTTTTAGTTTTGGTGTGGAATTTTCGGTTCGGTTTTTAATTGAAATTATTGTAGTTTTGAATGCTCGATTTGCGTCTTTCAAGCATGTCGCATTCGGTGTGGTGAAAACATTGATCTGGTTTGTGAGGTGAAAGCGAAGATTTTCGATCAAGATTTACAACTTGACTTTTGGATCACACAAGTGTAGCGGAATCTTGGAAAAAAGGTACGAGCACACATTCTACTTCCTACAAGATGGGGGGAACCTCTCGCTGTGTTCTTATTCCTCTTCCTCACAATTTGGAGCAGTTCTGCTGGCGCTGATCTTGGGGCGAGTTGTGATGTGTTGGTGTTTACGGCACGCGGTGACGTTTGAGAAGAAGGGAAGGGGCGGGTTGACATTTAGATGGTCTCGCTCCACGATAGGTCGTGTGTGGATTCCTCGGGTTATTCTCACTCCCATAAGTTAGAACAACTACAGTTATACTAGGATTCTGGATTAATGTCACCCGAGTTGTTTCGGTACACAAAGTGTGAAAAGATTACACGTAGTGCTCTAGGCTGGTTGAAGTAAGAAGAAGCAGATGACTTAGTACATTTCTTGAAAATCTTGAAGTTCTAGTACAAAATATTGAACAAAATAGTATGACAAAATTGTAGAGAATATTGATGGTTAGAGTTTAAATAATGTAAAATTAAATAAGATCTGTTAATATTAATGTTTATAATGTTCATAATAATTGATATAAGAATAGCTAAAATTGAATTAATTTGAATGTAGAATTTCAGTTGTTGAAATATGGAGTGCTTCCTTGAAGAGAGGAACGCTATAGAATTGAAATTTGACACAGAGTTGGAGAACGCAAAAGAGAGCAGCAAGCTTGCTCTTGCTGGTGGATGTGTATGAGAGAAATGTCTCGTTGAAAATTTTGGAGAGTTTTCTGATCGGCCTAGAACGAGGCCACGCGGTTAGGCGTCAGATTGTAAAGAGTTGTAAACGAGTACAGTTGTGTTTTTGTTTTAGTTTGAAAAAAATATCGATAGGTCACGACAAAAATGATATTCTTTTTTCATGTGGTGATTATGCAAGGCTCAGTTAAGATGGAATAAGAAATCCCTTCGGATCTTTGCATCATAAAAATGATCAATAACTAAGGTAGCTGAATTTGTTGCAAGCAGGTATTTTATAATACAAGGTTCTTAAAAATTATGCTGACGCGGATTGAAGCTTCTGCTACCAGAAAATTGAAAAAACTGGTTGAGACTTCTGCTAGTCGGAAATGATGAAAGTTGACTGAGACTTCTGCTAGTTGAAAGGATGGAAACAGATTGAGACTTTTGCTTATTGAAAATGATAGAAATGAATTGAGACTGCTGTGGTTTGAAAGTTTTGCCAATATCAATAAATTTATGCTGACGTGGATTGAGACTTCTGCTAACTGAAAATAATGGAAACTAATTGAGACTAATTGAGATGATTGGATTGGAAAGCTATACAGATTCCATAAAAGTTATGCTAACTCGGATGGCGACTTTCTTTATAAAAAAACTATGGAAACTGATTATAACTTATGCTTTCTGAAAATGATGAAAGCTGATTGAGACTTCTGCTAGTTGATAATGACGGGAGTTGTTCTGCTAAATGAAATCGACGAAGTTGATTCGATCTGTTGCAGGTTGAAAGCAATGCAAATTTCATCAAAATTATTGATTGATTGAAATTATTACGCGGATTGAGACTTCTGATATCCGAAAGTGATGGAGGCTGATTGGAACTTCTATTTCCTGAAAATTATGAAAGCTTATTGAGAGTTCTGCTATCTGGAACGATGGAAACAGATTGAGACTTCTGCTTATTGAAAATAGTGGAAGTGAATTGAGACTTCTGCTATATGATAATTATGAAAGCTGATTGAGCTTTCTGCTAGTTGAAAATTATGCTTCAATTTGAAAGCTATACAGATCTGATAAAAGTAATAGTTACTCGGATAGCGACTTTATTTATCTAAAAATGATGGAAACTGATCAAAACTTATGCTTTTTGAAATTATAAAAGCTAATTGAGACTTCTGCTAGTTGTAAACGATGAAAATGAAATGATGCTGCTGTGATTTGAAAATTATGCGAATTTCATCTAAATTATGCTGACGCAGAATGAGACTTCTGCTATCTGAAAATGATGGAAATGATTCAGACTAATACTAGGCAGACTTTTTCAAAATAATTCTGAAGCAGATTGAGACTTATTCTATACGAAAATGATGAAAATGGATACCGATTTTTGCTTTTTTAAAATGATGAAAATTGACTGAGACTTCTCAACAAGAAAATAATGGAAATGAACTGAGACTGCTACAGTATGAATTAATGCAAATTATATCAAATTTTGCAGACGCGGATTGAGACTTCTGTTATCTGAAAATGATGAAAACTTATTGAGACTTGAGTTGTCTGAAAACTTGGAAAGCAGATTGAGACTTTCGCTTCCAACTGGTGGATTATAAAAATGATCAATAACTATGGTAACTGAATTTGTTGCAAGCAGGTATTTTAAAATGTAAGTTTCATCAAAATTATCATGACGCAGATTGAGGCTTCTACTATCTGAAAATTTAAGAAACTGGTTTAGACTTCCACTAGTCTGAAATGATGGAAGTTGATTGAAACTTCTGTTAGTTGGAAATTATGGAAATGATGCAAAACTGCAAAACTATGCTGACGCCGATTATGATTTCTGTTATCTGCAAACAATAGAAACTGGTTAAGACTTCTGCAAGAAGAAAATGACGGGTGTTGATTGAAACTGCTGCTAGATGAAATTCATGAAGATGATTCGATTCTGCTGCAGGTTAAAAGTGATATAATTTTTTTCAAAATTATACTGACGCAGATTGAGACTTCTGCTATCCGAAAGTAATAAAGGTCGATTGAAACTTCTAATTTCTCAAAATTATGAAAGCTGTAAGAGATTTCTGCTATCTAGAAATTATGGAAACAGATTGAGGCTTCTGCTTATTGAAAATGATGGAAATGGATTAAGATTGCTGCGGCTTGAAAGTTATTCAAATGTTATCAAACGTGGATTACGTGGAATGAGACTTTTGCTTCCTGAAAATAGTGGAAACTATTTGAGACTTCTGCTATTAGGAAATTACGGAAGCTGATTTCAATTTCTACTGGTTGAAATTGATGGAAATGAATTAAAACTGCGGTAATTAGATTTTTTTTTCGGCACATTTTTTCAAAGCTATGCTAACTCGGATGGCAACTTTTTTTTATCTAAAATAATGAAAACTGATTTAAACATCTGCACTCTGGAAATGATGAAAGCTGACTTTTGCTTCTTGAAAATGATGGAAGATGACTTCTCCAAAAAAAAGTAGGGAAATGAATTGAGACAACATCAATCAACGGAAACTGATTGAGACATTTTCTATCAGAAAATTGTGGAAGCTGATCGAGACTTCGACTAGTTGGAAACGATGGAAATGTATTGAAACTGCTGTTATTTGGATTTTATGCAAATTTCATCAAAATTATGCTTACGTGGATCGATCTTAAAAGATTAGAAATTGTAAGAGACTTTCGTTATCTGAAAATGATGATATCTGATACAAACTTGTTGGAAATGACAGAAATGTAATGAAACAGCTTTCATTTGAAAGTCAAACAAAGTCATCAAAATTATGCTGGCGCAGATTGATACTTGAAACAAATGAAAAGGATAGAGGCAGATGGAGACTTCTGCTAGTTGAAAATGATGGAATTTTTTTTTTAATGTCTTTATTATAGAGAGTTTCAGCTTTTAGCTGGTTCATCTCTATATGATGGAAATTAAATAAGGTGTGATAATTTAAAAATTATTCGAAATTTCATCAAAATTATGCTGACGCGTATTGAGACTTCTGCTATCTGAAAATGATGGAAATGAATTCAGACTACTGCAGCTTGAAAGCTAGGTAGACTTCATCAAAATAACGCTGACAAAAATTGAGACTCCTGCTAATCGAATTGATGAAAACGATGAAAGTTGACTTGTCCAAAAAGAAAATTATGGAAATTAATTGAGACTGCATCAATTTGAATTTTTTGTAAATTATATCAAATACTGCTGACGCGGATTGAAACTTCTGTTATCTGAAAATAATGGAAGCTTATTGAGAATTGAGCTGTCTGAAAATTTGGAAAGCAGATTGAGACTTCCGCATGTTGAAAATAATGGAAACGAGTTGAGGCTGCTACAAATTTTCTCAAAATAATGCTGACGCGGATAGAAACTTCTGCTATCTGAAAATAACGGAAACTGATTAAAATATCTGCTACTAGAAAATTATGGAAGCTGATTTAGACTTCGACTAGTTGGAGTCAATGGAAATGAATTGAAACTGCTGGAATTTGAATTTTATTCAAATCTCATCCAAATGATGCTGACGTGGATCAATCTAAAAAGATTTGAAATTGTAAGAGACTTTGGTTATCTGAAAATAATGAAATCTGATATTGACTTGTTGGAAATGGCGGAAATGTAATAAGGCAGCTGTTATTTGAAAGTTATGCAAATGTCATCAAAATTATGCTGATGCGGATTAAGATTAATGAAAAGGAGAAATGAAAAGGATAGAGGCAGATATAGATTTCTGCTTCATAGATGAAAATGTGTTAACTCATTTCAATTGAGACTGCTGCAATTTGAATGTTTTGGAGGCAGATGGAATACTAAATACCGTAAAATGGGGTAACTTTGATAACCGGGGTAAATTTGACCAACAATAAATTTTTGCACATTATCATCAATAACTCAGTCTTTATTTGGAATATTTGAAAACTGTTTTCTATGCTTGAAAGCCTATTAATTGAGTATTAAATAGGCGAAACTTAATTAAAATTAAAAAAAATTCTGTTAGAAAAAATGTCATTTCTAAATCATAAAATATCTTTTTTCCAAGCCTCGCAAACAAACAGCTCTCCTGATGAAACCAAAAGCATTTTGAAGCAAACGGGTTGTTGAATGTGCAAGAACTACTTTTTTCTTAGTATATGTATAATAGACTGCCCCAAATGACCCGACTTTTGAAAAAGTTATACGCTGCAGGCTAAAATTGATCCTGGGCATAGTACAAGATCTCATGCCAAATTTGGGCCAGATCGGACCACGGAAAGGGGTCGCTCAACGAGCCTGAAGTTTGTATGGGATTTTGAGACATTTTGTTCGAGAGGAACATGAAAAACCAGTTTTTCGTCAATTACTTTTTTCTCCTTCGACCGATTTCTTTCAAAACCGGGTTTTCTTGAAGCCTAAACTCTGACAAATATTTCATCAGAAGGTTGCATTTCAATTAAAGTTAAGATGAAAAAGTTATTAAGCTTCAAAAATTGGCTAACTTTTTTAAAGGTGACATTCATCACTGTTTTAATGAGGCGACTAAATGTCCGACCAGGACACTCAATGTGAAATGCATGCCGTTTCGTCAAATAATGTCCGATTTTAACCATTGTTGTTGCGCTCGATTGCAGTTTTTAATGTTTTTCTAATATTTGAGTTTGGATGATATTCACTTGATAGTTCGGAAAGAAGTAAGGGCGGAAAAATGCTTGACAATTTAAAAAAAATTGCATAACCACAGGGGCTTAGGAACATGACTGGACGGTTTGTGATGCCAATAAAAAGAATCACCTTCATTCTCTATCAAAAGAAAGCTATAGCTACTATAATAAAAACGTAAAAAAATGTAAAAGGACCTTTTTTCGAAATATTATCTTTTTATTGGCATTATAAAGCGTTGGTCCATGTGTTTTTCGATCTAAAAAAATGTTGGGTCTGAGAGTAACAACCATTCTGAATAGATTTTTTGAGAAAAAAAATGATCCTGAGTTAGGTAGAAAAGATGAAACATAAATCCCGCCCAAAGGCGGAAATATGTACAAAAGACTGCCCAAAATTTGTATGGGAAATTTAAAACCTGTGAAATGTTATGTGCTGCAGGCTAAAATTGATTCAAGTCCTAGTACAAGATCTCATGCCAAATTTGGGCCAGATCGGATCACGGGAAGGGGCGCTCAACGAGCCTGAAGTTTGTATGGGATTTTGAGACATTTTGCTCGGAAGAAACATGGAAACCCAGTTATTCATCAAATACTTTGGTCGCTGTAATAATATTTAATGAATACCACCGTAAAAGGTTTAGCCCATTTTTGAAGCCTAATAACTATTTTTATCTTAATTCTCATCGAAATCCAGTTTCTGATGAAATATTTTTCATAATTTAAGCTTTTAGAAAAATTGTTTTTGAAAGAAATCGGCAGGCAGGAACCAAAGCTATTTATAAAAAACTGTTTTATTGGCATCACAAACCGTTATGTTCCTAAGCCCCTGTGGTTATGCAATTTTTTTTGTTGTCAAGCATTTTTCCGCCCTTATTTTATTCCGAACTATCAAGTGAAAATCATCCAAACTCAAATGTTAGAAAAACATTAAAAATTGCAATCGAGCGCAACAACAATGGTTAAAATCGGTCATTATTTGACGGAACGGCATGCATTTCACATTGGGTGTCCTGGTCGGACATTTAGTCGCCTCATTAAAACAGTGATGAATGTCACCCTTAAAAAAGTTAACCAATTTTTGAAGCTTAATAACTTTTTTATCTTAGCTTTAATTGAAATAAAACCTTGGGATGAAATATTTGTCATAATTTAGGCTTTAAGAAAACCTGGTTTTGAAAGAAATCGGTCGAAGGAGAAAAAAGTAATTGACGAAAAACTGGTTTTTCATGTTCCTCTCGAACAAAATGTCTCAAAATCCCATACAAGCTTCAGGCTCGTTGAGCGATCCCTTCCCGTGGTCCGATCTGGCCCAAATTTGGCATGAGATCTTGTACTAGGCCCAGGATCAATTTTAGCCTGCAGCGTATAACATTTCACGGTTTTTAAATTTCCCATACAAATTTGGGGCAGTCTAATGTATAACTATACTGCTATTTTTTAGTTATTTAGTGAAAAAAGTTTGATATTTAAAAATCAAGGACATTTTCCAAGAGTAAGCCCGTATTGGACAAATGGATTGGATTGGAACCCTATCAAATGGTTAACTTTGAAGAAAAAATGAAAATGGAAATATTGGGAGGGCCTACAAGAATGAGTGGAAGTAAAATTTTATTTGTATTTTGTAGCTCAAACTATTTAGCAATTAATTTAATTTTTGCTCCTTAATGTACGCACTATAATAGTTCTTTTTTCGATTATAAATGTTTTTTAATGAAATCGTTAAAAAGTAAGGTGAAATTTATAAACAAGCATTTCTAAATATTATGAAGGTGTTTTGTTTCATTTATGATCAAGAAAACTCATAGAAACCTTCGAAAATAGAGGCTGACCAATGTTTCCCCAAACATCAGATTCAAAACGGAGACGAAATCGATTTTTAAATCAAATTTAAGTAGTCTAATAAATTTCTGCAATCATGTTTTACGTTCATAGGAGTCCAGTACTGGTTTTAAAAATATGAAACATGCCACATTCGCTTTTGTATATGTGTATGTATGTATGTATGAAAACCCACCAGTGGCTGATAGGTCTTTCGACCCGAGGCGGTACGGGAAGTCTCGATCGCATATTCAAATATTGTTCAAGCTTAACTCATAAACAATATTTGCAGCACAACCAAGGGGTCCGTTACCACTGGCTTGGGACAGGTTTGACTCATCTCACTCCCTTCCAACTGTTCGAAACAAATGAAGAATTCTGAAAAGGTTCCAAAGTAACCTACTCATTATTCTAAATTGGTCGAGATACTCCGGCTGGCTTGAACCCACAATCCATTGTATATCAGTCTTCCGATCGTTTGATGTCCTGTCCATCCCCCCACTAAACCCCATATAGAGTTAAGCTATTTTGAACATATGAAAAAAATAATAACACTTTTTACATCTTACCTCTTTTTCATTTGAAAAGGATACTTGTCTTCAAATTTTCCGGAAAGATTTGAAAGGCATGAACGGGCTAACCTGGATATATGTAAAAAATCTGGAATAACGATACTGAAAAAATAAAGTTATTAACATTGAAAAATACACGGATATACCTAAGATGTTTACTGAAATCCAGAAGGTTTTGGTGGATGTGTAGCATTTTCAATTTTACTTTTGAATATTTTATAAATTTTCCAAAATTATTTGATAAATTTGAAAAGTCTGTTATTGTAGAAATTTAAAAAATAAATATTTGGCCTATTCGGTGAGCCGAATATTCGGCCTAAAGGTTACAGAAACCATTAAACAAAATAGGATAGAAACATTTTTTTTAACATGTTTTTCATATTATTTTGAAAAACATTTCAATCAATGCAAATGTTAACAACTTAACCAAAAATATTAAAATGTATGGGTTGATTTTGGAATTTTTTCAATATTTACGATTTGTTTCATTGTGTAGAAAAAAAATTGTTTATATTGAATGGAATTGTTTTAAGAAGCGAACAAAACATTTTGATTTTTTGTAAAAAATGTTAAGGAAATACAAGTTGTAATTACAAAATATCACTTTTAAAGGTGCACATAAAATTGACATCTCTAGAAAATGATTCATAATAATTCCAAAACATGCCACATTCGCTTTTACAGAAAAAATAATCGAAAAATATTGAAAAAAATGATCAATATTACCCCGGATTACGGTATTTGAAAATGCTGAAAGCAGACTAGAAGAATAGAGAAATAGAAAGCGATTTGAAGCTTCTGTTTTTCGAAAATGATATTACAGAGGATTGAATCTTCTGTTTTTTGAAACCAATGAAAGTGTATTGAGACTTCTACTGATTATAAAAGTTGTAACAGCGAACTGATGCTGCCGCTTGTCGAAAAGAATAAAATCGGATTGAGGCTTCTGATCATAGATGTCAAAACTCCTCAGATCGGCTTGTCCAGTGAAAGAGAGGGCAAATTTTTTCATCTGCTCCTCCAAAGCTGTGCGGGGAGAAATAAATCGCACTGCAATCAAGTGTGAGATTGTCAACACATAAAAGTGAGCGATAGCATTCACATCTACTGATGAAGAGAATTACCTTCTCCGGATAAATCTATTGCTCATTGTGTTGAGGAGAAATCTGAGAGCTAACACAATTTTATCTTGGTACGTTCTGGCACCTGTCCTGTTTTTTTCAAGATTTGTAAAGATTTTTTAAAAATCCCTTGTTTTTCAAAAACTCTCGAAATGTCCTGATTCTTGAAAAAAATTTAAATTGTTACTGAATTTGAAGTTAAATGATGAGAACGTCAGACGAATCTTTTTCGAAATAAACTGCAAGCCAGCTAAGAAGTTGATCTCTTCTGTTGCATAAATGAAGGCGTCTACAGCACCGTTATTTCGCCTTCATTTCTGCAATTTAAGAAGAGCTGCATTTTATTTCAACCAATCTACTGGTGTCTTGAAAAATCTTGTTTTTTCTACGCGGTGTCTTTTTTGACAAAACTGCCTGGCAACGCAACAGCAGGGAAGAAATTATTTTTATTTTTTGGGACTTTGTGTGGTGGGATTCAAAAAAAAATTCTTCCTAGTTTACTCTAAGGTGTATGACTGAAACACTAGGGCGCTCTTGGCTAGAATTCTCGTTCTTCCACTCAGATGCGAAAGCTCTCACACTTGCCACTTGCAACATGACACTTCTGCTGGTTGGAAGTTAAAATGAGTATTAAGTCTTCGGCATGTTGTTCGGCATGGAACTGATAAAACAACAGGATGAAACTTCTAGTAATCATCAATTATGTAACAGCAGATTAAAATATCTTCTGCTCCAAAATGCCCTGATCGGATTGCAACTTCTAGTCGAAAAAGTTGAAGACGGATTCACACTTATGTTGGTTTGGCTAGGCTAAAAAATATGAAAGAGGATTGATACTTCTGCGAAATACAAATGATTGAAGAATATTGTGTATTGGCTTGAAACTCCTTCTAGTTTGAAATATGTAAGGAATTGAAAGACTACTGCAAGTTAAAAATTACAATACTGGTAGAGTTTTCTGCAGGTTGAAAATCATTATTCAAAGAAATGGACACCTACAGTTGATTGAGACTTCTGGAAGTCAAAAATTCTTGAATTGTATTGAATCCTCTGCAGTCGCCTGATGCCGATCCAGTTGAAAACGTTTGGATTCAAATGAAGAAGAAGCTTGATAAGAATAGACCCTGCAATTTGAAGCAGTTTGTCCGCCGGATTCCAAAATTTGGAGGTCGTTTTTAGAGGAATATGCGCAAAATCTTGCCAAATTATTATTCAAGAGGAATATGCTATGAGTGTATTTGCATTGAAATTTTTGGTAAAATTAATCAATAGCAACATGAATTTTCGTAATGCGTATTTCAATTTTATCGCAACAGTGACTACGCTCTCATGTAATATACTGTATGTCTCTACTTTTGAACGCAAACCTCGGAAATCAAGATACCAATTTATTCCCGCCACTTATGACTCAATAGTTAAGCTCTTTTTCCCTTTCTTTGAGGATCATGTAAAACAAATGGCACTGGGTGATTATTACGAACAAGTTAATGAATCAAACGAGTTTACAAAAAATATTGATGTCTTCTTATAGTTGCTAGCTCCACCAATCGACTTTTAGGCTAGGTTTTTTATAATGAAATACCCCTAGAAAGGTCATTTAACAGGTAGTTTTATTAAAAATAAATATATTTTTAAAAATTTCATGCTGTCAAATTTTTCAGAGCTATTTTCCATGCAACGAATGAAATAATAAATGTAAGAAATGTCACATGTAACAAACGTTACAGGAATAAGAAACATAATTTGTATGGGAGAGTGGGGAATCATGGGCCACTTTTTTTCGTTGTTCCATAACTTCTTTATTATAAAAAATAAAATGAAAATAAAAAATGGTATGGTTTTCTACATTTCCAAGGAATCATAAGGTATTTTTTTTAAGTTTTAATAAGTTATTTTCCTCAAATTCTGACTGTTTAAATAAAAGCAATATTTTATGGATTTTGAAAAATGGTGGGGAATCGTGAGCCACCAAATCCAAATTGACCAAATAACATGCAAAGTTTATGAGTTGACCCAAAACTGTGATTTCATAATTCATTTCGTTATTTTAAAGCAATTTCAGATGATGAAATAAAAAAGAGAGCTGTTTATGATCGCATAGATTCCAAAACCTGGCTCGCGAACGTTTCGGCAAAATTTCTTATATAGGATGGACAAAATATTTTTCATAACTCTTCATTTGGCATAAGAAAATTTTACAGATAGGAAAAACGTATTTCAAGTTCTGAATGTGTATAAAAACATAAAAATATAGGTGATTCAAGATGTGTGGCCCACGATTCCCTACAAGCTATGATTTGCAAATTAGTTGCGTTTGTGTGACTTATTGATGTTTCATCAAAAATTCCTTTTCCACGTGAAAGATCATGACAAAACTAAGATCATAAGCGTATGAGCATATTTTTGTTATGAACTTTAGGTTCCCCATCGATGAAATTAGCGGGTGTTTTTCTAATTATGTAAGTAAATTTTTCTAACTTTTTTTTAGCTTGATAAATAAAAGAAGTATATGATGCGTACTTCAGTCAACAACATATAGGAATATATGCTCACGCAAAGCGACGACGATGACAGTTGGTTTGAGATTTTTATCTCAACACACATCTGATATAAAAGTGGCCCATGTTTCCCCATGGCCCACGATACCCCACTCTCCCCTATAGTTTTAGAGGATAAATGATCTTAGTTTATATATTAGTAGATTTATAAGAATTGATAAACGAGTGTTTGCCAGTATGGAGCGTAACAAAAGCCGAAACTGTGCGAAATACCTATTGTGAAGCACATAAAATGTAAGCACATGCAACACGTTAATTTGTAAGTTCTTAATAAGGAAGACGGAAAAAGGGAAGAAAAATCTGGAAAAATAATCACCATGTACAACAAAGAATTTGCTTTTAAAAATTATAAGTTCTTTTAATTTTTGTTTTGGTTTATTCTGCAGAACCTTCTGAAGAAGAGTTTTATTATACTTAAAAGGCATTTATAATGTTTTAGAAGAACCAGCTTTATAGTATATTTTTTCTTGGGTTTCATCTATATTCACCTTAACAACTTCGTGTTAAAAGTCAATCTTTGAATATCAGTTAAAAGTACAAATGAATCTGGAAGAGTTTGAGCAATTGACAGAACACATAAACAGGCGTATTCAAGCCCTGGAAAAGACCAGTCCTGTTTTTCAGTTCAAAGAGTTAAGTCTAATTTGATTTATCCTTATGGGTAAAGTTCACTTTTATTTTTTTTTTAAAGTAGGACATCCAAATACAATTCTTCCTATTGAGAAGTTGGTTTATTTAGGTTTATTCTGGTATTTAACAGACTTTCAACATGGTAATTCGTTCACTCGATTTCAAAACTAATAAATTCATATGTCATTTCTAGAAGATTTTTCCCCCAGCTTTTGGCTAATCAAATTAATGAGAATAAGAGCAACACCTCTGTTCTATTAAAAATTCAAACTAACGATTTCAATCCACCTCTACCTATGCCATATCTTTAACAAAAACAACTTTATCCAAAGGTCAAAAAACCAGAGCTTGACATTAATTTGTCTGCACTTTACTGGCCCGATGCCTGAGTCGTCATCAATCGAGTCGTTCACGGTGTGGTTCAAGGAAGGGTAGCTGCCCGTATCAAGAGACTATCTCGGTGGAATTCGTAAATTCGTTGAGAAAAACTCGCCCGGCAACCGGGTCGTTTACCCTCGGCCGGGGTGTCAGGGAACCCGACCATCTTTGCCGGGCCAGCCAGGGCAAAAACACATTGACATTCACGAACTCACCAAACCACCCAATTGGCTTCGGTTGGCTGGCTGGCTGATGGTATGGCGTGCAGCAAGCAAACGAGCAACCAAACACAGCGCTAATCTTTACCATAGTTTGATATATTTATACTTTTTTTTCTGCTCCTTACGGAGCGCCATTCTTGCCTCTTTGCTCTTCTTGGCGAGTAGGAAATTTGCGAACCTGCAAAAGGTCAAGATATTTATTTCTATGGCAATAGGTGGCGTCGTCGTCCCTCACCTGGTCCTGCTTCTTGTCTCCCAAAATGATTTCCTCTACTCCGGTGGTGATCAGCTCATTTTTGAGATCATCGTATTGAGAACTTCGGGCTCTTGTTAAAACATACCCGTGATTAACATTAGAAAAGAAGAAATCCCATATAGAACTGACATTTACCCCTATTGGGGTTTAAATAAATTTTTTTGATAAAATGCTTAAAATTTTACTTTAAGGTGCAAAATTTTGTTAGAAACTACTCTTAAATAGAAATTTTCAATTTTTATTTTGATTCATTCCTCTATCATTTTTTCAAACCATGTTTGAAAACTGAAATTCAACTGAACCCCTTCAAGCTACTGATGTTGCAACCGGATGTAGCAAAATGTTCCTCCTAGCAATAGCCAGGAACATCAGCAGACGCATCAAGAACAGAAAAACAGAAGGTAGTAAGTAGGTAATGATATTTACCAACCTCACACAAGCCCAATATCAACTGGATGATTGATGGGTTGGCATCAGGTATCTAGTTAGTTAGTTAGTTCGTTGGCTGGTAACTACTAAGTTCAGTTGGTTAGTCTGCCCGAACGGAATGGGAATGTATTTAGATGATGGTAGCAGAACCTGGCTGCAGAATCTACACTTTATAGGCATGTATATGGAGGCATATGGATAATGGAAAAACTCCTCAATGGTTGAACCGGGAAATGAGTTGGAAAAAACATTAAGTCAAAAGTCAGTTTCTAAGCTCTTGTTTCTTTTATTGTTTTTTTTTATTAAAAATATTTGTTTTAAAATTTACATTTGATTTTTTTTTTTAAATCACTTATTCTGATAAATACAGAGATTTCTTAACGAGGAATGAGAGGAGAATGAGGATACTTGATTCCTCAGCTAAATATATATATGGAAACTGGTATGTGTTAAATGTTCTAGAACAAAATCTCCTAAAAGCTCAAAACAACAAAGCTGTAATTTAAAAAAAATATATTTTTTATGAATTATTGCTCTTTTTTTGAAAAATCTAACAAAATGTGACTCTATGATTTTTTTATCATTTCAGAATGCTTCCCGCACGAAAAATTATAATAAATATATTGATTCAAACATGTCAATCGTTAGAGTTTAGTGCCATACTTTCAAAGCAATAGTAAACTTTATTTTTTTAAGAATTTTTTTTCGAAAATGTATGTTATGGATCCACCTTAGGATTTTCATAGGAACGAAATTATGATTATTTATCCAATAATTTCCTGATAAAATAAACTCAACAAAGTGCTTTTAACTGAAAATTAGAAAATTGCGCCTTTAAGTGAGCACTTAGAATTTTTTTTGTTTGACACTTCTCAGCAGTGAAATGAAAACTAATATTGTTAAAAAAAAAAAGCCAATAGAACTTTTAACTTTACATTATGAATGATCTTTGCTAAAACTTAAGGCACCCTGATGAAAGGATCAAGATCTCTTTCAAAATATCACACTTTTACTTTCAAAATATCATTTTTTTTAGTTCCACGAAAAAGCGTAAAGTTATCTAGCGGTTCGTGTATCATTCTAACTTTTACAGCATATAAATTGAAATCACATGCTGTCAGAAAATGCAAAACACGACGATCTCCAAAATTTTTCCAAAAAGATATGATGAAAATAAAAAAAGGAATCACGTATCCCCATTCTCCCCTATATGTGTGTTGATACTGTTATGGACTCTTCATTTTTAATGAATGATTCTTTTTATTCTGCAATATAATGAGTTTTTTTTTAATTTATTTTAAGTATACTATATAAGTGTACTTTTGATTTAGATTTTCAATCTGGAATGAACTCAAAAGATGCGCAATGTTTTTAAGTGCAACTTTGCAGAAGAAAGAATATAGCTCATGGCCGTAGGAACGGGGGTTGGGGGTTTTGGGGGTTAAACTCCCCCCCATGAGGTTCCAAAAAACAAGCGAGGTATTCTACTATACACTCAAAATTTTAAATTCATAATCAAATTATGATAATAGAGCAAATATATTCAAGAAAAACTATCCAGACTAAAAATTAATGCCAATACCTCAAAAACCCATCCCAAGTTCAAAATTTAGCTACGGTTCAAAATTTTCTCACTTGTTCATAGACTAAGGTTGTCAGAATTTTTTCCGGGCCGAACAAATCCGGGCTGTTTTATGTAAAAACCAGGCATAATCCGGGTATTTGATTTCAAAATTTTCTACCAAAATCCAGGCAATATTGGGCAATTTTGTTCAAAACTTAGGAATTGCTCATCAAAAATCATGAAAAAAAACTGATTTAAAATGGGAATGAGAACAAACCCGGCTTTTCCAATGTTATCCGGGCAACCGGGTCAAACCGGATTTTTCCCAAATTTTAAATTAAATATCCGGGCATATTTATATTATTTGTCAGGAAATCTGGCAACCTTATCATAGAAATTCAGGTCTGATATTTAAATTTTAAATTAAAACTATTCTGGAGGTTCTGATTCTATATTCCCATAACCAAAATTGTATTTCTACATATTTTCGTATTTCTAATTCTGTATCAAGTTTAAAATTCTTGATTTAGGATCTTGATTCACAAAACAGATTAAAAATAAATAATTGAAAAAAATGAATTAAGATTAAACCAGCGATACAGAATTTAAATAAAAGATTCATGAATGATGACTCTGAAACTTGGCTCATTAAATTCTGATCTGGAATTAAGATTCGGAAATCGTATTTTTTATACATTTCAGAAATGGTATAGAAATTAGGAAACAGTTCAATTTTAGAATTCGGGTTCAGTATTCAGATTAAAAATTCAGGAACGAGTTTTTCAATCAACATTAAATTGTAAAGGAATTCAAGAGAACATGAACATAAAAATTTGCTTCTCAATTTCCAGATTTAATTTTTTTTTATCAGAAGTTTGTACACAATTCAGCTGAAAATCGCAGATATAAAGTTGAATTTTAGTTAATTTTCTATGTTTTGTTTTATGCAAAATATCCCAAATTATAATTAAAAAAATTACCCACAGGATTTTTATTATGGAATTGATTCTTTACGAAAAATATTTCCTTTTAATAAAAACAAGCATCTGTTCTTTACCTAAAAAATCAGCACAAAATTGTATATTTTCTCGGTATATTGATTAAAATTATTGATATTGAAGTTTTTAAAGCTGAATTTCAAACTGAAATCATAAATTTAGTTCATGTTTGCATCGAGTAAATTTGATCCGAAATTTTGTTATCGCTTACTGTTATTTTTTTTTTATTTTTTTAATTATTCTGTTCAAAGGTTAAGTTCTTGGAATTTGCAAAAGAGATTGGAAGAGAGATTGAGATTGGCTTGTATGATTTGAGCATAGAATACGTTTTTTTAAATAAATTGAAGGCAAGCTTAAAAAAAACTTATTTTATGCTTCGACCTACCAGACTCTTAAACGAATTCATAAATCTGTACTTTCGATGAACGCAAATTCCATATTTTGTTTCTAAAGGTTCCATAAAAAAAATTAGCTCACCCTTTAGGCTAAGGACCATTTTTCTAGAGCTACGTTCTAATAAAAAAAAACTATCAATGAAAACTTTAAAATGAATAATCATATAAATAGTAACAAATATAATTTGTTTTTTTTTTCGTACGTTGTTGAGCAAAACATCATAGGTAAAAATCAGTCACCCCCCCATGGGTCGGTTTTTTCTACGGCCCTGATATAGCTACAGCAAAAAAGTCTCAACCAACTTTTAGTTTAAAATTTACATTATACAAAAAATCTAAAAATTATAAGAGACAAGTTTGATAATATTTCAGGAACTGAGAATTTAGATAGAAAAAATGTTTTTTTTTCAAAAATCTAACTAATGCGACCTCTAAACATAATTTTCGTGAATCACTGCCACATAAGAATTTGTTTCTTACACCCTAAGCTATCATTTTAAGGTTAAGCCCCCAGAAACCCAGACATTTTGCATGTTTGGGTCACCCCAATGTCTCATGTTCCATGTCTCATGTCATGACTCAAGTCTCGGGTCTCAAGTCTCAAGTCTAAGGTCCCATGTCTCAGATCTAAGGATTCATTTTACATGTCTAATATATCATGCCTCATGTCTCATGTTTCATGTCATATGTTTAATGTCTCATGCTTCATGTCATATGTTTCATGTCTCATGTTTCATGTTGCATGCCTCATGCCGCATGTCTCATGTCTCATGTCTCATGTCTCATGTCTCATGTCTCATGTCTCATGTCTCATGTCTCATGTCTCATGTCTCATGTCTCATGTCTCATGTCTCATGTCTCATGTCTCATGTCTCATGTCTCATGTCTCATATCTCATGTCTCAAGTCTCATGTCTCATGTCTCATGTCTCATGTCTCATGTCTCATGTCTCATGTCTCATGTCTCTTGTCTCATGTCTCAGGTCTCATGTATCGAGTATCGGGGTTTCCAGCATCAATCAATAAAAGCTTATTTGAACAAAATTATTACAAAAATGTTAACGGTTGATTCCGTCTACTTTATTGCTTAAATACCAAATATTTCGAGAGGAATCCTAAACAATATTAGAAAGTTTTACTCAAGTACTTATATTTATAACATAATACGGTTTTTACTTATTGAGTTTTTTCACCGAAAAAACTCAATACGTAAAAACCATATTAAAAGTACCAGTGATAAACATTAATCCATTTATAAGATAAGTCTTGTAAAATATGATCTTGGAGAAAATATGAAAAATTTATAATTGCACAACTTTGAAAACCATGATGAAATCCTAAAGAAATTTAAATTTTCGATCACTGTCTTTCAGTAAAACGCTCGAAAAATTTTAATAACGCGTTCATATATGTATGTTTGTCAGGGCCGTAGGAAGAACGGCCTCATGGGGCGGGATTTGGTGACCTTTTTCTTCTATGAAATATTTGTTCAAACAATGCACGAATTAAAAAAAAATCAAAGAAATATTTATTTTTCATTTTACCTAACCATTTTAAAGTACTTTTACATTAAAAATTTTATAAATGAAATGAATAAATTGATTTTCGGCGATTTCAGTCACGAAAAATCATTAAACGATTTTTATTTCTTCATCCGACGTTTCGGCATTTATTATGCCTTTTTCAAGGAGTTTATTAATATAACATAATTAATGATGTGTTTAAAAAGGTGTTACAATACATGGTGTACTTACTGAAATTTCTCGTTTCTGTTTAATCGGGAAATGTAAGTCCAGTTGTCTGTGGTGTATAACAAAATATTCAAAGTTGAGCTTTCTACTTGCATGCAATCTTCTTTGGAATCTGTTCTACTTACTATTGATCTGGTTGAGATGGATATAACACTTTGCAAGTTTTGAAAACGAAAACGGATATAAAATGATTTGCACTATTTTGGATGTTGTTTTCCACCTATCCGCTACTGATGAGCAAAATCTACCAAACTCTCGAGCAAATTCATGAATTTCAACCATTGATGAACCTTCATAAAATTTTATTTTCAAAATTATAATATTTGACTGAAGGTTTGCGGTTCAAACCTGATACTTGCAAGCTCGATCCAAATTCAAGTTTTAGTTTGTAGTTTGGCTCTCCATAAAACTATAAGAATAATATTGTTATTTTTTTTAACGAGATAGGTATTACACGTTTATTCATCCGCAAATGTTTATCGTAAAAATGAACTTCTAAAATAAAACCCTGTGGATGTTTTTATTTTCTGAAATTAAATCTGTCTGACTTTGGTTTCTAATTTTAAATTTTGAAATTAAAATAACAATAACAACAATAACAACAGTCTAAGTTGAGCAATTTTCGAAATATATTCCAAAAAGGTAGTTCAGTTAATCAAAGGTGTGAAGATTTGAATATTGAAACTTGAAAATTGCAAAAGATTATTTTTTGATGCAGTTTTCTTTAAATTGTTTTTCAAAATCGACATAAGAAATACACGTTCAAATTGATATTCTACATGATTTTATTTCAAGGAAAAATCCTAAAATTGCTATAGAGAAGAATAATTTGAACAATAAATCGATCATTTGTGTTTAGTTTACTTTGATAACCACATGTTATGATCAAAATTTATTGATACAAAACGTTTCCACTACTGAAAACATTACAAATTGTTGATTTAAGACAAAAAAATACATATTTCCATTTTAATTTTTAGTTTCGCCAAATGCACGGTTTTGCCATTTTCACGTTGAATTTTTTTGAACCGTAAAAAAATCGAAAAACTACTGTACAGCATTAATAATCAAAACTCAGATTTTGCTCATAAATGAGTTAAAGCTATCAAGATAACTAATTTTAAAATATGAATTTTGGATCTTTTTTCGAGTTTCAATCGATTTTTGAAATTAAGAAAACAAAGATTCCTGAATTTTGATTCCAGATCAATATTTCTATATGAGCCAAGGATTGGAATTTGTACCAGAGCCCTCAATTACCAATCTAGTGTTTTATATTTGATTTTTTGGGTTTCTGAATTCGTTATTTAATTTTTTAATTTTCAATCTGAATTAAAGTTTGAATTTTGAATGATGAATCTGATTTTGACTTTTCAATTCTGGATCGCCATTTCAAAGTTTTAAATCCTGCAAAAGAATTCAGTTTTAAAACGGATCTTAATATCTAATATCTGATCTCAGGTTGATTTCTAAAGCTTTGATCATTAAGAGTCCGAGCACTTCATCTCGGTGATAACTACATTCCTAGAGTCTGGATATACAAAATTTTGGCAGCTTTGTGTTAGTAATGAAAGGGACTACCTTGACTATTTTTTAAAATGTCTAAGTTTACGTGTTCTTGAGAAATTTACGATGCAAAAGGATATGCTAAAAATGTTTTTGCACAATCACTCCGGAAATCTTCCATTATCGATTTAAATACTTATGAACTGTTTTTTTTTTGCCCAAATTCATAAAAAGTATATGAAGACTTTCTAGAATGCGCTCGTTTTTCGATCAAACAAATAGTTTTAAACGAATAAGTTCTTAAAATACACGCGAATAGTTTTTAAAATATGCGCGTTTGAATTTAGATATAGGGTGAAAGGTCTAGTTATTGAATAGGAAGCAGATATTTAGCATTATTATATTATATGATAGGAAAATAAACAAAATTCATTGTTCATTTTCTTCTTCTGTTTTTTTTTCAAGATATTTAGACTCCAAAAGTCACGATCTGCAGATCTAGAACATTCGTACAATTTAGTATGATTTTTTGACTGGATTAAGAAAACAGGCTTTTTTGATAGGGAGAATAATTGAATAAAACACATGGCTCAAGTAATGGTTTTTGAACATGTTCGTGTGAAAAAGTCGTATCATTTTAAAGCTGTGGAACAGGTTTGAGCTGTACACAAACTTCATTTACCAATGATGGTATTCAATTTGGACATACATGCTCCAATGGACAATACAAATACCTATTTTCTTAAAGTTTGTTTTTGTAGTCATTTCAATTGATTTCCTGTCCACGATTCCGGTTCCGGGCAGTAGTATGCCTACGATCAATATCAAATGCAGGGCAGCAGCGTCAAAAGTTTGTTTATCTGAGATGTGAAATTGCTCCGGAACGGTTTTAATCCAAACAACTGTATGCCATTTTTTCCACCGACATCTAAGTCATGTACCTACTACCTACAAGCTACATTACACTACATTTGGAGGATATCATAATTGGCATCTCTGGCGCTTCTGTAGGTACTTCTGTACCCGTCCCAGACCATCGAGCGGGCTCTCGGTCATCAAAGCATAATACCATAAGCATCCCTCTAAGAAGGGGAGCAGCCAAGCAGCAGCCAGCAGATTGTAAAAGTTATGCACCCATTGGGATCTATGTTAGTGTAGTGCAGAAGAAGCCAGCAGCGGAGCCATTCAACTCAACTCAACAGCCGCCAAACAGGGAAAACGGTACACTTACATTTGCCCATAGCGGAACTGCACATAGCACATAGGTAGCTAGCAAGACGGGTCTAGCCTAGCCCAGCCGAGGAACCATCAGGCCAGGGAGAAAACCAGAAGCAGCATCATTCCGAACTTATTGCCCGTGCTTCTGCTGGGAAGCAAACGTGGGTTCAGGGTATTTTTTTTTCTTCACTGCTCCACTATTTGACTATCTTTTTTTGCATTACCCCTCGCTAAGAAACTTCGCCGAAGTCGATGCTGGAGTTGGAGTCAGAAACCGGGAAAAGGGCCGGGGTTGAATTGGAACACGATATGCTTCTTGGCTCAACAGGTGAGAGGCATCTGTAGATACGCGAAACGCGAGCGAGAGCCAACAAACAACAGTTTGGATGAGCCAAATCGCGAGAAAAGAACGAATAACCGTATCATGTCGACCGAAAACCCGACCAAGCCAATCCAAACCAACATCATCATCATCATCATTTTACCTACCTTACCATATTGATGGAAGTAGCTACCTCTAATAGCTTGAGCATTTATAAGAAACTTAGATATTTGGAGCTAGTCATATCATTCTTATCTTTGGGTGGAAGAGTTATGGAAACACTAAAAAGGTGAACTGGTGAACGCAAAAAGTATTCAAGAAATTTGTATCTAAAGAGTGCTCAGATCAAAAAGTAATCGAACTAAATTGTGTGTAAATCGATTATTTGTTCATTTAAAAAAATCAAAGTATCTTTATTTTCAAAGTGCAATTTGTTTAAAAGACTTAAAAATACTCAGATACGATTCCGGTCGAAATAGTCCAAAATGGCGAGACTCTCATTTGTACAGTCACCTTATCCACTTTCTTCGGCGCAGAACGCCAGTTTACTTTGAACTGCTTACAGTTTTTTGAGTCTTCTTACGGGTTTGCTTAACTATTGTCCAATATTTTTCGATTGGAAGAAGTTCTGATGTGTTTAGAAGGTTCTTATCCTTGGACACAACCTGAATGTTGTTAGCGGCATACCACTCCATGTCTCTTTTTCATAAAAGCACGATGCCAAATCCGTCCAAAACAGCACAGAAAAGTCATTTTTCTTCAGGAAAGGCAGCAAACAACTGCAACGAAAATGTCATTGTCATTTCATTGCGATTAGCATTCACTACCTTCTTATAAGTCGCCCCCCATTCCTATATCCCTAATGTAAGGAAGAGGGGTCTCATAACAACAGAAAAACACTTTCTGTATAAAGCTTAGTTCTTTTAGAAATGGGACAGTTACGAATGCCTGTATCTCAAAAACCATTCGTTTGAACGAAATACTTTCTATGAAGAAAAAGAAGGCAATGTTATGATCTTTCATGAAAAAATTTGAAAAAAAATATTTACCGTTTTTTGTTAAAGAAATTTCTACTTTATTCTTGGTATCTCTCATTGGCCGGCGCACACTTTGTTTAGTCATGGTATTGATCAGTTTCTCCAACTTACACTTCGTAAAATCTATATTTTAGGTGGCTTCACCTTCCTTCTTCAATTTCTGATACTTTTTGGTCCAATACTTCTCTGGAAACTGGAAACTGGAAGCATTTTAGTGGATACAGTTGTTTCGAAATGAACAAATTTGATTATTTTTGACCACATTTTTGAACGTTTTTTTTTCGGTACCGGTTTTACAGCTTAAGAGCTTTGGAACTATCAAAAAATGGTTGTTTGAGGTTGGATTTTAATGAGTCATCACTAGGCAACACTTTCAGCTTATCGGAGAAAATTGTTTTGGACATATCAGCGATCTACCCTTGGTTTTTCGTTTATTGAAAATTAAAAATGCTGGTATGAGACTTGCATTCCTTGATGATCCTTAACCGTTGTTGCCGATCATCTGCTTCACTCCATTGCTTGATTTGAACTTTGTGGACATTATTGACAGTGTTTGCATACTTATCCACCACAAAAACTCAGTAATTCTTTGAATAATCAACGGTTTTGTCAGCTATCAATTTGATAATGACGAATTTTAAAGGAAACTGTGCAAAATTATTTTTTTCTTTTTCTCTTGCATCGTACATATCTCAAAAACGCATAAATTTTAAATTTTGGAAAAAATTGGTCAAATAGTACTTTTTACAGGCAACAAAATGTTGTTAAAATTTTTAAAATCCAATAACTAGTTAACGAGCTATTAGCAAATGAAAGTGTCCCATTTCTAAAAGAACTAAGCTTTACAAATACTATTCCATGGCATATATGGTTCCATTCTCGATAAGTTCTCGAGTTATTCAAAAAAATATGTGACTTTTTCCACACTTTATACCTGCTATCTGGCAAGAGAAGGGGGCTTAAACCATTGAAGAAACATTGCTCGCACAGAAATATGCTCTCTTGAAAATTTTTCTTCATTTTCTCGATTGGTTATCGAAATATTTAAAAAAAAGTGAATAAGTGACCCTCTTCCCACTTTTAATCGTTCCACTGAATGAAGGGAGGGGTGCTAAACCACGGCAAAACCATTTCTTGTGCTCCTCTCATGCCAAATTTGGTTTCGTTTGCTTCATTAGTTGTCGAGTTATGCTATAAAATTTGTATCGAAGCCTCTCTTCGTAGCTATCCCCTACCTGGAAGGAGAAGATCATGATCAAACATTCCGTGTATTCAAATACTCTCCTATGCCCAATCCTGTTCCATTTGCTCGATTGTTTGATTTTTCCCATGTCATATTTGGTTCCATTTGTTAGATAAGTTTTTGGTTTATGCAAAACAATCTTATGTGAGCTCCTGTCTTCCATAACTGTATCCTAAATTGAAGGAGAAAGAAGTAACAAATAAGGTAAACAACCAAACAATCCAAATGCTTCCCCATGCCAAAGTTGTTTCCATTTGCTCGATTAGTTCTCGAGTTATGAGAAAAATTGTAAAGAAGCCCCTCTCACCCTTGCCTATCACCCCACTGAAACATTCCTTGTGCTCAAATACCATCCCGAACCAAATTTCGTTCCTTTGGCTGGGTAAGTGATGATGTAAAAAATTGTATGGGAGCACCCTCCTCCCTTAAGATTTTCCGTCTTGAAGAACGGAGGGTTCTCAAAATATCATAGAAACATTTCTCGTAATCAAATACCTTCCCACGCCAAATTTGGTTTCATTTGCTTGATTAGTTTTCCAGTAATGCTGAAAATTGTAAAGGAGCCCCCTCCGACTTTCTATCTCTTCACTGGATGGTAGGAGGGGTACAAAACATTCATAGAACTTTTTATCGTACCCAAATATCCTTCCAAGCCAAATTTAGTCTCATTTGCTCGAATAGTTTTCAAGCTGTACAATAAAAAAGGTATGAAAGCACCCCTACTTCCTTCCTGTATCTCTACTAAAAGGAGGGAGGGATCTGAAATAATCATAGAAACAATACCCTACCATGCCAAATTTGGTTAAATTAGCTTGATTAGTTCTCCAGTCATTTAAAAAATTGTAAGGTAGTCCCCCTCCCCCCTTTCATATCCCTCGACTGGAAGAAGGGGTACCAAACATTCTGAGAAACATTCCTCGTACCCTAGTACATAAGCGCCGATGTGGTCTAGCGGATAGGCTGGCGCGAGTCTGCTTTTGGTATGCCAGGTGTGCTGGGTTCGATTCCCAGTATCGGCAAGAAACCTTTTGGGTTCGAATCCCATAAGTTGCCGACAGGTAAGATGTGTTTCCTCTTATAAACTGACTATATAATAAGAATCTTCAATCAGTTGTCAGCTGGCCAGGTATATACACGAATTCCGGAATACCTATAAGTAAACTAGCCCACCTGATTGACTCGTTCTTCCAAAAATAAACTTACATCAACACAATACATTCACTCCATAACAGTTCATACGAAGCCATGGGGTCCGGGTATGGTGTAGGCGTTGCATTGGAGATTTGTCGAACTTAATAATCTAAGAATGCATGTGAGCACATACTTACACCCATAGAAGAGGTTGCAAAAATCCAATGCCTATTTAGCATATCTCTGTGCCGATAATGCGCTGAAATGTGCACTGTGCCGAAAACGGTATGTTTGAAAAACCGTAACTGGCATAAGGACTCGGCTCCCAACCAAAATGATGACCACTACATTCAAGCGAAACAAGAAAAACCTATTCCTATTGGATAATTCATCCCAGAAACAAAAAAAAAATTAAAACCACAGCGCCGTAGTGAGAATCGAACTCAAATTACCAATCATAGCGTCTTGCCAGACCGGCATTTTAACCAGTGTACTATTCAAGCTTCATGCAGGACGAGGGATATTTGTCATAGGCTTTCTGTCACCGATCAATCGAAAAAAACGCACAACGGCGGCTTCCCGGCGTTTGGCCTTCTTTCAATGCATTCCTTTGTCTTGGGATGGAAACGGGAAAGGGAACGGGAGTGAAGGAACGGGAAACCCATTGAATGAGAACTGTGCTTTGCTTACTGCCTGCTATTACATACACACGCTACATATACACAGCTGCTAAAGCCGGGCAGCTTGGCCGGTGCGTGATTGTTTGCCGGTGAATTGAAGGAATGTTTTTTTTGTTGCTTTTACTGCATACACACGCACAGCTTGGCCGTGGTTTGCCGGTGCCAGTGGATTGAATTAGAAGGATATTTTTGTTGTTGCTTTTGCTACATTCACACGCACAGTGCTCGGTTCGCTGGCTGCCTGGTGTTGGCCGGTATTTATTTCCATCCTTCTTCGTCTTGTGATGCGATAGGGAGGGACGTGCAAATGTTTTTATTTTGTTTCTTTTAGACATACGCGATTCGGTTAACTTGGGAGATTAATGCCAGTGGGAGCAAATCGAATCAGCACCGGTCGCGTTATCTTCTTGTACCAATGATGCTATGTAATTGACTACACGCCATTGGCACAGAGGCTGAATTTTGGGTGTAGGCAGAAACTGCGGTGAATCCGTGCACCCATGGTGGATAACCAACATACATATTCCTCGTACCCTAGTACACACTTTATGCCAAATTTGGTTTGATTTGCTTGATCAGTTCGCGAGTTATGAAGACTTATTACTTTTATATGAGAGACCCCCTCTCCATTTCCAAGATGAGGGAGAGGTCCCAAACTATAATAATTTCTTTTTATCGATTTTTCTTGATTATTTTTAAATAATAAAAAAAATTGGCTGATAGGCAATAAATCTGTTTCTGAATTTCGATAGTCACTGATAAATATTAGTCAATTTCTTAATTTATAAGAGAGCCCCGAAGACAAAATGCCCTGGCTCTCGTAAGGCTACATCTGAAACTGTTTTTGACATTGACGCGTTTATCATATTTGTATTGAAATAATCTAAACTTTTAGTTTTAGTAAGGAAACTATATTTAATTTGTTTTTGTCTTGAGAAATTTAAGAACTGAACAATCTAGCTTTTAGCAAATTTTCAACAATTGACGCATGATTTATGGATATCTATTTTTACACTTTTAAATTTTGGAACAACGGCAGTTCCTTTAAAGCATGATTAAAAATAAGGTGGAAAATCTGTGATAACTTCTATAGCCCTCGTTCCCTCGTACTCTAGTACTCTAATAGCTTTTCCCGGCTATTTAAGCGTTCCCGGGAATCAGAAAACCTTAGATCCTCGGAATTCTCGGGATCCCGGGATAAATTGAAAATGCAGATTTTAACACTTTACTGCATACGAAACCTTATCAATACAGTATTTTAAAAATTTTAGGTAGTATTATTGCAAAACGTTTTAAACAAGTTTAATGTCTCAAAAATTCAATTAGCAATAATACAACTCAAGACCCATAAATTTAGTACTTTAACCAACAAACTTGACTGTTTTTTGCTGCAAAAACTTTTGATAGTTGAGAGAGATTTTTCACTAACAATAGAAGTTGGTTGGCTAGACTTAAGGTTATTTATCAAATCTCTTAAATTTTCAGATAACTGATAAGCGTTGCAGAATAGATCATTCTTTTTTTTTCGTAGCGTTTCTTTTTTGAAATTATTTGGTTCTATGGATTCTTTGTCGTAAAAAAGCATTTTTTTTATCAAATTCAACATAAACCAGTTAAAAAAAAGTTTTAGACTAACCCATAAATCAATGACGAATTATCATTTTTCTTGCTAAATGTGAGCCATTTTTCCAATTTAGATCGTGCATTTTTTGAAGTAATTTAGGACTTTTTATTGGCTTCGGAAATTCCCGGAATATTTAAGCGTTTTCCGGCATTCGGGAATTCCCGATTTATTTTTATTCCGGGAAGGACAGAAAACATTCTTCAAAATTTATTGATTGGTTCAATTTCAGCATTAAGTTCAGCAATTTAGTAAGATATTTTTTAGGTTGTGGTGAAATAATTTGGGAATTTCTTTATTCTTTTCAATCTCAAATGTGTCTTTTTCTTTACAGTCTTTTTAAGTAAATTGAAATAGTTTAAAAAAAAAACTATACCTATTTTAATTTCAAAGTTTGAGCTATTCTAAACAAACGAATAATAGAGAAAAATCAATGTTTTAAAACATTCCGCAAAAGTCTCAGATCAATTCCATGCAAAACATGATTCAGTTTTATATATTTTTAAAATATGATTAAATCTTGCAAAAAAATCACCGAAGGATACTGAAAAGAACTGTAAAAGAACCTTGTTAAACCATTAAAACTTGAGATTCGTTATTCTAGATCTCTATCAAAAATAATCAATACTCACTGCTAATCACAATTTTTTCACAATTTCTTCATTGAAAACGGGTGATTCCTTCAGGGTTTAAGAAACAAAACTTGATTTGTGTGTTAACAATTGTTTGAGTTAATAAACTAGCTAGTCACAGTTCTTTGAAGAAAAAAAAGGACATAGATGGGTAATATGAATCTGAGATGTATTAATTGTTGACAAATATAACATCATCAACAAATTCTTGTAAAAAATCTTTGTCTTAAAAGATTAATTAAGAATAAGTTTCAATCAACCAGATGAGGATATCCAGTCAAACATTATATTGTTTAATCAATCCATTAAATGAGCTGCCATCATGAGTTAAGGTGTGGTGGTACTTCCAATTTTATCGCCTTTCTTTTGTTGAAATACAGTTTTATCAAAAACACTTTACATTGCGCTTATTTGAGCTAAATAATGCATCTTAAGTCTATGATTAATAAGAAATTTCCTGGTTGTGCATGATAATGCGATTAAATACTGGTGTTATTTGAAATTTTAATTCGCATCCATTTTCTGGTGTTTCGGAAATATTGATTGCAAACAAGATTGCTTAAAAGTTATCATCAAACAAATTTCTAGTCCAGAAGAAGAGTAGGCGTGTCCTGAAACGTGTTTTCGTGCGGAGAAAAATCATTAAAATTTTAAGAAGAACCTAATAATTTCGAGGATTTTGAAAACTATTTCAACTAAATATTGTTATAAATGTACGAATTAAGTGTTTTTCAGAAAGATGCGCGTGTGAAACATGCACAGTAGCCGTTCGGGAGCTTCCGAAAGAAACGGTCGATTTAGTTTGTTTATGGAAATTGTTAGGAGTAATTACAAAATATCTACTCAAGAAGAAATAATATGCAAAGTAATATGAAAAACCACAAAGTACGGTTCTGTTTAACTGGCGAAATGTTTTGCTAAACAAAAAAGTTGTGAAATCCTTTGGCCGCAAATTCAGTTATTAGTAAAGTAGCAATGTTGTATTGAAGAAGCATTCGGAAGGACTTTTTGGATGCTTGTGAGGTTGCATTTGCAGCTGCTGCTTTCTAAATCATATTCGTTTTATTTTGTGTAGTCACCCAATGCTATGCTATGCTATCAAACAAAATTCTAGTTCAAGGAACATAATTTTGAATAATTTATTAATGACTTATCGTTAATTGCATCGATTTGTAACTTTGATCCTGGATTATTTTAATTCGTGTCAGTAAAATTAATTATTTTTTGTTTGCAAACATAAAAATAATGAAAAAAAAGTTTAGGTACTTTCTCACTAAGCAGGTTATTTTATATTGATAATTATTATTTTAAACTTTCGAAAATAAGTCCTGGAAGTATACTTTATTTTCGTTTTAAGCTTTAAGAAATATATGAGTGATTTTCAAGGCTTTATTGATAAAAAAAAAACACTTTTTCTATTTCCTCAAACTAGCAAGTAATAAGCTAATTCTTTCTTTAAAAAAGACTTACACCGTCTTAGTCGCTCTAGGCTTTACAGACTGAATAAATGACGTGGGCAACTTAACATTAACATATTCTTTCTAACCTTAACTATACCCATTTTAAGCATTGTAAAAAATGTATCAAATATTCAGGTAAAGAAGGTAGATATTGAGTCTCCGGTTCAAATAACAGTTGTTTTTTCGATTATTTAAAATTTTGTTTGCAACATTTGTCTGCAACATAAATGATGTAACAACGTTACACAAAAAAAAAACAATACAATATTTATCAGATGAAGATTAAGTATAACTTAATCAAAGGAAACAATTATTTATAATTCATTTCATTGTTACAATCCTAGGAATATTAAAAAAAAACTTGATTTTCCAAGACACGAAATCTTCGAAATGAATCCAGATCATATTTTATATTTCTAATCTTTATCAGCTTTGTGTTCTCAAACTGACTACGATCACGATTGAATCTTCTTTTTTTTAATTTTTAAACATGAATCAAGATCTAGAAACATCGATCTCCTTCTTGAATCCATATAATGAAGTTCTCTCTATGATATTGTAATCTTGAAAATTGAGCTTAACGTCGAGCTCAACCTAAATCAGAATTTTGTAGATTTCAAAATCCAAAATCCAAAATTGGAAACAATTTTCGAATAAGATAATAGTTTCTATTTATTATGAACCAAAAAGCCAAATTTCAATCAAAACCCTCAACCACATTTTTTTAATTCGGAATTTTCGGTTTTCAATTTCTTTCTTTTATTTAATCGTAATTCAATTTGAAACTGAATTAAAATTGAGAAAGATGAAATTGTTTCAGATTTTTCAATTCTGGGTCACCTTCATGAAACATTTCAAAGTCTCGATTCTGCATAAAATTAACTGTTAACTGTAATAAACTGTATAAAAAGTCCGAAATCTGAACAGAACACCGAATTTTAATAAATGTACTTGGAATCACATCATCCGGAATGAGTTTAACCCAAGCTTCCCAAATATATTTCCGCAAGACTCCGGGCCGAGAAAATTCCAACAATTCTATCATCAAATCTTGAAAAGTCCAGAAATTTAAAGTTCTCCAAAAAAGTCGAACAATATCATGAAAAATTTGGAATTATTCAATAACGATCAAGAAGAAAAACATTTGAGAAATTTTTTTTTCGTCGAAGAACATCAGCCAATTTTGATTCATACTTTGAGTTGTTTAGATAAAATTTGCCCAAAAATGTTGTTTTGGACGCAAAAACATAATTCTGATTACATTTTTTTAATTGTTCAAATAAAGTGAATAAATACGGGCAGTCTGGCCATTTTAACCTAGGATAAGATTTCGAGGTTTTAGTCTAAGTTTTGAGTCGAGATGTCAACTCTTGAATCATTTTATTTGTTCTTTGAAATTTTAAGCTCAAGTGGGGGTTCGCCCTCCCTCAAGTTCCTTAGGCCATGGTCATGAGTCATGAATAAGAAAAAAGTTTAAGAAATCAATTTTCTTATTTATTGTGTATTTTTGATATTGTAAAATAACTAGCTTAATTTGAATTTTGAAAAAGATACGGTGATCTTCTCTGAATTGAATTATCAGCTTTGGGTGAATTATATTTCCGTTTGAAAACATGCGCTTTTACAAAACTCCTAATGTTAAAAAATGTATTTCGGCAAGAAATTTTTGATTTCAATGAGAATTGATGATCCTGTTCTTGCCTAGCTCTAAATATTCAGATTTGAAGGCTTTATGAAATCGGCCTTCTTCACTTTGCGTTTGTTTAAACTACAAATTTTAATACATTTAGCAATTTCTAACTCTGCATCATTTATTTCAAATTAAATTCAATGGTGATTTAAGAAAAGCTTTTCACCCTGCTTAGTGAACTGACTTAAAGGTGTGTAAGTTTTTTTTACCTTCATTCAATAAATTGCAACCCGCTGAGTTAAGCCGTAGAGCAGCTCCCATCATCCCCCCTTTCCACGAACATCATCGGGGAAGTCGAAGTAATGTTAGACGCCGCCGCCATCAAGCCAGAGTCAGAGCAAAACAAGAGCATATTTAGTGGAGAATAGCTGGTAGCATATTGAGTTGAGTTAAGTCGATGCCGATGTTGATGATGATGGTGATGACTGTTAGACTGAAGACAGCAAAGGTGTTCGTACGAACTTCAACCAAGCAAGCAAACCAAGAGCATCGGCTGGCTGCAGAGCAGCTAAATCAGAGCAACCGCGAGGTTCCTAGTCGGTTTAGTTTAGTTTAGTTTAGTTTAGTTCAGCAGCAGAAGGAGAAGCAACAGGAAAGCAACAGAAGGTAGTCAGCCAGCCAAATAGTGAGTTAGTTGGGTGTTGTTGGGCTAGCCGAGAGCTTTGACCTCTATCTCTTGCGGACTTGGACTTGGGCCTAATACTTCTGGGTAATGTGTACGCATCGTGGTCGTATGCTTTGGGCGGGGGAATGTACAGGTTGAAGGAGAGCAAAAAAAAGTTATTGGTGACGTAACGTGTGGTTTCTTTTTCTGGATCGGGCGAAGGCCGGGCTTATTCAAAGAAGAAGAGAGCGCTGCTGAAGCTAGCGAGATGTCTGTCTGTGGTCATTCCAGTTCGTGCTCTCGCGGTGACCACCGGTGTCAGTGAAGAAGTCAAGTGCAACCGCGAGGTAGCTTTCGTTGTCGGGTGCCCGTGAGAAGTGAGATGGTTATTGACTTGGGGCAATTCAGAAGAAAACAGGAAATCGAACGACCTGTCCACCCGGTGCGGAGTTATTTTTATTAGAGCTCGGTATTGTGTGACGACGAATTACAGTTATAACTATCTGTTGGGAGTGTTGGGTTTGGGTTTTTGTGCCGTTTCGTTGTGAGGAAGAGGAAGATTGGAATTGGAATAAGCATTGAGAGGAACCGTTCCCTGTGACATATTTTCCCCCGCAGCTATTACATTCATATAGGTAGTTTGGTTTGACCTTTATCAATTATCGTTATAGTTGTTTCCACAAAATCAAGCACCAAACTCTATGCACCCATATCACATGTGACCTAGAAAGAGACCGTGTGTGCGTTACTGCGTGCGTTCTTACCCCAAACTTCACTAATGGAGCCCCATAATTTCGATATCAAGCCGAACCTGCAACAGATGAAGCTGGAACCGGGATCGCAACCGTTCGATGACAGTAGCAGCAAATCGATGGCCGGAAGTGGATCGGGGGTCGGCGCCGGAACTCTGCAGCACCTTTCCTCCCTCAACAGCATGAGCATCGAGCTGTGTCTGGTGTGCGGCGATCGGGCTTCCGGTCGGCACTATGGGGCCGTTAGCTGCGAAGGTTGCAAGGGTTTCTTCAAGCGATCGATTCGCAAACAGCTCGGGTACCAGTGCCGGGGGTCGATGAACTGCGAGGTGACGAAACATCATCGCAACAGGTGCCAGTACTGCCGGCTGCAGAAGTGTCTGGCGTGCGGAATGCGAAGTGATTGTAAATCAGTTGAAAGCCTATCCACTAACGATGAATTTTGGTGGAATTCTCAGATTTGTGCTTGATCGTAAATTTTTAAAATTATTTAAAAAAAACCTAGAAAATTGAAAAAACTTTCACAAAAAAAAGCAAACCCTCCTGCCTGTGTACTCAAGCCAAAACGTCGAGAACGAGGTAGCAAATTGTTGCACTCGAAATTTATTCCGCTGCTGCTGCTGGCTAATTGAACTCTCCCGGAACCAGCAGGGGCAAATGGAATGATAATTCAACAGTTGAACCGTCTGGGTTGGGAAGGTTACAGTGAGGTTAAAATTGATTTCCGAACGATAACAAATTTGCAGCGATGAACTGCTGGAGTTCAAAGCCGTTTAACCATTGCAATTTTATAATTAGGAAAAAAACAAATTTAGTTAAAATGTCATTCGTAAATGTATGGAAACAGGGTAGCGACGTGTTGTGAATTTATGGCTGTTTTGATAGATCTGGGACAAATTTTATTTCAACGGTAGATCAGCTGTCATAACGTTATATGATTTAGTATATTCAAGAGTTTTTACCCTAATTCTACCGATTACCATTTTTTGCGAACTGGAGCTATTACGTGTTCTGTTTCTATAGAACATTTTTGACAGGAATAAAGGTTACATGACGAATCATTTGTCGATTCATAAAAACTTAAAAAAAAATCTAGTTGGTTTACCCTTGAATTTTCAAAATTTTACACTCCGTGGGAATGTTTCCCAAACATATTGCAGTCAAAATTTCCATTGTGATGATCAATTTTTCAACACGCGCTTCAGAAGCGTAGAACATCTACTGGCAGTCTTACTTTTTTATCATTCTTTTAACATTGCAACTTTTATTAATGTTAAACCCAGTTTTTTGAATGCAACACTTCGTTTCTTGAATATCTTTTGAATGCATCAATGGAAATTGATGAAATTTTCAGTGAAGCTGTAATGTAATGTGTACATGTACGAAATTTGGTGACAATCTGTCAAGTGGTTTTTGAGATAGCATCCAATACTGAAGTTCATTGACAAAATTTGTTGAACAGGATCAAGAAAAATCCAGAAAAGTCCCAGTAGGAGACCCAAACTATGATTGTTCGATCTTCTGGAAAAGATCGATTCCCAAATTCGATTCAGCTGAACGGTTCCAGGATCGATCTACCTAAAATATCGGAGCAAAAAGATCGATTTCTTAAGTTCGATCTTTTAAATTTTGTGAGGAGTGCTGCATAAGGGCTGCTATATGTGCAATATCATATGTATGAGCAATAAAAAAATTTTCAAATTCAATAACAAAAGTCATGAAAGGTTAGACTTTGCTTAAGTGTTTAGGCATGACAAAAATGTAATAAATATGTGCATTTACCCATACGCCATAATTTCAAGTTCAAAATATAGGCTCGTTAGTTAGAAATAAGTCTAGTAAATATTGTAACTTGATTGATTGAAACAATTCAATCATTTTAAATAAGTTCACTTGGTGAAATGCTAATTTTGAAAAGGCTACGGATTTTTAGTGTTTACCACCAAATTAGCTACAGGTTCTCGCACAAAGATATAATGTTCAGTTATCATCTGGAAGCTGGGAGCTGAAGTTCAATTCTTCATGCATCAGAACATTTCAAGTATAATTTCCATTGAGAGTAAAGGCAATATTAAAACATTAATTTGAGGAATGTGATTATTCAAATGTAGATAAAAAATGAACGCTTTATGTTTCTAGCAATACTTTTGATTGTGGTCGCATTTAAATGCTGAACAGCCTTCTACCAAATTTCAATTATTTAACTCGAAAGTTTCGATAAGAAGATAAATCTTGAGCTGAGTAAAATGCTATAAAATATTGATGCTCCATTCGAGGCTGAGTAAGCTTTCAATTGACCGTTCTATGGTACTTTCGATTACTGGAACATTTGATAAAAGTTCTGGTCTTCCTCAAGAGTGTAGAGGCGAAAGACTTTATCCATTAGTCCGAGATATTTAGATTTTAGTTAGTGTTGTTTTAAAACAATACTATGCATTAAAGGGTTAAGTCATGTCCGGCTCGATCATGGCATGGCATGGAAGCCCCAAAATGGAAAGCAGCTTTTAAGATGGTGCTGGTATCACAATTCTGCACGAAATTGATTCTCAAAATAAAAACATAAAAAGACTTCAAAAAATCGAAAGATCCGATCGAAAATAAACCCATTAAATCGATTTTTCCAAAGCTAAAGAATCGATCAAAAAATCGGGAATTTGAGTCTAGCAAAGATCGATCCAAGATCGACCAATCCTAACATGAATAGAGGAAGTGATAAAAAAGTAAAAAATTTCTGACTGGTTCGTCTAGCTTACTTAAAAATATGCTTGACTTCATTTCTATAAGATAGAAAAGCTGCTCACCGGTAAAATAAACAAAATACGGTGGTCAAATCGTGCGCGAAATATTTGGACTGCTTGTAGGGAGATATATTGAAAAAAAATTGTAGTGGACAGCGAAACGAATATTTTAGCGATCATCTGGCAGCTTTCCAAACAGAAAGTCTCGCCCGTATTTCCCAGAGATAAACAAGCAGAAAAAATTAAAAATTTAATGTCTGGAGCTTGAGGAGGCTAACTATCTATGTAAACTGCAAATTACTCAGTCTTTCATAACGATTAACTCGATAAATGGCTAAATATTCAATGAAGACTGCCTCCAAATGCGACCGTTTACTCTGCAAAGCTCTTCAAAAGGTACCACAAAGTTTATACTCTGTTTTAGTTGGATCTGGAATCGTGTGATTACGCAAAAACGATGGTGGAGTTATAAAAAGTCAAATATGTTGTTTTGTGCCGAGAGAGAACCATCGACTAAATTTGTTATAACTTCGACCAAATTCAAAATTTAGAGTTATTTTGAAGGTCAAGCTCCAGGAAATAGCAAATGTAATAAAAAAAAAGCCTTGATTGGAAAAAGGTGGATCATTATAGACCGTGCACGTGTTGCCCAAAAATAAAAATAGAAAAATTTCTTCATTGGACGCTATCTCAAAAACCACTTGACAGCAAGGTTAAACCCCCCAACCTTTAAGATTTTTTCCAAGTAAAATTTCCTCCGTAGTAATGGAAGATTATTTGATCTTAAAATGTATTTGAAAATAAGTGAAAACAAGCAAGTCAGAAATTTTTTCGCCTCCGGCAGAATTGCGACCCTTGGCTTGAGCCATTTCGATCCACGACACTATTTGCCGTTAACGAATTGAAACTAACTTTGATTGTAGATTTCAATTTTCAGTTCAATCAACCTTTTGTATTGAAACTCAAAACTTGATATAAACAAACCCACCTTGTCTTTTGAATGGGTTTTTATTAAGAAGTGTAATTAAAAAAGAACAGATTTTGAAACGAACCATTTTTTTTTATTTAAAAAAAATGTTTATGTCATTAGTTATGTTGATATAAAATATTCTTAAAAAACCAATTTCAGACTCAATTTTATTTCGTGGTTTTGGTTCTTCCAAATGCTTAACAAAAAGGGTTTTAATAATTTACACAAAGCCACAAAATTTACATTTTTCTGCGGTGCAATTAATTTAAACGGTAATTTAATCTTATTTGGGTGCCCCGAATCTAAATATGCAATTATTTTTATCAGCTTTTGTTATTGAAATGACTTTTGAAAATAAGTAAAAATCATTAGACAAATTTCTGCACTTTTTTTTACAAAAACTCGAATCAAAAACATATTATTTAAAAATAAAAGTTTAATATGAATTATCAACTTTAAACAGAATCAAGTTTTTTTTAACTTTCTGCTGTAATGTCAAAGATACTTGTAATGTTATGTTTTAATTTTTTAACTGATGAATTTTTCTTATTAGATCATGCATCATTATCATCAAAATATTTTTCCTTAATTGGATGAAGTATGATAAACTAAATCAGAATCAGATTTTTCAAAAATGTAGGTTTGTTAGTTAATCAGTAATCAGTTATTTTTGATTGCACTTAAAACTGATACATTTTTAAACTCCTTATCATTTCATATTTTGTTTTCATTTTCGAATAAATTTACAGAATTTTATAGTACAGCTTTTTTCAATTTTATTATTAACTTGCCGAATTTAAATTTGGCTTTGTTTTTTTATTCTTAATTTTCGTTTTCTTAAAACATTAGCCTTTAACTCCAAATTTTTAATAAGAAAAAATAGTTTCCACTTTCTGTTCTTCCTAGGAGCCAATATTTCAATCGAAAGTGACAAAATACTCAGAGTTTGTAATTTAAAGCTCAAAAACCTGCGATTTAAAATTTATAAACTTTTTATTAATATTTTTATATGAAATCTTGTTTTTTGGATCGATCATGATTTTTAAATTAATCTAAAAAGTTTGAAAAATTGTTCGAAGTAGCAACTTTAAAACTAATTAAAAATACGCAGTGTTAACTAAATTTGATTTGTGCTTTCAATATGAATAACAAAACTTTGAACTCCTAATTTTGAATTTTTGATCAGTTTTTTTTCATCATTCACTTTATTACCCATTTCCGCACATTTCTTTTTCAGATTGATTCAATATGAAGTTATTAATTTACGTTATAAAAGGTTTTATTTCTGGCTTCTATAACTGATACTTTTAAAATAAAACTAAATATATTCTTATTTTTTATCAAATTAAATTGAACCATGAAACATTGAATAAATTCTGTTCAAAATTCATTTCTTCTTCAGTAATTGGTAATTTACATTTCAAATCGCAATTAAATATTTTTTGTTCAAATTAAAAAAATATATAGCGGAATTTTTTAGTAAATTTTCAGTTGAAGATGAGAGGAAAAGAATTTTAAGTTAAGATGAATAAAAATAAACAACTTTAATCATTTTCCTAACAACTAATAATGGTAAGTTTTGCACCAGATTGGAAATTTATTTAAAAATTCAGATTTGTTTTTAACTCTGTATTTTGGAAATGCTGGATGCAAAGCTGAATTTTTAGTGCGCATGCATGCCATTTCGATCGATTTATGAACGGTACTGCATGTGAACTTTCAAAAAGCATTTTATACCTTTTTTCACATTTAGAAAAAGTCAAAAACATACAAACCTACATAGAAACTAAACACTGATTTTAAATCTATTTATTATCCTTCATTTCATGACGGATCAAGATTTTGCCTCGATTTTCATATTTCAGAGAAACAATGTTTTAACTTAAATAAATGTTTTTCGACAGTTCTTTGAAAATTCAGTTTAAAATGCTATTTTTTTTTATTTCTGACATCACGAAGGAGCGTTTTAATTTTTTTAAATATAAAAATTTTTAATTTATTTAACATCTATGTAGAAAACTGCAAAATTTTATTTTTTTCAAAACTATCTGAGATTCAAATGTGTAAAAAACTCAAAGAGAAAACTTATTTTACTATTTCTCACAAGTCAAAACTACTTCCATTTATCGACAAAGCCTTTTTTATCAATGTCTTTGTAACATTTTACGATGATTTAAAAAATTCCAACATTTTTCAACACTCCCAAATCAGTCGAAATCGGCTCTTAAATTAATGGCACCAATGCGGTTTTTGTTGCTTTATGCTATCAGAAATTTATACTTCATTTAATTTTTTTTAAATTATTTCTATAACATCGTTTCAGATATTTAATTTTTTTGTTAAAATTAAATTAAATTAAATTTTTGGACCACAATTCACAACGAGAAATGAAATTCAGAATTGATAAAGACAACACGATATTCTTGAATCACTATTCTAAAAAATATATAGTATGCTCAGTCGTAGTCAACTGCTTTATAAATATTTTTATTTCGTTTCTCCCGATATTATAAAATTTCAGAAGTGAAAATCTACGGGAAACTCCAAATCATTTTCATAAGAGGTTTTAAACGCTTAGTCCGGTAAGAAATGCATCTTTGGATATTTCCCATCGATTCAACAACGTTACAAAACCTTTTTTTGCCCTTTTTCTTAAGTTTTCGATGCAATTTAATGTTTTATTTCCACTTTCACCTGAAATGTATAGAAGCCTGAAGAATCCTATTTAATTAGAATAGTTAAGAAATAACATTATTTATTTCTTCATGTTACAGTTTTAAGCAAGAGTACTTTTAAGATGCCGTATTCGGAAGTATTTTGAATTAGTCCATAATTCTTGTTCTACATTCTTGGGAAATATATTTAGTCTAGAAAGAGATATGTTGCAAAAGTATCCTTGAATTGCTTTATCTTGCTCACTTCTCAATTAAACTTTATTACTCCTATAAAGAAATTAGTTGCCGACTTAAAAACTATATTTACTTAATCTTTTAATCTTTCCGAATATGTATAATGTTGTAAAAAATTAATCGATTTATCCCGAACTCAGAAGAAACCGTGCTGTTAATTTTTCCAATTTTTTTAAACATAGCTCGTTCAACTTGAATTTATCTTTTAAATTTGTTCGAAATTCTATTGAACATTATAACGTCCTACTAAATCTGAAAAAAATATGATGAAAATACTTAATTTTCTATGGAGTAAAAACTTTCCAAATCAAAAATTTAAAAAATGGTTTAATATGAAAACTTGAAAAATTAATTGATATATTTCACTTATTAGTGATCGAAATAGTTTTACTAACAATATCCGGTAAAATTTGGTCAAAACCTAGGAAAGTTAAGAAAAAGAAACTTGAAAAAAAACAATTTTTTCATTAGAGTTCATCAGCAGAGTCGTATTTAAGGCTTTCAAAACTTGCTCGAAAAATTTCGTTTTAGGCTAAAAAAAATGTTTCACAACAGAATTTTATTTTCGGTTGGATTTGAGAATGAGAACGAAAATAAACTCGGGCCAAACCCAGGCTTTTCCAATTCCGGAGAAAGCCGGGCAATCTGGCAACCTTATTCTAATTACAGCATACAGTAACAAAGGTCAAAACTTAGCTAAAATTCTACAGTATACTGAAGTCTTCACCTGGAAAAGGCCAAAACTTCGAATAAACTGTGAACTATACTATTTTCTTTCTTCTGACTAAAGTGTCTCTGAACATAAGTCTGAACTTATCAAAAAGTTGAATGTGCTTTTTTTAATAAAAGTTGCTGCACAAATCTGAGAATTCCGTCACGATCCGAAAAATGACGCTCAATAACGCTAGTTTTTTTTACTCCCAATATCAGCGGTTCAACATGAGCGGAAACCGATTATCGACAAGAAGGACGGTCAATCGGGACCGAATCCAAACAGCAAATACAACCCGCACCGCAACAAAGAATATCACAATGAGCAGAAAGCGAGTGCCGCAGCTGCTGCTTCCTACCTGAACATCTTCCCCGGCTTCAACCTGGCCGAATTCACGGCTAACCTGAGCAAAAGGACTAGCAAATCTCCACCGGTTTCGTCCCATCTGTCCTCGACCACAACCACTTCGACGCCACCAAATCCTTTTAGCAGTATTCACTCTCTGAAACAACAACAGGAAGAACGTCAACCAACTCCGGCCGATTCAATCGCTGCCCTCATCGGACTGAACACGACGGCAGCAGCGGCCGTCGCAATGTCCAGCCTTGGTCCTCCCCCGCAACAACAGTCACCCTCAATCGATCCCCCGGAAATGCCTAGCAAACCTTCCCCCTCCCTACCTCTTCCCATGGACACCAGTGACGGCCTGCAAAACAGTTCCCTAGAGAAGAACCTCATCTGCAACTCGCTCGAGTTCATCCAGAACCTGGAACACGAGCTGAACAACAACGTCAACAACAACTACGGCATCAAATCCGAGCATCTCGGAAACGGGCGCTCGGTTCCCACGCTGGGCCTTGACGATCCGGATCGGGACGAACAGGACTGCCTCAACTTCGACTACGGGTCTCTGGAACTGTCCGATAGCTGCATCAGCTTCGACATTCAGGTCCCCAATGTGCTACCCAACTATCTGAGCGCCCATTACGTGTGCGAGACGGGATCCCGGCTGCTTTTTGCCACCGTTCACTGGATGAAGAAGAACCACCTGTTCGGGATGTTGAGGTGAGTTGGATCTATCTTATAACAATTGAAGGGGAGTTAATGTCACATCATGTCACCTAGTTTAATATGAAACGTACATATATATATTTGGGCATACTGTAAACCCAAAGAAGAGGTTGCTCTCTCAATGCCGATTATAGCTCGTCCAAAAATGTGCTAACACGTGTTTCTCAACAAGGATGACATCCCAACTAACACAGATGAAGCTAACTAGCATTATTAAGTTTTATCATGGTTTCACGAATAAAGTTTATAAAGGGTGTCCACGATGAAATTGCCACACACAAAATTGATTCGCAAAATTCGAGTTTTCAACCGATTGTCATCACATTTTCAGGGGTTGAAAAATAACTATTACTTCATTTTACCATTTTACTCGTGTTTTATTTAGAGTCCATACGCAAATACCCGCACCTTGGCCTTAACTCCGGCCATAAGATTCTGCAAAATCTGTGATCAACCGGTTTTTGCATGTAAACCCATACAGTTTCTCGACAGTCTTCATTACCTTAGGTCGTTTAAGAAGGTGCTGCTCCATAATTGCTTCATAAGTACTTCTCGATAGGGCGAGCTCCGGAGTGTTGGGAGAGTTGAACATTTTCGGCACAAAATTGACGTTATTGTCCGCATACCACTTCAGCACGTCCTTGGAGTAGTGGCATGAGGCCAAATCCGCCCAGAAGATTGTTGGGACGTTGTGGGCCTTCAGGAGAGGAAGCAGCCGCTTCTTTTTTTTTATTAGTTGATCTCACAGGTGGTATTCCAAGGCACGGCGAGCGACCGAGTCCCCCCAGTATGATACTCTGGGTCCATGGGTGAAATTGGATGACTCATGATATTAAGTACACCTACGCCATAATGTTCACCTGGGGCCTCTGGCCATAATTCCCATCTGGACCTGCACCGAAGGCTATACCCGAGAGTAGGCGCTTATGCGCTCATCGGCAACTCCAGTTCGAGTCAACTCCAGCATATATACACTGCCTCTTGTTACGATTCAAGACTAAGGACCTCTCCTCTAACGACTTGAGGTCCGGCCTTTACTCGCAACTCGAGACTAGCTTGGTTCCCACGACTATCGTGCGCTCACCAGCCGGCTGCAGTCGACGAAGTGAAGTCACCCTACCCGAGAGTATTTCGCAGCGTAAATACTCTTCCCCCTACGAGTTCGACTACGAAGAAGGTATAGTCTTATCCCCGCAGCTTCCCTCGTAGAGAGCGCGTTTTACTCAAATACTCCGCGGCGGTGGAGATATCCTGCACAACGTTCGCGACGTACCTAACAGCTCGGCATACACAGAAGGTAGAGTCTTATTTTTGTATGCTTTACTGCTAGGATCGGACGCAAACTACTCGAATGCCCCCCGCCAAAAGGGCATTCTGCTCTGACCGTGGTCCGGTCTTCCTCCTCCCTTTTTGGCTGGCAACCCTAGGATTTTTGCCCGCCGTGTGCCGAATCGAGAGCAGCTTATCCTAGACTCGCGCCTGTCACAGCACACGTACGGGTCTTAGACGCTTGCGACTCAGATGAATCCCGTCGGTGATGTCATCCTACCCGACTCGGGTGGCTCATCCGACGGCGACGTGAGACCACTCTACCCGAGAGTACTCGTGACTCGACGTGAATACTCTTCCCCCTACGAGTTCGACTGCGGAGAAGGCCATGTCTTATCCCCACAGCCTCCGTCGCAGAGGGCGCGTTTGACTCGGATACTCCACGACGGTAACTTTGAAGGCATCCTACACACAGACGCGCGATGTACCTAGCAGCTCGGCATACGCAGAAGGTATAGTCTTATCTTTGTATGCTTTACTGCCAGGGTCGGACGCACACTACTCAGGTGCTCCCTGACGAAGGAGTCACCCTACACCGGTCGCGGACTGGTGCTGGTTCCAACTTCTCTACAGGGCAGTCATGATCCGGGTGAATCCATCGTTGACCACATGCCAAGTATTGGCATCCTCACACATCCTCCGCACGATGTTGTCGGCTGTCGTGCCTGGTCCGCAGGCTGCAAGCATGTTAGCACGTACCCCTTCGAACCTCGGACAGTTGAACACTACGTGATCTGGTGTCTCTATTGTGTCACTGCAGGTTGGACAGGATGGCGAGGCCACGTGTCCAAACCGATGGTGGTACTGCATGAAACATCCGTGACCAGTCAAGAACTGTGTCATGCAGAAATCCACCTCTCCATGTCTCCGGTCAATCCAGGATCCGATGTTAGGGATCAAGCGATGGGTTCATCAACCGCTGCACACTGCAGAGCTTTTGCAGGTTACACTGCCTGCTCAAGGCTGCCTTCCAGGCTGCCGCTCCGTACCGCAGAATGGATGAGGTCACACTCGCTAGGACTCTTCTTCTGCTGCAGCGGATCGCCGAGCTGTTCGACATGGCCCGTGAGAGAGCTGCTGTTGCCATTGCCGCTCTTTTACAGGCATAGTCTGCGTGGGCCGTAAAGCTCAGCCGGTCGTCGATCATCACCCCACGCTTGGACTCGATTGCACACGGTCCAACTGCAATCGTCCCTGACTGTGCTGAGATCAGGTAGGTAATAGGCACCATCTTGGTCTTTTGGTGAGCCAGACGTAAGCTCTTGGAGCGCATCCAACTTTCCACCTTCTGGAGCCGCTTCTGGAGTCACACTTTCATGTACACCTGTCCGTTCATCGTGTCCTGGGTCACGAAAGGTGCACCCCGCTTGCGGCACGTGCAAATGGCTTGCAAAACCAGGAATTTATTGGCAAATTTGGAAATCTTCTGAGTGCGGACATACTCTGGATCGCTGAACTTATCCTTGGCCGTGAGAAACAGGTTGCCGGAGATCTTTTTGAAGTCGGCCTTCACATATGTTTCGTCGTCCATGATGCAGCATTCAACTTTCGTCAGCATGTTGAAGTACAACTTCCTGGTACGGGTTTTGGCGGACTTGTTCTGCTTCTCGTCGTGATTAGAGGCCTTTTGTACCTTGATTGTTCGAAGCCCAGCCTTAGTTTTGGCCTTCTGGACAAAACTTTGGCGTCGGTTGAAGGTCCCAACTACGCGGTTATGATTTTTTCTGTTGTAGGGAATACTTTTTCCTTCACTTCTGGGCTTCTGATCGGTGGTCAATCGTTCCTCGAACCGCTTAATCACTCGCGACATCGTGGAATTCGCGATTCCCAACGTTTTAGCGATGGAAAGGTGCGAGAGATCCTTGTTCTCGTGATAAATGCGCAAGATTTTATCACGCACGAGCTGTTCTTTCGACTCCATTTCCGCGAGTTTTGATCACAGGACTTTAAGACTTGCAGGATGTAAACAATGCACTATGAACTAAATCCATCCAAATTTTCAATAAAATCTACCCAACAGTTAAAAAGTTAGAGCAATTTCATAGTGTGGCAATTTCATCGTGGACACCCTTTATTCTTGTTTCGACCATTTGTTTTCAGGTAGTTTTGAAAACGCTTATATAGCTTTCACTAAACATACTGTTTCAGTTGTTTTGAAAGAGTTATGAATGCTCTGTTAAAACTACAATAAAACACATACTTAGAAGTTCGCTCCAAGCTTTCTTTAGCATGTTTTATAATAGCACTCAGTGCTTCATTATTAGATTGTCATAAAACTTAGTGACAGTTCTCGATCAAGATGCCAAAACAGTGCACGCTCAGGTTGGATTGCACATATTTGAATCTCCTAATTAATGTAAAAAATGATCAAAACATTAAAATATTAATATCAAAGTTTTCACGCTATCTGGGTAAGTTGAAACTTCACTAAGACGTGATATTAACAATGGCCTCTTTGTTTGATAAAGTAACAAATGTGCATCAGTTTTTGTATAAAAAAATGTTGAAAATCATCTTTTTTATGTACACATCATTTCTAATTAACTTTTTTGGTTTTGACAAAAAAAATTTTTTTAAAAAAATCATGGAATAAAAGATTAACTTTTAAAAAAAATTACCAAAAAAACGGGAAAAGTGATCAATAAAGCTCTTGCAAATTGGGTGAGAAAGATATGTTTCCCTTTCGAGGCCTGAACTGATCATTCAGGTTAATTTTATGGTCACACACCGTCATTACGGCCGACTGTTAGTGATAACTTTGCCATGCAATTAGCAGTTCCCAATGATATCGCTACATGATTTGTGATGTATCATTACATATTATCCTCAGCGCATCAAGCCATCCGCCCCAAATGAGAAGGGTCGTCCCATCGATGGAAAATCTTCCAATTTTTATACTTTCAACTTTTTTGCACTCTGCCTGTGATCCACTGCCCTTCCATTTTCAATAACAGCGCACCCCGGAGAAGGTAAATAAAACCACAATCGTCATCAATTTCATTCGCTCACTCAGTGGCTGTCCTGGGGCCGATTCAACACGTGGAAAGAAAAAAAAACAACAACAATCGACGAGAGACGATGGACGGACGGGCAAATAAAAACACCTTTCACCACCCTTCACATTCACGAGGAAAAAAAAATAAAAAATAAAATCAAGCGACTCTCGCTTAACTTGATGGTAGACCATAATCACTAAACCTTATTCGAGAGCATCAGCATCAACTTTTCCCGTAAAGTCGCTCAAATCCCGCGCCAGCAATTATGTTTCAATGTCTTATGAGCAACTGTAAACTGTAACAACGCGGTCGGTTTCTTTTTTATGCGCTTTGCTTTGGTTTAAACATCGATTGCTGCCCTCATCATACTGGAGTAGACTCCACCCAGTGAACAAAACCACATTTAAATCTGATTTTTTAAGTTCCAAACTTTTTTTTAGATTCAAACTGGTAATTTTTTTTTCTCAAAACTAAAGAATTTTTTTTTCGGCAACCTTGGTTACAAGTCTGGGCTAGAATGCATCAAAATGCAAATTAAAGATCCAGCTTTTGATTCTCATTTCTTTCTGGTGGAATATGATTGTTTTGCATTGCGCGTTTGTTAATTTCAAATTTCATCCATTCAAATATTATTTTTTATGATTCAGCTAGAAGAATTTTTTGTAGTATTTTTTATCCCTAAATGTATGCAGCACCTTTATGCTTTTTCTTCGAAAACATTTTTGACTGAAAAAATTTAAAATTTAATTCAAACAAAACCAAAAATTACTGCAATTGGTACCTTATACATCATGGCATCAAAAGTGTATCAAACACTGTAAATTTTCAAACGTTTTCATTTGATTTTTCATTAAAAACAAAATTTGTTACAACTTACCCCTTTTTCTCAGTAGGTTGACAATCACATGTTTTTGTAATTTTAAAAATAACTGATGAAACTTATAAATTTTTTGATTACTTAAAATTGATGTCCCATCAGCATTGAAACTGTTGATATACAAACAGTATGATTATCTGTGAACATTAAGTTTTTAGAAGCTGTTGAAGTTGAAAAGTGTCGCATGAGGCCCCGGTTGATGGTAATAAGTTTCAGTATTGTATCAATGCTTGAATCTTAAATGTGAATTTCTCCGGAAATATGCGAGGATTTACGAATGAGGATCAAATTATTAAAACGTAACGTAACTAATGATAAACAAAATATTTAAATAATCGGGGGGCTTCTGCAACAAATAGATAAAAATTCAGTTCTATAGTTTTCAATTTAATTTTAAGTTAAATTAAACTTCTTCTGAAAAAAAGTTCTTTAGAACTGAAAAAATGCTTCAAATAAAAAAAAAATAATATGGATATATTCATTGTAGAATCAAGATAATGGACATCAAGAATTAAAGAATCAAATCTTGAAATTATCTCGAAACGTTCAGGATCCAACTTTTTTTTTAACAAGTTTGAAACAGCAGCTCGAAAGTTTCGATAATGAATGAATTTCGATAATGTATGAATTTCGATGAACTCTGAAATCTGATATCTGAAATCTGAAATCTGTATCTGAAATCTGGAATCTTAAATCTGAATCTGAAATCTGAAATCTGGAACCTGAATCTGAAATCTGAATCTGAAATCTGAATCTGAAATCTGAATCTGAAATCTGAAATCTGAATCTGAATCTGAAATCTGAATCTGAAATCTGAATCTGAAATCTGAATCTGAAATCTGAATCTGAAATCTGAATCTGAAATCTGAATCTGAAATCTGAATCTGAATCTGAAACCGAAATCTGAATCTGAAATCTGAATCTGAAATCTGAATCTGAAATCTGAATCTGAAATCTGAATCTGAAATCTGAATCTGAAATCTGAATCTAAAATCTGAATCTGAAATCTGAATCTGAAATCTGAATCTGAAATCTGAATCTGAAATCTGAATCTGAAATCTGAATCTGAAATCTGAATCTGAAATCTGAATCTGAAATCTGAATCTGAAATCTGAATCTGAAATCTGAATCTGAAATCTGAATCTGAAATCTGAATCTGAAATCTGAATCTGAAATCTGAATCTGAAATCTGAATCTGAAATCTGAATCTGAAATCTGAATCTGAAATCTGAATCTGAAATCTGAATCTGAAATCTGAATCTGAAATCTGAATCTGAAATCTGAATCTGAAATCTGAATCTGAAATCTGAATCTGAAATCTGAATCTGAAATCTGAATCTGAAATCTGAATCTGAATCTGAAATCTGAATCTGAAATCTGAATCTGAAATCTGAATCTGAAATCTGAATCTGAAATCTGAATCTGAAATCTGAATCTGAAATCTGAATCTGAAATCTGAATCTGAAATCTGAATCTGAAATCTGAATCTGAAATCTGAATCTGAAATCTGAATCTGAAATCTGAATCTGAAATCTGAATCTGAAATCTGAATCTGAAATCTGAATCTGAAATCTGAATCTGAAATCTGAATCTGAAATCTGAATCTGAAATCTGAATCTGAAATCTGAATCTGAAATCTGAATCTGAAATCTGAATCTGAAATCTGAATCTGAAATCTGAATCTGAAAACTGAAATCTGTAATCTGAATCTGAAATCTGAAATCTGAATCTGAAATCTGAATCTGAAATCTGAATCTGAAATCTGAATTTGAAATCTTAATCTGAAATCTGAATCTGAAATCTGAATCTGAAATCTGAATCTGAAATCTGAATCTGAAATCTGAATCTGAAATCTGAATCTGAAATCTGAATCTGAAATCTGAATCTGAAATCTGAATCTGAAATCTGAATCTGAAATCTGAATCTGAAATCTGAATCTGAAATCTGAATCTGAAATCTGAATCTGAAATCTGAAATCTGAATCTGAAATCTGAATCTGAAATCTGAATCTGAAATCTGAATCTGAAATCTGAATCTGAAATCTGAATCTGAAATCTGAATCTGAAATCTGAATCTGAAATCTGAATCTGAAATCTGAATCTGAAATCTGAATCTGAAATCTGAATCTGAAATCTGAATCTGAAATCTGAATCTGAAATCTGAATCTGAAATCTGAATCTGAAATCTGAATCTGAAATCTGAATCTGAAATCTGAATCTGAAATCTGAATCTGAAATCTGAATCTGAAATCTGAATCTGAATCTGAAATCTGAATCTGAAATCTGAATCTGAAATCTGAATCTGAAATCTGAATCTGAAATCTGAATCTGAAATCTGAATCTGAAATCTGAATCTGAAATCTGAATCTGAAATCTGAATCTGAAATCTGAATCTGAAATCTGAATCTGAAATCTGAATCTGAAATCTGAATCTGAAATCTGAATCTGAAATCTGAATCTGAAATCTGAATCTGAAATCTGAATCTGAAATCTGAATCTGAAATCTGAATCTGAAATCTGAATCTGAAATCTGAATCTGAAATCTGAATCTGAAATCTGAATCTGAAATCTGAATCTGAAATCTGAATCTGAAATCTGAATCTGAAATCTGAATCTGAAATCTGAATCTGAAATCTGAATCTGAAATCTGAATCTGAAATCTGAATCTGAAATCTGAATCTGAAATCTGAATTTGACATCTGAATCTGAAATCTGAATCTGAAATCTGAAATCTGAATTTTTTGGGGGAAAAATTTTGGGCTATCAGTTTACTTAAATGGCAAAGACGACTATTTATTTAAGATCCAATGTTTCAATCCTTATTGGATCATCAGGGACTGTAATTTTATTACATGTTGACACAGTTTGATAAATCAGTTCACTAATTTTATAAATTGTTTACAAAAAAAAAGTCGTTTCTACCCCCGAAAAACTTATTTAAAAGTCGAAAATCGATACCGGAATCTGAATCTAAATTTGAAACCCATTCCGTTGATTTTTGGAGTGGTAATTATGTTCGGGTCATGTACCCATTGATCTGATTTTAACGGTCGCCATATCTGGTAGTAAATTTTAGTCTTAAAAAAAGAGTTTGCCTGTGCCTATCTAAAAAAATTAGTGTAATTTTTCAAGATTTTTCTGAATGTTTGATTTGTCAAGTTATTTAATTGATTCTTTCCATTTTTATCGTTTTTTTTACAGCGACTCCTTCCAATCGGAGCTGCTGCGGCAAACCTGGCCGGAGCTGTTCATGATCGGGCTGGCCCAGAGCAGTGGGCAACTTTCGTTCAACACCATCATGCTGGCCCTGATCCAGTACATGAAAACGCTGATCCTGAACAAAAAGTACGGCAACGACGTTATCAACTATCTGATCAAATACGTGCTGCTGATCCAGGAGTTTGTTTCGGAACTTCAGAAGCTCAATCTCACGGATCAGGAGTACGCCTATATGCGACTGTTGTGTGTTTTCAATCCCGGTAATATACAGGCTGTTTTTTGTTGGAGATCAATTTTAAATTTTCTTTTTTTGCAGACAACGTCCTTCAGAACAACGTTAAAAACCAAAATTTAGCAAAAATTCAGGACATGGTTCTGGCCAGCTTCCGGGACTACTACAAGAACAAGCACAGTCGCCTGATGGCAAGCGGAAGTGAGGAGAACATTCGAGGCAACCTGGGCGATGAAGATGACGATGATGACTATTATGAATCGAGTCATCGACGGGTTCAGCAGCAACGACCCAATCTGGAACAGAGGCTGGTGACGGTGCTCATGAAATTGCCTACCCTGAGGGCGTTGAACTCCAAGAAAGACCTAGAGGATTTGTTCTTCAGCAATTTGATCGGTCAGGTGCAGATAGAACACGTGCTGATGTACATACTACAGACCAGTGACGGGGCTGCCACTTTTGCCGAATTAGTGCGGAATTACGGAGCAAGCGCCTTGGTTGGTTCCGGTGGGTCTCACGGAATGGACAGTGATGATTGAACTAGCAGAACCTTATAATTTAAAGCAAAAACGTTGAATGATTTGTGGGTCTAGTGAATGTACAGAACTTTTTTTACGTTGACGTATTGCTATGACGTTCTATCCAGTGCCCACCCTATTTGTCACATGTATTCATGATTTCATTTAATATTTAAAGTATTATTGTGTAAAGTTTACTAAGAAAAACCACCGACTCAAACAGAACTTAAACGACTAAAATGTGGCCTCCAGTAATAAACTATCAACAGATGACTGAAAATGGACTATGAAAACAATAACAAAAAAGTAAAACTTGTCCAACTCTCAAAACGTGCAACAGGCCTGTTGAACAGGCTGAAAAAAAAATTCTGATAAATATGAATACAAGTCGCTTCCAAAGGTTTCATATGATAGCATAATTTTTTCCTCTTCTACTAACCTCTTACCAAGCTGCAATAGTAACATTTAGTATATTCGATAACTGCACGATTACTTTTAATTAGCTCTCCAGCTTATGAGCTTGTAACTATACTACAGGCTCAGCCAGGAGAAAAAAAAGTATTAATCAACAAACTAGAAATTAAGAATTTAAAAACCGTTCTGTTGAAATCCTTAAGGAATGATTTACTTAATATTTAACATACATGCGTAGTTTGAAAAACCTGATCGAACGTAAAAGTTTCGAGGATCAATTGAACAGTGAAGCTAGTAAAACTAAAAAAAAATGAATAAATGAATCAAATCAAAAGAGGGTATCGTACCTGCAGATTATATTTGACAAAGTTAAGCGAATGTATTTAGGCCGTACAATGTTAGCGAATGACATTCGTTAGTTCGTTCATCCACCACACGGCTCTAAGATTATGATGACATGAAACATGTGTGCGTTAAGGATACCCTTTAGGAACTGAATAGTGTACTTTAGGAGAAGCGATTAATAATGTTATAGAATTTGTAAATTTTAAGAAAATACAATAACATATTTCATAATGATTTAAGAAATAAACGCGTACTGTTAATAAGAAAAAAGTGAGTCTATCTAATTGATTTTTTTTTGTATCGAAAGGCAGAAAACTTAAAGACAGAAACAAAAATGAGGTAAGGAGGTACATTTCAAAAAACTTCTAAAAAATTATAAAAATGTAATTTAAAAAATTGTAAATATATGGTTTCGAAGTTATACTTCAGTGAGATATATTTTTATTTAATTTTTTTCGATTCTGTACGTTTGTTTCAGTTTTGAGATGAGGGTTTTTTTTTATCTGACAATTTGCGCCTGGGGTCTTCAGAATCTCCCCGAAATTTGAAATTTGGTTAGTTTTTCCGACTTAAAAATACATGTTATTTTTATGATTTCTAAAAATTTCATTTTTCGAGTAAGATTCTGTTAGATTTTTTTGTAAATAAAATAAAACCATATTTCAAAAGTTCATAACTCTGTTATTTTTCAACGGAAATCATAAAGTAGCACATCAAAACGCATTTAAATTTGATCAGATTTGCAAGTAAAATTAAGTTATGATCTTTAACATGAAAAACTGTACATAAGCTTTAAATGGTGTCTAAAAGTACCGTCTGTATCACCGAATATTCTGCAAAAATACCATTGTATAGCCCAATCAAGCAACTTTCATCTGAAGATACCAAAGTGGGCCAACAATTCGTTTAAGAGTTATGAAAGAAATAATGACGATAAATATCTTTTTTTTTTGTATCGAAAACAAACAATGGTTGAACAACTGCACTCACATAAGGAATGTATCGAAAATTAACTATAAACATATTTGGGCCTTTTCCTTACTTACGCGTGAACGCGCACTGTGCTCACCGGTATGTAGGATCTTGATCTGTCAAGAGTGAACCAGCGCTTTGTTTAGGCTTGAAACATTCGTTTCTCCCAAAATGTCGCGAATTTAAAAAGAAGTTTAAATTCGTGTGTTGGACACTTGGATGCTAGAGAAGGGCATCTCGATGAATGAAGTGGCGAAACGTTTCGGCATTCATCCGGCGAGCGTAAAATCCATCATCCACAAGTTCGGGGAACACTATACGTTCGATGATTTGCCAGGAAGAGGCAGAAAACCAGGACCATCTGACCCAAATCTGGACCGTAAGATAATAAACCTCATCAACCGGCATCGATCAATGCCCATAAAGGATTTGGCGAAAAAAGCTGCGACATCGATCGGAATGGTACAGCGGATCAAGAAGTGGAACAACCTGAAGATATACAAGAAACAGAAAGTGTCCAAACAAACGGCTGAACAAAAATCACGAGCCAAAACCAGAGCCCGGAAGCTGTATCAACGGATTTTGCAGAAGCCAGATGCGTGCATTCTCATGGACGATGAAACTTATGTATGTAAAAGAAGATTCCACCCAAGCAACCAAAAGTCACAAATTTACTTGAATGAAGGCATTGAAAGTTACATATTGGCTGACAAAGAGAATCAACTGCCCAATTCCCTTTAGTGAACTTTATGTACTCATTAATGAACTTGAAAGTTGCAAAAGTGATTAATATGTACGTTGTATGTGACTTGTTTTGCCCACCCAAGCAACCAAAAGTTCGAATATCACTTAAGGAACGAACTAATTAGTTCATATATAGCTGTACAAAAGTTCTGTGGAACTTTTTTGCTGTTCAAAATGTTTTTTCGAGGTCCATGGAACTTCATTCTTTATCAAGTTCAGCCAATACTCAAAAAAAGCTCTAAAGTACTGTTTTGGTTTCTGTTTCTACCTTTTGGAAACTTTCAAGTTTGTATGAAGAAAAACAATCTACTTGTTACGTGCTTTTCATTTTTTTCAAAATCAAGTAGCTATCAAAGGGTTGCAAGTCTTTTTGTACAGCTCAATAGTTCGTAAAAAATTTCTGTTGTACTATTTTGTAAACCTGAAAGTTTTTAATTAGCTCCAACGGGCGTTCAAAAGCAACTTCGCATTATAGAAACTTAGAAGTAGATTTAAAGACTAAAATCTACTTTTTTCGAACTTCAACACGTGTTTGCAAAAATAAACACAATGTGAATTACACATTTACTTCCGGAAGAACTTTTTAACAACTTGAAAGTGGGAATTAAGTAGAAATTAAGAACCTGAAAGGCATTTAAAAGGAAATCATCACATCGAGTAAAATCGTTGCCTACTCATGATGTTCATATAGGGCAACCAGTATGGATCTCAACTTTCAAGCGGTGAGCTCGGGTTCGAGGCTTGGTAAGAACATGTTTTTAAATGTAATGTGAGTTTTTAACAAATATGCTTGATTAATATGAATCAAATTAGCGGACTTGAGAAGGCAATTGAAGGAGCGAAAGAGTAATTTTTTCAATTTTTTATGCTGCTTATAAAGTGGATTTTGAAGCTGTAGAAGTGTTTGGCGATATATGCGAACTTTTTGTCAACATTGAAGTTCGTTTAACTACTTAAAAATTGAGCTGAAAAGAAGTTGTATTAAGCTGATCGAACCTGATAGAGGAAGGTTATCCGAACTTTTGGTTGCTTGGGTGTGCAATCAAATATGAATATAATAGATTCAATTGTAATGGTATAATTGATTCAATTGTAATGGTATAATTGATTCAACTGTAGATATGATCGATTCAACTACAATTGTATGATTGATTTTAGGCATTCAACTATAAATATAATAGATTCAACTGTAGTGGTATAATTAATTCAACTGTAAATATGATAGATTCAACTGTACCCAGCCAACATGAAATCGTAAAAGAAATCATCGTCGAACTCGTATATAGATGCCATTCAAATCGGAATCGTAAATATGTACACTTACCATTCGATCATATCGTTTATTCATCGTAGAAGATGCAACATCCCAATGAAATACGACTTAGTTTCGATATGTTGGATGAAGTCGTATTTAGTTCCACCGATGTCAAATGAAATCTTATAACGATCGCATAAGATTTCTTAAGAAGCATTTTATTGGTACACAAATTACTTTCGAATCGAAATCGTAAATAACTTCGAATAAATTCGTAAAGAATACTACGTAAGCATCGTTTTCGTATCACGTTGTATGTTTACTAGAATGTCACATTAGTAGGCAAATTAACATCGTGTCTTTCCGATATAGTTACAAATATTATAACAAGTTTAGCTATATTCGTATAATCGGTCACTTTACCCACGATATAAATATATTTAATGCGATCAAATCAGATCCATATTAACAGATACTTAGCGTTCGCTCACATTTCATCATGATATTAAAACTTCATCGTGATAAATCGTGTTCAGTGGATGTGCAATTTTGCGATCGTGCTTGCAATTTTGTATCAGCATTTTAATTTTGTGAAAGTTGACGACTAAAGCAAACAAGCAAACGGATGAAATAAAATGATAAAGGTAGGTTTTGGAAAAACAACATTGGACAGAAACCTCACTAACATTTTCCTTTCAAAAATAATAGGATTACTCTCCCCTACTAGGCTCAGACTAAAAAAATCCCGCCGGATAATTTCCCGGCGATTTTCATGTGACTACATGTTCACGGACAGAATTGTGACCCGGCAAATTCCGCTGTAAACCCGAAAGAAAGAGGCGTCAAAGATCCTGAGGGAGGCATGGAGGCGGTGGCAGTTAGGAAAATAGCGAGCGGGACAATGCCCGGTTGCGGTACATACGAAAATATAATTAGTGCATTTCAACGTTAGTTATAATAAAAATCAGTTAAAATCATCAACTAATTTTATTTCTTGCTAGCGTCGTATTTCAATCACAATATTACACATAACATGCTACATAAAGTGGTCCACAAAATAGCTTTATGATACAAATCGTACATGAGTACATCCCAACTCACATAAAATATCGTTTAAAGAGTCCATCAAATGTCAAATTGCATCATATCGTACAAGCTTACAACACACATCTTATAAAATGTGACTTAAGTTGTCAATCGATGCTAAAATCTCTGAACATCGTATAACACTGCAACACATCTCGCATAAAAGGTAACATAAGTCGACATTCCATCCAGCGTTACCACATATACAGATTTTTCAGTGAACATACAGATTTTTTTGAAATTTTCAAACCAAGAATCTGTATATACAGATTACAGATAATTGGAAATTTATACAGATTTTATACAGATTTTCAGCAAATGAAAAAAATTCTATGATATTTTGATTATGCTTTGAGTTAATCGAGAATAATCTCCTTTGATGATCCAACGTTCAAGCCATCAATTGTCATGCTCACAAATGAGAAAAATCTTCCAGATTACAGTTCGGAACTGCATCAATGCAAGGGTTTGAAAAGAGTTTTCAAACCTGTGTTAGAAAATCATACACCAAGATCAGACATTGCATTACACGAAATGTAACTTTTAATGGTACCTAGTTAAATATTATTGACTAACTTCAGCTGCAGTGAATAATTTTCTTGCAGTATACAGCGATTACAACTAAATACAGAAACTGATCAGAGACAATTGACACAATTTCCAAATCCCATCTGATTGTTAAACTCCGGTTGGACAAAGATCGTTGCATTTTACAAAACATAGCCACTTTAAAGTTGGTGTGACCTTATTTTTTACATGTAGCGGTAGCGGATATGTATTTTGTTCGTTGTATCGGAAATATAATTTCGTGCAATGTTTCGAAGTCGCAATTATTTGTACAAACAAACCAAAAAGCGGATTGCCTGTAACAAAATCACAGGATTAAAACTCGAACAAGATCGAACAAATGTCGCAGTACGCAATAATGAAGAGGGCAACTAGATTAGTGCGCCACGCATTATAAAAAAGGTCGCCGTAGTGCAATGTTAGTATCCGGAATTTTGAATACAGATTTTAATACAGATTTTTGAGATTTTATACAGATTTAAAAGATTTTTTGCCTCGAAAATACAGATTTAAATGTGGCAACGCTGATTCCATCGTCAGATTGCTTCGAGTCATACAAGAGTACAAAACATTTCGCATAAAGGGTCACTTAAATCGCCAATCCATCGACAGATTGCTTCAAGTCGTAAAAGAAATCGGCACACTCAGAAAAATACTATTATGTATGCCATAAGATTCTCTTATGAAGTGGCGCCATAAGAAAAATTAATGAAATTCATAAGATTGTCTTATGACGCGAATGAATTCTGAAGATGAACGCCTACTTCAATGAGAGGTTGTTGCTTTTCATAAGAGATTCTTATGGAAACAGTAAATCATTTTCTAATAAGAAAAATTCTCGATATATCATGCTGAAAACATTCACTTTATTGTTTGCCAAATTTGTTTAAAATTAAATCCTTCATTGTCACCATCAGCAGCGCATCAACAGACGGCTCCATCAAAGTTTTTTTTTTGCCGCATCTTAATCTTCGACCTTTCGTTTTTTTGCCGATCAGCTTGCTGAAAAGTAAACAAATAATGTATTTTGGTTTACTAATATATTCAACGTTCACACCAAAAACATCAAATCGAACTTACCATTCCGGAGATAACAATAACATTTAACATTGAAGGAAAACTATAATAACTATGAACTGGCGATTGCTTCGTACTGTTAGATGATGAAAAATAAACTGATGCTATGAATGAATGTGTTCATCATTTTTTCACAATGCCGTTTCTTCTATTTTTCATAAGAACATCGTATGAAAATTGAAAGAATTTCATAAGACTCTTATGAAAAATTAGTTTGGACGCAAAAAAGTGGTTCATAAGATGTATCTTATGAAATTTATAATAAGATTTCCTCTGAGTGCACACCTCGCATAAAGGGTGACTTAGATCGCCAATTCATTCCAGTTTGAGCCGCCGTAGCGCACACACGTAACCGTTCTTCTTAGGAAGCGAAATTAGAATCGAGATCCGAATCTGGAATATTTTAATAATAATAAGCAGTGTTGAAAAGATTATTAATAGTTTGACCACTAATTTATCGAAATGAGTGTAGAAGTAGGTGCCCCATTAGGGGCACCTATGGATGTCGTTTGTACAAGTGAAGAAAGGACACCACAAAACGGGAAAAAAGATGGCGGAAAAAGAACATTCGAAAAATTTCTTTATGCACACAGTGACATCGGTCCATATAAAGTGATAGTGGAAAGGGGTGCAGATGAAAAGGAAGAAAGTGTAAATAAAAAAGAAGAACTGAAACCGCCTGGCATCAACAAGATCTCGGTTGGGATGATGCTGAAACAAAATGGGTTTACTAAAACAGTCATGGACATCAGAAAAATAGGTCGATCGAAAGTTTTGGTCTATTTTGATGAATGGAAAGAGGCTAACAGGCTTGTAAATTGCAAAAACCTTCAGCTGAAGAAATATTCAGCATACATACCGAAAGGTTTTGTTTCGGTAAAGGGAGTGATTAGTGGAATCCCGGAAGACATAAATGTGAATGAGTTGCAGAACGAAATTGAAACGAATAAGAATATTGTGGAGATCTTTCAGATGCACCGTTGGGTCAATAAAGTTAAAGTCCCAATTCGAAAGGTAGGTGTTGTATTTCGCTCAAACAAGCTCCCAGATTTTGTAAGAGTTTACTCTGTGAACATGATTTACATATGTAAATCGAGCCATTATGTGCTATGCTTGCCTTCGTTACGGGCACATAGCAGATAACTGTAAAGGCAGAAAACGATGCAACAATTGTGGCAACGCAGAAGAAGAGGACCACGATTTCGAAAATTGTGGGAACTCAACAGAATGTGTACACTGTAAGAATAATCACAAAGCGTCTGATCCAAAGTGTCCGGAACGAGCTAAACAAGCTGCTATTAAAAAGCTAATGGCATGTCAAAATTTGACATACCAGGAAGCCAAAGATGAGTTCAGGCTAGAAACTCAAAATGGCTTTGATATTCTCTCCAAAGTGAGGGAATTTCCAACCATATACGAAAGTTTTGCTACAGTGGCCGCAAAAAATGTTAAGTTGGTTCAAAAACAGTATGTGCAACCGAAAAAGCCTATGTCTACTGCAAATTCCAGTAGAGAACACAACAAACAAACCAGAAATGATATCCAAAACACTACTAAAACGAAGCCAACCATTGAAAATGTTGAAGAATGTACAATACAACCGAAGAGGAGAAAAACACACACAGAGTCACCTGATATTGAAACGGAAGATCAGCAACAGATGCCCGTACAACGATACATTGAATTGCGTAAACGATGGGACGAAAAATTGCTAGAGTTGGCAAATCAAAGAGAAAATTTTAAATCGGTGATTAATAAAGCATTCGATAAACTCACGAAATACACGACAGCTCCAGACGAAGATGATGGACTTCTGGTGATACTAGAAGTTCTTAACGAAATGGGAATAGCACTCGGTCAAGTTTGACCAAGTGATCTCTAACTGAAACGACCATTCTACGAAGGCGACGATAAATCGTTAACTAAACGTAACAGCCGTCATATGACAAAAGCAAGAGTAGTGGCGATATGAGGCATCGTTCCTCAGGCCAAAAAAATCAAAACCCAACAACAACAACAACAACAACAACAGATCGCCAATTCATCGTCAGATTGCTTCAAGTCGTACAAGAGTTCAACACACCTCGCATTAAAGGTGACTTAAATCGCCAATTTATCATCATATAGCTTCAAGTCGTAAAAGGGTAAAACACACATCGCATAAAGTGTGGATGGAACAGTTAATCCTCCCATCATCGTAAATGCGCATCAATCGAATCCTTTAATGTAACGTACAAAACGACGCCAGTGCGACATAAAGTACCAAAGTATTTCTCACATCGTAAATGACATCACATATGATGTTGTCGATGTCGTAAACCAGAAAATAACGAAAACATGTACGTATATTGCCTCCACTTTTGGTAGGTATATGCTTTTTTCTAACGTCATATACGATGATTTGTGTCGTCATAGACGTACATATATCGTTTGATATACCTACCAAATTGTTGGCTGGGTAGTGGTATAATTGATTCAATTGTAAATATGATAGATTCAACAACAAATGTATGATTGATTCTAGGTATTGAACCATACATATAGTAAATAAAAATATATCGTTATGATAGATTGTGTGTTACTTGAATACTATAGTGTTCATATGCAAAAACAAAAACCCGATTTAATACACTTTACAGTGGATTGGAGCCTTTCTAACAGAGTGTAAGTTATATTTGGAAATATTTAAAATAATATAGAATACACATGATAGATTCCTTCCCTCTGCATCATATAAGTATGATTTCAGATATTCAAACAAGAAAAATTCCGATCTCAATATAAAAAAATGATGCATAGTACGTTTTTTGGGGAAAAGCAAACTGGTATGTAAGGAGTTCATTTTATGTATGGAAAGAGTGGTATTTAAACAGTTGAATTTCCAATTCTTATAACACGCTGAAATGGTGCCGTGGTAGCAACCAGAACTTTTACGATGCTGGTCACAGTTCGAATCTTATTGTTTTTTTATGCTTTTTTTACTGAATAAGTAAAACCAACTACAATATTGATGGATAGCCGTGACACGTGGCCTAGCATGATACCTTTTTTAGAGCTCAACCATGCATAAAAGAAAAAATTCTCACAAAAGCAGGGGAAAGTAATATGACTATTAAATGATTAATCTCATTCTGAAAACTAAATCTGAAATCTTATTCTGATTCTAAAGTTTGAATTTTGAGTTACAGCACTTAGTCTAATATTTGAATATAATTTCCAATTTCAAATTCCAGGTTGATCTTTAATCCGAATTCTTAATCAGAATTCTAAATCTGAATTCTCAATCTGAACTCAGAATTTGAATTATGAATCTGAATTCTGAATTCAAATTCAGAATTAATATTTTAGAATTAAGAATTTAGAATTCAGAATTCAGAATTCTGGATTCTGAATTCTCAATTCAAAATTTTGAATTTTTAATTCTTAATTTTAATTCTGAATCTAAATTCTAAATCTGTATTCTGTATCTGAATTCTGTATCTGAATCTGGAATCTGGATTCTAAATCTGAATCTGAATTCTAATTCTGGATTCTGAATCTGAATTCTGAATCTGATAAAGATGGATAGAAAAATGAAGAGAAAAGAGCAAAAGAACATTTTTGCAAGGAAAACTTATAAACGCACACCATACTTTACCCCGCAACTTCAATCATTATAAATTTTCAATTCCGATATTCTTTCTCCAAGAATCTAAATTTTCACCGATATGCTGAAAATAAATTTACAAAAATCTGAATTCTGAATCTGAATTCTGAATCTGAATTCTGAATTTGAATTCTGAATCTGAATTCTGAATCTGAATTCTGAATCTGAATTCTGAATCTGAACTCTGAATCTGAATTCTGAATCTGAATTCTGAATCTGAATTCTGAATCTGAATTCTGAATCTGAATTCTGAATCTGAATTCTGAATCTCAATTCTGAATCTGAATTCTGAATCTGAATTCTGAATCTGAATTCTGAATCTGAATCCTGAATCTGAATTCTGAATCTGAATTCTGAATCTGAATTCTGAATCTGAATTCTGAATCTGAATTCTGAATCTGAATTCTGAATCTGAATTCTGAATTCTGAATCTGAATTCTGAATTCTGAATTCTGAATTCTGAATTCTGAATTCTGAATCTGAATTCTGAATCTGAATTCTGAATCTGAATTCTTAATCTGAATTCTGAATCTGAATTCTGAATCTGAATTCTGAATCTGAATATGAGTTCTGAATCTGAATTTTGAATTCTGAATTCTGAATCCTGAATTCTGATTCCTAAACCTGTATTCTGAATTTGAAAACTGAATCTGAATTCTGCATCTGAAATTGAATCTAAATTATGTATGAGTATGTAGAAATGAAAAAAAAAAACATAAATTCATTCTTCAACACGGGTAAAAACAACGAAGGTCATAAAATCTTCATATAAATTCCCCCCCCCCCCCCCCCCCCCCTTACCCCAAAGCAGTTTTCTGTACGGCTCTGCATTTTGTTGACACCCGGCATGGCTATAGACACTATAATTTCATATATGAAATTATAGTGTCTAATAGGCATGGCGGACTCTGAAGGAAACGCCCATCCGCCATTTGCTGCATTGAAAAGCAAGAAGTGTAAGATATAAACACTGTTGCCGTATTTGCCCCAGCAGACTGAGAAACTGCCCAGACCACGGTGCGTCTTAGTAATGCCTTTTACGTATTTGAGTTTGAGCCACTCTTTCTTAAGCGTGCTGATGGTTTATTGGATAGCGTATGCGCCTTGGGATCTGAAGGTTTTTGGTTCGATTCCCGAGTCAATAAATTTAATTTTTTTATTTTGATTATCTCTAATTTATAAATGATTGCTGGTGCTGCTGCTTCGAGGCGCCACTAGCAACTTTTTTTTATGCCATAATAAGTATGATATGTATTTCGTAAAGAAAACGGTTTCAACTATTTTGTTTTTTTTTTTCGTTTTTGAAAGGGTTGTGTAGAAAAAAAAATGCATTCTTTTGAGACTAAAATCATTTTAATTGTGCAGCCCAGTTTCGCAAAAACGTTCTTGACATTTTTAAAATGGCACATACAAATCCACGGACATCAACAGAACTCGTCGAGCTGAGTCGATAGGTACCTATAAAGGTATGTCTAAGACCCATAATTAATGATCTCTCAAATCGACCGATAACCAAACCTTTCTGTTAGAAAGGCAAAAAAAGTGAATGTGGGACCCAATACGTATTCCCTGCACGGAAAAATTGCGTTATTCATTAAATGTATTGTGATTACACCTTCATCATAACTAATCGGTTGTTGTTCAAAAATTGTATATTCCGAATTCAATTTTGGGTAGTTTTGGGTTGCCAATATACAGATGTGAACTTAAATTCATTTAGTCATGCTCTGTATAAAAAGTTTGCTGTTGTTGGAAAGCTTTCGACGGGGATGTCAAAGCATTCAAGTTTTTCAATTTCGCTACGGGTGTCACGGTAATTTCAATGTTTCATCGTTAGAAAGTCGAAATCATCATAAATATCTCAGAAAAGGTATGCATTCTCACAATATAGCATCATTGTTTAACTTTGCTTTGCGATTTCAGAAATATTGTCCACACAGGTGCTGAATAAGGGTGTTTCCCATAATCGGTCTTTACCGCAGCCGGAAGAAGCCATCAATTGGATTTGAAGGTAGCTAGCGCTTGAAAATATGCTATCGCTATTGCTATGCTATTGGATATGCTATTCCGGAAAGCTGAAAGAGTGCTTCGGAAGGTGCGAGATTTTTTTAAATTTATTTCGAACCACTATATCAAACTTTTATTTTCAGGTTAGCATTTCCTTTGATCGGAATGATGCACCGTCGCCGTCGGAAAACGCATCTACAGAATTCCAGCTCTCCGGAAGTCAGCTGGAGGTAAAAGCTAAAAGGTTGATTTATTCACCGGCATAAAGGTTGGTTTTATTTGGCGTATTTTTGAACATGTATTATCCTATTCGGTCGAAAACCTGAATTTTAGGTTTTCAGTGTTGTCTTAAATTTTAATTCTATCTTTCAATTTTTGATCTCTTTTTAAATTGAATTCTCTAATGCACCCCAATTCAAGTTTTGGATCTACTGTTATATTTGGTTCCGCGTGAGACTATCACACTTTTTTTTTAAAATGCTTTATTTTTTATTCTAAAATCGACTTAAATATCTCATGCTATGGATAATATCACTTATTAATGCAATATATGCATTTTTATTTTATCAACAGGTGAATGTATTTTCTATGGAAACAATTCGACAGGTACACCCATCCAGGGTCACTCGATGCCAGTAGACGTACATGCGGAATGCCAGTCAAATCTCCCGGCTCAAATCTGTTTTAAGGTAGCTTAAAAAATTAAGACATTATTATTTATTTTCCAAAACTCTGTTATTCTGGCAAAGTAATTGAGATTATAACAAAGATTGCTCTATACTAATTTTGACTTCAAGTTGAGATTCAAATTTTGGATTATTTTTTTTTTTATAAATTACTTTATTTGAAACGGCTCATACCTTTGAGTTTTAAGGAGCCAAACTCGTTTTGTGTTTATAACAATTGATTACTTAGGTCTAGCACTTTTTGTTTCAAGAAAAGAAAAAGATAGAAAGGGAAATAGGAAATTGAAAAGAATTATAGACGGAGATCGATAGCTTTTAGAAAAAGATAAATTTCGAACATGTAGTCCAAATCTAGCACAGCTAACACATCCCTCACTGGAACATAGGGTGGTTTTCCTCGGGCCCGAAGGGAGTCTATCAAATTCGTTCTAGCGACAAGATGAACCTCGCACGACCAAACAATATGCTCGATGTCGTGGTAACCTTGGCCACAGCCACACAAATTGCTGCCAGCAATATTTAAACGATAGAGTACCGCATCCATGGAATAATGATTGGACATGAGACGGGAGAATATACGAATAAAATCCCGACTCAGGTCCAACCTATTAAACCAGGGTTTGAGGCTTACCTTTGGAATAATCGAGTGGAGCCACCGACCCATATCATCCTCTTTCCATTTGCGCTGCCAGTTGACAACAGAGTTCCTTCGTGCCAAGAAGTAAAATTCGTCGAAGACGATTTCACGGTGATACGTGTCGCCTTCTGTCGCCCCCACTTTTGCCAGAGAGTCTGCCCTCTCATTACCCATTATCGAGCAATGTGAGGGGACCCAAACAAAGGTGATGGCAAAGCAACGTTTTGATAAAGCACTCAGAATATCTCGTATCTTCCCAAGGAAATACGGCGAGTGCTTTCCCGATCTTATTGAACGGATTGCTTCAACAGAACTAAGACTGTCCGTTACAATATAGTAGTGTTCTGTTGGCCGTGATGCGACGCTTTCCAACGCCCAAAAAATGGCTGCTAACTCTGCAATGTATACAGAACATGGTGACTGGAGATTATATGAGGCGCTAGCTATTTCGTTGAAAACTCCAAATCCCGTTGATTCCTCTATTAGAGACCCATCGGTAAAGTACATTTTATCAGCATCGACGTGTCTATATTTAGCATCGAAAATTCTTGGAATCAAAAGTGGACGATGCGATTCCGGGATTCCTCGAATTTCTTGCTGCATAGACAAATCAAACTGGACAGAAGAGGTGTCGTAGTCAGGGATGAAAACACGAGTTGGAGAGTACGAAGAAGGATTAAACTGCATGGACATAAAGACATGATATATAGACATAAATCTTATTTGAAGATTTTGCTCAAGTAGTCTTTCAAAATTTACGATCACCAATGGGTTCATGACCTCACACCTGATGAGGAACCGGAGTGATAATAAATTAAATCGATCTTTTAGTGGGAGTATGCCTGCTAAAACTTCAAGACTCATGTTATGCGTTGAGGGCATACAGCCCAACGCTATGCGGAGACAACGATATTGAATACGCTCGAGTTTGATGAGGTGAGTTTTAGCAGCTGACTGGAAACAGAAGCTACCATACTCCATCACTGAGAGAATAGTTGTTCGATACAATTTTAAAAGATCTTCTGGATGGGCTCCCCACCAGGTGCCAGTGATTGATCGGAGAAAATTGATTCTTTGTTGGCATTTTCCTTTCAGATACTCAATGTGGGCTCTCCAGGTACACTTGGAATCAAACCAAACCCCAAGATACTTGAAACACCTCGATTGAGTGATCGTTCTGCCTAGGAGTTGAAGCTTAGGTTGAGCAGGTCTATGTTTCTTAGAGAAAACCACCATCTCCGTTTTCTGAGGGGAAAACTCAATCCCAAGCCCCAAAGCCCAGGAAGACAATCTGTCTAAAGTATCTTGTAAAGGTCTGTGCAGATGAGACTCGGAAGATCCTGTGACAGACACCACGCCGTCATCTGCAAGTTGTCTTAGAGTGCAGCCTTCAGAGAGACAACTGTCGATGTCACTTACGTAAAAGTTGTACAAAAGTGGACTTAAACATGAACCCTGCGGGAGGCCCATGTAAGAGGTTCTTCTAATTGCAATATCTCCGTGAGCAAAGTTCAGATGTTTCTCACAAAGCAAGCTGTATAAAATGTTGTTCAAGAGAGGAGGCAGACCCCGGGAGTGCAACTTGTCTGACAACACCTCTATTGAAACTGCATCAAAAGCTCCCTTTATGTCCAGAAACACTGAAGCCATTTGCTCACGTTTTGCGTACGCCATTTGTATCTCTGAAGACAGCAAAGCAAGACAATCGTTTGTCCCTCTGCCCCTTCGAAACCCAAATTGAGTATCTGAAAGGAGACCATTTGTTTCAACCCATTTATCCAAACGAAACAAAATCATTTTTTCCATCAATTTGCGTATACAAGACAACATCGCTATTGGACGGTACGAATTCGCATCGGACGCTGGTTTTCCGGGCTTTTGGATAGCGATAACTCTCACTTGTCTCCACTCTTGGGGAACAATGTTATGCTCCAAGAATTGATTAAATAAATTTAACAAGCGAAATTTGGCAGCGTCCGGAAGGTTTTTCAACAAGTTAAATTTGATTTTATCAATACCCGGAGCTGAATTGTTGCAAGAGAGGAGGGCAAGTGAGAATTCGACCATCGAAAAGCTGGAATCCATACCACACCTATCTGGAGGCACATCCCGTATTATTTTTTGTACAGGCGTAGAGTCTGGACATACTTTCCGTGCGAAGTTAAATATCCATCTATGTGAATATTCCTCACTTTCATTCGTAGTTGATCGATTACGCATGCTGCGTGCCACTCTCCACAAGGTACTCAAGGATGTTTCTCGTGATAAGCCACCCACAAAATTCCTCCAGTACGCCTTTTTCTTCCCCTTGACCAATTTTTTAAACTGATTTTCAAGGGAAACATATACTTCAAAAAGGGCGAGAGTTCCATATTTCCGGAAATCTTTGAATGCTTGTGATTTGTCCTTATAAAGCTTGGAACACTGCTGGTCCCACCATGGGTTTGGAGGCCTTCGAGGAACTGATGAATCTGGGATGGGTTTTGTTTGAGCACGAAGTGCACTTTCATGTATTAATCGTGAAAGAAAGTGGTACTCCTCTGTAGGAGGTAAAACATTCGTAGCACCGATAGCTGATGTTATTTCGTCCGTGTACTTTTTCCAGTCGATGTGTCTTGTAAGGTCATATGTCATATTTATTGTGTTTGAAGAGCTGACCCCATTGGTGATTGTAATTTTGATAGGCAAATGATCACTACCATTGGGATCAGGGATTACCTTCCACTGGCAATCCAATGATAGTGAATTTGAGCAGAGTGAGAGGTCAATTGCACTGTGTCTTGCAGGTGGTTTAGGTACTCGTGTTTTTTCTCCCGTGTTCAAAACTGTTAAATTGAAACTGTCACAAATGTCATAGATAAGAGTAGAACGACTATCGTCAATTTGTTCTCCCCAGACAGTTCCATGCAAATTGAAATCGCCCATTATTAACCTTGGCTCAGGGAGCACTGAGCACAGGTCCTCTAGGTGATTTCGATCCACTGCAACTCTCTGAGGCCAGTACAAACTGACAACACATAAGTCCTTACCTCTTATAGTTGTATGACACGCAACAGCTTCAATTCCGCCTGATAATGGAAGGTGGATTCTGTAAAAGGAGTGGCGCTTATTGATCCCCAAAAGGACCCCTCCATAAGAATCGTAACGATCCAGACGGATAACATTAAAATCGTGGAATGAAATGTTCGATTGAGAAGAAAGCCAAGTTTCGGACAACGCAAAAATGTCACAATTTATTTCATGAAGAAGATGTTTGAACGGATCCATTTTCGGAATTAGACTACGACAATTCCACTGTAGAACAGTGATATCTCCGACCTCTCGGCGTAAATTAGCCATCGAGAGAGATAAACACTGAAAGAAGGGGCCAGGTTTGCATCAATTGCTTCAAAAATGTCTTTGCCAAGGGGAGCATTGCGAAAACAATGTCTCTTATGGATTCAGATACGTTGAAAAACGATAATATTCCATTTACTATATCAGTTAGCTTGAAAATTCCCGCTTGGGAGGTTGGTTCTCCCGAAACTACGTTGAATATTGGAGACTTCGAAGATCCTGTCACTTCTGGTTTACTCTGGGGTACAAATTTCATGGGGAATCCAGGAGGGCCTGTTTTGGCATTTCTCGAACTTGATGGATTTTGTCTATTATTTGTTGTAGAGCTAACTGAGGGTATTTTTTTTGGAACTTTGGGGGTTTTAGGAGCAGGTTTTGCCCGTTTCCGGGAGTTTCCAACGAAGATAACTGGTCTATCCTGATCAGTGGAATCAGTGTCTTCACTGTCAACTGACAGCACTGAGAAGATGTTACTGCATTGGGGTTGGGTCGGAGGCGCCGCGCTCTTTAAAATTGCGGCATAGGAACGTTTTGACCGTTCCTTCAAAGAGCGCCTTTGTTTATCCCAGCGGCTCTTGAATGCCTCGCACAGGGAGATATCATGGGGTGAGCCCCCGCAATAGACACATTTCTGCTCTATTGCTGAGCACGCTCCTTCCCCATGAGTCTCCCCACAGTTGGGACAACGCGTCTTGTTGCAGCAGTGGGACGCTGTGTGCCCCAATTTTATGCAATTTTTACATTGCATCGGTCGAGGCACAAAGAGCCGCACAGGAAGCCTCAAAACTCCGTCAATCAAGACGTAGTTAGGGAGGGCGGTACCTGCGAAGGTAACACGAAATGAGGCTGAAGGAGTGTACCTTTTATCTCCATTAACGACGGTGGTAGTTCTGAGTTGGCGACAATCCAAGATTTCAACCGAAGTCGAATCAAGGCTCTTGAACTTACCAACGCCGTTGGATTTAATGTACTCCTCCTTGAGACTCATCTCTGTGATCACGCCCTCGATCTCTACGTCTCGAGACGGGATGTAGACACGGTACTCAAGGTTTATGAAATTGCTAGCTACAATTTCATTTGCGGCTTTCCGGTCAGCCACAACAACGCGCAGCTTGTTCGGACGTACTTTTGTAATACTAGTTACAGAGGGCCACCTTGCCAGATCTTTGGTGATCTGTACCACATTTAGTTGTT